>NC_134571.1:213095523-214295523 GCF_050947875.1 Dermacentor variabilis
ATATATATATATATATATATATATATATATATATATATATATATATATATATATATATATATATACACATACACTGTGAATACACATAACAGGCAAGTCTGTCTGCAGACAATCTGCAGATTATAGTCTACAGAAAGGTCGAGTCTACAGGTTGGTAACAGGGGTGACTTGAGGGTGACTCGTGTGTGACTGAAAGGTCAAACCTATTTTTGTAAGGGTGCACAGACGGTTCAACCGCACGCTCGGTGACATGCTGATGCCGCACGTCAGCCACAACGACAGTAATTGGGACACCATTCTCCAGTTCGTTATGTTTCCATAAATTATCACGACACAAGCGACTACAAATCTCTCGCATTTTATTTTTCTCTTTCATGGACGTGAGCCTTCGTGTACACTGCAGGCTATATTCCGTTTCAGCAGTCATGCGCAACACTGTTGAAGCTACGCAAGAAGTTGGGTGACGAAAACGTGTCGCTGCTGCGTTCCGACCATGCCTCACTGCAAGCTAAAGCCGTATGCTCGCGTGAGTTTGTGCGCAAGGCTGCCGTCATTAGCTGCGAATAAGACCTGAAAAGAACCGCCATGAAAACAAATTTATCTAAACAAGGTTTTAGATAACCTCACACCACTGTTTGTTTGTTTCTAAGGATTAGAGCATTTTTCATTCAATACCGAGCCTATCTATAGAAAATTCTCACATAATGACGATCAAGAACATAAAACCATTTCTAAGTACCTACGCAGACCACTGCAATATGTCTGTCTAGCCTCCACAGTTGTACACCTGATATCTGAAACAGAGTATATGCTTCCCTGCCAACCTGACGTCTCTGAGTGCACTACATTTTCACAAATCACCCGGAACGACTATTGTGGGCAGCCGGCTCGTTCACTGATCAGGCAGATTCAGGGGCGTAAGACACGATGGGGCAGTCGTAGGGTCCGGCCCACCTTCCCCGATGGTTTCCTTGTTTTTTTGGACGCATTCCCTGAGTCGCCAGGATGGCTCCATGTCGCGCCTGGAGCCAATTAAATGAAGCAACACACCTTGTGTTGTTGGTGGCAACTCGAAAACGATGAGGACGACCCGTATTCTGATTGCGAGAGAGTCCGTGCACTGCGCTGCTGCTACACTGGTCTTCAACGATTATTTCCTGTTACTGAACCGCATTGCACTTCGAACAAATACGCATCCAGCTTATAACTCTAAACGAAAGATAGGAGGCAGTAAGTGTTGCTAACTGCATTTTTCCTATTTTTGCTGTTTTGTTGATCTTCTCGTGTGAAGATTTCGCCACACGAAACAAGCCGCATAATTTTTATTCGATGAGGCCTATGCCTTAATCAATGGCATAGCAGAAAAGAAATAGCTTTCCTACCTAAGTGCGTCTTCGCTTTCATGTTCCCCTTTCTTCGCGATTATGACTGGCACCTCAGGTAACATGTGGCAACTGCTCATCTATTTCAAGCTCTCTTTGAAGACGACCTCTTTCTTGCCGAGCTGCCCCCTACTTTCCGTATTGGGTATGCCTGTTTCTGGCCACTTTGGGAGGAAAAACTCAGGGATAATATGGTCTATAAGTGTAGGCCGATACCGAACGTAGGGCAGACAAAAAAATACGCAGTCCTATGCTCCTATTACTCAACTCGCACGAGATCTCGTGCGATAGAGTGCCGTGCGTAGTGTCTCCGCCCCATTCTTACCCCGAAATCAATTAGGGATACATCGTATTCACTCCAATTGTACGAGATGTTGAATCCAATGCAAATTTTTTTTCTTCTAGGATTTCGTACCTGGAGAGCAGAGATACGAAGGAGTTATGCGCGTGTGCTTCAAGATTCCAGATGGCATGCCGATGACAATTGCGGAACACGTCAAAGGCGTAAGTAAAGACCATGAGGTTTTTTCTGTGACGAAATTGTCGTGCTACGTACACTCATTAAACATCTTTACAGGCAATTATGTTTCTTTTGGGGGGGGGGGTGTTGCGTGCCATAAACACTACATGATCATTAGGCACACCTTAGAAGGGTTCTCCGGATGAAATTTGACGACTTGGGGTTCATGACCGCGCACCGAGTACAGGGCACACGGCCGGTCTTGCTGCACTTAGCCTCCATCGAATTGCGGCCGCCGCGGCTCGAGTTTTATCCCGCATCCTTGGGCATTGCAGCAAGGCCCCAAAGCAGGTGACACCACCATGGCAGGTGACAAGCAATGTCAACAACTGAACGAGTTTGGGACAAATCACCGTGAAACGTGTCAAGGAGCGCTCTTTACACGACACAAGAAGCACAACTAAAGGACAGGACGACAGCAGTGGTTGTCTCGTGTGTTTACTATGCCCCTCTGTGTCGTCTGCTCTGCGCTGTTGCGCAGGTTCTAAAAAAGAATGACTACAGCTACTTAGGCAAATTGGTTAAGCTGATTTAGCAGTACCTTTTTATTGCGACTGATGTTGGAGGCATGTTTCAATGAAGAGTAAAGCATAGTTTATTTTTTTTTCTTTGCAAATCCTCTAGATGTTTTTGAAGTCCCTTTGTAGCTCGTACAGATGAGAACGCAAACAGGTGCACGAAGAACAACGCTCGAGATGTGTTGTCCGATGTTGCCTCTTGTGGTGCAGTTTTTCTCCGCGCGCCTCAGCGGGAACGCCGACATGAGCGACTCGAGCCAGGTTATGCAATGCTCAATAGCCCGTCGGGGCTACATGGATGACCCAATGAACACGGATAACTGTTGGAGGGAAGTTGAGCTCTGGAAGATCCACTACAGTGTGAAAGAGAAGCTGACAGAAAAGTTTCAGGTATGTGGATAAGGTTTAGGGCGGTTTAATATAATGAAGCCATTTTCCCTTTCTTCTGCTACCCTGACCTCAGCGACATCGCACTAATGTAGTTTTTGTTGAATTTTATTTATTTTAATATGCGCCTTTCGCCTGAATGGAGACAGGAGCGGGGGAAATGGAAGGACTGAAGTAATAACAAGTGTTCACAAAGCGTTCATCCGAACGATGAAGACTTTGTGATGGAGACGACGAAGGAGATTCTTACAACGCATAGAAACCTCCAATTTGTGCCGAATGTCTAAACAATGAAGAAAAAATACCGAAACTGAGTAATCAAGTCCGCCTACCGGAGACGCGGACATCTTTAGCTCGATGAAACAGCATCAGAAGTTAAACAGCTCGCCATTAAACTTACCCACTCTCTTCAATGAATGTCATACATTTCCCGTGAATATTGTCACGAGAGGAAAAGGCAAGCAGTCAGTTTCAAGCGAAGGGCCGTTGACTGCTCGTTTCTGCAGCATCTATTACGCACACTTCTTCATCCTCTGCTTCTAGTGTAACTAGTGCGTGCCATTACCCCTCCCTCAAAAAAAGAGACTACTTCTCCGTGTGACTGAACGAAAGTTAGCCCCCCCCCCCATATAAAAAAAGTTGGGGAAATGTTAAATGTCAGAAGGAGAAAATAAAAGTAATGAGAAAGACGATGGATGTGATGACAGGGGCCGCACCACAAAGTTTGTGGTTGAGACTCAGAACCAGTGGTCGGACTTCATCCTGGAAACGTGAACAATATCAGAGGAGCCTGGTCCACGGGAGTGGTGTGAAGTTTCGGCTGGAATAACTGCGCAGTTGACAGGACTTAGACGATGCGGAACTATGTAGGGTCCAAAGTATAGGCGCAATAATTTTTGTGAGCAGCCTCGTGGGCGTATAGAGGTCCACACCCATACAACATCTCCCGGGACGTATGTGATGTCTCGGTGGCGTATGTCGTATCGACGAACATCTTGACTCTGTCGGGACAGAATTCGTTGCCGTGCAAGGTGCCGCGCTGCTTCGGAACGCTGAACAAAGGCGTCTGTATCTGGTGTGGTAGGTTGACGTAAGTTGGCAGGAACATCATGTCAAACATTGTGGTAACGTCGCATCCGTACGCCAGACGAAAAGGAAGAAATCCGGTGCATGAAATTGGGGGGGGGGGTCAGTGTTATATGCGAATGTCACATACGGGAGCAGTTCGTCCCAATTTATATGATCCATAGCGACAGACATAGAAAGCATATCCACAATCGTTTTGTTGAGACGCTCAGCTAAACCGTTTGTCTGCGAGTGATATGCAGTTGCCGTACGGTGCATTGTAGCACTCACCTGCAGAATATCGCAGGCCAACTGGGTGGTGAAGGCCATACCAAGGTCTGTGATGATGACAGCGGGAGCACCATGTCGAAGGGCGATATTTTTGACAAAGAAGTTGGCTCGCAAAGAAGTTGACAAAGAAGTTGACAAAGAAGCAGTAGCTCGCTGAGCGGCTTGTGTATTGCAGTATCGAGTGAGGTACTCGGTGGCGACAACAGTCCAGCGGTTATCAGCGGAAGACTTGGGAAATTGGCCAAATAAATCCACTCCGGTAGTAGTTGTTTTCGCCAGTAGTACTTCTGCTTTATGCTTGCCAGACTACTCGTGAAACCAAGATGCCCGGACGTTGGTTCGTCGTGGCATGCACGTAGAACGTCATCGCGGAGAGGAGCGGCAACAACGAGCAGGAAAGCGGTCGCCGTAGGGTGAAAGTTCCGCTTGTATAGAATGTCGCCGCGTAGGCAGAAAGACGACAAGTGACGCGTGAGCTGCCGCGGGGGATGTGGCCAGCTGCCTTTAAGGTATTCAATCAAGGCCGGGAGCTCGAAATCTTGGCGTTGATGTTGAGCTAGGTTTAAAGACCGACGAGTACAATGAAAACCAGAGTCGTCGTCAGTATCTAGTCGTGCGGGTTCGAAGGGGGCGCGGGAGAGACAGCCGGCGTCCGTGTGTTTCTGGCCATACTTACAGACGATTGTAACATCGAATTGCTGCAACCGAAGACTCCATCTTGCCAGATGGCCTGAAGGATGCTTGAGATTCGCCCGCCAACAGAGAGTGGCGGTCTCTGACGGCGCGGAAGGGGCGTCCATACAAGTATGGTCGGAACTTCTGGATAGACCATACAACTGCCAGACATTCCTTTCCAGTTGTTGAGCACTTTTTTTTCAACAGCAGACAACGTTCGGCTGGCATACCCAATAAAGCGTTCAACACCAGCTTGAATCTGTACCAGTGTCGCTACGAGACAAACGTTACAAGCATCGGTATGCACTTCTGTGTCGGCCTTAGTGTAAAAGTTACGAAGGATCAGTGGTGTCTGTAGACGTCGCTGGAAGTCTTAGAAGGCATCGAATTGTACCGGGCCCCAAACAAATGGGACGTCGTTCTTGATGAGTCATTGCAAAGGTTCGGCAATCTCACAAAAATTGGGCACAAACCTGAGGTAATACGCAAAAAGCCCTAAAAATCGACGGACATCGTGCTTTGTTTCGGTTCGGGAACAGAGAAACTGCCATTGCTTTGTCAGAGTCATTGCGCACAGCGGTGGTGCTGACAATATTGTGACGTGGTGGTTACGTTGAAGAACACAGTAGCAATGTTGTGAAAGACAAAACGAACTTTTATTGGGCGAACCTGTGCCCACAAAAACAGGCTACACTTATAGCACAACGATAGCGGCGAACATGGTCGGCGATCGTCGAAAATCTGATCAGCGGGTCAAGCGCGTCGGCTTTTATACATCAGTCGTTGAATGTGCCAGAGTAATCGCTGGGGCCCGCGTGCCTTCCACAAAGTTTACATTATTCTCGTCGCGCCACACATGCGATCAGATTACACAAGGTTTGGTCACAGACAGCGGATGGAAGCATCGATAATATTCCAGAAACTTTCGATACATGCAGGCGCGTCCTGCGCTGTGTTATAACATTTGTTATGCGGTGAAATGTGTCGCCCGATAAAAACAAACATGTACACGTGTCAATATGACCTAGAAATTTAAGCTTCTCGTCGCCAAAGTGAAATTTGTCGGGCTTCAGAGACATGCCGGCGGTGCGAATGGCTCGAACTGCCTCAAGCTGCTGGATGTGTTGTTAAAGGTGGTGGAAAAAACGACATCGTCTAAGTAGACTAAGAACGATTGCCACTTAAGGTCAGATAAAACTGTGTCCATCTTGCGTTGAACTGTGGCCGGAGCGAATCACAATCCAAAAGGGAGCATGTTAATTTACAGAGACCATCGAGTGTTACAAATGCCATTTTTTTCTGGTACGGTTCGTCAACTTCAATCCGCCAGTATCCACCACGCAGATCCTTTGAGGAAAAGTAACGGCGATCATAGAAACCTCCAATTTGTGCCGAATCTCTAAAGAATGGAAGAAATTTACTGAAACTGAGTAATCAAGTGCGTCTACAGGAGACGCGGACATCTTTAGCTGGATGAAACAGCATCAGAAGTTAAAGAGTTCGCCATTAAACTTACCCACTCTCTTCAATGAATGTCATGCATTTTCCGTGAATATTGTCACGAGAGGAAAAGGCAAGCAGTGAGTTTCAAGTGAACGGCCGTTTACTGTTCATTTCTTCAGCAGGGACCACGCACACTTCTTCATCCTCGGCTTCTAGCGTAACTAGCGCGTGCGAATATTCTGGAGGTGGTAGATACTTGAGTATAATAGCAATTTGCGGAGCACTTAAAGTAAATGGATAAAGCGTAAGCGTTTTCTATCTTGCAGAAGAGTACATTACGAAAGCGGTTAAATGGTTATAGAGCCTTTTACGCTGATTAAGAGCTGATGCACGGCATAATTGATATTCGCCGAAAGAAATATTTGCCGCTAGAAGCACTCACACAACAAGGAATGTGTCTGGCGCCGGCCCGGGCCCGATTGGAAGGGTTACAGCACGCAAGAATGCGATGAATTTCTTCGTCCTTGTGAGGGACTTCGTAGTAGAATGAATGGCTGTCTAGCTAAGCCGCTGACAACATTTAGCAACAGAATCAACCATTCCTGGAAAATGCAGTGGCCTTTGATGTGATCTGATAACAGCGAGGAACTGTATTTGAAAATGAAAATTTGCCTCCGTGTTCGCAACAGTTTATTTCATTGTATCACGCTGCTATAGTACCGCTTATCTTACGCGAAACATTCGGAACCTTCTAATATCCGTGGAAATTACGTAAAATTTATTTCGTAAACATCTCAGCTCTTCGTTTTGTTAGTTAATTCGGTTTGGCTGTGCCAAACGCTAGCCTCCTGGTTCGCTGAGATGCTAGTGTGACTGCACAAGAAAGACAGCGGAGCGGGTTAGATCCATTCACTGGTAAACTGCTCTTCAACAGTGAAGATTTTTCGTATAGACTGCATGATAATGGTTATTTTTAATACTGTGCTATTGTGAGAGAAGGGGGAGCTGCATTGGGAGTTTTTTGTCATGGAACTTGATATTGCATTCAACTTGAGTATTTCACCTGAACTTATTGGAATAAAGGCGATAATTGTACGATTCTGAAGAACTGCAGTGGATTCAGGATTTCATGTTACTAATGGAGAGTGTGAGACATAATATCATAATTGAGTGCAAATAAATCTCTGTTAATATAGAAGTTTAGAGTGTCAATAAATTGACTCGTGAATGCAGACAAGGATGCCCTCATGACTCAAGGGCTGTCTTATAACTACTCCGTAATCCGATGACTCATCTAAACGAGCAACTACGCGCCACATTGTATTCCTATCATTTTGTTGTCACAAATAATACAAGGTTTATCTCTTTGCAATGGCATATAACATTTGCAAAATATTTAATTAGGCGGTTCATTTTACTTGAGATGTCGTTCTTTTACACGGGCGTGTTACTGTCCGATTAATGGCGCCACAACCATCATAAGTTTGCTCTGAAGGCACGTTTTAGTTTTACGGATAAGTTTCGCTGAGGATTTAGACAAAAAAACATTTGCAGACATTGTCATTCTTATGAATGCTTGTTTTCTTTTTCAGCCCAATGTCGTATGGAGGCTGGTGACAGATGACTTATTCCTCAAGCTTCCTTCTGGCCACAGCAACCTTCTGAATGAAGTGTGGAACTTCCAGGGAACGCTTACAATATAGTGCGAATTGTGTTCGAAATAATATCCTATTTTTAACTACAAGGCGCACACGCAGCTCAGTTGAAAATAACTAATTATAGCGGCTCGTGAAGTCTTCACTGCAATGAGAATTTGGGAAATACAATATGTTACCTAACGTGGTTGGTTTCCAAGCGGCTAGAAACTTGTCTTCCGGCGTTTTCACCGCCCATGAATTTCTCTTTGCTTTCCTCACTCGCACTTTTTCTTCCCTAAGTATATAAACATCTTAGAAAATATTGCTACTACAACTTTTATGTAACGTATTTTGTCAGTTTACTGAAACAGCTAATTTGCCACACACTTCTGTTTACCTTCGTCTATTTTTTACCCAATGGTGCAACATCGAATGAATCAATAACAAGAAGCACTTTTTGTCATCGTGAAATATTCAAAAGGAGAATAAAACTATCTATAAAAAGTTTATTTGTGCTTAGGTCTCAGTTTGGGCTTTCATCAGAATACAGTTGGTGGTGTGAGATAAATATTGTCACTTGGTGGGGTCTTTGAATAACACAGTAGCAATACTGTGAACGACAAAACTAACTTTTATTGGGCGAACCTGTGCCCACAAAACAGGCTACACTTATAGCACAACGATAGCGGCGAACACTGTCGGCGATCGACGAAAATCTGATCAGCGGGTCCCGCGCGTCGGCTTTTATACAGCAGTCATTGAATGTTCCAGACTAATCGTTGGGACCCGCGTGCCTTCCAAAAAGTTCTACAACATTCGCGTCACGCGATGAAATCAGATAACACAAGGTTCGGCGACAACAGACAGCGGATAGAAGCATCGATAACTTTCCAGAAACTTCGGACACATGCAAGCGCGTCCCGCGCCGTGAGACAACACCTGTCAGGCCGCGAAACGCGACCGCCCGATAAAAGGCGGGATAAAGGGATAAAGGGAATAAAGAGCTCTGGCGGAGCGGTCGAGCGGACTCTTCGGTTATGATGCGATGCTTTGCTACTGGTGTTTGTGGAATCCTCGATGATGTCAAAAAGCTGTCTTTGTATCGACGGAGAAGACTTCTGAGCTCTTGCACCTTGCTCATGGGGCGACGTGGATTTACTTCGAAGTCTGGTTTGGGGACTGTGGTCGGCGGGGTAGATGCGGCACAATCTGAGAAGACAAATGCATTGCTCGTTTCCAGAATTTCCTGGCTGTACGCGACTGTCGTGCCCTTGCTGATGTGCTTGAACTCTTGGCTGAAATTGGTTAGCATCACTTCCGCTTTCCCTCCGTGGAGTCGAGCGATCCCTCTTGCGACGCAAATTTCACGGTCGAGTAGTAGATGCTGGTCGCCCTCGATGACGCTCTCTACGTCAGCGGGAGTTCCGGTGCCGACGGAAATAACAATACTGGAGCGCGGCGAGATACTCACTTGATCGTCGAGCACACGCAAGGCGCGGTGACCACGAAAGCTTTCTGATGGTATCGCTTGATCTTGCGAAAGCGTTAGCAATTTCGACTTCAGGTCGATGATTGCACCGTGTTGGTTCAGGAAGTCCATGCCAAGAACGACGTCTCGTGAACACTGTTGTAGGATAACGAAGGTGACAGGGTAAGTTCGGTCATGAATGGTAATTCTTGCCGTGCAGATTCCAGTCGGCGTAATGAGGTGTCCTCCAGCGGTCCGAATTTGTGGGACCTCCCACGAAGTCTTAACTTTCTTCAACTGGGAAGCGATGTGCCCACTCATTACGGAGTAATCGGCCCCTTTGTCGACTAAGGCAGTGACTGCATGGCCGTCGAGAAGCACGTCGAGGTCAGTGGTTCTTTGTCTGGCGTTGCAGTTGGGTCTTGGCGTCGGATCACGGACTGCGTCGTGTTGAATTGAAGATGGTACGTGCCGTCGTCAAGTCGTCTTTCGTCGGTGTAGTCTTGGCTTCCTGACTTTGTAGGGACGGCGGCGTTTCGTCATTACGTCGTCGAGATGGTTTCTTCGTCGTCTTCGTCGGCGGCGGAGGATCTTCGTCGGTTCGACGAACAGAACCGCACCTCCACCGGTTGCTGCGTTTAGTTTTCCGGATATGGGCTCGCTGACCGGCCCTGGGCTGTGCCAGTGTATGGTCGGCGCTGCGGCGACAGGTAGCGGCCTGGTGATGGCAAACCCGACGGTCGTCGAGAGCTCCATTGAGTAGCGGCGAGGTAGTCGGCGATGACACGTGGGCGCTCCCGAAGCTGTGGACACGGCGCGTTGACGGCGAACCCTCTCAGCCCCAAGTCGCGGTGTACGCATCGACGATACACATGGCCGGCTTCTCCGCAGTGATAGCAGAGCCGGCGGTGGTCTGGAGCTCGCCAAATGTCCGTCTTCCTCGCGTAGGTGCGCTGGGCGACGGGTGGGCGTGCTGGCGACGGCGGCGGCGGCGGACGACGGAATTACGGCGTTACAGGGCCCTGGCGCAGTCGCGGAGGGGGGCCTTAACGGCGACGACGGCGACGTAGGTCATCGCTCCTAGCTGGCGCTGCGGTAACTGAGGTTGCACCTCAGGAACTCTAAGCGATCGCTGAACCTCACCTTTCACGATGTTGGCGATCGAGGCCACTTGAGGCTGCGACGACGGGAAGATCTTCTGAAGCTCCTCTCGTACGACTGGCCTGATACCCTCGCGCAGGTCTTCGGAGACCAGTGATTGAACTGCGGCATAGTTTGTAGATTGGTGCAGCCGTCGAATTGCCGGTTTCGCATCTCGAGTGTCTTCTCGATGCTGGTGGCCTCACGAAGAAATTCGTCGACGGTCTTCGGTGGGCTTCGTACCGTTCCGGCAAAAAGTTCCTCCTTCACACCACGCATGAGTAGGCGGACTTTCTTCTCCTCGGGCATTTCAGGGTCGGCGTGGCGGAAAAGACGGCTCATTTCTCCGTGAAGATCACCGTTGTCTCCTTAGGTAGCTGCACCCGGGTTTCTAGTAGTGCTTGGGCTCGCTCTTTTCGCACGACGCTTGTAAACGTTTGCAAGAAGCCGCTTCGGAACAGGTCCCACGTCGTTAAGGTGGCTTCTCGACTCTCGAACCAGGTCCTGGCGGCGTCTTCCAGTGCGAAATAGACATGCCACTGCTTGTCGTCGCTGTCCCAAATGTTTAACGTAGCAACCCTCTCATACGTCTCCAGCCAGCTTTCCGGGTCCTCAAATGTGGAACCGTGGAACGTCGGTGGCTCCCTGGGCTGTTGCAGAACTATTGGGGCTGCTCCGGCTGCCATTGGGGCTGTCTTCTTGGTCGTCTCTGGACGAACTACTCAGACAATCTTCTTGGTCGTCTCTGGTAGAATTCCGTGTTCCGGGGGTAGCTGCTGTAGCCGGCGGCTTGCTCGATGTTCCGGGACGGCGCTGGTGTTGTCTTTGCGGTCCGGGCCTGGATTACGGCTTGTCGGAGGCGTCCGGTACATGAACCTAAAGCACCTCCACCAGACGTCACGTGGTGGTGACATTGAATAACACAGTAGCAATACTGTGAACGAGAAAACTTTTATTGGGCGAACCTGGGTCCTCAAAACAGGCTGCACTTATAGCACAACGATAGCAGCGAACAAGGTCGGCGATCATCAAGAATCTCATCGACGGGTCCAGCGCGTTGGCTTTTATACAGCAGTCATCGAATGTTCCAGACTAATCGTTGGGAGCCGCGTGCCTTCCACAAACTTCTACACCATTCGCGTCACGCGATGAAATCTGATAACACAAGGTTCGGCGACAACAGATAGCGGATAGAAGCATCGATAACTTTCCAGAAACTTCGGACACATGCAAGCGCGTCCCGCGCCGTGCGACAACACCTGTCGGGCCGCAAAACGCGGCCGCCCGATAAAGATAAGTACACGTGTCAATATTGATAAACGCTCGTAACTCAAGAAATATATCGAATCTACAAGCGAAGTCACTACTAGTCCAATACAGTCACATTTAATAGAGACTGGAGCGCATTCTTTTGATCACCTATGCTTCACTCGAAGGACTCTTATAAGGACGTATCTGACGGAGAAAAGAAAGATCAAATAAAATGAAATTATGGGGTTTTACTTGCCAAAGCCACTTTCTGATTATGAGGCACGCCGTAGTGGAGGACTCCTGGAAATTTTGACCACCTGGGGTTCTTTAACATGCACCTAAATCTAAGAACACGGGTGTTTTCGCATTTCGCCCCCATCGAAATGTGGCCGCCTATGGCCGGGATCCAATCCGGCGACCTCGTGCTCAGCAGCCCAACACCATAGCCACTGAGCAACGACGGCGGGTAGAAAGGAAAGATAAGACAGCTCTTATGTTCACACTGCACGCCAAAGACACTGCATTATTGCCCTAGCTACAAGGAGAGTGCGAACATTAGATAAAATGTAGCGGTGATGCGAAATTGCCAGTACATTATTGCACCTGCGCATGTGCTGGCGACGCGGAGAGATCAATGTTCTGGAAAGAAGCAGAGCATTTACATTGTGCGAGCTGATTGGTGCCTTGCGTATAGCATCTGAAGATAGCGCATACGTGCGAGAAAAAGCAGCTAGCTTCTTAACAGCGGCAATGAGGCCCCAGCATATCGTCCACATTTTACTACTCTGCTTTTTTTCTTTGCATAGTGGTTCCATCCTGCCTCAGTGTCACTGCTTGATCATCATCATCAGCAGCAGCCTGGTTACGCCCACTGCAGGGCAAAGGCCTCTCCCATACTTCTCCAACTACCCCGGTCATGTACTAATTGTGGCCATGTTATCCCTGAAAACTTCTTAATCTCATCCACCCACCTAACTTTCTGCCGCCCTCTGCTACGCTTTCCTTCCCTTGGAATCCATTCCGTAACTCTTAATGACCACCGCTTATCTTCCCTTTTCATTACGTGTCTTGCCCATGCCCCCCCCCCATTTCTTTTTCTTGATTTTAACTAAAATATCACTAACTCGCGTTTGTTCCCTCACCCAATCTGCCCTTTTCTTATCCCTTAACGTTACACCTATCATTCTTCTTTCCATAGCTCATTGCGTCCTTGAACGAAAAGCCACTCAAAAACACAAAGGACAAGAGGAGAGGTTCACACCACCAGTCGTTGTGGTGTGAACCTCTCCTCTTGTCCTTTGTGTTTTTGACTGGTTTTTTCGTTCAAGTATGTACCAACTGGCCCAGATTTCAACCCTTCTGCAACTCATTGCGTCGTCCACAATTTAAGTAGAACCCTTTTCGTAAGCCTCCAGGCTTCGGCCCCGCGCCTGAGTACTGGTAAGACACAGCTGTTACAAACTTTTCTCTTGAGGGATAATGGCAATCTGCTGTTCATGATCTGGGAATGCCTGCCAAACGCGCCCCAGCCCATTCTTATTCTTCTGATTATTTCAGTCTAATGATCCGGATTGGCAGTCACTACTTGTCTTAAGTAGATGTATTCCCTTACCACTTCCAGTGCCTCACTACCTATCGTAAACTGCGGTTCTCTTCCGAGACTGTTAAAGATTACTTTAGTTTTCTGCAGATTATTTTTAGACCCACCCTTCAGCTTTGCCTCTCCAGGTCAGTGAGCATGCATTGCAGTTGGTCCCCTGAGTTACTAAGCAAGACAATATCATCAACGAATCGTAAGTTACTAAGGTATTCTCCATTAACTCTTATCCCCAATTCTTCCAAATCCAGCTCTCTTAATTGCTCCTGTAAACACGCTTTGTATAGCATACGAGAGATCGTATCTAGCTGCCTGACGCCTTTCTTTATTGGTATTTTATTGCTTTCTTCATGAAGGACTACGGTGACTGTGGAGCCACTATGGATATCTTTCAGTATTTTTACATACGGCTCCTCTGCACCTTGATTCCGCAATGCCTCCATGACTGCTGAGGTTTGAGTGAATCAAACGCTTTCTCGTAATAAATGAAAGCTATATATGAAGGTTGGTTATATTCCGCACATTTTTCTATCCCTTGATTGGTAGTGTGAACATGGTCTATTGTTGAGTAGCCTTTACGGAATGCTGCCTGGTCCTTTGGTTGACGGAAGTCTAAGTTGTTGCTGATTCTATTTCAAATTACCTCAGTAAATACTTTGTAGGCAACGGAAAGTAAGCTGATCTGCCTATAATTTTTCTAATTTTTGGCGTTCCCTTTCTTATGGATTAGGATTATGTTAGCGTTTTTCCAAGATTCCGGTACGCTCGAAGTCATGAGGCATTGCGTATAGAGGGTGGACAGTTTCTCTAAAACAATGTGTCCACCATCCTTCAGCAGATCTGCTGTTACCTCATCCTCCCCAGCTGCCTTCCCCCTTTGCATAGCTCCCAAGGCTTTCTTTACTTCTTCCGGCGTTACCTGTTTGATTTCGAATTCCTCTAGACTATTCTCTCTTCCATTATCGTCGTGGGTGCCACTGGTACTGTATAAATCTTTATAGAACTCCTCAGCCACTTGAACTATCTGATCCATATTAGTAATGATATTGCCGGCTTTGTCTCTTAACGCATACATCTGATCCTTGCCAATTCCTAGTTTCTTCTTCACTGCTTTTAGGCTTCCTCCGTTCCTGAGAGCATTTTCACTTCTATCCATATTATACTTCCTTTTGTCAGCTGTCTTACGCTTGTTCATTAACTTTGAAAGTTCTGCCAGTTCTATTCTAGATGTAGGGTTAGAGGCTTCCATACATTGGCATTTCTTGATCAGATCTTTCGTCTCCTGCGATAGCTTACTGGTATCCTGTCTAACGGAGTTACCACCGAATTCTATTGCACACTCCCTAATGATGCCCACAAGATTGTCGTTCATTGCTTCAACACTAAGTTCTTCTTCCTGAGTTAAAGCCGAATACCTGTTCTGTACCTTGATCTTGAATTCCTCTATTTTCCCTCTCACCTTATATACTTATATACTTATACTTATATTACCGGCTTTTGACATAAATTAGTTGAAAGGTTTCACGAGTATATGTTATTCATTGCGGTATGCCCTATCTTTTCTTAGGCAGAAGTACGCGGGCTCTGGGCAGCGGAAAAATAAACAATACAATAATTTAAAGAAAGCACTGTCATCAGATCACTGGTTAAGAGTGAAAATTCAACTGAAAAATGAATGCAATGAGTATGAACAACGCCTCCTATAATATACTATGCCTGGAACGTGAGCCGCAAACGCGCTGCCCTTCCCTCGCCTGTACTCTCCTCCTTTTGGTACGGTGGCGAGCGCCTCTCGCGGCCAGCCCCTGTAAACACGCCGGTGGCGCGGCTACCGGGAGCGACGTCGGCAGCCAAGCGGCTGGCGCGTCGTGAGCAGACGACATCGTGCGTTTTCACCGTTGCTGCATGCAGACGACGACACACATGTGACGTTTTTTATCACTGCGACGAGATGAAAAATTGCTGAATAAAGTAAACTTCACTTTCTTGAAACTCTTTTTTTTTTTATTGGAAACTGAGCCACAGGCGAATGGTGGCAAGTTCGTCTGCTAAACCCGTCAGCTTTGCCTTCGTTCGCGTGATGCTTGCTCGCCGTCTGTTACTGCAGAGACGGTATTTTTATTTCAGTACCATCAGGGCCTAAAATTATGTTACAGAGCCGGTCGGTGTTTACTGTATGTGTGTTTCCGCCTTACTAACCTTTAGTGATTTACACGCGCAACGATGCGTTGCTGTTGCGTACCAGGCTGCCCGTCAAGTTGGGGACGGAAGCAACCGGGGGTGTCCTTCCACGAGGTGCCAGCGGAAAACGCTTTGCGTACAGAGTGGCTGAGAGCTATATCAAGAGACGCTTTGCCGATCATTACTATCTCGGACTGCTCTGTTGTGTGTAGCCTCCACTTCCGTCCTACGGATTTCAAGGAGAACTTCACGAAGCGACTTCTGAAACCCGGTACGGTACCCAGTGTGTTCGCTGAACGGACACCGTGCCTTGCACAAACTGAGAGCACGACAGTGTCCGGTGTGTTCGGCGAACGGACACGGTGCCGCGCACAAAGCGAGAGCGGGACGGAACCTCAAGGCAGGACGCGAAAACGTAAGCGTGCCCCTTCGAGGGCTTCGTTGCCTTGCGAACCACCGGAATGCACAAATGAAGGAAATCAAGGACCAGCCACGCCTCCAGGGCACGAAAGTAACGAGAGTAACACTGAAGGAACCGAGCCAACGCGCCATGCCATTCAACTTCAGCGAGAGGAAACCACGATGAATGATCTAACAGCCGAGAATTCCGGTAGCTTGAATGCACCACGTACAGGGATGGTGCATGCCAAACGCTCGTACAAGACACAGACGCCCCTGAAGTTGTATTCCTCGACGTATTTTGTCCAGCGCAAGGGGTGGCGCGAGAAAGAACGAGCGCTCAAAGCGAAAAATGAGAGGCTGAGTAGGACTGTAGAATCGTACAAACAGGAACTACTCAAGCTGAAAGAAGCAGCACACGTTGGTACATTCCTAGAAGTGACGTCAGATGCCGATAAAGGAAATTCAAAGGCACTTCTAATCGTTGACCAGGTTAAGAACTACAGAAAGAAAAAGCCACAGTGGTCAGAAACAACGCTGTGACATAGCATCGTACTCCGAAATTTGTCAGCGAAGGCGTACGAGTACTTGCGCTCCGAAGACCTGCTGAGGTTGCCTTGCAACAAGACTCTTCAAAAATACATCGGCGCGGTTTCCGGAGAAGTTGGCTTTACTCAGCTAGTTCGTTGCCACCTGGAAACAGAAATATTAGCGCTTGAAATGCCACAGTCAAAAGTTTGTTCACTTATCATAGACGAAATGAGAATTCGCCAGAAACTACAATACCACAAACAAAGGGACGCGTTCATTGGCGACGTCAACATGGGCGCGGAGCTGCAACACCTTGTCCCAAACTCTCAGAATGAGTGCCTGGCAAACTCTGTCCTCTGCTTTTTGCTCTGCGGGCTCCACGGTCGATGCAAGATACCTGTCGGGTATTTCTTCAGAAAGGGGTGCACAGGGGAGCAACTAGCAGAAGTCATGCGCCATGTGATCGAGAAAACGTCGGAGATCGGCTTCGATGTCCTCCGCGTTGTCACGGATAATCACAAGATAAATGTGACAGCCATGCAAATTTTGTGTGATGGAGTCCTGCGTATACGCGCTCCGCACCCTGCAGATCTCACTAAGCATATCTTTCTGGCTTTTGATCAAAGCCATATAATTAATATGTGAGATCGCAATTCCTGGCGAAAGACATCGGCGGAGAAAAAGAGATATCATCGAAGTACCTAAAGATGGTGCACAAAATGCAGAAGAACTTAACAGTAAAGCCAATCAGGTTCCTCACCCGTCCAATATTGAAAAGATGAGCGTGAAACTGGCCGTGCAGTTGCTGTCGGCCGCAGTAATTGGGGCCCTCAAATATTTGAAAGACCAAGCAGGGCACACTGCGGACATTGAGTTTGCATCGGCAGGGCCTACAATCCACTTTCTGGAAGCGATGCAGAAATGGTTTTTTCTAATGGACATAAGCAATTGCCAGCAGTTCATTCTTTGTAACAACGATGATTGCCGTCCATTCAGTGATGTGGATGATCCAAGGCTCGACTGGCTGGAACACGTTTTCATCGCGTACATCGAAGATCTGAGGGATGCCAGCAAGACTGAAAACTTTTTCAGCAAGGAGACGTGTCATGCTCTGATATTCACAACGCAATCAAATGTTGCTTGCATCCGCCATCTGCTGACTGAGAAGCACTTTAGCTTTGTTCTTACCCGCAAAATGTCGAGTGATCCTATCGAGGCAATGTTTGGATTCTTGCGGCGTAGTGCTGGATGTGATGATGCCCTAGACGTCAGGAGCACAATATGCGGTCTCGAAAAGATGTTGAAAACAGGCATCATAGCCGGTTCCAGTGGCAGCAATGTGCAGAGTTCGGCAAGTTTCACATCAAAGCAGCTTCTTCCAATTCAGCACGAGCGCCATACGACCGCAGGCACCGCCGAGCGCATTTTGGACATAGCAGCAATGAGTCTAAGAGAGCACTGTTTGTCAGACAGGCCACTTGTCTCGAACCCCGACATTGCCAGCGTGGCCATGATGGGAGGGTTCATTGTTCGAGCTGTAAGCGAGCGCATTCCCTGCGCTGACTGCGTTGCAGTGCTTCAGGCACCAAAGAGCAGTGCTCCCGCTCATGGCCTCATCACTCACCAGGATCGCGGCGGCCTTTTCTACCCGACGGAGGAGCTCGTCAAAGTTCTTATAGGTCTTCGCAGATTTGCGGACTGCATACTGTCGCAGCGACGGTCAGTCGAGAAGCCTCTCGAAGTATGCGTGCAGAGGACAGTGCAAGAGCTCATGAGTCTGCCCGTCTTGACCTGCGGCAACACCGATTCAGACCACCGCAAGGGCCTGTTGGAACTCATCGCAAGAAAGCTCATTAAGCCACTTTTTGCAAACTATGCGCAAGAAAAAACCGACACGAATGCTGTCGTCAAGTTTCTTGAGAAAAAGCCCCTGTCGAGAAAAGTATTGAAATTGTAGTAAATTTGTTGTGTGGCAGTACACGAAGCGCCGTGCCACACTTTAACCACCAACCACTTTCTGCATCAAAGTGCGTGGAATCATCATCATCTGCTTGTGATGAACCAGAAAAGAATATCTCACATGAACTATATATTAACGTGTGCTTTTTATGACAAGCAGGTGCGAGGAATGTGGTCGAGTTTCGAACATTGCTGAGCTAGCACTGCGATCTGCTTAGGAACGATTATTGGGCCGTGCATTAAATTCTCGTGACATCACAACTGGCTGATTATGTGCACTTAGTGTTATTTTCTTTGTTTTGTGTTTCGTTCAACCTACCCCGAATCAATAATGTATACAGGCGCTGTGTATATGTTCTATCTTTCGATCATGTCTTCTTCACCACGGGCTTAAGCGCGCTATTATTCGAGTAAATATAATTCCTGGCGCCTTAGGAAACGGAACAGCGCGAAGCACATGCTTCAAGCTCTTAAATATTTAAATCGCTTTATCCAGAAGCCTCCTACATAATGCTGATATCCCTCTCCACGCCATTAGTATTTACAATAGACGCACGTACGGTGACCTATCTTCCCTGTAACAAGGCAGGCAATCCAGCGTTCACCGATCTAGATAGAGTGCTCATGAAAAAGCACAGCATCAGAATTTATCAATGACGATTGTTTTTTCATGGCCGCTCTTAAACGGGCAGCCACACGTAAAAAAAAAAAGCAAGAAGAAAAGAAAGAAGAAAGACGCGTGAACGAAATCCCCTTAAAAAAAGCCCGAAACACTATGCATCGTTTATATCCCTGAATAACTGCTTTGTGTGAGCAACATTATTGTGCTTTTTTGACGCCCGTTAGTTTGTCTTCGCACAAAATTTTGCAGCAGAGCAGCCGGGTTCCAGCGCGCCACTGGCCCGACCGCCGGCCTGAAAGCGGGGGAGCAGCGGCGTGAAGCCGCGATGCTTTCAGCGGCGGCGGCTGTGGTTGCCATGGGGACCGGAACGGTGGCGCGCGCCGTCCTGCGGCGCATGGTCGCAACACTCGGCAGAGAGCTCCCTATGGCAAAGAGAGCGACGTTCCAGGCATATAGTTATAGGAGGCGTTGGTATGGATATATGGTCTTGCTGAAAGTTGTGGAAGCAAGAGGTGGGAAAGCCAATAAATATATCATATAAAATGAGAAAAGATTGGCACTACAATTTAACTCAAGTTGAGAGTAAATAATTGTGAGATATAAGTAAGAACTAGCTTGCTGTGCAAAAAAAAAAGTTTTGTGTTTCACGATATTCTTAGCTCTCCTCCGAATAGGTATAACACCACAAAAGCTAAGGGCTGCTTTTATATTGTAAAGTGGTAGTGACGGTCAAGAAAGCAGCCAAACTGAGAAAGACGAAACTAGCGTTCTATTAGGCGCACTTGTGATCTCAAGAACAGGCTACACTCTAAAAACGGTGACAGAGGCGAACACAGTCGGCGATCGTCGAAAATATGATGAGCGGCTCAAGCGTGTCGGCTTTTATACAGCAGTCGTCGAAAGAATGTTCCAGACTAATCGTTGGGACCCGCGTGCCCATGTGTCTTCCACAAAGTTCTACACCATTCGCCTCACGCGATGAAAACAGATAGCACAAGGTTCGGCGACAACAGACAGCGGATATTACCATCGATAGCATTCCAGAAACTTCCAATACATGCAGGCGCGTCCCGCGCTTAGTGATAGCATTTCGGGGACGGTAAAATCACTCACCCGTAATAGATAAACGAGTTCACGTGTCAATATTCTTGTCAAAATTATAATGAACATGTTCCAGAGCTGCCTTCGAAACATTTCTGACTGGTGGTTGCAGTGCATTGAACTTCAGGATGGGATGCAATCTTGTATATTTTCTGGATCTATGAGAGCGAAAATGTGACTGTAGATACGAAATTATTTGAAGTTGTTACCTGGCAGGTTGAACTGCGCATGATTGCATTTGGAAGTTTCTTGGCTTTATCCGTGCCATGCCTGTTTTTTCCACCATTGATTTGCTTATGCTAAGCCTATATACGTCTATGTCAGTGTCAGCGTCACTGGTATGGTGGTTAGCACGCCTGTCTTCGGTTGAAAGAGCGAGCATTCCAGCTTATTGCAGCGATGATAAGAAACACTGGCTGTGAGGTACAGTAATAAGAATGATTTATTATCGTCTGCAAGTCGATTAATTTTTTTGTAAATTGCCGATACATCTCATTGTCATTATTGCACTACAGACGGGGCAGTTTTCTTCCATAGGAAAAAAAAGCATTGTACCGATGCGTAACTTCACTGCAGAAAACATTATAACATAAGGAACTTGTACAGGTACGACTTCATGTGACCGCATGCACTCTTTCGTGTGGGTATTCTTCGACCACATGCAACTTTCATCATCCCACACTACCTCATATTTCACGTCGTTCAGGCATTGCGTCACTATGTATGGCGTAAAACACAACTTTTCTTTACAGAAAAAAAATTGTTGACTTGTTATAGAAATATCCTTGGCCAGCGTCCATAAATGCCATCGAAAGTACATAGTCGTCTTGTTGGAACACCTCTGAGGAAGATGTTGACAAGTGTTAATAGGCCGGCGATATCTTGTATAAACCCAATTGAGACAGTTTCCTTTGAAAAATCATTGATCTGTTCAAAACACGTTTAATGTAAATGGTGAAGTTTTATTAAAGCATTGCTGACGTGTTGCATGTCGGTATTGAAAACCCATCGAAACATTTTTGAAATGCGTTGCATGTCAAGAGGGAAAGCCCGTTGCAATATTGTCGGAGCTGTATTTAACGTCAACATTGAAAAAAACGTTGAAAGTCCAGTGAATCCCACCCGCAATGTATCCTGACCGGTGTTTAACACAGCACTTTTATTATATTCTGCTGAGCTATGTTGTGTCACATATCATTACCATTGACGTCATGTTAATATAGCCCTTGCATGTGAAAGGACAGGGGGCAAACTTAAATACGGGTGCATCTCTACTGCAGGCATGGCTCACCTTAGGCTTAAAAGCGTGCTTCTCCTAGGTAGCCTGTAATAAACCATATTGTTACGTGTGGAAAGACACAGACGAAAGGTGCGTCGCGAAGCTCTTCTAGAACGGTGAAGCGGAGGTGTTTAGGTATTACAAGCAGGAATTCAGAGCCGTCCGGATGATGGTTACGACGGAACAGAGTACCATCGCGGAGGACGTAGAGCCGTAGAGCAGCATCGGCCGGAGAGTGTTCAAAACCATCGATGAGTGTTCTGATGTAGGTGTTATGGCGTTGATCGTCGGCGAAATGAAGCAGCTGGGATACAGAGAATACGTAAGAAGCACTGGCAATACTGGAGGAGTCAGAGTCATAAACAGGGTAACGCGACAAACGGCCAGCGTCTTGGTGCAGGCAGCCAGACCTGTACACCACGGAATATGATAATTCCTGTAGCTTCAAAGCCCATCGACCAAGCTGGCCTGTAGGATCTTTTAGCGATGAGAGCCAGCAGAGAGCATGATGGTCAGTGACTACGGAAAAAGGGCGACCGTAAAGGTAAGGACGGAACTTCGCAACCACCCAGACAACACAAGGCATCCGCGTTCCGTAATGGAATAGTTGCGCTCCGATGGTTCTAGGAGGCGGATCGCGTAAGCAATAATGCGATCATTGCCACGCTGACGCTGGGCTAAGACGGCACCTACGCCATGACCGCTGGCATCTGTACGTAATTCTGTAGGGGCATCAGGGTCGAAGTGGGCGAGAATGGGTGGTGAGGTTAAAAGAGTGACGAGACAAGAGAAGGCGGCGGCTTCTCTAGTGCCCCACGAGAATTGTATGCCTCTCTTGAAAAGGTTAGTTAGGGGCTTAGCAATTGTCACAAAATCTGGAACAAAATGGCGAAAGTACGAGCACAGCCCTACAAAACTTCGAGCGTCTGCGGCTGTCTTCAGAACCGGAAGCTCTCGGACAGCGCGAGTTTTTTCGGGATCAGGCTGTACTCCGGAAGCGTCAACGAGGTGGCCCAGAACAGTAATTTGGCAGCGGCCGAAACGGCATTTGGACGAGTTAAGTGGCAGCTTCGCCTTTCGAAATACATCAAGTATTGTTGTGAGACGCTCAAGGTGAGTGTCGAACGTTGCCGAGAACACGATGACGTCGTCGAGGTAGCGGAGGCATGTGGGCCATTTGAACCCTTGGGACAAGGAGTCCATCATACGCTGAAAAGTGGCAGGGGCGTTGCATAATCAAAATGGTATTACTTAAAATTGGTATAGGCCATCAGGTGTGATGAACGCGGTTTTTTCTCTGTCCATATTTCCTCAACAGCAATCTGACAATATACCGAAAGAAGATCAATAGACAAGAAATAGCTGGAACCGTGCAGGCAGTCAAGGGCGTCGTGTACACGTGGGAGAAGGTAGACGTCCTGCTTTGTAATGCTGTTCAGATGACGGTGGTCTACACAGAAGCGCCACGTGCCGTCCTTCGTAACCGACACCACAGGTGACGCCCAGGGACTCGAAGAAGGCTCAATGTGTTTTTATCGAGCATTTTGTTTACTTCATCTTGAATTACTCGGAGTTCCGACGCAGAAACTCAATACGGTCGTCGTCGAATAGGCGCAGCATCGCCAGTAAGAATCCGATGCTTGACCGCGAGCGTCTGGCCTAAAGGGTGATCGTCGAAGTCGAAAATGTCGTACTAGGACGATAATACTCCGCAAAGGTCTTCAGCCTGCGTAGAGGACAGGTCCGTCGCAACCATTTTTTTATGATGGGATTGATGCCCGAGGCTGGCGCGAGGAGCATGCCCCAGGTAGCACACAAAGTCTTGAAAACGTCGTATTAAGGCATTCAACGTCTGAAACGGATTTTTGACCAAAATTGACGCATCAAAGATGTTCCAAACAAAATAGCTTAAAAACGAGGGGTGAATACGTTTTGATAACGTTGGAAGCCAGGCAGCTTAAAAACGAGGGGTGAATGCGTTTTGAAAACGACTCAAGGCGCCACCGCCACGCCACGGCGCGTCAGCCACTTTAGCGGCTTCTACAATATTCAACAACCCATCAGCGCGATCCAACCTTGCGCAAGGTGGCGATACCGTCGTCAAATCATGTGACCAAGGTGGCCACGTGATTCGTGATGCCGGGCAGCCGGGCGAGCCGGGCATAGTCGCGTCGTCATGGCGTCGTCGCGTCACCGCACTCTGTGTTTGCGGCTGTTCTGAATGTGCTACCGCTGCCCTTTGCTATGTAAGTGTTGCAGTGTTTTGCTGTCAAGAAAACGATATTCTGTGATCAGTTTGGGTTGTGCGATATGTTTGTGTGGTTTTAATTTGGAAATCAGTAGCGTTTTCAATTGTTATGTGACCAAGGCGGCCACGTTATTCGTGAAGCCGGGCATAGTTGCGTTATCGCACTCGCATTGCACTATGGTCTGTTTGCGACTGTTCTGAATGTGCTGCCGCTGCCCTTTGTCTGTAAGTGTTGCAGTACTTTGCTGTCAAGAAAACGATATTCTGTGATTAGTTTGGGTTGTGCGATCTGCTTGAGCCGGGCATAATAGCGTTATCGCACTTGCATTGCGCTGTGGTATGATAGCGGCTGTTCTGAATGTGCTGCCGCTGCCCTTTGTCATGTAAGTGTTGCAGGGCTTTGCCGTCAAGAAAACGACGTTCTGTGATTAGTTTGGGTTGTGCGATCTGTTTGTGTAGTTTAATTTGGAAATCAGTAGTGTCTTCAATTGGAGGGCGCGGAGTGGAGGGCACTAATCAGCTCTTCAAGTTCATTGTCATGTTTTGTGAGGCGCCTTTTCACTGACGCTGTAATTAAGGCGATAAGGGCAGTATAAGGACGAAAGTTAGAGGGACGAAATCGTGCCTGTGTGTCCCTAACGTCGGGATCAGCCGCTATGCGTGACCCTAACAAGAAAGCATATTGCAGAATGCGAAGAAAGGCGGCGAAATTTCTGTCTGTGCGCACCTTGCCGATCTCCGCAATAGAGCCATCATCGTGGTATTTTAGTCTCCCGTTTAGCAAGAGTGTTGCAGACAAGGGAACTGGTTCAAACAGGCTTTTTTTTAATCATTCAGTACTAGTGCGGTGTCCCAAAAGGTGAGGTCAAGTGCTCGCCCTATTTTCTTCCCTCGCGCTACAGTGCACTGACAGAATTTCGCGTGCACCATACCGTGCTTTTATCGTTTGCGCTTCAGGTTCTCGATTGTGTTTTCGCCCCCTTTACCTACGCGATGAGTATTTCATGGTCTTACCGGGTACCACATGTGTCCATATATTGTATCCAATATATGAAACGGCCAAATTCGATTTTATTCGACCCCTCAAATGGTAGTAATGTATTGAGTCCCTTTTAGCTTTGTGCTTGTTATCAATTTTACTGTTTGGCGAATGGATACAGCCTGTACGCTGCATAACTCGCTTGTGGATACTGCATACGTGAGTCGAGTATGCCCTTGGTATAAAATAACTTGTATGCTATAGGTAGTACGATTGTTTGCAGTTTGGGACATGTGTCGGAATGTACGCTGTGCGCCCTTCGCGCTTTACGGCGGCCTGCCGAGTTCGTGCGGGTGCCATGTGTGCGCATGGAGTTCGCGAAGCGCTCTCGCAGTTTTATATATATATATATATATATATATATATATATATATATATATATATATATATGTACATGTGTTCTGTTCGCGCGCTTCGCACAACAGGCTATGTCGCAGTTTTTTGTCCTTGTGCAACACATTTTCCTAGCGTACGTCTGTGCATTATTTGATACCGGTTTCACACGGGGCTCTTTTAGCCGCTATCCTGTCCGTTACAAATCGAATTTCTCGGTCGTGATTGGCTCCTCTGCGCAAGCTACGAGAGTGAGCCAATCGCATCGATAATTTCGATCCGGATCGGGCTTGATCGCGATCGAGAGTGGTCGTGTGACACCGGTTTTACACATGGCTCCCGGATAGGGAACACTTTTTTTTTTTATTGATATGATATAAGGAGATGTTGGCACAGAGTTTAAGGCGCCGGCTACCCCTCATCTCTTGAGTGGTTCCGGCATACATCGTACAGGGTTCAAGGTTACATATCAAATAGTCTTTTCACACAAGCACCAGGACTTGTCACTCAACGTTTCCACAGGAAGACTATGACGTAAGGAACACATGGTACATACAATATACAATGTAAATGTCTCCACACTTATGTAGATGAAAGTCTCAAAAGTACAAAAGATATTGTCGCCTAATAACACATTGTCTAGTCAGCGGGTGGTACATACATCGTGTAAATGCATTATCACATACAGTCACAACAGAACAGTCAACGTAACATAATTCACAAACAGATGGATATATACAGTGACAATGACATGAAGGGAACAATGAAAGCGCTAATAACGTCCAGCAATGCCGCTGTCTTCAAGAAAAGTCTTTAGTGCTTTTAAAGCACTCTTCTGTAAGGTCGTTGTTGGCCAAGGGACCAAAAGTTTCCTTAAACTGAAAGGTCTGCGGTCTAATTTAATTAGCGCTGATTTAAGTCGGCTTCTTGCTGTGTCGTGATGTGGGCAATCTAGAAGGAGGTGATATATATCTTCGTCTACAAATCCACAATCACATTCGGGGGTTTCCGCACGGCCGATTCTGTGTAAGGAATGCTTTGTGTAGGGAGTGCCTAGCCTTAATCGATGAATAAGGGTTTCCATAGTTCTATCTAATGACAATGAAAATTTGAATTCAATAAATGGATCAATATGATATAAGTCCGAGCTCTTAGAATTCTGGTCAAACCAAGTGTTTCTAGACATTTTGAGAGATGTTGTCCTTATAATGCAGCGTAATTCATCCTTTGATATTGGAAGCGGAGCCGTATCATCTTTGAGGTGCGCTTGTCGTGCTGCTTCATCGGCTGCTGTGTTGCCAGGAATGTCGCAATGCCCTGGTATCCACTGGAATGCTATTGAATGTTTCGCTTCGCTTGCCTTTGTGAGGTTCTTAAGTGTTTCATATATTATACTGTCACTGAATGTTTTCCCCTTTGTGTAGCAGAGTAATGTTAGAGCCGCCTGTGAATCGCTGATAATTACCCATTTTTGCGCATTTCTTACTGCCAACATATATTTTATCGCACATAGGATTGCGAACAGTTCAGCCGTTGTGGACGAAGTCGCACGAGATAACTTAATTGGTTCTTGTTTGTTGAGGTGCGGTATAATGAATGATGAAGTTGAAGAGGTTGCTGTACTGGAGCCATCTGTGTAGACGTGTGTGTATCCTGAATACCGCATATATATCTGGCACAGCGCTAGTTGTTGAGCAGCTCGAATGAACATGTCTCTTTTGCTGAATATCCCATCTACTGACAATTCGATTTTTCGAACTGTAAGCAGCCATGGAGGATATTCGATGTCTGAGTCCCAAAATTCATTTCTTGGCAATATGTGAAGATTTTCTTGAATTTCTACATGAACATAACTTCTATCTCGTTTCATTATGTCTAGAGCCAATGGGTGGTTTTTATGCTGGGTTTGAAGACGGAAATAATGCCGGCACGTTTCTGTAGTTCGCATAACTGGAAATGGCGATTGGCGAGCCTCAGCTATTACCAGAGAACTAGAAGTCGCTCGTGGAACACCTAGGCATAGGCGTAGTCCTCTAGCTAAAAGTCTTTGAAGTCGCTCTTCTGACGTGTGGGAAAGTCCGTGTAAAATGGGCGCGGAATACGCAACTTTTTGTCGTATTAATGCATTGTGAACAGTCAGCATGGACGATACTGATCCGCCCCATGATGTGCCTGCAAGTCTGCGAAGTACAGTCACTATGACATTGACCTCGTTTTCGAGTTTCTTTATGTGGGGTGCCCAGGATAGCTGCCTATCAAGTATTATGCCTAGAAATCGATGCTGTGTGACAATCATTAGAGGGTGTCCTTCCAGATTAAGAGTGAAATTTTTTAACTGCCTTCGAGTGAAGGGCAATACAGCTGTCTTTGCGTGTGATAGTACCATTCCTCTCTCTCTCAAACATTTGTTGATTATATTTATGCCGTCTTGCAATGCCATTTGAAGTAGTTGAGCATTAGACCCAGATGTCCAAAAGCACACATCATCTGCATACAGTGAAAACTTTAACTGTGATGGTAGCCTTCTTGTTAGATCAGCCATGACACAGTTAAAAAGGAAGGGGCTGAGTACACTTCCCTGTGGTACTCCCTGTTTGACAACATGTTCAGCACTCTTTCCTTCACCCCTCTGAACAAATATTTTGCGACCTGATAGAAATTCAGACATCCATCGCAAGGACCTGCCAGACAGACCAAGTTCCAACATGCTTAGGAAAACATGAACGTGACTAACAGTGTCAAATGCCCTCTTGATATCTAGGAATACTGATATAGTCATGTTCCCACGTGCACGCTCGTGCTCCACACAGGTTACTATATCTAATATTGCATCCATTGTGCATCTATGTTTTCTAAAACCTACTAAGTATTTGGACAGCACATTCGTTTCATTACACCACCATTGAAGTCGCGCGTCAATCATTTTCTCCATTACTTTGCATAAACAACTTGTCAAACTAACAGGGCGGAAGGATTCAAGGCACAAGGGCGTCTTACCAGGTTTTAAAATTGGTATGATTCGAGCGACTTTCCAAGAGTCAGGTACAGTTTCCTCTATCCATAAGTTATTATAGATGTCTAAGAGAGCATTTGTACCTGTCGGTCCGAGGTTTCTTAGCATATTGTACGTAATGCCGTCCGGCCCAGCAGCGGACTTTTGGCGACATGATGCAATTGCACATTGAAGCTCGCTTAATGTGAAAGTATGATCTAAGTGAGGATGTTGGGCCCAGTAGCAAGCAGTAATTTTTTGCTTAGCCAACACTACTGAAATATCAAATTCTAAACATTGCGATGAAAAAGCAGGTCTGGAAATAAGCTCACAAAATTCATCTGCAACTATTATTTCACACGTGTCCGGAGCTGCAGCGAGAGCACGAAATGGGAAGCTCTGTGTTACAGGTCCGCTTAAAGAACGAATTACTAGAAAAATTCGTGGGACAGCCGTGTGAGGAGACAGCGTGCCGCAGAAATCGCGCCAGCGCCGTTTGCCTAAATTTTCCATTCGTCTGCGCATTACATTGTGTATTTTCTGAACGGTTCTGTATGCTTCTAAACTTCCGCTCCGTCGGTAAGCTCTTTCGGATCGACGTCGGATGGCTCTTAGGTGTTCATAGTCTCCGTCAACTGCAGCATAATCTTTTGGAATTGGGACCGTCTTTGCGCATATGTTCATATTGTCCTGCAAAAATTCTGTAAATTTTTCCACTGTTGCATGTTGATTAATTTGATCCGTTAGGCGGTACCGAAAAGCTTGCCAGTTGGTTAGTCTGCTGTAACGCCTGATATCACAGTGCATGCTAGGGTGGTAAACAAGGATGGGAAAATGATCACTTCCGCGCGTTTCCATATCTGTTGTCCATCCCACACCATTCACTAGATCATGTGAACACAGGGTAACATCTGTGCAGCCTGAGTAATTATATCCACGAAGGAATGTTGGCGACCCGTCGTTTAAAACAGTCAAGTTGCATTTATCTATGGCGCACTCAATAACGTTACCCTGTGCATCACAATGATCACTGCCCCAGATGGTGTTGTGTGCATTGAAGTCACCACATATAAATACATTAGAATGAGCTATTTTGAAGATATGCACTAGCGCTTCTATTGAAATCCGGTTTGAAGGTTGTAGATATAGATTAATCACTGTTATACAGAGCTTGCCAAAGGATACTTTACTTGCGATGAATTCCGGGAAGTCTGAATCACTGGACTGAATTTGATAAGATGGTAGGTCCTTTCTGACGCACAGGAGCACTCTGCTAACAGCACCTTGACGAGAAGTCTTGCATATCACATAATTTGAGATGCGAAAGTCGTCATTGATTCCCGCCTCTTGAATGCAAAGTATTGGGAAGTTGTAGTGCACAAGCAGTTTACGAAAGTCAGCACACTTCCTTCGAAGACTGTTGGCATTCCACTGAAATATGGAGAAATTTTTGTAGCGGTTATTCATGCTCTGCCTGCCGCAGTTTCCGCCCGGATTGTTGACACAATAGTGCTTCTAGAGGGAACAAGGCTTTCACTTCTGGTAGGTTGTTTGCTTCCGGCAGAGCAGACAGGATTGCCTTAAGAGCTGCGAAAAGCATTGGCAAAATCAGTTGTGTCACCGATGCTGTGGTATGTTCGCTATTAGCTGGTGTTACTGCTGCAGTAGATGAGTAAGGTCGCTGAGAGAAATGTGTGCGAGTACTGGAGCTTCCTTGTGTATTACTTTCTGCCTGTTGTCGTCTGGGTCTCCGTAGCACTGATGCATAAGACTGGGCACTTGACTGTGATCCTCTTGATTGGTCTCTTGATTGCACTGTTGGTTGTTCTCTAGAGGAGGATTAGCTTGTTGATGCTTTTGGCTGTGGTGGTTCCGGTGCCCGCTGAGGTGGGTGATCTGGCACTGGATGAACAATCTCAAGGTTTGGGGCGGGTTCCTTTCGTCGCGGTTGTCTTCTATGGATTAGTTCATGTCGACGCATTTGTGCCGCTGCTTTTTTCTGAGGGCAGCCTGAGAAGGAGGCGGCATGGTTCCCCGCACAGTTTGCACATTTAGGTTGAAGAAGTAACCTGCACTCCTTGTGGTCATGATCTTCTGAGCAGATTTTGTATCGACGTGAGCTACGGCAGGTTTTCGCCATGTGCCCAAATCTCTGGCAGTTATAGCAGCGAAGTGCTGGTCCTAGGTATTCCTCGACAGGGTGACTGGTGAAACCCAAGTAAATTCTTCCTGGAATAGGGCGATCGTCTCTGAAAGTCAGAATTACCGTGTGCAGTGGACGTGACTGTACTACTCCATCTTCTTGGCGGGAATATCTTATCTGTCTGCGTGCCGATATAACTCCTGCGTCTTTCAAGAAGACTAGGAGTTGTTCGTATGTATACTGCAGAGGCACATGTTTTACTTTCCCAACGTTTCGCGTGTATGACTCGGGGATGAAGGGCTTGACTTCCACGCCGCCTACACTTGAGAGCATCAAAAGGCGTTTTGCCGACGCTAAGGAAGCAATGCTGACACTGAAGCTTCCATCTCTGTTCGTCCTGAAAGAATGTACTTTTTCTTTGGCAGCGGAAACTATTTCGGCAGACACTCGGTTTAGATTTACTTGCCAAAAAGTAGTACTTTCACTTGTTGGGCGAAAGACAACAGGAATGCCTTCGGCTCGCTTTTTCTTGTACGTGACCAAAGTAAATGGTGCATCTTCACCCATCTCTTCTTCATCACTTAGCTCATAATTCGATGTTGTGTCATCGTACTTGCTGTCTTCTAGGCGAGGCTTCTTGCTCTCGGCTTCACCGTCAGCCATTATTCCTGAATTCCCTGAAGTTGATTCCGAGTTGTGGAGAACCAAACGTGCCGGCTTTATGAAGCTTTGTGACGCTTGCAAGGCCCCATGCTTTTCATTACGGCCCGTAGCATCATTCATATGGCTTGTTACGTTTGGACGAGCATAAGGCTTGTGACGATGTTCTCGGCTTCCGACCACCGTAGCGGCAAGGTAATAGCCAGGTCCTCAAAAAAGAAATGTCGTACCTGTAAGGCGCCTGCCTCGTTGAATCTTCGCCCGACGTCTTGTTAATCAATCGTCGTCAACGGTAACCGTAAATGCCCAAAAATAAGAAAACCCAAAGCACCGCACAAAAACAGCGACCGAACAGATACAGATACAAGAGCAAGTGCATATATATGCCAGTGGTGGTATGTGGGCAAGTCTTTCTGGTGAAGCCAATACTTGTGCATTCAAAACATTTCAATTACCAGCGTAGTGCATCAATGTAACTACTTCGACAAAATGGAGCACCAGTGCAGATATCTGAGCATACCTGTCCAGGGCAGCAAGTGTGTCTACATTGAAACCACTACCAACATGTGCGGCAGTTCTATTGCCAGCAGCGGGACTGCACAATAATCAGTAGGGTGCTCTCAAGCTGCTTATCTATGAAGCTCTGCCTTGACTGTGTGCCAAATATTTTTGAACGTGAAAGTGGGGGTGAATTGGTAAACATCAGTGGAACTGTGCCTGGACTTTGTGGCAAATGTTTTTGGGTGTGAAAGTGTGAGTGAACTGGCAAGGAATTTGCTCTGGGCTACATGTGTTAAACGTTTTTCTCATTCAGAGTGCTTTTTTTTTACTTTAGGAGACTGGAGATGTGCGCAAAGTGTGACATGTCAGTGTGCTAATTATTGTATTTGCTGGCTTGCAAATTATTCGTTGCAACTTTGTTTTTCCCAGAGAGGTACAACTTTGCCTCTTGTAAAGGGCTTTTTAGATAAAACACTTACTATTTATTACGACCATTGTTTCTTTGTTACACAAATGCAGCTTCCAGTGCATTCCAGTTTATTTCCATGTTCATGCAAGTTTCTAATATGAGGCTTGCATATTCATTTCTCACGTTCTGGAGTGGCAAGATGCAGCATTACTGTCTCATCATTCGCTGTACTACAGTAGTGTTCACTTGTTACACTGAATCCCCCGTTTAAATATTCTGTACTAATTTCACTTTATTGCTTTTTTGTTGTATGGTTATTTTTTCTCGCCATTACTTTCTCTGATATATCCGAAAGGCAATATTTCAAATTTTGCATTGTTCCCATTTTTTTTCTGTCACAGGATTGTTTTATGGTGGTATGCGGTGGTATTTCTTTTTGTGCTCTTTTCAAGCTTCTAGCTGATTGGTAACATTGCTTGGAGGCAGTTACCATCCGATTCATACTCTTGCATTTTTCAGTCTACTTCTTCCATTCGCTCCGATGTCACTTCTGCATAACTCTAGTCCATCTAATAGCACATGCACTTTACTATGATAAATTAGACACTTTAGTACACTCCAGGTTTTTCTGTTCATTTTTGTAGGTGTACTTGGAATTTTGTTTATGTGCTAGTGAATGTTCGCTTTCGAGTTCATTACGAATCCTTTCTGCGACTTTTGTCATTGTTGATGTACTTTTACTTCTATTTGCATTTCTCACACAGTTTGTTCGAACCTTACATAAGCATTACATTTTAATAAAGGGTTTTTGCTTTGTCACAGTGTTCTCATTTCATGCACTCTTGGCATGAAGGGCTTGGTCTGGCCACCTGCCAAGACGTGGCCATTTGTTCTTTGCAGGATTTCATTCCCATTGTGGTTGTAAGCATCGTAGCTTACTAAAGGCGGTATTAAGGATTTATTATTCCTAACAGGCTCAATTTTGTGCGACTTGGTATAGGATGCGCCGGCCATGCGGGGAACAGTGCTTGGCACTGCGCCATGGCTCTTACAGTCAACAGCGACGCTTCTACTCATCTGGGGCGCGATTGGAGATCGTTGTTCGAAACGCCCGATCAGTTTCACCTCACGCGATTGGCCTAGGCCGTGCCAACGGGTGCGGCTGACGACGTCTGCACGGCATAGGCAAGTCGCGTGAGGCGAAACTAAACGCGTGTTTTGAACAACGATGTCTGATCGCGCCCGTCACCCGCGAAAATTAGCTTCAGATGATCGTAAACCATTCAAGACCGCTTCTAGACCAGCTTTTTGATAACGTCCTAAAAACGTTTAGAGATTAGTTACGAATAGTTTTTGCAAAGGGATTACTTGTGTCTTTCCCAATCCTATTTCTAGACCAGCTTTTCGAATACGTCTTGCAGACCTGTTCTAGATCGTCTGAAGAAAGTAATTAAGCCGGACATTAGCAGAGATATACGACGTTTTCCCGCCGAAGTTCTCTCATTCGTGTCTTCTTTAACCCGTTTTTATCGTCTTGGATAAACCCTACGAAAACGTTACGTATCTCTTTTGTGCTACCTGGGTATGCTCGCGAGAACCATCGGTCGATAACGCTGCCACGTATTGGTCGCCGAGACAAACAATGGTGGCATGGCAAATGCCTTGTGGTAGAATTTGCTTTGCAATCCAAAGTTAGACAGGCATGCGAGTGTGGTTTGCAGTAATAGTACGTATACTGTGAGGCACGCTGACGTCATACTGTATTGGGATGTCGGGCAGAGGAGTGACGAGGTACTCGCCATCAGGAACTGGTGGGAAAGACAACAGTTTAATGTAGGCAATGGACATTGGCGGCAGGCCAAGAAAGCCGATGGAGCTTAAGCGGCAGTGGGGTGCGTCAGAGTGTTCTGCGAGCATCGGCAGCTCAAGGCGAAGGGTACTGGAAGAGCAGTCAATAAGAGTTGAATGGACGGAGAGAAAATTGAGGCCGAGAATGAGGTCGTGGGGGCAATGAGCAATTACGGTGAAGAGGACAGGAGTGTGGTAGCCGGCGATGCTGACACGTGCCGTACACATGCCGATGAAAGGCTCAGTACCGCCATCCGCAACGCGGACGACGGGTGTCGAGGCTGGGGTGAGGAGCTTGTTCAGTCGTCGTCGGAAGGCAGCACTCATAATAGACAGATGTGCTCCTGTATCGATGAGTGCGGTGACAGGATAGCCGTCAACGTCAACGTCAAGAGGGTTTTGGTTAGTAGGTAACGTGAGCAAAGGATTTGAGGGCAGGGTCGACAACGCAGCTTCACCTCCAGAAGCTGCAGTGCTTAGTTTTCCGGCTGGGTCCGGGAGGCGATAGGCGGCGAAGAGAAGTGGCGGGGCTGGGGCGAACGAGACTGGTGGCGTCGACGTGAAGGCGAGCGGCTGTAGCGAAGGTTCGGAGCAGGGGCATCAGCGGTAGTGTGTTTCATGGCGGGTGGCATGGGGTACAGGAAGTCCAAAGGTGCGGGAATGAGTGGCGGCGTAAGTCCGAGGAGGTGGTGGCCATCGGTTGCGGCAGTGACGGCGACCTGACCGATGTGACAGCAGTGGAAGCAGATTGGCCTGTCATCAGGGGTACGCCATTGGGACGGACTGCGGCAAGATGTGGCAGAAAAGGACTGCCGGGGACGAGGATGGCCAATAGATAACTGGGGAACGCTGGATCGAGAAGTGGAGCACACGGTGTTCAGACCCATGTTTTCAAATTCTTGTCTGACGAGGGCCTGAATCATCGCAATGGTGGTTGCTGGCGCATCGGGAGGCGTCGTGGAGAAAGCTGGCGAACAGGCGGCCTCGAGTTCGCGGCGAACAATACGAGTGACGTCGTCACAGGTGGTGGTCTGACGCGGTCGACCCTCAGATGTCGACGTAGCAGCAGTGTTGGGTAGCCGCGCAATGTGGTGTGAGATACGGCGGCTCTTAACCTGTTCAAGGTTACGGCATTCTTTTATAATGGCGTCTATAGTCGAAACGTTGTCGAAAACAAGCAAATTGAAAGCGTCGTCGTCGGTGCCTTTTAGCACATGTGCCACTTTATCTGCTTCGGACATATTATCGTCAGCTTTACTGCATAGAGCCAAGACGCCGAGGATGTAGGAAACATATGGCTCTGTAGATGAGTGAACACGAGACGCAAGAGCCGTTCTCACGGCAGCATTGTGCCCAAAGGGGTCACCGAACAGTTCCCGTAGCTTTTCTTTGAAACTGTCCCAACTGGTTATTTCGTCATCATGCGTTTGGTGCCACATGCGCGGGGTGCTACCGAGATAAAAGATGACATTGGCGAGCATAGTCGTTGGGTCCCACCTGTTATTAGCGTTGGCGCATTCATAGAGCTTGATCCAGTCATGGAAATCATGTCCCTCCAGGCCAGGGAACACACCTGGGCACGATGTGGGGCAACCGTGACGATTGGAGCAGTCGGACAAGCCGAAGCCGCTGCAGAGGCGGGCTCGTCACCGGGAGGCATGGTGACAAGCTCGGTGGGCCGACCACTTCGGAGTTCCGTGGAGAGGTCGGGGATCGCTGACCTCCGCCAGAAATGTTTACGTGTGGAAAGACACAGACGAAACATGCTATTTACACGCTCTTTACACTGGAGCCAGGCAGCCAGGCGGACACTCGCTCGTGCCAAGGGCACCGAACAACTTCTTTGTCGTTCTCGCGGCGTCTCGTCTCTTGAGCATCGCTCGATGATATCGTAATAATATTGTAAAGCTGCCCGTACGATCGTTATGCCAGTTTTTCAATTGGCACAATAAAGCAGAATCAATGTTCCTTCTCAAAATCAACAGTTCAAAATTGATGCAGACTAAAAGATTGCCATTTGTTGGGCGTGTTGGTAAACTGAAAACATATTTAGCGCCAACAAACAAGGACGGAAGGGAGTCGACACCACAATGCGCTAACTTCAACAACTTGATTTTTAGGAAATACACCTATATAACCCATGCACACTGGCGCCACCTCGTCCAAATCTTAACCATCCAAAAAGCCGCCTCCTTATCTAACAAGTCAACCAAAGGGGCGCTAAAACACGTATCACTGTTCCGCCTATAGCGTGAGCCTCAATAATCTCTCGCACGTCTTTATCTTTGTGCTTCGCGAAAACCCGGCAGGATCCACACACCGGCGCACAGCCGCATTCCTGACAGTGAGTTGACAGATGACGGTATTGCTTATTTTTCACGTTTAGGATATGTTCCCGTAATCGGTAATCAAGACATCTCCCTGTCTGTCCGATGTATTTTTCCCTCAGGACAGCGGAAGCTCATATACAACGGCTTCTACGCAACCCACTGGTGCTTTTCGATGATTCGCAGAGCATCCGGCAGCTGGCTTACGGTAGGGGTCCGTTAACCGACATTGTTTCATTATACACATTATACATTATAAACATTACAAACACATTATATATTAACATTATAAACATTATAATTATAAACATTATAAACTTTAAAAGATGTTTCCAAGTGTTTACTTGTCACCAAACGTTTGTGTAAATGTACAATAATTTGCAGCTTGAGAACATCAGAAGGTTCCAAAAAGGTATTTAAAGTACAAACTGCTTGCAGCTTGACATCATAACAAAGTTTAATACTGTCAGATGTAAAGTCTGCATGGCCCTGAAGTAAAGTATCTTGCCTATCTTAGTAAATAGCAAAACATATAGCAAGCAATTAAATTATATACAAGTAGAACTTCGTCATAGTAAACAAAAACACTCAAAAGAGGTACTTGATTTCTTTATTAGGTAGCCAGTGACAGTAACCAAGGCACGATTCGCATGAGACCACGGCAGACACTGATATATTTAGTGGTCATTTATAAGTTTTGCTGAATTAAAAGAAAATCGCCTGTTGCAGATAACATTATTCCAGTCCTTGAGTAGAATTAGACAGACATTCCTTGCATGAGAAATGAACACACATATTCAAGAAATAACGAAAATTAATTATTTAACTTTTACTTACTTGATGGGACGTATTGCAATTTACGAATTGTTGCCACTAAATTTACCACGCATATGCACTGAATGAATTTCCAGAACGACACCAGTTTCTAAATATACGCCACAACACTGGCCGTGAAAATCCGCTCTTGCACTTATTTAAAAACAGCAAAACTGTCTTTTGCATTGAAACACAAAAGTAACTGGAACCCCCATGTTTTTTGTAGCATAGTTTGGAAATAGTTCCAAAATACTGTCATTCTGAAAGTTCATTTCAATGGATACCTTTTGCATTTTTACCGGATAATTATTCTAAACTACAATATGCGCCGTAAAGTAAATATTTTGGTGAATTACTAAATTTGGGATAAGTAGTGGAATAATGTACCTTTTTCAATTTCTTGGGCTCATATTCTCTACCTCTATGAATTATCAGCTGAAGAACAACAATTTGCTATCTGCGACATGCGATATTTAAAAATGCCGTAGAACTATAAAATGATCACCCCATATAATCCTCCTATTTATTGTTTGAATGGTACGTGCCAATTTCACTAAATAAGGTTTACCTCTGAAACAACATGAAAATTTCAATAAGCGATGCCGTATTAGCAGTTTATCGCGCTACTTTGCTTGTCGCAAGATCTATTTGTGCTGCATGCTATGATTACTTGATTAAAAGAATAGAAAACTGGGTGAGTTGCTATTGATTCGTAGGTCACTAAGCAACAGTGAACTGGAAACAAAGACGAAAGAAGACGCAGACACAAGGGCTAACTTTTAACTGGCAAGCATATTCAATGAACAAGTTAATATATACTTGAACAGCGCATGCGCCGGCCAGCAGTAAACAATTCATGACAACCATTGGGGGTTAGATCAGGTGATACCAAAAAACAATAAATTAAGAAAAATCACAACCAGCCTACTGCTCGGCTACATGTGATTTTCGTGTTCTAAAAAGAAAATTTATTTTTCTTGGAGGGCCATTTAAGGCTGACTAATACATTCTGGTCCAGCTTTCTGTATTCTATAGAACTCACAAGCTTCATGCGTCAATTGGTCTGGATGGCGAAAAAGAAACTCGGCCCGGGCAAACTTTGCAGAAACCCCCAGTCAAGGCAATGCATTTCCAAGTGCGAAAAGCAAACAATGCTTTAAGCGCATTTTCGTGATCCCCGAGGTTCACATTTACATACCGCCCTGATTGTCCCACGTAGACTGGACCATACGTGAGGGGAACGCTGTACACTACCCCAGAGGCACAGAGCACAAACATATTTGTGAGTTTTATAGGGCAGAGATTTTTTGCACTTGTGCCTTTTCCACGAGGGTAGTTAGGGGTAGTGAACAGCATTCCCTCACGTGTTGCTTAGTATACGTGGAACAATCAGTGCAGTGTGCAAACGTGCACCTCAAGGAGCACCCAAATGCGCTAAAAGTACTGGTTTCTCTTTATACATGGCTGTGCATCGCGGTGACTACAGCTGCACCGCAGATTTCACTCAGACCGAGACTCATTTTCACCATTCATACTAATTGACGCGTCAAATTTCTGAGGCCTATAGTATAAAAAAGCAGGACCAGATTGTATTAATCAGCCATCAATAGCCCTCAAGGAAGATAAACAACTTTTTTTAGACCACGCAATTTGTTGATAGCCGAGCAGCACGCTGGTTTTCGATCTTTGTTCATTTATTACTTTAGCATTGTTGTATAACGTGATTTGGCCATGAACACCTATCACAAATTGTTCAGTGCCTAACGCGGAAATGCACTGTTCAAGATATTACTGATTTATTCATTCCATAAATTTTACAGTTGAAAGTAAGCTCTTGTGTTGACGGGGCGGGGTGTCTACGTATTCCTTAGTTTTCGTTTTAGTACATTGTGGCTTAATTGGCATATATTACTGTATTTCTGTTCGTTGCGTACCAAGCGACCTATTTATTTGGACTACTTCAAATTTTTATTCGCAAAATCATGAGTATTAGTGAACTGCTCGAAGATAATAAATAATTATTCCTCAAATAAGTTCCATTTCAGTTTTGTTTAGTGCCACAAGAAAACTTAGAATGAATGAATTCCCCCAAAATCTACTTTCATGCATACATGAACGGCACATCATTGCCATTACCCGACAGCTTTTGGGGTACCCTAAATTCAAGTTAACTTATACCTTTTATTCTTGCTCATGTATTGGGAGGGCAAAATAAACCAATTAACCGAACTTAACTAAATATAGTTTTCAATCCGTAAGCAGTTCTGTGGTTACCAAACGAGAAAACTGTGCGTCCGTTCCTCCTTCGCCAAAGACGATTGCTCTCAAGACAGAGGCATCCAGCTGTCGAAGAAGACGACGAACGCGCGAGCAGTGGCACGAAAATTTGGGGGTGAACCAACTTGATATTTGGGGGTACGCAACTTGAAAATTGAAGTTGAGCCAACTTGAAATGCATTTGCTAATGGGCCAACCTAAATTTGGGGGTGGGCCAACATGAAATTTGGTGGTCTACATACTTGATATTTTGGGGTGGCTCAATGTCCAGTTAAGCGCTGCTGAGCGCCCTTTGATATATAATTACCTCGCGGGCAAGCGAGTGCGTTGAGACGCCTGGCTTGTTTTCATTGGACCTTATCAAGGCGCAATCAGAAAGCAGGCGGGAGCTTGAGGGAACAAAGAACGCGCGCATAACTCATGCTTGCGTGAGCGGCAGTGAAGATGACATTGCAGCGCGGCCATGCACTCTCCCATCACGCAATGCCTCACGCACTACCACTGCAGCTGTTGTTCGCTTTTGAGCGCTCTGCTCCGTTGATTGGGCGCTAGTGCCCGGTGTTTCGGTTCAATCGGTGCAATTGCACTGAGGGGTTGGAAGCGCCAAGAAATATCGGTCAGCTGTCTACTGAACCCTAAGCATTGTTCGCCACCGGAATGGCCTTGGCTATACGTGCATAAACTAAGAATGGCAATTAGGCAACACTAAGCAAAAACCAAGTCACAGCTGAGCCAAAGAATTCTTATGCTTTAGTAAACAATTTCCAGAATTTCAGAAATTTTCTATTAAAAAGAAGCACTCCAACAATGCCATAAATTCACTTGCAGACATATGAATGAAACGAACTTTTCTGAAACCATTTCTTAGTAACTTGAAATGGTGTGCCATCATGGAACAGTTTTTCACAAAACTGGGTTGTATAGCATGAAATTACACAAGATACTTAGAAATAAAATGGTAAAAATAGTAAAGAAACATTATCTTTGGGAGAACTAGGCAAAAACATTACATAAAAATGCAGCGGAAGATTACAAAGCACAACACTGGTATTATGATTCTGATTTGAGCCCCCAATGAAAGGCCGTTACAGAGACCAGTATAATTAACATAAATCAAATTAACATAAAATTTAAAGAGTTACCAAAGCCAACGTTTGTATGCTCGTTTCAGAAATTCCTATTGGACTCTGCAGGAGACTAACGTAACAAACATAATTGAAGTTGAGATAAAAATATTGACCCTTGCAAAAGCACACTTGTTTCTTGGTTTCAGATGAACAACTTGGGCTCTTCAGGAGACCAAGAATAATAGGATGTTAACATCCTAGTATTCTTAAGGTTGGCAAGTTTCTTACATTGGCATATTATGTTATGAAGTGCTTCTTATTAAAAGCACAAATGGAACACCAAACAGGTTGTTTTCCAGGTGCATAGTATTCTTCAGTAAGCGTGAATGATTGCTGTGTAGCCTGTAAAGTACGGCTAACTAACCGATGCCGCCTGCGCAAGTTCTCATGGTTTATTTCTATACTATGCCCGCAACGGTTACAGTTTACCGCACTATTGCCCCAATTTTATGTTTATTGGCCTTTTGAAATATTTGAAAACTCTTCAAAAATATTGCTACGGAACAGCCGCCACAGTGTGGCTGCACTGAGGAGAAGGAAGACGACGTGGCCACCGCTTGATATAGCGTCGCCATCATTGCCACCGCTTGTCTACGTGTAAATATATTGTAGACTCGTGCGTCAGCTACACGTAACATTAATTTGGTGGAGGTGGACGTTCCCCGTACCCGTCATGGAGCTTCGCAGCGGTCGCAACGGCGACAGTGCAACTTCGGCTCCTGCAGGCGGCACTTCCTCTACGCAACCGTCTCCGCCTGCAGCCCCGACCTACGTCGCCATTTCCCCACCTCGGGATCCTGTTGTTTTCAACGGAGTCGGCAGTCCTGATGTTGACGACTGGCTCCGCTTATACGAACGTGTCAGCACCAGTCAGAGGTGGGATTCGACTATTATGCTCGCGAACGTTGTTTTCTACCTCGACGGAGCTCCACTTGCATGGTTCCAGACTCACGAAGAGGAGATCTCGAGCTGGGATCTCTTCAAAGAGAAGCTCCGCGACCTTTTTGGCAATCCCTTCGGTCGTCAAGTCAATGCCAAGAAAGCCCTAGCCACCCGTGTACAGACGTCGACCGAGTCCTACGTGTGCTACATTCTCGACGTCTTGGCCCTTTGTGCCAAGGCTGACCCGACCATGTCTGAGGACGATAAGGTAAATCACGTCCTCAAAGGGATTGCTGACGACGCCTTCAATTTACTGGTGTTTACCAACGTCACCAGCATCGATACGATCCTCAAGGAGTGCCGCCGTCTTGAGCATGCTAAAAGCCGCCGGTTATCCCAGCACATCACGCGACTTCCCAACACAGCTGCTACGTCATCCTGTGACGACCTCTTCCACCAGCCGTCGCGATGTGACAACTTGACCCGCATTATTCGTCGTGAGGTCGAAGCGGCACAACCGGCGGCCCCTTCATTTCCGTCACCTGATCATTCTCCGGTGACAATCTCCTTGATCCAGGCCATCGTCCGCCAAGAGTTATCCAACGTCGGCCTGCACTCCATTCGTTCCGCATGCTCGGAACCTCTCTCTCCACGCACGGCCCCACCGCGCCCTTCTTACTCTTATGGACAGCGCAACGCCTCCGAATGGCGTACCGTGGACGACAAGCCGATCTGCTTTAACTGCCGACGCATTGGACATGTCGCTCGCATCTGCCGCAGCCGCTGGACTTCCCCCACACGCTATTCTCCTAATTACCACCCTCGCCCCTCTAGTGCTCCCTTTTCCTTCGCCCCTTCTATGCCCACCCCATCATCTGACCCTGCGACGCCTTTGACACGACCCCGCTACTCCCGCTCGCCTTCTCCCTCCCGTCGTCAATCGCGCTCGCCCCCGTCTCGCCGTGCTCATTCTCCGACCTACTCGCCGCACCCCCGACCGTAAAACTGTCGACTGGAAAACGGTCGACTGTCCTCCAACAACTTCACGACGCTCCCATGGCTGGACACTTGGGCGTCTCGCGCACATACGACCGTGTACGCCGTCGCTTCTTTTGGCCGGGTCTCGCTCGCTCCGTGCGGCGCTACGTTGCCGCTTGTGAGCCCTGTCAGCGCCGGAAGAAGCCCTCCACACCTCCAGCTGGATGTCTTCAGCCGATCGACATCCCCCCGGAACCCTTTTTCCGTGTTGGTCTAGACCTTCTTGGACCGTTCCCTCTCTCGGGCTCCGGAAATAAATGGGTCGCCGTCGCTACTGATTATGCTACGCGGTACGCAATCACCAGAGTCCTCCCGACAAGTTGTGCTACTGACGTTGCTGACTTTCTGCTCTATGACATCATTTTAGTGCACGGTGCCCCGCGCCAATTACTCACTAACCGTGGCCGCAGCTTTCTGTCGGCAGTCGTCGAGGACATCCTCCGCTCCTGCTCGACTAAGCACAAGTTCAGCACGTCCTACCACCCACAGACCAACGGCCTCACGGAGCGCCTCAACCGGACCATCACCGACATGCTATCCAAGTACGTCGCGACCGACCACCACGACTGGGATCGTCACTTACCATATGTGACGTTCGCGTATATTTCATCGCGTCACGACACCGCCGGCTATTCACCATTCTATCTCCTATATGGCCGAGAACCCGCGTTGCCCTTGGACACATTGTTGCCGTCGGCCACACGTTCAACCACTGAATACGCCCGCGACGCGATCGCACACGCCGACCACGCGCGCCAGCTCGCCCGCACCCGTCTCGAGGCCTCGCAAGAGCATCAGAGACGCCTCTATGATTGCCACCATCGCGACGTGCAATTTACTCCGGGTTCTCTGGTGCTTCTCTGGTCCCCCATTCGACGTGTGGGCCTTTCCGAAAAACTGCTGTCCCGCTACACTGGCCCATACCGTGTGGTGCGACAAGTGACCGATGTCACGTATGAAGTCATCCCCGCCAGCCTCTCAGCGTCATCGTCGGCTGCAAGTGACATCGTTCACGTGGCGAGACTAAAGCCATATCACACACCTTTCGCCGCGGATGTGTAGATTAAGCACCGGGACGGCGCTTCTACTGCCGGGGGTGATGCTACGGAACAGCCGCCACAGTGTGGCTGCACTGAGGAGAAGGAAGACGACGTGGCCACCGCTTGATATAGCATCGACATCATTGCCACCGCTTGTCTACGTGTAAATATATTGTAGACTCGTGCGTCAGCTACACGTAACACTATTCCAGGGGAGAAGATTCCTGGAATAAGGGACCCTCCCCTTTGGATTGACCAGTCACTGTGTGAAATAAAGTTTCATTAATTGATTCATCCATTAAAAAATATTTGTATTTACGAATAGCGACTATTCTATTTGAAGACCCATTCTAATGGGCCACCATTTAGTTCGTTATTTGAAAGTGTTGAAAATTCCCATACCCGAAAACATATATAATACCTAAATTGCGAGAAATATTTCCCCCCAAAATGTGACACTCAACCAATTAAACAAGAGTAACTTGAGAGCCCATTCATCTTTATGATCAATTTAAACCCATAGGCTACTTGAGTAATGGTTTATAATAAGCCTGTAAGGAGGCAAGTGCTCGCTTGAAGCAAAAAAGCAGGAGGCACTTTCAACAGTTTCTGAATGGGAGCTGTGGACATGTCCCATGGTCTGTAAGAAGCTTGAGACTGTAGCTGCCAAAGGCCTATTGAGTGCTGCTCAATTTATTTAAAACATGCCCGGAAAAGACACATAAGGGTATGTTTTACCAAATCTTAAAATACAAAGTGGCAAAGTGAATGTTAATAAATAGATTAGGTGCTTAGAATGAATAAGCGTTCATTAAACCTAGGAATGTTTGCAGTGATGCCGGATTAAGTATACCTTGTAGCAAAGCTTCCATAGGAGCCCATACGTTCAAAACATGGTGGTTGAGCGGCACTTCAAGGAGCTTAGTGTCATCTGTGTGACGAGGGAACACTTCCGGCGGAAGAAAAAATAATGTGACGTCATGTCTTCTAAAACAGAAGCGATGTCATTTTGATGTCAAAAGCGAGAAATTGGTTTGGAAAGCCTGCTATTAGAACAGTATACTTAAATGGCCACCATTCGACTTGATGGGCGTTTCGAGTTTCCAGCGCAGGAAGCGACGCAGCAAAGGGTGAGGCGCACGGGTGTCAAAATTGCACCCTCGCACAGAAAATACTTTCTTTGGAGGCTGACGAAAGCTTTGGGTGTAGAGTGCTCGTCCTATCGCTCGTCGCAAAGCCGCTTAGCCAGCGCTGCCGCACGAAAACTGCTAAACTTAACGGCTATATGACGATCGTAAGTCGCTACTTTTGACTGAATAGGTTAAGCAACGATGAAACCACCCGCGCCATCATATTCAGAAAAACGTTGACAAGCAAAACAACCCATGAGATAAGGGCGTATTGTAAGAGGTGAACTTTACGAAAGCACCTTTCCGTACACTTCAAGAGCTAGATTGCATTTCAAATGACTTCGTCAACACCCTCTCTTATAGTAAGCGCTGAAAAAAGGTATTTATTTTAAGCATTAAGTCAAATGGCGTTGTCTTTTTTCGTCACGCGTAAATTAAATTGATTAGGCTTTCTATTTTCATTGAATAAATGAAACTATCATCATCAGCCTCGTCATCAGCGTGGTTACGCCCACTGCAGGGCAAAGGCCTCTCCCATACTTCTCCAACTACCCCGGTCATGTATTAATTGTGGCCATGTTGTCCCTGCAAACTTCTTCATCTCATCCGCCCACCTAACTTTCTGCCGCCCCCTGCTACGTTTCCCTTCCCTTGGAATCCAGTCCGTAAGTCTTGACGACCATGAGTTATCTCCCTCCTCATTACATGTCCTGCCCGTGCCCCCCCCCCCCATTTCGTTTTCTTGATTTCAACTAAGATGTCATTACCTCGCGTTTGTTCCCTCACCCAATGTGCTCTTATCCCTTAATGTTACACCCATAATTTTTCTTTCCATAGCTCATTGCGTCGTGCTCAATTTTAGCAGAACCCTTTTCGTAAGCCCCCAGGTTTCTTCCCCGTACGTGAGTACTGCTAAGACACAACTGTTATACACTTTTCTACAGAGGTATAAAGGAAACCTGCTGTTCATGATCTGAGAATGCCTGCCAAAGGCACCCCAGCCCATTCTTATTCTTCTGATTACTTAAGTCTCATGATCCGGATCCGCGGTCACTACCTGTCCTAAGTTGATGTATTCCCTGACCACTTACAGTGCCTCGCTACCTATCGTAAACTGCTGTTCTTCCGAGACTTTTAAACGTTCCTTTAGTTTTCTGCAGATAAATTTTAGCATCAAACTATATCTCGTATTAAATAAAACTTTTTTTCCCACTATTCGTTCCCTCATCATATAGTAGCGCTACAATCTCTGCTTCCATAACCACCCTTGCTGATGTCGGTGACAATTTGTTTTGACCCAATTTTCGCCGAAGCTTCCCGACCTACTGTGATCGACCTTAGTGATGCTAAAAACTTTATCCCCATTGTCGCTTTGATCGAAACACCCAAACAAAAAATCCGCCGTAGTTGGTTAGTGACTATGACGTTGAGCTGCTATGTACGAAGTTGGGTATCGAACCTCAACCACAACGGTTTCCTTTCGATATGTAGATAATGCTAAAACAACCATGTACTTAGATTTACGTGCTTCCTAAAGAACCCCAGGTGGCCCAAATTTCCGGTGTCCGCCACTACAGCTGTCTTATAATCTTATCGTAGTTTTGGCGCTGTTACGAGGGACCTCTCAGTGCGGGAAACATTCAGTCGGGCGTTCCCATGTCAAGATAATTCTCCTATTCCCCGAAATACCGTCACCTATCTCGGCCTTGAGCAGAGGCAAAGGTGAGGGCCCAAGGGGAGAAGACTTGAAGGGGAGGAGGTCGTCGACTTAACTACCTGACAAAGGCACTGACACTTCCACGAATTCCCCAAGTTTTGCAAGACATGGGTTACCACAAGACCACGAGGGGTATTTAAGGCAGTCGTGGCTCTCGCGTTAGGCAGAACCGCTCGATATTCGGACAGAGTCACAACTATGTACCAGTGAAGGTAACGCATTTTTTCTACTTTTTTCCTTATCGTAATGCCCATCTTCGTCGTCGTTTCCTTATTCCTGCGGTGAAGGCCCACCTCCGCGGTCGAGATTTTATCCCTGCCAAAAGCATGCACCCGGAACATAGCAAAGACAGGACGCATAGACGAGCTGAAGCACTAAAACTAGATTTGCTAATATTTCGGAACATGAGGTGGCCTATGTAGACGCGGCGGGAGGTAGCGGCAGTTTTACGGTGGCAACGGCCGTCAGAGGCCGGGGTATTCCCGTGACCGCTGTCACTCTGCGCGGGCGCAACATCTAAGTTGCCGAGGAAATTGCGGTCGCATTAGCTTGCTCTGGAACGGACGCGAAATTTTTGATCAGTGACAGCAAAACTGCCATACAAAATTTTAGCGAGGGAAGGATCTCGCCCTTAGCGGCCAGAATCATAGGCCAGAGAAAGTTAGAAAAATTCATATAATTTGGACTCCGGCGCACGAAGCCGTCCCCGGCAACGAGGCGGTCCACGAGCTGGCTCGAGATCTCTACCGCCTAGCCGCTACGGGGCCCCTCGATGACCGAGGGAGCCGAGAGCGCATGCTAAAATATGGGGAAATCACGCAGCATTATAGATTGGCTCGTAGACTGGTATCCCCTCCAGACCCAAAATTAAACAACAGACAAGCAGTCGCGTGGAGACGACTACAAACTTATACGTATCCGCACCCGATTATGGCGAACCACATGTTCCCCGAGGCCAGGAGCGATATATGTAATCTTTGTGCGGCGAGAGGGACCCTCGACCACATAATTATTGGAATATTCGTATTCTCCCTGGGGAACGCACAAAATAGGTAGTAGAGACACCTGGGAGACCCTGCTGCACAGCTCAGACACTGAGCTCCAGCTCCGGCTCGTCCAACTGGCTGAAGAGCCTGCTGGGACCCAGGACCTCCCAGCCTGCATCTGAGGTTGTGGCACTCGCCCCCTGACCTGCGTGTCGGGGGGTTGGGTAGATCACCTTATCCGTTGGACAATAAAGCTTATTCTATCTATCTATCTATCTATCTATCTATCTATCTATCTATCTATCTATCTATCTATCTATCTATCTATCTATCTATCTATCTATCTATCTATCTACCTATCTACCTATCTATCTATCTATCTATCTATCTATCTATCTATCTATCTATCTATCTATCTATCTATCTATCTATCTATCTATCTATCTATCTATCTATCTATCTATCTATCTATCTATCTATCGGTTTGGCACCAAAGGGGTACTCCACCGTTCGTACTAGTTTGAGCAGATTGGTGAGCGCTTGGCTTTATTTTAAAATTCGCCATGTTTTATCTCGCGTGTTTTCTAATACGGCAAATTAGTTTATCTACATGCACGCCCCTGTTGAAAGCTTCCTCAAATCACAGCAGGGTAAGAAAATTTTCCTTCGCGATTAGCCATAGATTTAAGGAACAGAGAAAGCCAGATTTATTTTTAGTGAAGAGGTGGGAATTGAGGCTTGCAAAAATCAGAAAGCCGCAGCTCATTGAGGTGATCGAGAAGTGCAGAGTTCATGAGCACGCAATTTCAAAAGCATGGCAAGAGATAGAAAGAAACTGAGAAAGCTGAACAAAACGCTGCACAAGAAAGACAGTATGCAGAGAAAGCTGAAGAGAACGAAAATGAAGCTGCAGAAAGAAAGGAACGAGAGAGACACGGAACTCACGAACTAAAGCTGAAAGTACTAGACGTGCAGGGGGGATCTGGCCAGGTAATCAGCAAATCACTTCTCAATAAATGAAATACGTTCAGGTGATGCAGAAGTGAAAATAGAGGATCTCGTACCGTCGCAAAAAGTAAAAGATGACATGGGATTGTTTCTCCTTACATTTGAACTAACCTGTTAGAAAAACAAGTTGGCAGTAGATGGTTGGCGGCAACAGATTCTGTACATTTTTCCTGGGAAAGCAAGCGAAATAAATGCAAAGGTAACGAGAGGCAACAAACAGGACTATCAGAAAGTAAAATCTTCATTACTAACGAACTATCGGCTCTCAGGGGAGGCTTTCCGCCGTCGTTTTCGTGAGGCAGCCAGAACACCGGACATGTCGCTTCAAGATTTCCCTTACAAGCTGAAAGCCAATTTAATTAATTGGCTAAAAGACGAAAATGCATTCGGTTATCACGACAAGATTATGGAGCTAATCTCCAAGCAGTAGTTCTATGGATCCTTGAGCGAGAAGATGCGCCTGTGGATTCAAAAAAGGTAGGGCGAGAAAGGCTTGGAACTCGCTGCGGCGCTCCGAGATGAATTTATCGCACGTCGCGAATCCGAGAAAACGCGCGTCAGGCCGTTCACCAAATTCAGCAAAAAAGGAAAACAGGCGCCCCATTCACGGCGATGAAGCTGGAGGTTGGACAAAAGGCGTGCAGTCCGTTGATTCAGGAGAGAATAACACCGCAGTAAAATACGAAAGCAAAAAAAGTGTTTGAGGCTAGAAAACCAGTGGTCTGTTTCTGTTGCCAGGAGCCTGGACACCTTGCGATCGGCTGTTCGAATCCTAGAACGGTGTTTTCTTTCGTGAATGGCGACGATGAAAACTTGGCTTTCTTCGAATCCTACCTTCGCGACCTATATGGAATGCCACCTAAGATACTTAGGGACTCAGCTACGGCAATGGACGTTTGTGAAACCTAAGTATATCACCAGGGAATATGCGCGGATCCGGCAGGTCGTCGAGAAGAATAGTGTTTGCTTGCCCCCAGCCAGCGTAAAGATTGAAGGGCTATGTGGACTATTGCTGACTGAAGCAGGAATATCGCCAAATCTGTCAGAATATTATCTTTACTTGGCTTGAAATCACTCGGATATACTGTTGAAGAAAAAGGCCCTGAGTTTTGGTGTCAATACGGTCCACGTTCTCATGCATTCCGAGGCTCGAGAGATCGCGGCGGAGGTGAATAACGGCAACGAAGCCAGAAAAGTATACCTCGTGACGTAGACTGTCAGGAATCACGACCCATAGCTAGTGAAACCAGTGGAAGTGCTCTAGCGAGGAGGCATCCGGGTCAGCGAGAATCCCTGAGGATAGGTTAACATGCAGCTTTTTGGCGCGAAAAACACAGAAGAAAGAAGACTGTGAGAGGCGAAAGGAAAGGAAAGATGAATACCACAGCAAGGGCTAGCAGAGGAATTAGACTAATTTGGCACTGACACATTCGGAAAGCTACATAGACCTGCTGAAGTTTGTTAAAGAAGGCATCCCGGCAGAAGAATAAAGCAATTACAGAAGAGTACGCATTTGGGCTGGTTAGCTCAGGATTGCGAGAAGTAAACAGAGCTAAAGAACTGGACGAAGAGAGTCATTCCAAATGGTAGACTGTTGTAGCATGCAGTTGCCAACACAGGCTACTTGAAAGCTTTTGTTTTGCTAATCGCAAGGTCTTAAAGTCCGAAATGTGAATGCGAAAATGCAATGGGAAAGGATGCACGGTGCTTGCCTAAAAGACCATTGATCCTGATAGGGTCACGGGCTTCTTTTTGCCCGTTGTTGTTCTTTCCAAGGAGATTCCCATGAGCTCCTGCTCTGAGAACACGTGGTGAAGTAAGACTTGAAAACTTGTTTGGTCCACCATGGCACGCCGTGGTAACCTGTTCCCAGATCACCTCGTCAATGAGCACTCCTCCGACCTATGTGAATCTGCACGGTAGCAAGGTAGTTTAAATCTTTTAACAGCATATATACAGCAGCCGTATTCCAAATGAATCACAACAGTAGTGCATGTCGCATATCTGGAGCGCTACTCCTAATTTTCATAGATTGCTTAAAGTTTCATTGCCTCCAAAACTGTTTGGATGTCACGGGCTTCAAAAAACAAGGATTTACGCAACATAAACAATAAAAATGATAAGCAAACTAAAAGGATAAAAACATTCAGGATATTTAGCGCGATCTGAATTTTTACGATACTTCACACGCTTTAAGGTGTCTGTGTCCAACCATTTTCCCGCCAATTTGCGGTACTTGGTAGTCTATGGTCTAACGGGTAGAGCATGGGGCATTTAGGTTAAAGGAAGCGGGTTCATAACCAACCGTCGGAACAGCTTGGGTCACTCTGTACGTGACCGTGGGTGTGTGCCACTCTTCAATGAACCTCTTTCACGCAATCTTATGCAACTGCTGCTTGAGTTGGCAAGCAGCAGCAGGGGCTCGCAGATGGCTGTCAACGTCAATGCGATTACAAGTACTCGTTGGATTCGCTTGGTGTGCCCCACACGTAATCTGCGAGATTCTACTCAGCTGTATGAAGAGTAGATAAGCAGGGTGTCTACCAAGTTGACATTTCCAAAATCCCTCATTTTTCCAGGTTTTCTCTGAGTGTCTTTGCAAAATTCTATGAGTGATGCAGAACTATGTATTATGTCAAAACGTGCTGAAACCATATCGCGCGATGATGTCGCTCTCAAGTAAGCAAATAAAAAATAAAAAAGGAATTAATCCAATTTGAATACTAATGAATAGTGTTTATTTCATTCAATAAAAGAATAGAAGGGAGGGGTTAGTAAAATGCACAGCAAATAAAATGTCTTAAAAAAATTGCAAATTGAGTTGGACATCCTCAAGTACGAAAAAAAAAGGAGATGCATACAGAAGCAGATATTTTCTAATATGAGCTATTTCTATCAACTGATGGCAAGCTCAGTGGTATGAGGCTCGAGCTTTGTCACAACTGAGATTCTCTCTCAACAGCTTGTAAGCCAACTTCAACTGTCCTGACATACTCTTAGCGCAAGCCTGACACCTTAGTGTTGTGTTTCACTGCATTAAAAGTTTATTTTGGTTTGGATGAGGGACACCTGCTTCTCGGCATCAAGCAACATTTTGTTTTTTGAGCTCAAGCTCCTTCAATATGACGGCAGCACGCTTGCTTTTCCATTCATTCCTCAATGCATAGATCCTTTCTGTTCTTGTCCTCCTTCCACCGCTCGTTCGCCCCACGGACCATTTGAAGCATCTTCTTGGCAGTTGCACAGTCCATGTCCGATTTTTCGAACTCCCTAGGGGCTACGAAAACGTCCAAAAAATCGAACAGTTGGAAAAAATAAATGCATGTAATTTAAAGCCCTTAAGGGCTCCAACCGCCACAAACACATTCGAAAACGCCCTGAAGGCCTGTCCGTACGCGTATTAGGCGTATCGGTGCTCGTACTGTGACAGGAGACACCGGGTGCACGCGTGTTTAATTAAGGAATACATACTGTGCCCTATGGCAATAGCCCCCTCCCACGCTTGTTATTCTTCACTGCAATACTTTTGCGTATGCTTCACCAAGGAACATTTAGGTACAGAGGCGAAGCTGACTTTCGAAAACCGGCACTATGCAACGCATCGTGCTTTCCAAGCTTCTAAGCCAATCGCGAGGACCACAAAGGCGGAGTCGGTGCCATTGCTGACAGAAGCGAATTCTCTCAATGAAAAACATGGCACTCAATGGCAAGAAGCTTAATAGCGAACGTCGAAGCAACTAGATCTAGCGTTGCCGCAGTGGTGGCCACGGCTGCCAGCGGATCTGCGTGCGAGAGCGCCGGTTCGAGGCTGTGAGGTAATCAAAATGGCAACGGTGTTGTCTTTGAATAATACCGTTTCGGACCTACGGTAACGACGAAAATCCGGAAAATCTGATGGTGGAGGGTTCTTGCGTCCGAAAGTTCAGACGTTTTGATACATTGACTCTACGGGCTACGCGGTCGTGCCGCGAAGCAGTCCAAATTATTGGGCATCCGGAAAGTCAATCGTTGACTGTGCACTGGCAACTCCTCTAGCGGACGACAGGGCGTCAAAGACGATTTATTGCGATTCCTGTCTGTTACTGGAGCCAGCATTACCGCGACTTTCGACCCTTTCAATAAGTCGCGGTAATGCTGGCTCGACTAACAGACAGGACCCTTTCAATAAGAGACGACGACGAAGTTTTTGTGCTCGGTTGCTGGTTATCTTCTGGTGCTGCAGTATTTCTTTATTTATCTTATTTTAGTGCATTAGTAACAAGCAAGGAAGCTAGTGCTGAACGCCGAAGACTCCTACACTGTTGCGAGATCCTCCCTGCGGAGCTTGCCCTGGAAGATATGGTCTGGGACTCGTCTGGCGGTCAGTGACCGCCCGCCGCTGGGGAGCGGCGCAGTTCGGCAGTAGGATCCGAGGCTGCTGATTCCGAGCTTTCTGACTCGAGATCGGAAGATCCGGATGCTTTCATACCTGTTAAGTACCGCCGAACAAGGCGGATGTCTCCGACATCGTACTCAAGTGAAGCGACTATCATATACAGCACCATCAAGACAACGACAGTAGCTTTCAGGCCCGTCTACGCGATGGTAAGCCTGAATGCTATCTCCCGACCGAAATTTACTGATTTCTACTTCGAACTTGCCCCTGGACTAACCCACGAGGTTGGCGTGAACCCCGGAAAAATTTCATTGACGTTGACACAACTGATGATAAGATGGTGCAAACTTTACTTGGTTTGTCGAAAATCTGCGAGGTGCACACACGTCTTTACATACCACAGCATACAAATGTAGCAGCTGGTGTGTTGTCTGACCTCGACTTGAATCTCAAAGACGTCGTTTTAAAGAACAGGATCGATTGCACGCTGCCATCCAAAATAATTAGCGTTCGAACGCTGAGCTCCTCAAAGTGTATGAAGATACTTTTTCCCTCTGGAAAGCTGCCTAGTCATATAAAGGCTGGACTTGTGTGCTATCCTGTTTGACCTTTCGTACCACAGCCTTTGCAATGTCATAAGTGTTTGAAAATTGGTCATGTTCAGGGCTTTTGCACCACACTTTTGCATCTTGTTTGTGCCAAATGCGGTGGGAATCACCATGTAGATTCCTGTGAAAGTCGGGAATATCGGTGCCCTAAGTGTAATGGTGAACTTGTGGCACATAACAAAGGATGTCCCTCATTGAAGAATGAATTAAAGACAATAAAAGAAAAAGCCAAAAAGAAGGCAGCAGGAGATGAAAGCTCCCGTCGCCATAGGGCTGCCCCATCGACTGGAAAGCAGCGTGTAAGAATACTGACGAAAGTACAACGCATCGGAAAGTAGAGGGGCCGACCTTCTGCCTCTCAGACACATCGTGGCCGGCGCTGCCATCGAAATCGTTGGAAGAAGTATCTACAAAGACTTCGACCACACTGGAAAGCACTGCAAACTCAGTACCTAAACCGGTCTCAGCCAACGACGATATGCAACTTGTCAAACTTCTGAAGATGCTTGTCAACGTCATCAGCTCTCTAATCGCCGGTCGTCGGGCACCAGCAGCGTCAGCAGCAGAGCAAATTTTGGAGGCCCTCGTTCCAGTCCTCGATGGCCTTCACAAGATGTTTTACCGGAAACAATATTAACAGTTGTCAGCAGCCTCGCCCCTTTGTGTTGTAAGGGAATGTCAGGTCGACGCGACCGCGGCACGCTGATCTAGTTCTTCGACTCATCGCTATGAAGACTCCACCAGACGTTATAGCGCTTCAGGAAACCAACGTAAGGAAAGACGAATATCCATCGCCAGGCTTCGTGGGTTTCCACAGTAACACTAGATGCGCGGAACAACTTGTGGCTCTTTCTAGTGTGTGGACGCGGCGCATACGCGAAATGCTTCAAAAGCATCAGTGTACGTACGTGCTGACTTGGATTTCGCGGTTCTTGACACAGACGGCATCTGTGACGATGAGTGTAACTGTGCAGCTCTTACTGTGAGCCTCAGAGGTGTGTCTACGACTGTGGCAAGCATATACAACAGGCCTACACGTTGTTCCGATACCTCAATACTTGAGTGCTTAGTGTCCCGGTGTGGTGCATCGTTTGTGCTATTTTTTAATTCCCACCATCCACGATGGTGCAGCCGTACCCAAGACAATCGTCGGGCAGACATTAACGAGATCATTATCAAGAACGATCTGCAAATACTGCATGATGGTTCACTTATATTTATATGTAGAGGAAAGGAGTATTCCACTATAGACCTTGCGATATCAAGGACAGATGTGTGTTTAGTCTGGTCATGTGAACCTGACCCGTGCGGCTTAGATCACCTACCCATTTGGTAAACATCAACAGATACTGCGGGTCGGCAGGATGTCGTTTATTCAGTGACTAAATGGGACAAGTTCCGTCAGCTGATCTCAGAGGCACCATCTCAAGACAGCTTGTTTAAACTTATAAGTGAGTGCTTACGAGAAGCTACAGTACGACGACGACGGAGTATCGGCAAAATAAACCCCGATCTAAAGCTTTTGCGGCTCCGTGCATGTCCACGGCACGCTTATAGGCGGGTACAGCGCTCTAAACGACGCACCGACTGGACTATATATAATCGCATTGATGCAACGGCGGCATACAAAACAGCTTCGTCGCAAGAGCTGGGAAGCTTTGTGTAGTTCTTTGCATACTGGAAGTGGTTTTGGAAGTGTGTGGCGCACACTGAAGACTCTCCGCACTCCTGAAATTTGCAAGAATCTTACGGCTGCATATTGTACAGCGACTGGCAAATCACCAAAAGTTATAGCGGAGAAATTTGCAGACATTTTCGTCTCTCCTGCATCCACTGACATCACAAATGGCGACGTTCATTCTTTGGCAAGTCACAGCACCATAACCGCTTCCTACGGCCCAGCCTGCAAGATGGACGATTCAGATTTCACTCTTGAGGAGCTGCGACACGCGCTTAGCCTCTCCAAAAGCCGCACAGCTCCAGGTGAAGATGGTGTGACGTATCAAACATTCGGAAAGTTGATAAGAGTTTTCATGACCGTATATCGGATGAGTATAATGAAGTATAGAGAACCCGTATAATACCTGCAGAATGGAAATCATCCGTGGTGATACGAATTTTAAAGCCCGGCTGCTCCGCAAGACACCTCGAGTCCTACCAGCCAATATCCCTAACTTCAAATGTCACCAAGTTAATGGAGCAAATGGTCTTGTTGCACTCAGTTGTCAGGCTAGAGGAGCTGAATTTTTTTCTGATGTCACTAGTGGCTTCCATCGCCACCGTTAAGCTCTGGACAGCATATCAGACCTTGTCTCAGCACTCGAATTTGCTAAAGGAAACAAGCATTCCGCCTACATGCTCTTCCTAGACATACAGGTAACTTTAGATTCAGTTCCGCATGAAGCGATTATTTTCGCTCTTGCAACCGCGGGAATTTCGGGTCGTCTGCCCCACTTTGTGCATAATTTTCTATCGGAGGGCCGGATGAAGTGCGTGTCGGAAGAGTAACTAGTGAATATCGAAATGTGAAGTGCGGTGTCCCACAGGGTAGTGTAGCATCGCCGCTTCTGTTTAATAACGTACTCGTCGCGCTTCCAAGTCGTTTCACTCGGGATGACAGGCACTTCCCTGTGAGCGTAGCTGTCTATCCAGATGACTTTGCTTTGTGGATAAGCGGCCCTTTGCACCGTGGTCCGCGGCATCGTACAAGCCTGCAAAGAGCTATAAACGCTACTTCAGAGTATTTGGGTGAAGTTGGCCTCCTCATATCACCTGCTAAGTCGGCTGCAATAGCATATCACCATAAACAACGCGCTCGTCGAAGAATGAGCCGACTGTACTTTGAGGAAACGCCTATAAACTGGGTACAACAATACTGTTATTTGGGGTTAATTATAGATGATCGCACCTATTGGCCTCCGGCCGTTAGATGTGTACGACACAAATCGCACTCCCTCCTCAAATATGTGACCACCTTGACTGCTAGAGGTGCTGGATGCGACCGAACAAGGGCTCTCCAGGTGTACCAGTCATCTGTACTCTCAGGCATGATGTACGCGTTACCAGTCCTGAACAACCCACCTAGTTTGATGGCCCAACTGGAACGAGATAATCGCGTTGCCCTTCGACTAATGCTTGGATTACCTCCTGAGGCGTAATCTGTTGCATTACACATTGAATCGCATCAATTAACCCTGAGGCTGCAAGCAGGCCAGAGAGCTGTATGTCATATTGAGCGTGTGCACCATGCATCGAACGGTCATTCGCTCCTTGATCGCCTCATTCACCGCCCGTTATCTCGCATGGGAAAATGGCGGCATTATATATGAATATCCCTGATATTTCTAAACATGCTGCCTCAGTTACGCCTCCGCTTCCAAAAGCTGTCGCGAAACACGTATTCTCCATTTACCTCACAATTCCTGACATGCACAAAAAGTCTGGTACGCTTGTTTCGGCAATATTCCAATTGGCTCAGTCTCACATGTTCGAAAAGTTTCTAGAGAACCTTCAAATATTCACAGATGCGTCTGTACACAGCTATGGTCAAGGCGCCTCTGCAGCTTTTTTCTGCACTTAGACTCAAGTTGGGCGGATCTTTCAAATGCCTCGTCCAACTTCGTCAACAACTGCTCAGCTGGCTTGCACTGAAATACGTGCAAGAGGAGTTAACTACATCGCAGATTGTCATCTTTACGGACTCCCACGCTGCCCTTAGCAGGTTACAAAGCAGTGAGATTGATTGCCCACTTGTGCGCAGCATTACTGACTCTGTGAGCAAAATTTCATCACGTGGGGTATCTCTAGTTGCTCAATGGATACTGCCCACGTAGGAATCGCCGGAAATGAAGAGGCTGATCGGCTCGCTTCAACTTGCGCTCATAACTGTGACTGCCCAGAAATTTTGTGCGAGCTTGAGGGCGCTCGTCTGCTAATTTGTCGCCACCTACTCAAGGAGCATCCAGACCAGCGCGTCGCAAATGGAACGTTCCCGCCCCGTGTTCACGGTCGAGGCTTGCCTCGATGCGCTACAGCAAAACTACTCAAGCTGAAGGGGGGCTGTGTGAACGTGCACGAACGTTTATCTAGACAAGAACGTGTGGCGAGTCCATCGTGTACGAATTGTGGCCGCTTCGAAGCACTTCAGCATGTTATATTTGAATGTCCTGCTTTCATTGCGCAGCGCATGTCGCTAGTGAGAGGCTATCATCTCCTTGACCAGCGGTGTGCGACACTCAACGAATGTTTGTACCCCAGCGGCCGTGCGTCTAAACGTGATCAGGCTCATCGCCCTCTACTTACTTTTCTAGGGTTACATATCTTAGGTTCACGTTTGTAGCGTCGAAATTATTTCATTCAGCATTCTGTAGTAGCGTGACCTTCAGTGACCTGCGATACTGTGTGTGTGCTGTACTGTGTGCTACTTTATTTTTTAGATTTGTCCTGTTGCTCTTCCTTTCCTCTTTCCTCCCGTCCTTCCTAAGTTCCATTTCTGCGTTGCTGTCACCTCCCTTCTAAGGAGTAGGCAGGCGTTGTGTGCCTTCCAGTGGCAGTTGCCAGCCTGCTCCTCGCTTACCCTTTCCTGTTAATTGTATATATGTGTTCAAAACAAACAATAATAATACTAATTTCAATAAAATTACACGTAATATTTCCTTATAGAGGCACAAATTTTCTGAGTTTTCCCCTAGTTTTCGCAGACTACTCAAGATCCCTGAGAATTTCCGGTTTTCCCGGTTGGTAGACCTGATCAGCCAAAGAACAGGGTGTGCCAAGCACCACCTCATAAATTAAATGAATCGACTCGCAAAGCACACTCTGCACATGATCACAAAACGTTCCCAGAAGGTTGTTGACAAGCGCAACGTTGAGACTCTTGCGAATATCATCTTGCAGTCGTTCGATGCCCGCGTCAGAGACCTCGAGTCAGACTCAGTCATTTCTCAGATGGGCGTCATTACTTCTTCACACAATGTATAACAGTTCTGTCTGTCACATTACTTTAACCATCATAGTAATCCCCATCACTTATCACTAATTACACACCGATCGTAAGAACCGTAACTGCATTACCGTTGCCAATTGTCTCCAAAGGATGGTCGCACTGCCATGTTTTTAATGCCGAGAGAAACATTGGTGAAACTGAAAACTGTCTGTAGTGCTTAGTAATTGCGACATGCCAGTAGCTATACGAAAATTTCGTAGACACTTTTATCTACTTTATTTACTAAATGTTTAGGGAGAATAACTTGAGCACGAAACTTTCCAAAGATAATGAATGCTACAGCTTATTGCAGCACACTAGGAAAATTAAATTAAATAAATACTGAAGTTTTACACGCGTAAACGGCAATCTGATTATGATGCACGCTGTAGAAGGAGACCCCAGATTAATTTAGACTAGCTGGGATTGCAGGTACAAAGATACACTTTACCGCCATCAAAATTTCGCTATTTCATTCCGCGACCTTGTGTATTTAGCAGTGGAATGCCAAAGCCACTTAGCAACTACGGTGGGTGAACACTAAACATAAAAATAATTTCAGACGTATTCATAACGACCTTGCTGCAATGCAATAGGATTCACTCGTACTGTGAAAAGAGGCTGAGTAAAGTATAAAATCCGCAAGACGAAAGATTAGTGGTGCTGCTGCAAAGCTCCCGCACCTGCTCGCTGTTGTGTCGTGGATTTTGATTATGTCTACCCGGCTTTGGCTCATTTGCTTTACAGGTAAAGGAGTTCTTTATTGCACTTCAAAAGAGCCAAAGACAAAAATTTAAAAAGCGTCAAAAACATTTATTGAACTAAAAGGGAGATTAGTTCTTAAATTTAGTTGAAATCCAGGATGGCACTCTGAGGTATCTGGGCAGACCAGTGGGGGCCACACCCAGGAAATGGAACTTTGACCTTTTTTATCTCATCTATTATTAACCTTCTACCAACAAATTAATAAAGATAGAGAACTAAAGGGAAGATTTTTCAGCTTAAATTGGTTTAGGTTGTTTTTCATGATCGCCTTAATACAAAAGAAGCAATACACTTGGCTCAATAATACGATAACATTCTTATTGATTCTCATTAAGGTGCAATTGCCAGCACAGCAAAGGGCATGTACTGGCTGATCCAGAGGAGAACCTTGCTAACTGCACGCCGTCCCCTAATTTCCACTCGTTTTATGAGCAGTAATCCAATTTCTGCACCTTAAGAGACAGAATGCCAAATATATTCATACCGAGCTGGTTACGGTAGGTACTGAATTACACTGCAAACCGCCATCTCGGCATCAATTTTTGGAATTTTCTCACTTGAAAAGTAGAAAACCCGGATTACTGCTCATCCTGCCGAACTTAGTTTGGCGCCTCCCCCCCCCCCCCCCTTGGCGGCAAATTGTAGTACTGCGTAGGGGAATATATATAAATTCTGCTAAAACCAGAAAGACCTGAACTCGCGCTGAGGCCTAATCTGTACATGTGTTCCCAACAACGATAACGGCGAACACAGTCGGCGATCGTCAAATATGTGATTATAAAAGAGGTTTACGTGCCAAAACACTTTCTGATTGTGAGGCGCGCCGTAGTGGGGGATTCCGTTAATTTCAACAACCTGGGGTTAACGTGCACCTAAATCTAAGTACGCAGGTGTTGTCGCCCCCATCGAAATGCGGCCGAGGTCAATGCAAATAGGTCGCGATGGTTCGGGCGAAAAGCGGTCAAAAGCCGGCAGTGCAAATTGTCGCCCACATCAGCAAAGGTTGTTATGGGAGCAGTGAATGAACCGCGACTATGTTGGGAGGGAAAGCATTGGGAAATAAAAACGCGTTTTTTTTATTCAAGCGAGACAGATTCATTCAATGAAAATAAAATCTCCGCTCAATATATATATATATATATATATATATATATATATATATATATATATATATATATATATATATATATATATATATATATATATATATATATATATACACTTATATATATATTGTAACGGATACAAAAGGCGTGGGCAAAGAGAGAAGAGAAGACGAAGAGAACAATGAGTTTGAGAGGCCGGGCTGCGCTACGATCACGCTACGATCATCATCCTTCGCCCGTAAGTAAAACCATTTCTTCACAACTCTTCGTAACAGTTGTGGTGGGGGTGCGGGGTAATCGACACCCGAAGACGGAGTCTGAAGCAGAAGTTCTTCGACGGAGCCGTCACCTTGCTGGACTGCCACCGAATCTACCGGAGTTGAATGTGTCCCACGACGCAGACGAACAACGGCCCATTCCAACAGCTGCGCCGACAAGTTCCGTTCTACAACTGAGAGATGCGCGTCCCTTCGCCGGAAGATCTACAAAGACGTCGAGGAATGGCTCATCCATTATCACAGGGTGAGTGCCGCCATCATGTGGAACAGCGCTTCTCAGCTTTCGAACGTCGTGTTCTTTCTAAAGGATGCTGCGTTGTTGTGGTTCGAAAATCACGAGGAAACGTTTACAACATGGGAAAGATTTGTTTCCGAAATGAAAAAGCGATTCGGCGACTCCGCGACGAAAAAGGGCCGAACAGCCGCTACTGCAACGTGCGCAAGTGCCAGGCGAAACCTGCATGATCTACATTGAGGCGGTAATAAAAGTCTAGGATGATGGACTCTTGAATGTCTGAGAAAGACAAAGTCAGGCACATCCTGAAAGGAATTGCCGAAGACGTTTATAATTTTCTCATCGCAAAGGACAACCTGGTTTCCGTCGCTGACATCATTGGGCACTGTCGTACTTTCGAGCAACTCAAGACGAGGCACATCACACCGAAGTTTGGCAAGCTAGCCAACGTGACGACAGTTGCAAGCGTGGACAGCAACCAGCCCCTCGATATGGCATCAACGATACGACAAATAGTTCGGGAAGAGCTCAGCCTGCACGCGCAAGTGACACATCCAGGCACTCATAGCTTCCGTCTACCCCCAGATTTCGAGCCAAACGTGGCATTCTTCTCCCCGTATCCTGCGGCGAGGGGCACTGAGGATTACAAACTCGCGCCCCTACAGCAGCCACGTCTCTACGAGAGAGGGCCTACTTACGACGCTCGGCCACAACGAGAGGAGCCGCGTTTTGCCCCCGAGGCCCTGTGACTTCTGTCGGGCCGCGACAAGAGCAGCACCGACCCTACTATCATGACGCGACTTATGAACGACATAACAGATTTCAGAGAGCAGCAGAGACACGTTATCCACATGACAACGAACTTTCTCGCCGGCCGCAGCAGCCTAGCATTCTCTTCGAGTAAGATGCTGTGAACCGCTACCCTCCCGTGTGCTACAACTGCGGTTCCACAGGCCATATATTGTCTCGATAATGTCGTCAAGGCCGTCATTCACGAAGGACACCACCGATGTTCTCGCCACCCAGAACCCGTACTACATATTACTTGCGGACGACCGATTTGCTTCGAATGGACCACTTCTGACACGCGACCAGACGCATTGATTCGCCAGCTTCTGAGCGGAGTTTGATGCCACCAAGTAACCGTCCCCGTCGCTCTCCGTCCCCACGGCGCCGTTCTTCATCACCGCAGCCGGGAAACTACCATCCGCGGCCAATGGAGGTGTGGTCGCCGGACGGTCTTCGCAAGAAATACCTCTGCCTGTTGTGATGATTAAAAACAAATTGAATATCTCGATTCACGGAATACCGACCATGGCGTCATTTGGTACCTTGGCGACTGTGTCTGATGAGCCTCACTTTCAAAAGCCGTCTAGGCCACAAAGTTATGTTTTCTTGGAACGACGGTATTAGCTGGCATGGAATAGGCGGCGAGTGGCTTCAACCCCTTGGTGTTTGTGGTGTGAGTGTTTTGTTGGCTGGGAAAGTGTTTGCGTCGGAATTCCTTGTTCTTTCTCGTTGTTCGCAGGATGTTATTCTTGGTATAGATTTTCTTGAACAGTGCGGCGCTTCCGTGGACTGTGGTTGTGGCGAAATATCATTGAACAAGTTTTTTACATCAGCACAGTCCGAACAAAGCTCGGGTGGTGAAGGCAGAGGCACAGACACTCTCAGTGTTCTTTATGAAGTGATTGCACCATCGTGGTGCCTGACGCCCGGTTGTCTTCCTGCAACTGCTGTTGATGCTGATTGTGTTGACCTTGTAGTTAGGCCTCTCCGCAAAAACTGTGCTGAAGAAGATATAATTATGCCCTGCTCTATCGTGTGCATGACGAAAGGAGTCGCCACATTGTGGGTGCTGAACTGTTCCGCCACGCCGGTTGTCCTTCCTCGCGGTATGAAAATCGCTCTCTTCGATAAAGCCTCACGTAGCTCAATAGTTCTTAATATGCTGCACCACCAGACCAACCCGTCGGCCATCACTTCCCAGACAACTACTCCCTACTGAACCCATCCGGACTGCCCTGCCCAATCTACTGCGCATTTACGTCATCAACAGTGACGTCAACCGCTGGTGCCTACTTATACTCCCGGCCGTTCGACACCGCCTTCAGTGGGCGCGGGAGTGGCAACAGCATCATGGCTCACCTCCCGCCTTTTGGCACTTCGCAGGCATTCCTGGCATTCTTTCTTCTGTGGTCGGCGCTTGCCTCTGATGACTTAGCTGACCGTTCCAAATATGCTGCACCACCAGACCAACCCGTCGGCCATCACTTCCCAGACAACTACTCCCTACTGAACCCATCCGGACTGCCCTGCCCAATCTACTGCGCATTTACGTCATCAACAGTGACGTCAACCCCTGGTGCCTACTTATACTCCCGGCCGTTCGACACCGTCTTCAGTGGGCGCGGGAGTGGCAACAGCATCATGGCTCACCTCCCGCCTTTTGGCACTTCGCAGGCATTCCTGGCATCCTTTCTTCTGTTGTCGGCGCTTGCCTCTGATGACTTAGCTGACCGTTCCAAATATGCTGCACCACCAGACCAACCCGTCGGCCATCACTTCCCAGACAACTACTCCCTACTGAACGCATCCGGACTGCCCTGCCCAATCTACTGCGCATTTACGTCATCAACAGTGACGTCAACCCCTGGTGCCTACTTATACTCCCGGCCGTTCGACACCGTCTTCAGTGGGCGCGGGAGTGGCAACAGCATCATGGCTCACCTCCCGCCTTTTGGCACTTCGCAGGAATTCCTGGCATCCTTTCTTCTGTGGTCGGCGCTTGCCTCTGATGACTTAGCTGACCGTTCCAAATATGCTGCACCACCAGACCAACCCGTCGGCCATCACTTCCCAGACAACTACTCCCTACTGAACCCATCCGGACTGCCCTGCCCAATCTACTGCGCATTTACGTCATCAACAGTGACGTCAACCGCTGGTGCCTACTTATACTCCCGGCCGTTCGACACCGCCTTCAGTGGGCGCGGGAGTGGCAACAGCATCATGGCTCACCTCCCGCCTTTTGGCACTTCGCAGGTGTGTAAGTGTTTTTCCCTGTACGCTAGAAAAAGCGATGATCTCTGCTTTCTGCTACTTCCACGCCCACACGTGTTTTGTGATACTATTTGCGAATGTTTCCATATGTCTGTGTTATTACTTTGCTGTGGCGACATCGAATCTAATCCTGGGCCTACCACGCGTTCAGAGCATTTTCTTGATACATAGACGTTACCTGATGAACCCTCGGAACAAATGGCCGTCCTCTTCCAGCTTCTGAAAGACGTTCAATTGCGAGCGGTTCAGTCCTCAAAGCATCAGACAGAATTGGTTGCTGATGTTCAAGCAATCAAAGCCAGCCAAAAAAAATATTGAAAGCAAGATTGGCGGCATCCAAGAAAGACTGGATGCTCTTGAAGATAAAGCTAATTCACTAGATCAGCTTAAGGAACACGTCACAGCTCTCCAGAAATCTGTAGCGACGTGCAACACTCAGCTTGTTTCTTTGCGATCTGGGTTGAACGACCTAGAGGACAGATCGCGAAGAAACAATTTAATTTTTCATGGCATCCCTGATTCTCGTGAATCATGGGAAGAATCTGAGGCCCACATCATTAACACGCTAGCAACTATCATCGGCAGTCTACCCGACATGGCAATTGAACGCGCTCATCGTCTCGGTTCCTATTCACCTGATAAATGCCGCCCCATTATAGCGAAATTCAGCAACTACAAAGTAAAGGAAAAGGTGCTTTCCGCGCGTAAGATCCTAAAAGATAAAGACATCACGATCTGTGATGACTACTCACCTGCCACCCGCCATATCCGAAGTAAACTGATTTCCTTTGCAAAACAGTTACCGGGCAAACCCCTGTTTCATCTTCGATACAACAAATTAGTTGCAAACAAGAAGCAGTACACGTACGATCCCGTTACAGACAGCATGTCAGAGTGCACGTCACAACACACGCGTGCTAACAGCGAACCGCGTACTGCGCCACCTAATCATCCATAGGGAAGCGCGAGGGGCAGTGGAAGTCACTTATATCCCGTGTCTGTCCTTTTCACTAACATTCGAAGCATCAAGAACAAACGCGACTCATTCACTTCCACAGTCGACACGTTTAACCCAGATATTATTGCACTTACCGAAACTTGGCTGCATCCACATATAAGAGACCACGAAATCTTCTCTACCGCACATGGCTTCTCAGTTTATCGCTGCGACCGTACGTTGCGTCAAGGTGGTGGTGTTCTTCTCGCAATTAATAAACACCTACACTCTCAACCCATTACTATTGCTACTAACTTGGAGATAGTCTGGGCAATTATCGAAATAAACTACATAAAAATTATAATGGGCGTATGTTATCGCGCTCCTACTGACGTTGCCTCCTTTGCTAACGAATTACAAGACACAATCAATATCGTCGTAACACGTTTTCCTTCCTTACCCTTGTTTCTACTGGGTGACTTTAACATTCCAAACATAGTCTGACATAGTGAACCTATCGTGATACACCCGTTCTCCGCGTTAGCAAAAGCTTTTCTCGACTTGTGCGCACTGTTCTCTTTCAATCAACTGATAACCCAGTCCACCAGAATCGCACCACAAGTCGCTAACACCCTTGACCTTTTGTTAACAACACGACCCGATTTTATTTCGAACATCACTTACTTACCATCCTTAAGCGATCACTCCCTTATCCAGTTCAACATCAACATTTCACGTCCGAAATCGGAAAAAAAGATCAAGACAATTCACGACTATAAGAAAGCTTACTTTGAATCCATTAACCACGAGCTCTGTATATTCCTTGATACTTTCCTGACTGATTTCGATAACCGCAGTGTTCAATTGAACTGGAATATGTTTGTTACTAAAATTCGTGAATTAACATTAAAATTTATCCCTACCTACACTCTTTCCTGTAACGATAACGCTCCCTGGTACAACACCCACATTAAGCGCCTTTCAAACAAAAAGAAACGTTCGTACAGACTAGCTAAAACATCTGGAAACGCTCAAAAATGGACAGCTTACAAACGCGCTACATATAACTACATAACAGCGCTTAAACAAGCTAAAGATAACTTTTTAAACAACACATTGCCATCCATGCTAACTACTGATACAAAAAAGTTCTGGCGCACTATTAACCCAAAACATGACGACGCCATAACCCTTGTTGATAGCACCGATACCGCATTTCCCCTGCCGATTGCGCATCTGTATTAAATGACGTTTTTGCGCGTAACTTTTCTAAACACGCTCATGTAACACGCCCGACTACACTATCTTACGACTACGCCGCAATGCACCCTTTAATAATCGAACCCGTTGGCATAGAAAAAATAATCGCCTCATTGAAACTCTCATCCGCTCCTGGCTGTGACTTAATTAATGCTAAGTTTCTAAAAAACACTAGCACATATTGTTCCACTATTCTTGCAAAGATTTTCCAGCAATCACTTGACAAAGGTTCACTGCCTGCTGATTGGAAGGTGGGGAAGGTGATTCCACTCTACAAATCGGGTACTAAACATTCCCCACTGAACTATCGGCCTATTTCCTTAACCTGTATACCATGCAAAATTATCGAGCATGTTCTGTCTTCTCATATTGCCAACTTCTTAGAAGAAAACTCCTTTTTTTCTGAGTTTCAGCACGGTTTCCGCAAAACATATTCATGTGACACCCAACTAGTATCATTCACGCATAAACTAAACCTATTGCTTGACCACTCTTCAGTTGCAGATCTAATTTTTTTGGACTTCGCAAAAGCGTTCGATAAAGTGTGCCACAGCTTATTAATCTACAAACTGCAGCAACTAAACCTTGACCCTAAAATTCTGTACTGGCTGGAGGTTTTCCTCACTAACCGTTCACAGTTCGTTTCAGCTAACGAAGTAATATCTAATCTGAGTCCTGTTTATTCAGGTGTACCACAAGGCTCCGTGCTTGGACCCCTCCTATTTCTCATATATATTAACGACTTACCTTCCTGTGTTTCATCTCAAATTCACCTATTTGCTGACGACTGCGTAATTTACACCAAAATAACTCGCGACGAGGATGTTACCAGGCTTCAAGCTGACCTTAACGCCGTTTCTGCATGGTGCAATTCATGGTTAATGGAATTAAATGTCAACAAGTGTAAGTTCATGCGTGTATCTCGAACTACCAGTGAACCACCTGTGTACTCCCTTAATAACGCTCCATTAGAATTGGTAACAACTTACAAGTACCTTGGCCTTCACATCACCTCTGATCTTACTTGGAATACCCACATCACCCATATAATAAGTAACGCTAACAGAATGCTAGGTTACTTACGGCGCAACTTTTCCAAAGCACCTTCTTCCTTAAAATTAATCCTCTATAAAACTCTAATACGACCTAAACTTGAGTATGCGGCTTCAATCTGGCATCCAAGTCAAGTAAACCTAATGCACTCACTGGAAATGGTTCAGAATAACTCAACTCGTTTCATTCTTTCTAACTATAATAGAACCGCGAGTATCAGTGCCATGAAATCTAGCCTTAACCTACCGTCCTTGTCATCACGTCGAAAATTGTTCCGTTTGTGCCTTTTTCATAAATTATTTCATCACCCGCTGCTACGCAACAAACTTATTTCTCCGTCTCCGTATGTATCACCCAGACTAGACCACATTTATAAGGTCGGCATTTCATTTTGCAGATCCAACGCTTTTTTTCAGTCATTTGTACCACGCACTTCCAATGAGTGGAATCACCTCCCCGCCTCGATAGCCACTATCGCAGATCACCTATTATTCAAGAATGCCATAGCTAGCACTGTAAAACTAGGAACCTTTTTTTCATATTGTTCAACCTGTACTCACAAACGGCTTAGCTAACATTGTATATCTAGGTGCCATTTGTTAAATAGTTTTGTTTATACATATTTATATACATAATTTTCTGCTCTAGTAACTCCTGTTTGTTGAATTTACCCGTTTTGCTTGTAACCACTCCCCTCTATAATGCCGTAATGGCCCTGAGGGTATGATAAATAAATAAATAAATAAATAAATAAATAAATAAATAAATAGCGGCACTAACTACGGACGTTTCTACAGCTTGCTTTTCTTGCGATAATCGCCATCCTGAAGAGCTAATGCTCGGAATGATCAGCAACGCTCTCGGCACATCGGAACGGCAAGCACCGGTACAGGTCCTCGCCAGACATGAGGATGCATTCGACTTAACGCATGGAGACGCACCCCTTCATTTACCGTCGTCCCGCGCTCGTCACAGAATAGATATCGGCTCAGCACACCCCATCCGCCGGAAGGCCTACAGAGTGTCATCTTCCGAGCGCAAAGTTATTGCAGAGCAAGTAAAGGAGATGATGAACAAAGGTATCGTTCAAGAGTCGTCTAGTCCATGGGCAGCCCCAGTAATCTTGTTGCGAAAGATGGCTTCTGGAGATTCTGCGTGGACCACAGAGATCTAAACGCAGTGACGGGGAAGAATGTATATCCACTACCGCGAATCGATGACTTCATTGATTGCTTACACGCTGCTTCTTACTTCTCAACACTTGATTTGTGATCGGGGTATGGGCAAATACCTATGGACCCTGCCGACAAGGAAAAGACCGCTTTCGTGACTCCAGATGGCCTATTCGAATTTAATGTTATGCCTTTGGGCCTTTGAAATGCTCCTGCCACCTTTGAAAGATTCATGGACACAGTAGTACGTGGTCTAAAGTGGGATATATGCATGTGTTACCTCGATGATGCTGTAATCTTTGGCCGCACGTTTGAAGAACATAACGAACGTCTCAGCCTCTTTCTCGACTACATTGAGAAAGCTGGACTGTTTCTAAGCTAAAAAAAGTGTCGGTTCGGTGAACGTCCAACACTGGTCCTGGGACACTTAGTCGACAAGGATGGCGTCAGACCCGATCCTCGTAAGATTGAAGCGGTGAGCTCCTTCAAGCCACCGCAGTCAGCGCGAAAACTCCGGTCATTCATTGGCCTATGTTCGTATTTTCGTCGTTTTGTTCCCCGGTTTGCCGACATTGTTTACCCGTTCACAAGTATTTTCCGACAAAATGCATCCTCCAATCGGACACCATAGTGTGACACATCATTCTCTCAACTGAAGTTGATACTAACGTCAGCACCCCTTTTGCGTCACTTCATCCATCTTCCCGACTGAAGTTCACACTGATGGTAGTGGAATTTCGATAGGAGCGGTGCTTGTACAACGTCACAGTGGCGCAGAACATGTTGTCGCGTATGCCAGTCGTTGCCTGAGCAAATCTGAACGCAATTATACGGTTATGGAACAGGATTGCCTGGCAGCCGCTTTCGCCATACAAAAGTTTCGGTGTTATCTTTACGCTAGACCATTCAAGATTATCACCGACCTCCATTCTTTATGCTGGCTGATCTGTTTGCGTGATCCCTCTGGTCGCCTCGCACGTTGGGCGCTGCGCCTCCAGGAATACGACTTTGTGGTATCGTACAAGAGTGGCCATCGTCACGCTGACGCACACTACCTCTCTCGGATTCCTCCTGCGACTACCGACTGCGATGCTGAGAATTTTGACGACTGTCTCGCTGCTGTTACTTCTACGCTCCCTGACGCGGCAGATTTTCAGCGAGAACAACGGAATGATGTTACCCTCGATCCGCTTTTTGTCGCCGCCCGTAGTTCTAAAGGCAGCGGTCGCTTTACTGTCCTTGATAAATTGCTCTACAAAACGAATTACTCCGGGCATAGAGCGCGTTTTCTGCTTGTTGTCCCCGAGAGTCTCCGCTCCGCCGTTCTATGCACCGTGCATGACGATGTGACATCCGGCCATTCCAGCTTCTTACGAACGTTGCACCACACCCAGGAGCGCTTTTACTAGCCCAAGGTGTACGAAACAACCAAGCGTTATGTCGCTAGTTGCGAAACGAGGTAACGTCACAAGCGACCGACCACCGCAGCCCCGGGTCCCCTTCGGCCATTGACACCGCCCAGTACGCCGTTCGAGCAAATAGGCATTGACCTTTTGGGTCCATTCCCGTTATCTAACAACTAGAACTGTTGGATAATTGTCGGCGTAGACCATCTTACACGGTATGGAGAAACTGCAGCCATACCGTCTTCTACCGCTGCTTGCGGGGCGGTCTTCCTGCTGCGTTCCGTGATCCTTCGCCATTGCCCACCACGTGTCATCAACAGCGACCGTGATCGCTAGTTCACTGCTGATGCCATTGAAGAGTTACTTCGTTTGTGCACTTCACAGTTACGTCATTACACGCCCTATCATCCACAGACCAATGGCCTCGTTGAAAGGACGAACAGAACGCTGACCAACATGCTTGCCATGTATGTCTCCTCCAATCATAAGAGCTGGGACGACTGCTTCTATTCATCACTTACGCATAGAACACGGCGAAACACGAAACCACGAACTATAGCTCATTTCATCTCCTGTATGCAAGGTTACCGCGAAGCCCTCTGGACACTTTCTTACCCTTCGTACTGCATAGTGACTATTCTGTATCGAAGACTTTGTTTTCGCCGAAAAAGCCCGTCGAATTGCTCGTCTTCGTACTCTGTCCTCGCAAAGTCGTTCGAAAGAGCGATACGACGACCGTCACGTACAAGTACAGTTGGAAAAAGGCGGCTTGGTTCTTCTTTGGACAGCGCAACGCAAGCGTGGATTGTGCCAAAAGCTCTTGTCACAATATTCCGGCCCATTTGTAGTCGTGGAGCGCTTGAGCGAACTCACTTACGTCATAGCTCGCCTCCTGTGCAATGGTCGGCGATCAAACAGAACTCAGCTGAAGCCTTTCTACCCTGCTTGTCCATCCTGACTCGCCCCACTGGCTTCGTCTGCTTGCGGGGAAATGTAACGGATACCAAACGCGCGGACATGAAGAGAGAAGAGAAGACGAAGAGAACGAAGAGTTTGATAATCTTATGATTAATACTAAATACATTTCTTTTCAGCGCCCATCGTTATACGGGCCGTTGACGCCGCTGTCACTCGCAATGCGATGCAGCTCTTGAAATGTGCAGAAAGGCGCTATCGTTATGTACACCTGTTGGAATGCGCCCCCCTCACACGATGTGCTTTTTTGCTTGCCGACTTCTGTCTGTATTTGGTTACACGGGTAGTTTCATCGCTTCTTAACCTATTAAGTCAAAAGTAGTAAGTTACAACCGCCACATAATTATTTAGTTATTGTCGTGCGACAGCGCTGGTCGATGGGTTTGGCGTCTGACGATAGGACCAGCACTCTACATCTAAAGCTTCCGTCAGCCTCCAAAGAAAGTATGTTCTCTGCAGGGGTGCGACCTCGAGAACCATACAGCTGGCCTGTTCCTGCATCGCTTACCACGCTGAACGCTCGAAACGCCCATCATGTCGAATGGCGGGGCATTTGAATGCATAGCTCTAAAGGCAGACCAAGAAAGCAAATTTCGCGCCTTCGAAAACATAATGACATCACTTCTGCTTTTAATAGGATGTGGTGTAACATTATTTTTTCTTCCGGCGGGAGTGTTGCCTCCACATGCAGACCGCTGGCGCTAAGCCCCATGAAACACCGATGAACCGCCATGTTTTGGACGTATGGTCTCCTATGGAAGCTTCGTTACTAAGAATATTTACCTTGATGCGGCCGCCGCCTAACACCATAGCCACTGAGCAATCACGGCGGGTTCGTCGAATATCTGCTCTGTCGGTGAAGCCCGTCGGCGTTTATACACGAGCCATCGAACTTTCCAGATTAATCGCTGGTCCTCGCGCGTTTTACAGAAAGTCCTACAACATTCGCGTGGCGCATACACGCAATCAGATTACACAAGGTTCGGTGACAACAGACGGCGGATAGAACCATCAGTAACATTCCAGAAACTTCCGATACATGCAGGCGCGTCCTTCCCTATGTGATAACATTTGTTAGGCGGTGAAACTCAGTCCCCGGATAAACACGTACACGGGTCGATATCAAGTTTCTGGATGCCCCTCGTTGTTCAGGCATATACTCTGAACAGGAACGATGTACGTTCAATTTCTCTCAGCTTAAGGTAAAATCATTGTCTGCTACTGAAGGCACTGGGCATCAATGAATGTATAGAGGAAATCCTTGCGCTTGCATAAGCAGTGTCTTTCTTGTGCTCTCAGCAATATATTATCACGGCATCATTGCATTTGATCGTGGTGACTCTAGGAGATTAATGACCAAGAAATTCACCTCTCGTGTTCCGGCCGTGCCTTTTACAGACCAATATGAATATTGTTACGGAGCGAGTGATATATGAATGAACACGATGTTTGGCAGATCGATGAAGATGACAATGACATTGCTTTCACGTGGGCTGGATCAGTCATCTTCTCTTGCCTAGCTTTCCTTGTAAATATTTCGTAAATATATTATTCGCCTAAATTTAGCCTCTCTCACACTTTGGTGGAGGTGTGGGGCACGCCACGCCTCACAGCGGAACTGTGCAGCGGTCGTCTTTTTGGATATCTGTCTGCAATGGCGGAAGACGCGGCGCGTACATCAGGGCCCGCCACATCAATGGTCGTGCTGGTGCAGCCCCGAGATCCTGGCACATTCTGAGGTTCCGGTGAAGGGGACGTTGAAAACTGGCTGGCGGAGTAGAACGCGTGAGTGCTAACAACTATTACGATGATAATGCTGAGAAATATTATTTTCTACCTCAAAAGCATTTCAAAAGTACGGTTCGATAACCGCAAATCTGAGATCGGGAGCGGAAAGAGCTGCAATGAAAAACTACGCGACTTGTTTGGGAAGCCCGTTGGCAAGAAGATCACCACCCAAAAAGATGCTTGCGTAACATGCGTAGGCGTCTAAAGAATCTTACGTCTCGTACATTGAAGACGTGTTATCGCTATTTGGAAAGGCCGATGCCGAGATGCCGGAGGACGACTAGGTTGGGCATATCTTGAAAGTAATCACCGACGATGTCTTCAACCTCTTAATGTGCGAAAATGTATCTCCAGTCGACGCTATTACAATGGAGTGCCGGTGCTTTCAGCAGGCTCAAAGCCGGCACATTGGCCATGCGTTTGCCCGTCTTCCCAAGACGGCGGCAACGTCTTCTTGCGAAGTCCACAGCAATCAGTTCCACCGTATCAGGTGAGACGTGTTGTACGCAGCAAATTTGAAGCCATGACCCCTGCCCCAGTTCACGCCGGTGACTCGAGCTCCATTACCACTCCATTTGTCTAAAGCATTGTTCGGCAGGAGCTCGCCAACATGGGCATTCACTCTGTGTGCACCGTGGCCTGCCCAACACAATATTCGTGGTGGTAGCCCTCACACTTATAAGGGCAACAATTCTCGTGACCTTAATGCGGGGAGAATCCCTGACAATCGACCGATATGCTTTACTTGTCACTGTATCGGCTACGTCGCGCGTTACTGCGCCATCCGCTGGTTCTCGCCGCCTTGAATGCCGTGGCGACATAGTCGTATTTAGCAAACGCCGACGCTCCCACAAAGATAAATAGTCGCTCCCTGTGGCCGCGTCGTCAGCAGTCACGCTCGTCTCTAAGCCGTCGTCCGTCGTCTCACTCACCGCAGACTCTGCGTTCGTCGGCCCCCTTATGCCCTGCATGTGCCTATCAGGAAAACTAAACAGTGCAGTGTCCGAAGGCGACGCTGCATTCACGACTCCCACCGCAAATCCTCTTCTGACTCTGCCGATGAGACGAAGCTTGTTAGATGTTGATGTATATGGCGTCACTTTTTCTGCGCTCATTGACACTGGGGCACATATCTATGTGATGAGTGCAGATCTTCGTCGTCGCCTTCATAAAGTTCTCACATCTGCCACATCTCGCATCCTCCGCTTAGCTCATGGGGGGACTGTTGCCGTTCGTGGGGTGCACACCATCCGCTTCTGCATTGCGGGCCATCTGGTAGTCATTGCTGGTATCTATGCTACTAAATTTGAAAACCAGAACTTCATGCGGTCCTGATAATATCCCAAACGTATTCCTACGGTGATATGCTTTGTCTCTTGCTAAGCTTTTGGTTATTATTTTTGGCATTTATTTGCTGACTTCACAACTACCCAGCGATTGGAGGACAGCCGGAATGGTACCCATCTTTGAAAAGGGAGACCGTCTGAAACTAGGAAAGTACCGTCCTCCCTACTGCAATAACTAGCATCTTTCAGTGCCTTCCAGTGTGAAACCAGCACATGTTTTGGCACTGGATCACACTGGGTGCGCTGGCGCTCGCTGGGACTCACTGGGGCACCAATGAGACCGCTAGATAAGAGCTGGGTCACACTGGAAGAGACGCTGGTTCCACTGCCATGACGCTGGAGCGCACTGGTTTCTGCTGTACAGACGCTGGTTCTCGCTGCAATTCGCTGGTTCGCACATGAAACTGCGCTGGTTGTGTTTGTGCCGCTCGTTCCAGTACGCGAGGAAGAGTGCTGTTGAATAGTAAATGGTTTATACAATTTCGTCGCTTGATAATAGTCTCTTGTTCTAAATAAAGCTATATATTTCGGTCATAAAGCTCTATTTCGTGTCGCAGCTTGGAATAAAGGTGCGTCAGCTGCCTTGTTTATTCATGCACATTTGACACTGAAGATAACTTTCGTTTTCTTGCATTTTCCCGTTTGACTGGGCGGATAGTTAAATTCTTGAACGAAACCACGCAAACCCACAGAATGCCGCGTTTTTTTGTAGTTCGTACGTAACGTGTGACTGGGTGTTGTCGCCGTTGTCGCAGTGTTGTGTAGTGGACATGAAATCCAGAAGTCGTTCAGACGCCCTCGAACGGACCCTGAGTTTGAAGCCTACCGCTGCTTGATATTATCGATCTGATAACATAACTGAGGCGATTCGTGCCCAAGCACATTCCCTATTGTGCAAAAAAAAATTGTTGAGGCTCAAATACACATTTTTTGCTCTCGCCACCTAACTTCAACTTTATCTTTATTAATTCTTCTAGTACACACTAGAAACGTCCTCCTGGGCTAAAAGCTGCCATAAGCAGCTTGACTGGACCCAAGAGACGTTGTACATGGCAGGGCGATGAGAGAAAGTACTTTAAAATGTCAAACATATAACATCAAACATCCAACAAAAACAATTGTAACATTTTCAAATATAAGGGTATTGACAGGACCCGCGCGTATCCGCCGGGTCCGTCTGCACGCTGTCGGCGCGTCTACGCTCATGAATCAAGAAGTCTAATAAGGATAAATCACTCTATATTTCAGCTTTCGCATCGGTGTTCTTAAATAAACATTTTTTTTTCATGTCTACAGTGCCAGCAAAAGAGGCGATGAGCGCCGATGTGATGCGTCATAGACACAGGTACATGTGCTGTCACTGAAGGCTACCAGCACTAGCCTGCGCTTCTCTGATGAAGATATCTAACTAGAGAGATGTGTCGACTTAAAGGCGTCGCTGAACTAGGAAAGCATTGCATATCCCTCGCCTGAAGAACAAGAAACGGCCATCGAAATTGGCAGTGACAGACCATACGGCGTTCATTTAGTAATTTTTTCGAAGTTAAAATACCAATCGCAAGTGAAAATCGTTGTTGTGGCACTTCCGAGCATGCTACTGAATATGGACAGCAAATTTTTCTTCGTGGTACAGCCGTGAGTTTTATTTGCTGGGCGATAGCGCATCTACCGTGTCTGTACGAGACGTATAATTCTCTGAGAAAATAAAAGTGCTTCTTCACCTTGACATGTCAAATTATCCAATTATGTTCATCTGCTGGCAGGGCGTAGCATCAATACAATTTTTTTCGCAGCACCAGTATCCAATGGCTTAGGGTCTCGAAGTAGTTTTTGATAATGTTTGAAAAACGCTTTAGTTGTTAGGGTGGGCTCATTAGCAATGATTCCACCATACGCTATATCTAGTATTTTTTATACAGCGCGTGTCGGCGCTCATCACCTAGGGCTTTACTGCAAGGCTGTTCTTCCAGGAAACACTGCCCTGGCGCACGCTCTAATGCACCTCTGTGTTTTTCTGTGTTCGCAGTTTGTAACTGTGCCTTGATCTTATGAATATCATCAATATATTGGCCCGGATGTAGGCATTCAAGCTCATGCAATTCACTCAGAAGTCTATACAATGCTTTGTAATTATTCTTTTTTTCAAAGGCCAATATTGATGTTTCTTCGACAGCTATCATTTTAGCTCCCTGTTTGAATAATTTCCACACAGCAACGAGTGGCAAGTCCTTGTGGCTTGTGGCTTTAAGAAACTCTCACGTGAAAGTAATAGTTCATTAAATTTCCACAGCTTCCAGCACATACGCCGACTTTGGTACCGACGACTGCCAAACGATTCTGAGACTAGGCAATGGTCACTAACGAATATAGGGTGCACAGTGTAACCATAAATAGGAGATGGCGCGCTAAGTGAAGCGTAAGGTCCAACAAGCCTTGCATGCGAGGTACCCTGGAAGTTCGTAGATCGACATCCCGGCTTTTCATTTTCCGCAATATCCACAAGCTGATAACCACATATCAGACATTGCAACGCATCACTACTTGGATCATGTCTCAGCTTCAGTGACGTACGATCTTGCGCGTTACATACACAATTAAAGTCTCCAAAGAGGACCAATACACGATCAGGACAGAAATGATGTCCTAGAGATGAGAAGAAACTCTCGCCTCTCGTAACTTCTTCGGGGCATAAACACACACTAATCTAAAGCTTATACCATTGATATCAATATCGCAACAGATTAGGCACCCTTCGCTATCTGTAAACAAATGTAGAAAATGACACGGTAAATGTTTTCTAACAAATAACATACAACTTGCGGAAAACCCTACTGCATGGCTCACACAAACATTATAGTCAGATAGGAATGGAGATAGAAGAACTTCTGTGTTTTCGTCGGATTCAATCTATGTTTCTTGGATAGCAGCAATATCTAATTTTCTATTGCGTAACAAATGAATGAGCTGTACATGCCGTCGCTTACTTCGTAAGCTACGGACATATAAAGTACCACAATAGAAGGGAAGAGCACTTGCCATGAGTACCTATGTAGGAGCAGCGTTTCAACACTGCTCCAGAAGTGCACCACTCCCTTCTTGATGAGGCGATGCACTATGGATCTTTGGTGCACAATAAGATAACGGACATCTGCAGCAGTAGGCTTTCCCCCGGAGTGGGTTTGTCAACTTTGACAATTTCGGAACGCGAGCCTCCTTTCCCGAGGGCGATAGATTCTCAGATGGCGCTGGACGCATCTGAGTGGCCTCGCACATCGATGCAGATTCCACTGACGGTGGGCAATCTTGAACTGGTGGCGATTCTGCCCATGACACAATTGGTTCGTCGTCAGGCGCCTAGTCTCACCCTAGCTCGCAGGCTTCTGGCTAAGGCTATTGTCAGCCGATGTCGGCTTAATCTGTTCTTGTCGGCGAGTCTCAGGAAGTGTTTCACCAGTTGCGTCCACAACTTCACTCACGTTCATTAGATGATTGGTGATGGTATCAGCCTCAGCTGGTCTATTTCCATGAAGCTTACCAGCGTAGATTTCAATGCATGTATCTGCAGGGTTACCGTAGCGGCGGCGGTAACTGCAACGCGGTGTTCTACATTGTCAACGGATATGCCCAACTCTGCTGCACCGGAGGAAACGTGATATTCAGCCAGGAACCAAGATAAGGCACTGGTGGCCGTATACGCCTAATAGATGCGGTAGATTACTGGCAGAAAGTCCATCCTTCAATGTAAACGCTACGTCTCGATTAGTCATTTTCCAGCCCTCTATGCCGTCACACCACCACATTTCTCTCGTGACAGACGGCACTGTGCCATATGGCTCTAGCGCTTCAACAATTCGTCTCTGTTTGAGGTGTGGGGGAAGCCAAAGAAGTTTCGTCTTGATATTCTTACATTCTGGGTCTGTGACAAGGCACCTGAGGCCCTTCACCAACAACTCGCATTTCTCGACAAGTCTGTGTTTCGCGATACTGTTAACACGCCGATGATATCAGTTGCGTTTATAGCCGAATGGAGTGCATCGCGAAAGTCCGGGGCCCGATACGGCCGCCCTGCTCGGCCAGCAAGCAGGAAAACTGAATTGAGAATGGTTTTGCCAGTCAGTAGACGAGGTAGAACGACTTTATGATTACCGAATCCGTAGTTGACGGTGGGTGTGATCGTCAGCCGAGGGCCGTAGCGCTGTTCTTAGCGGAGCTCATCGCAGACGTGGCGGTTCGAACAAGCCAGTTCAATCAGGGTGATTATGTTTTACAAATGAAAACATTGATATTAATGAGGTAACTGCATGCATCGATTTGTTAGCCAAGGGCAAGACTCCCGGGCCGGATGGCCTTACTGCCGAATTTTATCAGTGTTTTCGTTTCCTCTTATCGCCATTATTACTTCAGGTGTACCGTGTGTCCTTGGAAGTAGGGTATCTAACCGCCACAATGTACGAAGGACCACACCGTCCTTATAGCCAAAAGCGATGATGAGACTAAATTGTAAAAAGTGGACGCCCATCGGCCTATCTTCTTCTGCAACGTAGTATATAAATTTTTGAAAACGTATTGGCTAACCGTTTGCAAGTTGTAATAGGATATGTGGTCTGTGATCATCAAACGTGTAGCTTCAGGGGCAGGTCCATTCAGACGAACATTTATGTGGCGAGGTCGGTGCCAGAGTATGTAGCTAATTGGATTGGACAGGTGCCAGTGGTACAGCTAGACCTGGCTAAGGCGTTGGACAGGGTGAATCACTCATTCTTGTTTACTGCACTAGAGCATATAAATATCGGATCCCTGCTCCTTAGAGTTGTCAGGGTATGTTACGCTAATGGCTCAACGAGGCTGATAGTGAATGGCTCTCTCTGATCTGATTAGGCTCGTATCATCATGCGACAAGCATGCCATTTGTCACCGCTTCTATTATGCTTGTATTTAGAGCCACTTTGCATGAGCATCCTTAAAGAACAAAATTTCACGCTGTTTTAATTACCAACTAACGAGGTTCGGGTTCTTGCGTACGCAGACGACGTGGTCTTTTTTTCTACCGATAAAAATAGTCTAACGACTGCTCTTGCAATTACAAAAAAAATTTTGTTCGGCTTCTGGTGCAAGCGTTCACATTGAAAAAAAAGTTCGAATTTTTGGTTTGGTTTATGGGCCACAATGCTATCACATTACGCAGGCATTCAATGGAAAAAAGATCTGCGTTATTTAGGCATGCCTCTCTCACAGTAGAGAAATAGCAACGCTCATTGGTCGGGCGAAGTTAGCAAAATTCAACGTAACAAGAATTCATGACGAAGGCGGAATTTGTAAATGTTCATCCGTGCTGAAGTGTTGAACGTTTTCTTAGCTTCCCGTCTTATCTATGTGCTGCAAGTACACCTGAACATCGCCTTCGAGGGCTCCGTGGTCGCCGCGCATGCGTGAGCTGAGAAAAGGTGAGAAAGGAGAACAACTCTTTCTCGCAGGATGTGACGTCACATTGTTGCTTGTTTTTACTTTTTTGAAAGAGCTACTCTCGAACGTAGATTAGCGATTGCCGTCGTATCGGCTGCGAGACGTTCTGCGCGCGCTTTTGTGCGTGTGGAAAGCATATAACGTGCGCGATATTCGCGCGAGCGCAGTTTGACTTGAGCAATCGTGGGCATGGACTCCGTGACATTTGCTTTCGTCATATGCGAGTTAGGGGCTCGCCGACAGGTAAACCGCCGCGGTAGTTCACTGAATACCTTGTTTCTCGTCGTCCTGAAATAAATGGCGCGTCGCTGCGATGGCGACTTCAGTCGAGTGCGGTAATTGCTGCACATTACGGGCGATTTAATTGCACAATACGTGCTGCATTATCGGTGTAGGTAGAGAAAACTTATCCTGCGAGCCTTAATTCCGCCAGTCAGTCGGTTACATGTTTCGCTCTTTTCCAGTGCACATTCCTTGATATCTACTAACGATCTGCTTCAAATATCGACGAAGTGTCCATTCATCTAGCAGATATTTTTTTTATTCACAGAACTGGCGATGGGCAGCAGGGTTACGGCCGTGAATTTTGCTTTCGAGCAAACCTTTTCAAATTGAAGTTTTCGGTCATGTTCGTGAGATAGCAAATTTAGGTGTTACACTCGCCGCAGTATTTTTCGATTCCATGCGACGTAGATTTAGCTGCCTCAGGTTGTATTAACGCGCACAGAGGCTTTTAGAAAAATAGTTGTCACCTGAGAAATCAATGCAGTGTGCCAGTTCTTTTGGATTGGTGCTATTTGTGAAATTGATTATGTTTCCTCTAGTCATGCTCAACTACTTACTGGTCAGATGCTTGAACTTCTGAAGAAATATTTGCGAAGTTTCCCTTCCAACTCAGCATTGTAACCGAGGCTTCTCGGAAGTATGAGTGTGGTATTTGCCCCTGCAGCACTGCCATGAGTTCAAATTCAAATTGCGCCCACCGACTGTCTATCCGTGTGCAACTATAAAACACAAAGAATTCATTTCTCAACTGTCACAACATTTCTTTTTCATTCCGTCTTCCAGGAATTTGTTTACTTCTTTTCCTGGTCATTGTGGACTTGCACACATTGAAGTTATGGATTGTGGGGCAAAAGCATTGCACAGTGGGCCTGTAGGGTTTTTTTTCGTATTTAGCGCATTGCCCTTCTGACTGGCCAAATTGTTTAGACAACAACAGTAACTGCATTACAAATGTTTCACTTACTTGGAATGTCTGTTCCATGTGCTTCATAACAGTACACGGTTGAATTTGGCACATGCACCTTCATATGACCAAGTGTAGGTTTGTATTGCAATGGAAATAAGAACATCAGTGCTTCTTCAATTGTCTTCACCACATTGCTGATGCCTTCTTCAATGTTTGAAAATGGCATGTAACAATATTGCTGTGTTTCATGTGAGGATATAGAATAGAAGAACTTTCTTCTTTTATGGTGAAGGTATTCAGCCGAAAAAAAAATTTTGTCAGCTACCCTTTTTGCCTGTTCGGCTTCAAATCTTGTAGAAAATGGTGTGAGCCGCATGGGGTGTGTCTGAAATGTAATGCTAATTTGTGCATGATCATATTGTTGCTGCTGGGAAGATGACATCTTAGGCACATATTTTTCATACAATTAACACAAATGTTTAGATCTTTCCCTTTGTGGCTCAATCGTAGTAGACCTGTTCGTTCTTCAGTTACTTTGTAGTTTATTTTTGTTACATATCAGTATTATGTACTATCGAGTTAGTGGGAATACGAAGCTATTTGATGTATTCATGGGGAAGCCTAGCCGATCCCTCGTCATGGGTTTGTGCCGTATGTCCCAGGCAAGTCATTCTAGTCTCTGCTTGTGGTAAAAGTATCCCAAAGCCTGTTTTGTACGCTTCCAGATGAGTTGAGATTAAAACATCAATGCCAGCTGACAAAGCATCTTATACGGCAATCAGCCAGCCACCTCCGCAGATGGAGAATTCTGTAGTTTCCAATCGTACTGCTTCTGTTGTATTTGGCAGAGATGTGGATTGTACACAGAGGGAACATATTGTAGGACAATAAAAATAACTTGTGATGACAATGCCCATATATGGTGGAAATTATAGTAGACTATGACCAGCATTATTGCAAGCCTTGTGGTATCTAAAAAATTAGCAAAGTGTTGGTTTTCATATGCTACAGCTGCTGTGTGCATTAAGCTCACAACTCCCTTCTTGGCAACATCACCCAGGAATTCCCACTCCAAACACTCTGTCACATGCACTTTGACAGCATCTGCTTTGATCTACTTAATGGCATATCAGTAAAGATGGTTCTAGTTCACTAAAGACTGACAATGCTGCATTCGAATGGAACCAAACCGTTCTCGAAAAGTTCTTGAAACCAGCCAAGCAGGTTATCGAGAACTTTTAATCTGGCAAAATGACAAAATAAAAGTTAGTTGAAATAAGTGATGCAATGCTGATGAGGTTTGGGCATTCATTTCAAGGTGATTGGCCTTCATTATCTCTAGTAATAGTGAACCTGCCAAATTGGCAAGGATCTTGAATGAATTCTTCACTAGGCCCAACTATTTTGTTGCTGCCCTATATTGTCTCGATAGAAAGAGTGCACAACAAGAATCTTGTGACTTCCTGTTATCATAACACCCTATAACTTACTTAGATGTAGGGCCATTTGATATTCACCAATAAATACTTACACAGGATTTAGATGATGCCTTTAAAGATGTGTCCCTCATGCTTACGTGCAAAGGAGCACTGACATTAAACTTTTGGACTGAATTTTTTATATTATACCGGTTCCACATGGCAGCTTTTATGACCACACCATGCCACTGAAAGCTGCATGTGCTTTGAGCGATTCTTAATGTATGCTAAGACTTGCTTCACTAAATAAATTTTCTTATGACTCTTCTCAAACATCTAAATTAAAATAATTTAATTCCAGTGTTCTATAATTCACAACCACGATACGATTACGAGGCATGCCATACTCCGGCTTAACTTTAATTGCCTGAGGTTTTTAACATGCACCCACTCCACAGTGTGCACCAAGACAGAAAGGAAAGACGAATGTTGTGCTGCATAGTGGTCCTAACATGCTCAGTTTTCAATGACCTAATAATGGCATGGCTTACTCATGAACAACTGTTTGTGACCTAACATGCGATGTTGTCACCAGATTATGGGGCCACACTGCATTTGGCACATGTTTAAATGTTTGCGCTAAGGGTATATTTGTGGCGCATAGAAGGAATTTGAAGTTTCGTAGTGCAATTACCTGAATGACAGCTACACACGCATAAGAAAAAAATTGTTCCAGGACTACTTAAACTCTGCAGTGTTTGAGCTTGAGCAATTCTTGCGATTTTACACATTTCGGATGACTGCAGGTCATTCATTACAGTTATACCAGATTTCGTACTTTTTAGACATGCAGTATGCCCCAGTTTTATACAGTGATCATAGATAGCCACACCACATCATGTTGGTAGAATTAAGAATTTTAGTAAAATGGGGGTTGTTCCATATTGAGGTGCACCAGCATGGCATAGTAAATGGAAGCCAGAAGCAAGCAGCATTTTAAGGTATTGTGCCGCACCATGTAAAGTCAAATTATTGTGCCCCCTCCATTCTCGCTGGCAAAACCTGCAGGTGAAGCATTGTGAGGAAGCTTTCGAGATACGCTGCACTCCTTCCAAAACAGCGTCCAAGACGGCCATCTATTTTGCCTACAGGGCCAAAAGTCCCTGGCCAGGAGTGCATCAAACATGCGGAAATAGCTGTCAATTGCGCTGCTGAACTTCTAGATATTTATAGTTTTGCCCTCAGGTTGGAGAACACAGCAATGCTATAGCAAGCACCGTGGTGAAAGCCGTTTCAGGGCTCTACCACGGCAGAGCGAGCGCTGCATGTGCATACTATACAGAAACATGACGTTTTAGCAGGAATACTTGAGAGGAAGCTTTAGCTCGGGTGCTCCTATCTAAATACCTGTAAAAAGAGAATTGATTTTTCTCGGCAACCACTGCACCGAATTTGATGAGGTTTGTTGAATTTAAAAGCAAAGCTTAAAATCTAGTGACTGTTGGTTTCGAATTTTCGATTTCTGTCATCAATTTTTATTAAATATTGGCAAAAATTGAAAATTTTCAAAAAACGAAACTATGACGTTTACAACTCAACAATGATAAAGGATAATACAATTCTGTGAATTGCATCTAACAGTACATCTAAAGCGGACAAAATTGATATGTTACACATGAATATAAAAATTTTAGTATTATGCAAATACAACTTTTGCAGAACCCTTGTAACCAACGTAACAAATTTACGTAAGATGTAAAATGACGTACTAAATTTGTCCGCTTTGAATTATTTAATGGATGCCGTTTACAGAACCGCGATATCTGTTCTTGATGCAGACCTATGAATTTGTAAACTTCGTGCTTCTATATTTTTCAAACGGTAGAATATTTGAAAATCTTTTTAACAAAATTCAGGCCCTAAATCGAAATTCCCACTTCCAGCAGTCACTAGAATTTACCTTCCCCTCTCAAATGCAGAAAGTTGATTAAGATCTGTCCACGGGTTGTCTAGAAAAACGTTTTTGTGTTTTACATGTATTTGAATCGGCCGCGTTGGAGTTGGGCCCGAGCCAGATCTTCCTCTTAACAGCAAATTGTATTTGTACTTCACTCTGTGTAACACTGCCAGGCTTTAACATACACGAGGTCACTCTCTTTCATTTGATGTGAATATACAAAAAAATGTGTATATCTGGAAGGGCTTAAGGCTCCTTTGTCAAGCAGAAAAATGCTTCCTGGCATGATAAAGTGAAGCCTTGTGCATTTCAGTCTGCAGTCGCTCACTGCACTTTCAAAAGTGCAAGCAGCACAGAGAGCACAGGAAAACAAACAAGCAATAGTTAAGCAATTTATTTGAAACAAATGCAACTTTGTTTTACAGAATAACCACATTTCAAAAAAAGCAGCCACATGCTATGCAAACAATACAGCCAACTTATGTTAATTGGACAGCTGTTAATGTGTCCTGCGTTTATATGGGCAAATTTTTCAAGTTTCGAAGTGTGCCCCTACTTTGTAACTTGTCCTTGGAACAATGGATTTGAACAAATGCTAAATTTAGCGCCATTGTCACACTCATAGAAGAAAACTAGATAATAAAATGGCAAGTCCTTGTAGAACAGAAAAGGGTGTGCAGTAAACTTCCAATAATCCGACTCCCGTTAATTTCATTTTTCAGTTAATTCGATCCTGGCCGGCGCCCACGCATTTCTATGGGCCTAAACATTCATTATTTTGATACTAAAACTGGCATTCGCCGGATAATGCGAACTTGACCAGACCCCAATAACGACCCCTTGTAGTGGCAATGTCTGCCTCAGCAGAGCTTAGGGGACAGTGAATGCGTTAAACAAACGCTATCTCCTGTCTGAAATGCTTATTTTTGACCCAGCCGAGAAAGATTTTTAAGCTCTAATGGTAGCTGACAATGTCTGATTGTGGTACGTATCTGATTCAAACGAACACTTTTTGTTTTCCAAGGACACTGAGCCGAAAATTGCCTAGCTGTGCAATCAATTGCGAAACTAAAACCATGGTTGTAACCTGCATATGCTTTACCGCAAAGCATGGCTGTAATACGGCCAAGCTGACTTTAGAAAGTCGGCTGGCATTCTAAAAAATCGGGTACGCGTAGGTTTCCAGTTTGGTTTGGAGTTATGTCATTTCTACTATACTTATATACTTTGGACAAACAGAAAGTTGATGCACGTTCTTTTCAGAGGCATGTTACTCAAGCACATATTGCCAAATGAATCTACGATGTTTCAGCAGCTTTCTGCATCTTAATTCGACCCGTCAGTCTTGTAAGGGTAGAATTAATGGAAGTTGACTATAGAAATCCTGTGATGAAGCACCAAGAAAGTTACCTTGCTCAGGTAGTGAGAAACCCTGGAAAAAGCACTTCACACACGATCCACCAATGTTCTGTTGCAGATGCAAAAGCTGCCTCCCTTATCTGGAACAGAATAAATTCCTTTCGAAGACAAAATAAAAAACAGAAAGAGAAGTCGTCAAGAGTGCAGGAGAGTCCTAATGTGCCCATCTAAGACTTTGATTCTTTCCTTGAGAATCTCCTCTTGCAGTGCAGGAGCTGCGGCAGCAAAAGCTGCCTGCCTCATCTGGAACAGAATCAATTCCTTCCGAAGGCAAACTCAAAAACCGAAAGAGAAGTCATCAAGGCATTCCACATCGCTAAAAGGTGTGACAACTAAGTTAGCTCACCTTCTTGATCCCTATCAAGGAAAGAAATATAATTATTAGATGGGCACCTTGGGACTTTACTGCACTCTTAATGCAAAAGTGGCCTTGCTATTTTTCGTCGCAGCTTCGTGCACAATTTCTTTGTGAATGTTCTTTGTTTTGCCATTTTGAAGAACGTTATAAACTCCCTGCCTTCACCAAAGAAAGCCAGTTGGAAGTCTACGCTATGTGCATGCATCTATGTTTTTGTTCATGTCCTGTCTTCCTCGCACAAATTAAAATTTTGCTGAAGCTATACGAGCTGACTAGCCCAACAACATGCCTTACTTCAGTGTAGAGCTGTGCTTGTTGGTAAAGCTACACAATGCCAGCTCAAAGTGACCAACCACCGTGTGTGTCCGCTCTGCATGCACTCAGCCTTGAGTGCGTGTGTAGTTTCAATACTGGCTCCTGTATTTTATCTACTAATATAATTTCTATCTTCAACTTCCAACCAGACAGAGTACCTCATACTACATTCTGAACATTGTTGCAGTCTAACAGGATTTCTGTCTAACGCACTGGCCTCTACCACCAAATGCCTGAGAAATTAAGAAAAATTGTGTAGATTCAAAACACAGTGGAGATTTATGTTACAGGAGGCATATTGCAGGTAAATGGCTACGTATCGTTGGTTCGGGTTCTTCCAAACATCGCAGTGTTGACCAATGTGTTTGTGTATGGCGAGTGATTGCATATACGACACAAGCTTTGTGAGGAGAGTATGAATGCAAAGGCATGGTTTCTTTGCCTCTTTCCTAACACTTTGTGGTGGCTGCTGTTTTGACGAGTGGAAAACTTGGCTTATGAAGTATGCGCAAATGGGCGCATGCCTATTCTAGGCCCATCTCGTAGAATGGGTATGTGCCGCTGCGAGAAAAGTATACAAGCCTTCCATGTAGTCTTAAGATAGGTGTCATATGTCTCTGTGCATACACCTCTTGTCAACATTCTTCACTAAACAAGCACATATCACCTTCATCCTCACTGCACAGAGAACAGCTACAGGTGATAAGGTGGCTTCCCTGCATAACATGCCTGTGACATCTGCTACAGCTAGCTTTCCAAGGCTTTCCATTATTTGGATTGCAACAATGCATTAAATGTGAATGTTTCATCGCTTCTGATTAACCACCTTTAACATGTACGTTGGATCTACATGATTCCTTTTCGTACTCCAGTGAAGAAACATTACAGCAGAAAGGTACAGTGTCCATGTTGTGCTAGCTGCTAAAGTGAGGGGGACTTAGACATGTCAGCGAATTCCAAAGGTGGTGCATTCTAACAAAGCACCTCAAAGTCCGGCCTCAAAGAAAGAATGGGAGAGACTGACATGCTCACAGTTTGATAAGCAACTTGTATATGCACACATACTCTGACACGCACTATGCACTGTAATACACGTGCCACTATCCCAAACACAGAGCAATGCATTGGCGAGCCATAAGTATCTGTACGACAGTGGTCAAATGGTTAGAGCGTCAGGTTGTTATGCTGGGAGACAGGTTCGGGCTCACTGTAACATATTTTTGTTCTCAATGCAGAAGACCGAAACGTGTCGGGACGTCAAATTGCCTGCTGCAGAGTGCTTGGTATGAAGAAATAATTATTTGCATTAAAAATACCCAAATCTTGCACATGCAAGTGTGCATTCCCACACACCTGAAATGTTCTGAGGTGCAGCAGATTGCAAGTGCAGGGGCTTTGCCACAAGGTTGACGTGTATAACAGTAAAGAGCGTAGCAACAATGGTAGCTTTTCCACATAACCAAGGTGTGCATTGCGGTGCAGCACATAGCTACAGCTGTGGGCTTCCACACAAAGCTAATGTGCATAATGCCGCAGCATGATGGAGCATGTTTTCGCCAGACACAATATAGAGGCTCTTTAAATGCACTTCAATGATATTATGAGAAGCTAAAGTGGTTGTGAATGTCGCAACGATAATGTTTTTGTTTTCACTTTTCAGACTGCAAAATGCCCATTTCTACATTAAACTAGGGCAAATATGTAGCTTTTTTATTCCCAATGCCATTTAAACAGCGTGGTGTTATCGTGACCACAGTATATTAGAGAAAATATGAAAACTTAGTATAATACAACTCAATAAGTGTTGCTTCTAGTATCACTGAAAATCATGTCAAGAAGCTTGGAGAACTCTCATACTGAGTGCACACAAAAAGCATTTCGATATGGTAGGCTCAAAACGCTGAAACTTCAGTCACAGGCTGCATTCTTAGTCTTCCCCAAAATATAGCTCATGACCCTGAGACAGCATACATCAGATTCAGCTTGCAGTTGTGAAGTTGCTTGGGAATTTCACAAATACATATGAAATTATTTTAAAGTTCAGGCTATAGTTCCTATGTGCAGTTGTGCCTGCTCATAGCACAACTGGCGCTGTATAGCATACTTGTGACAAAAACAGTTCCCAAACAGAAAGCCACTCCTTTTTCTGCAACTTCCGTGACTGTCTATTAGACAGTCACGAGAGCACGAAAAGGGTTTGAGACTTTTGAGAGCAATTTCCTTGAGGAAAAGTTTAGCATGGAGTCAGTTTTGTCACAAGGTATTCCGATTCACACATTGCTCTTTTGTTTTTTGTTTTCATTTAGTTTCTGGTCCACCTAAATTATTGCCGTCATGACAGCCGTCACATAATATGGTAGCATCAATCTTTGTATTAATCATTCGAGCATTGAAATCTAAAAGTTTGCAGCAGTGTAAAAGGACAGGAGGACAAGGAAAGAGAGTAAAACGTTTGAACATTAGTGGGTTGCAGTGTAACACAAACAGGCAAGCCCTAATTGTCCGACGAGGCCACTGGACAAAGGACAAGCAGATTTAGTTGAAACACAGCAGCCTGTAAGGAAGAGACGGAACATTAATTCTTTGTGAAGCTTAGTCTGCATCACTGTTTTATATACCATTGGCGATCATGAACATGCCAGAGGCGAGGCATACCATTACGGGCATGTTGAGAGTATAGAAAGACTGTATATACAATATATATATATATATATATATATATATATATATATATATATATATATATATATATATATATATTGTGGGAATTTATAAGCTCTTATAAGCTAACTTATAAGCTATAAGCTATAACCGATGCCTCCTAAACCAACGCAGGCCCACATCGCTTCTATGACTACCAGCGCACCTACCCGAACCAGCTATCCGCAGTGGCGTCCTCCTCGTCCCATCTGCTACTACTGCGGCTATCGTGGCCACATAGCACGTTTTTGCCGCAAGCGCCAGCAAGACGAGCGTCGCGGATATGACGTAAACGAACGCGATGACTTTTCGCCCGGAGCTACTTTCCAACGTCTAGGGAGCATCCATGACCAACGCCATCCTTATGGTCCACTGCGCGGACGCTCTCCATCACCTACTGTAACATACGAGACGGCTCAGACGTACCGTCCTGCGAGACGCCGCTCGCCGTCACACTTTCGCCGCTCTACGTACCCACTGAGACCTGCTTCTCAATTCGCCGAGCGTCGTCCGAAAAAATGAATTATGCAGCTTTTGGAGGAAAAGCTGCATCGAACGACAGCACAGAAATTCCTCCATCGCGTCCGTGCAATATGATATTGGCTGTAGTAGAAGGTGTACAAGTAGAAGCTTTGATAGACACTGGTGCTAGTCTTTCAGTCATCCACCGTGAATTGTGTTCGCGACTTCGGAAAGTTACGACCCCCTATGATGGACCTACGCTACTAGCTGCTCAAGGGGCCTCCATTCGACCTATCGCTATGTGCACTGCTCGTATTTCCATCGATGGACTTCTGCATACGTACAATTTGCAGTGCTAAGTTCGTGTGTCCAGCAGCTCATATTGGAATGGGATTTTCTTCCTACGGCCTCCGCCTCCATCTGCTGTGGGCAACGCGTTCTCCATATGACCGACACGACCTATTCACTTCGTGCAGATGACGCACCCCTTCACTTGCTTGCTGCAGAAGATACCGCGCTACCTCCTCGCCATCAAAGCATCGTTACCATCACGTCCGACGTCATTGACTGCGGCGACGTGGTCGTATTACCATCTGCACGCTGTCTCGCAAGAGGGATAGCCTTTGCATCAGGGCTCGTTAGGTTTGATCATGGCTCTGCACTTCTCTACGCTACAAACCCGACATCCGAAAAGATTCTCATCCCTAAAGGCACTACATTGGCTTGCGCCACTGAATCGGAGTCTATATCTGTTGTTTCCTTTAAACCAGCTTCCTCTGAAGTTCCTTGTACCGGACGGGCCGCATCTTCTTCAGCTCTTGCAGCTGCCATCAGCTCCGATCTCACACCTTCGCAGACACAACAGTTGCTTGCTTTGCTCCAAAAACATGAAGCTTCCTTTGATGCGCATTCAGCTTCGTTGGGAAGGACTTCGATAACGATGCATCGGATAGAGACAGATGGCACATCCATCGTGCGCCGTAGACCGTATCGCGTATCGCTAGCTGAGAGGAAAGTCATTGACGAGAACGTCACCGACATGCTCCAACGAAACATAATACGCCCCTCTGCTAGCCCTTGGTCTTCCCCCGTTGTTTTGGTTCTGAAAAAAGGCGGCTCTGTTCGATTTTGTGTCGACTACCGAGCACTTAGCAAGATCACACGCAAGTATGTATACTCTATGCCGTGAATAGACGAAGCCTTGGATTCCCTGCAGGGTGCCGACTACTTCTCCAGCATCGATCTGCGTTCCGGCTACTGGCAGATACCTATGCATGAGGACGATAAGGAGAAAACAGCGTTTTCAACACCAGATGGGCTCTACGAGTTGAATGTCATGCCATTCGGCCTCTGAAATGCTCCCACAACTTTCGAGCGCATGATTGACACCGTTCTTCGGGGCCTGAAGTGGAATACTTGCCTGTGCTACCTGGACGATATTGTTGTTTTCTCGTCAACCTTCTCTCAGCACCCGCAACGTGTGGATGAAGTTCTCACGTGCCTTGCCAACGCCGGACTTCAGCTAAACACCAAGAAATGCCGTTTTGCGAGCAACGCGATCAAAGTACTAGGTCACATTGTGCGCAAAGATGGCATTCTTCCTGATCCTGACAAGGTTTCGGCAGTTCAGCACTTCCCTCGTCCCGAAAAGACCAAAGATTTGCGTAGTTTCCTAGGCCTCGCTTCCTATTTTCGCCGATTCATACGAGGCTTCGCCTCAATAGTGTCACCTATGCACAAATTACTGGGTTCTAATGTTCCCTTTGTGTGGTCTCCCGAATGTGAATCTGCGTTCGCCCATCTGAAGCGCGCTCTCACATCTGAACCAATACTACGCCATTTTGATGAAGCTGCTCCTACCTTCCTGCATACGGATGCTAGTGGTCACGGAATTGGTGGCATTTTCCTACAGCGAGACGACACTCTAGGTGAGAGGGTCGTTGCATACGCAAGTCGCGTTCTGACAAAGGCCGAAAAGAATTACACCATCACGGAGCAGGAATGCCTAGCTATCATTTGGTCTGTGCAGAAGTTTCGACCTTATCTTCACGGCAGCCGCTTCACGATCGTTACAGACCATCATGCATTATGCTGGCTTTCAACGCTGAAGAACTTGTCCGGACGACTTGGTCGGTGGATTCTTCGTCTGCAAGAATACGACTTCACTATTACCTACAAGTGCGGAAAAAAATACCAAGATGCAGACGCGCTTTCTCGCTGTCCGCTTCCTACGACACCATGCAATGGACCTCCAACTACCATCCGTGAAAAGCTTTCACACGATCCCTCCTCACATGCTTTCTTGTTGGCCACGCTCGACGAGATGCCTCCACACGACAACAAATCCTTCCAATTTCATCAACTTACCGACTCTTACTGTCGGCACATCATAGACCACCTTCAAGGAGCTTCGCGCCCGCCTAACGCCCGCCTTCGTCGGCAGCTGACGCAATTTAAGATTGACAACCGCGTCCTATACCGTCATGTCTATCACCCTGACGGTCAACGCTGGGTTCCTGTCCTGCCACGCTCTCTACGTGCTCATGTCCTGCAGGCTTCTCGTGACGACATGACTGCTGGTCACCTCGGTTTTCAGAAAAACTATGACCCCATCAAAGGTCGCTTATACTGGCCTGGATTGTCCGTCAGTGTAGCGAGATATGTCGCTTCCTGCGCCCTATGTCCGCATCGAAAGCTCCCTACATCAGCTCCAAGCGGACAACTGCAACCGGTTCCTTGTCCGTCGCAACCATTTGAGGTCGTTGGCGTTGACCTGTATGGTCCTCTTCCTGTGACTCTCACCGGTAAACGATGGATTGTGACAGCCGTTGATCACGTGACACGCTACGCCGAAACAACTTGTGTGAGTTCTGCCTCAGCCTCTGAAGTTGCTGCATTCATACTTCAATCCTTAATACTGCGTCACGGTGCTCCGCGCGTCCTCCTGGGCGACCGTGGAAAACCATTCCTCTCGCAACTACTAGACGAAGTACTCAGAGCCTCCGGAACCACCCACAAGACCACCTCCAGTTACCATCCGCAAACCAACGGCCTCACAGAGCGATGTCATCGCACGCTGTCAGACATGCTAGCCATGTACATCAATCCGGATCACAGAAACTGGGACGCAATTTTGCCATTCGTGACTTTTGCATATAATACCGCCGTTCAACGCACGACCGGTTACTCGCCATTTTACCTTGTTTATGGCCGTTCGCCCTCTTCCTATCTTGACGTCTCTTTCTTCGCGCCAACTGTCGATCAATGTCCTTCCTCCTGCGAAGAATATGTGTCCCGCATTCTGCGTTGTCGCCAGCTCGTCCGCATCAACACCGAGGCACGGCAACAGGACCGCAAGCAGCCTTACGACGCCTCTCATCGCGTCGTGTGCTTCCGCCCTGGCGAGGAAGTGCTACTCCGGACACCAGTTCGTACTCCTGGCTTGCGTGACAAGTTTCAGCTTCGGTTCATCGGCCCCTACAAAGTCTTGGAGCAGACTTCTCCGGTTAACTATCACGTGGAAACACTTATTGTTCCAAATGACCGCCGCTGCCGCGCCGCTGAGATTGTCCACGTTTCCCGTATGAAGCATTTCACGAGACGTTCACCGTCCCTTTGAATTGCGGCCAGGATGGCCGCTCTCGCGCGAGGGGACATTAGTGTGGGAATTTATAAGCTATTCTTTGCCATCTGTACATGATCATCATCATGTGGGGTTCTTCTTCATCATCGCTTGTGGGGCTGGCTCTCGAGTGTGATCCGTGCTGCGGGCGTGGTCGGTTCGCCCATTCTTTGACGTGGAATAAACGTCGTGATAACCTGCGTCACAATATATATATATATATATATATGTATACAAGATGAGTCAGAGTAGTTAAGATGGCTGTTCACCCAAAACATGCAGCAGCTAGAGTCCTGCGGTCTTCTTCCTCTTTTTTCATCCTTCTGTAACAGGACCCCTGGGTGGTGAAGCGCCGTCTCGGCTCATGGTAGAATCGCGAGTGAAGTGTGGCTTTAGCCGCGAAACATGCACGACGTCAACAGGCGTCGGACTTGAGGATGCATCAAACTAAAGCGGCAAAATCTCGTAATTTACGTCGTTACCTTGACTTAGGACTTCATAAGGCCCTGTGTAGCGAGAGAGAAGCTTCTGGGAGAGGCCAACCCGACGACATGGTGACCAAAGGAGCATCCAAGCACCTGGCACGAACTTAACATCGTGATTGCACCGGTCAGAACTCTTTTTTGTATATGCAGCGGGGCTAATAAACGAGATCGGGCGACTTGACGTGCCATGTGAGCGCGATCGATGACTTCACAAGCATACTCAGTTGCAACACGTGGCACAGAAGGGAGAATGGTGTCAAAGGGCAAAGTGGGGTCGCGACCATACAAAAGATAAAAGAGTGAATACCCTGTGGTGTCACGTCGGAACGAGTTATACACGAACGGTACATAGGCCAGCGTGGCGTCCCAGTCACGGTGATCGTTGGAGGCCTACATCGACAGCATCTCTGTGATTGTTCGGTTGAGACATTCCATAAGACCGTTTGTTTGTGGGTGGTAGGCGGTGGACAGGTAGTGTTCAGTGGCACAAGAGCGGACGAGGTGGTCAACAACACGAGACAAGAATGAGCAGCTGCGGTTTGTAATAACTGTCGAAGTGTACCATGGTGGAGATTGATGTCGCGAAGGAGAAAATCGACGACGTCTATTGCACAACCAGTCGGCAACGCCTTTGTTATCGCGTGGCGTGTCGTCTAATCAGAAGCGACGGCAATCGACTTGTTAGCTCTAGTCGTCGTCGGAAAAGTGCCAGGCAAGTCAAGGCCTAAGCGAGAGAACGGTTCAGAGGGAACTTCAACTGGAGGGAGTCATCAGACAGGTGGTTGGGGAGGTTTCTACCGCCGCTGACACAATTCGCAAGTTGCGACATAACAGTGCACAAAGCAGTAGAGACCCAGCCAGAAGAACCGGCATCGTACGTGATCGTATGTACGCAAAACTACAAGGAGTCCCGCCGTCAGTGCATCATGAAGTTGTTCAAGAGCAACGGATTGTAGATGACGAGGAGAGACAACGAGCAACTCAGGGCCATCAGCGTTGATATTGCTGTGGTAGTGGATGCCGTTGTGCATCACGAACATGCGGCATGTGCCGTCAGTGCTGCCGGAGTGATTGCATTCCGGCGATGATGGACTGTAAGGACTCGTCGTGCTGTTCAGCGCGCATGTCAGTCATGTCAGTGAAAGCCATCACGCAAGGTCACCGGATCATGCGTAGAAGGATCACGTGGATCCACGGGTTGACGAGAGGCCGTCAGTGTCCTTGTGGAGGCATCCAGTCTTGTAATTCACAATAAATGAAAATTCCTGGAGCCACAAAGCCCAGCGACCAAGCCGTCCTGTCGGGTCCCGAAGGGAAGACAGCCAGCAGAGTGCGTGGTGCTCTGTCACAACCGAAAATGTATGACCGTACAAATATGGCCGGAACATGGCGACAGCCCAAACTAAAGCGAAGCACTCCCACTCAGTGATGGGGTAATTTCTCTCGGCAGGTGACAGCAGGCGGCTGGCGTAAGCTATCACGCATTCGGTACCATTCTGTTGTAGATCGAGAACAGTGCCGATGCCATGACCGCTTGCGCCATTGTGAACTTCGGTCGGTGGAGATGGATCAAAGTGGGCAAGTATGGGAGGGGTGGTAAGAAACCCGATAAGAGCGGCAAAAGCGTGAGCTTTCTCCGGGCCCCATGAGAATGGCGTGTCCTCCTTTAGAAGATCTGTCAAAGGCCGAGCAATGTTGGCAAAGATTTTGACGAAACGGCAAAAGTAAGAACACAGGCCGACGAAGCAGCGCACGTCAGAAGCAGAATGTGGCACAGGGAAACTACGTATGGCACAAACTTTTTCCGAATCTGCTTGAACACTGGATGCGTCAATGAGGTGTCCCATCACGGTAATCTGACGGCGCCCAAGTTGACACTTCCTGGAGTTAGTTGGAGGCCGGCTTTTCAGAAGACCGCCATAATGGCAGCTAGTCGGGTAAGGCGGCTGCCGAACATGGGAGAAAAAACAACAGCTTCGTCAAGGTAACAAAGAAAGGTGGTCCATATGTAGCCTCGCAGAAGGGTCTATCACACGTTCAAATGTCGCAGGAGCATTGCATAGGACAAAGGGCATGACTTTGAACTTATATAAGCCATCCGGCGTGATGAAGGCTGTCTCCTCCAACCATTTCCTCAACTGAAATCTGCCAGTAGCTGGATCGAAGATCGATGCACGATAAGTATTTAGCACTGTGCAAGCAGTCCAAGGCGTCATCGATGCATGGTAGTGGGTAGACGTAAGAAACCGTGATCGCGTGATCTCATTTAAGTGGCAATAATTTATGCAAAAAGGCCAGGCACCATCTTTCTTTTTTCACACGGACGACAGGCGAAGCCCAAGGGCTGGCTTATGGCTCGATGACCCCTTTACGGAGCGTTTTGCCCACCTCTAATTGGATGACTCGACGTTCAGCATGCGATGCACGATAGGGACGCCGACAAATAGTATTTCTGTCTCCAGTGTTTATACTGTAGTGAACAGAGCTTCGGCCTAAAGGCCTGTCGCCGAAATCAAAGATGCCACTGTACGATTCAAGCAGGAGACGTATTCCGCTGGCCTGTGCAGAGGTAAGGTTAAGTGTAGTCATTTTCGCGAACTCATCCGTTAAGGAACCAGAGCTGGGAGCTGCAATTGGCACTAATAAACCACTCTCCAAAATTCAGACTCTCAATGTCAAATTCAGAATCATTAGAAACGCTGTCCAAAAACATGCTGGCCGGAATCACTTGAGGACACAGGCTGAAATTCAGAATCGGTAAAACGACGTCGTTATTAGTAACCGTGACTGGTTCAAAGCGAACCTGTGGCTGGTCGGTCAAAGTGACGTAAGTAACTGCCTCGAGTGACAGACTCACATCGTGAAGTTAGCACAAGTGCGGTGGGGCGGTGCTCGGAGCATCGGCTAGTTGAGGCAGTTCTAACTGAAGAACGCCGGTCGGGCAGTCGATGAGAGCAGAATGAGCGGATAAAAAGTCAAATCCAAGGATAAGGTTGTGAGGGAAGATGTTTATCACAGCAAAGAGAACAGAGGTAGGGCGGCCAGCTATACTTGCAGTACACGTTCAAAGAACAACCAGCATGCCACTGTCAGCCATATGAAGCACTCGGGCAGCTGCTGGGGTGAGGACTTTCTTCTACGCAGGCTAGCACTACGAGAACCGTCTACACAGGCTAGCACTCATCCCAGATATGTGGGCTCAACTGTAGATGAGTGCTTGGACAGCTATGCTGTCTATTATAACGCTAATTACATTTCTTGTGGGTATAGACAGAGGATTTGCTGCAGCATTAGACAATGCAGCATCACCTCCGAGGGCTGCATTTCTTAGTTTTACGAACGGGTGTGACCAAACGCCACAGGGGACGAAAGTCGACATGGCTGCAGCGAACGGGAAGATGGGCGACGTGTTTGCAATAACGAGACTGGTGTCCGTGCGGCAATGGTGAGCGACTGTAACACATGCTCCTAGCAGAGTTGGCGCCGTTAGATTCGACGGTGGGCGAAGCATTACGGGCATTTTCATCAAAACGGCTCAGGTTGGTTGGCGTGCGAAATGTTAAGGGCCACGAGTTGTGACAGTACCCGGCTACATGACCAATGCGGAGACAGATGAAACATATCGGCTTGTCGTCCACAGTTCGCCACTCAGTCGGGTTGCGATAACGCGGAGAGAAGCGTCGGGGTGGAGCAAAAATAATAGAAGGGTGTTTGTTAGCTCTGAGGTTGGCAACAGCACAGACAGAATGTAAACCAAAGTTTTCAAGTTCCTGGTAAAGGATAGCTTGTAAGAAGGGGACTGAAAATGTTGTAGCATCAGAGATACGTGAACAGAAATGCAGGCGCCATCGCATCCAGTTCACGTCAACGATTCGCACCACGTCGTCTGATGGCGACGCATGCTGCTGTGTGGGTTGATCTTCAAACGTCGGCGTTGCAGGAGTATTGGGAAGTCTGGCGAATGGTTGCAAGACGCATCGACTTTTGGCCTGCTGGACTTGTCAGCAATCTTTAAAGGTAACATCAACTGTAGGGCAGGTTTTGCACGTGAGCAGATTAAAGGCGTTGTCAGCAATGCCCTTAAGCACATGCCCGACCTTCTCAGCTTCTGTCATGTCGTGATCGGGTTTGCTTTACGCTAAACTGCCAGCATGTCCTGGTTGTACAAGAGGACTCCATGGGGAATTGGACACAGGAGGCCCAGTTTATGTTTTACATCAATTTTACGGCCGGCTGGTTTGCCAAACAACTCTGTCAGCTTCTCTTTGCCTTTTTCCCAGCTGGTTAGCTCCTCTTCGTGGTTTTCGTACCACACCTTTGCCATGCCTCTTAGGTAGAACAACAGGTTAACTAGCATACGCGTAGGGTCCCATCGGTTGATTCCACTCATGCGTTCGCACATAGCCACCCACTCTTCAACATCGGCGCCGTCGGTACCGCAGAAAGTTTCAGGATCCTTGGGTTGCACAACCACAACCGTGGCTATTCCCAAAGACAAGGAACAGCAGGATGCTACTTTACCCCCAGATGTCACCTCTTATGACATTTCAAGGCAGCGAGGCTGAGACTGCGCTGTATTCAGCGGCACTGACAACTATGATGTAGAGGATCGACTTTCACACATCAGCAGAATAAGAACAAGTAAATGCCCCACACAGGTGCACTGCACTAAACTGGACGCTCTACCTGCTGTATGCAAGAGAGAATTAGGAATAATGAGCTTCCCGTTACTCCTGAGCACCTACCTAACTGTTTTTATGGGCACAGCATTGAAGCTGATTGAGGTAAGGCCTAACACCACATGAAATACAAAGCACAATACGTCAACACAGAGAAACCAAAACAACTGCACACACCACTTCTCACCGAAATTGACACAACACCTGCTTTATGTTGCATCTGAGCTGGAACCCGTGAATCCCAAGCTCTGTGTCACATAACATCTGAAAGAATTAGCTGCTACGAGAAAACCAGTGAGATTAATCTGGCGCGCTATGCATGCATCTGTAGCCTAATGGGTAAAGAATTGGGCTACTGCACTAAGAACCCAGATTAATGACCCACCATCAGGCACTTTACTAACCATTATTGAGCCTATCTGACTCGATGTATGAAGAAGCCAGGAGACAGATCATGATAATGCTTTGCACAAGAGACAGCGAAGCTGAACCCACGTTTTCTGCCTAGTGCTTGCAATGCTCTACCAAGCGAGCTTCAACGGCAGTTGTCCCAATGTCCATTTTCTTGGATAGCTGGGCATGTGTACTAAGCATAACCATGGGAGTGCTAGGCAGCAGCACTCAGTCATGATGGAATATGTGAACTATCCTTTAAAACACCCACATTGCAAAGCACATTACCTTAGAAGCTGGCAACTGGCTAATAAACACTCGTTTTCTACCATGAGGCAACAAGACAGCCAAAATCAAAACATGTGTATCTTATGAGCGAGAAAAATCACGGGAATCACGCAGCTCATTTTTTTGTTTGTAACAAGGATGTGATGGCAACAGACAACAAAGCAACAGTGACTATATAGAAAAATGGGTTAGAGCTGACGACAATCATTGGCAGCTCACACTATAATGCTTTCTCTACAATTTATTGTCTCAAGACATCTGGCAGCAAATCTTCTGGATTGTTCTTCTACTAGGTCTTTTGCAACTGAAATTTTAAATGTGTGTAATACTTCATGGCAACTTAGAACAATTAAACGGTTAAGCATTTCCACACCTGAAATTTGTGGACCAGCTTTGTCACCTTTCTAGAACAATAACTCTCTGGTGTCATACATCACTCAAACCACTACGAATTAAATCTACCTTTAGATGAGCAGTGCCTGCATTAGACGCAGCAGCATACCCTTTTAGCAAATGGATATACATACCGCACTCAGACTGAGTAAACCAAACAAACCAACAGAGACCAGTGCTTGTGTCCATTCGTCTTCAACGAGGCAGAGACAGGCCAGGTCTCGATAAACACAACAAATATAAGGAGCAGGCAGAGAAAACGAGCAGAAGCTGTAAATACAGCAGCAAAGAGAAAAAAATTAGACAAATTTGCACACAGTCAGTGATCTGGGCCGAGGACGATTCACAACCTTACTGCCACAATTGCCACAAAAGCAAATGCTCCTCAGGCAACAAGAAAAAACACGTTTTAGCTGTAAACAGCAAGAGTGCGTGGAGTTGTTTGATAATTTAAAAACAGCACAAACAACAATTAAAGCAGACACACTACTTGTGCCATCTGCCTTCTCGCTGTTTTTACAATATCGGTCACGGTTGCAAAGCTACGCACATGATCGATGAACGAAAGCAACGGACGTGCATGTAAAGCTTGGTGAGCCGATTCATACTCATATATGTTTAATTTTTCAAGTTCCCATAAAAGAGATAGTAGCAGCAGCAGTAAGGTGAGTTCGTTTACCAGCTCGCTCACAAGGCACACATTATATGATTTAACTCCACGGCTCGCAAAGGAGCTACTAAGAAGCTTTGAGTTAAGGAAATACGCTTTCGTTATTTCACTGCAACGAATGAAAGTCTCTGACGCCCCTACCGCGGTCAGTGCGCGCAGTGAGAAAGGTAATTAAATGCAGCCGTGCGCTGCATGGGTAAATAAGAGGGGCACAGCATAATCATGCAATGGAGATGGAGAAAAATAGACTTAAGAACGCAATAAATATCACAGGACGACATCCGCACTAGTTGAGTACATGCATTGCTGGCGCGTGGAAGCTGTCGCTGTTGTGTGTGTGTGCGTGTGTGTGTGTGTGTGCGTGTGTGTGTGTGTGTGTGTGTGTGTGTGTGTGTGTGTGTGTGTGTGTGTGTGTGTGTGTGTGTGTGTGTGTGTGTGTGTGTGTGTGTGTGTGTGTGTGTGTGTGTGTGTGTGTGTGTGTGTGTGTGTGTGTGTGTGTGTGTGTGTGTGTGTGTGTGTGTGTGTGTGTGTGTGTGTGTGTTTTACGTTGGTGCAACGCGTAGGAACTGCAATAGTAATTCTAATTCACGAACGAATAAATTATCCTGCGATCACTGCGGAACCTGCGACAACTGTTTCGTGTTCCCTCGAATTTCGAGATCACATCGACCACAGTTCAAATGCGCAACCGGTTTTTTACGTTTCAGCAAGAGAACGGGTAATCGCACGACACTTTCCGTTGCTCCTAGTACGTCGCGGTAGCAGCAGCAGTTGGGCAACAAATGTCATCAAGCCCTGGCCTACCGCAGTGTCCGCATCTTGAAGCTTCTAAGTATTCGCTGAAAACAAAACGCGGGCCACATCATGCATGCGGTACGCGTGGGAACGAGACTCGAGCCATTCTGAGTTCGAGAGTAGTTATTTCATAAAAGCAAAAACAAACAAGAAGGTGACGTCACATGGGGTAAAGCCAACTTGTCCTCCTTTCTCACCTTCTCTCAGCTAACGCATGCGCAGCGACCACAGAGCCCTCGGGGCCGATGTTCAGGTTGCAAGTACTGCCCTGCTCACGAATTTGCCTTCAGGCACTGCATCGCGTATTTGCAACATTTATTTGGAGTTCGAGTTCTGAGTCGATGCGGCGCGACAACCTGTTCCTCCCCTTGAACGTGGTGGTGTAGGATTAGCCCGCCTCTTCGTCCGGCAAATTGTTTCTCGCCTGTTTTTCTTTCAAGACAGTGACGATCCGTTTTTGCGTGAAATGTTGCAACTCCTTGCAGTTCATTATGTTCATTAGTGTCATCATTATACATTAGTGTCATAATTATGCATTAGTGTCATCAAATGCCAAAGATGTCCCACAGGCTCCTTGAGGCTTCGGGCTCGGCTTCAGAAGGCAGCCACAATGACATCTTGCTACCTTCGTGAACAGGGACTTGAAACTTCATGCGAAAAGTGCGCAATGGTGGCATTCACGAGGAAGCAAATGTCTGGTTACCGCGTATCTATTAACGGATAACTTATACCATACAGCAGAAGTCACAGATTCTTGGGAGTCGTAATTGACAGAGACCTGTCTTGGACTCCGCACGTCAATTACGTGAAAAAGCGGCTGACTGCTATCTGTCTCCTGTTCAGGTTCCTTGCAGGAAAAAGTTGGGGAGTGTCTATACACGCTATGTTACAGCGGTACATGGCGTTTTTCGTTGGATTCCTGCGATACAGCCTGCCGGCAATATACAACACCTGCAAGACCAACCTGCGTACGATTCAGAGTATTCAAGCCCAAGCCCTCAAGATATGTCTTGGCTTGCCACGCAGTGCATCAACGGCTGAAACCATTGCCCTTGCGCAGGATTACCCAATCGCGAAGCACATTACCGTTGAGACAATGCATATGCATCTCAGGCATTATGCTAGGACCCCTTCCCACCACTTCGCGAGCCTCACTGCTGCAAGGCCCTGCTCGACATTTAGCGATATTGTCAGTGCACATCATGCGTCGTTTACTTCAGGGTACGCACCTGCTGCCAAGCCAGCGTTTCCTCCGTGGTGTTTGAGCCGTCCACAAGTACATATCATGATTCCGGGACAACAGAAGAAGACAGATCTACCGGCACCTGCTCTAAAACAGCCGAGCTTACTTCTTCTGCATGAAAAGTACAGCAACCACGTGCACATCTATACCGATGGATCGACTACGTCGTGCAGTTCTTCTGGTGCCGTGGCTATACCAACGCGAGGAATGACACTGCGGTTCAAGACATCGCATGTCACGACCTCAACTGCGGCAGAACTAACGGCCCTGCGTCGTGCACTGGAATTCATTCATTCTGAAAGACCTAGAAAATGGCCTGTTTTCTGCGATTCAAAACCGGCACTACAGTGCACGCAGTCAGTTCTCCGACACGGATGTCATGACCAATTGACATACGAAGTCGTGAAACTTTACCATGATGTCCAACAAAGAGGTCCCGAGGTCGTTTTTCGATGGGCACCTGGTCACTGTCCCATCAATGGCAATGATTCTGCCGATAACGCTGCTCGCACAGCACATCAAGAAGAGCACAGCGTTCCAATACCGCTTTCGAGGACTGGCGCTGCAGGGCAGCTTAGACACCTGGCGCGCAGTCTCACAGTGACCGAGTGGAACTCGCCAAACTTACGACTTACGCGACTGCATCGACTATACCCCTCCCTGTAACTCCGACCTCCACTCGGACTCCTTCGACGTGAAGCTGCACTTCTCTGCCGCCTTTGGTTAGGAGTGGCCTTCACGAAGGCATACTCTACATTAATTGGAATGACTGACAGCGCAGCATGCGAGTTCTGTGGCACCGAAGAAAACATTGACCACCTGCTGTGCCACTGTCCAAGATATGCCCCAGAGAGACAAGAACTTGTCAAAGCTTTCCGAAAACTGGACAATCGGCCACTTTCTGTGCAAGTGCTGCTGGAACACCGCCCCCATCGCCCGTCGGCCCATAAAGCGGTGAAGGCGCTTTTGTGTTTCTTAAGGACGACGGGTTTGTGCGACCATCTGTGACCTTTAGTGCAATTTCTGTAAAACCACACGCGTCAGTGAACTCGCCGCCATTTCCTTCTTTCCTTCCCTCCTCTCTCTCCGTGTGATCTTTGTTTTCCCCTTTCCCATTCTCCCGGTGTAGGGTAGCTAACCGGACGCTATTCTGGTTAACCTCCCTGCCTTCTACTTTTCTCTTCCCTCCTCCTCAATGAGGTTGTTGACACATTTTTCTTAAAAGTTAGATTAACCCTGGAGTACGTGTTAACTGCAAGTCGGAAAGCAGTTTCCGCGGCACTGGTGGACTCCCTTTTCTCAGATGCTTTGTATCGTGCACCTTATTTACGCCGGCCTTATCAGGATGTACTTAAGCGCGTCCCAAAAGAGTGGGTACCGTCTGGGGTAAAAACATTTGTTTAATTACATGCAGAAACACTCCCTGTTAAAACTTGGTTCAATTCAAGGGGTCGCTTTCTGCTGTGGTCAACAAACTGTCGACTCTGTCAACGTGCGGACACCATAGATCACTGCTTCATAGACTGTAGGGATGCTGTGTTTTTCGTGACATTCTCCAACGGACACTTAAAAAGGACATCGACATGACTCCATATTCAATAATGTTTCTACCGTTTAAGGTTACGGGTGGTCCTCCTTATGACATGTTCATAGTACTTGGTTTATACAGCCTAGGGAGATGTAGACTGTGAGATCGCCATGCCGAAAACCTGTGATCTTCAAAATTCTTCTTTCATGAAAGTGCTGTTAATGGAAGAAGTGTGTACGCTGCACAGGAACCTATCTTCCTCCTCCTCTGATTTCACTTATGATAGTCTTATTGATGACCTATGTTCTGTGTATAAAAACATTTTACTTACAAAGCTTTTAAGAGACCGAGGCGGGCGCGCAAACCTTGGATTTCTTCAGCAATACTTAATATGATATAAGGAAAAAAATAGGTTATATCGAGCGTTTCTGATAAAGTGAGACCCAGATAAATTCGAAGCTTTCAAGGCACACAGAAACAAACTCACTAACATACAGAAACAAACCAAGCGTAATAAATACTTTATGATTTTTGATGATGTCATTGATTCCAAACAAATCTGGAATAAACTAAATTCTATAATATCTGCTAGACAAATTACTAACAATATTTGTGAGCTTTCTATCAACAATGAATTATACAAAGGTGCAGCTCTAGCAAACAAGTTCAATGAGTATTTTAACTCTTTGGTTGACAGTACTCCAAATTGTGATTCATTAGATTATTTGCCTCCCCCCCCCCACTAACAGATTCTTTGTTTGCGAATCCCACAGACACGCAGGAGGTCATCAGTGTTTTTCGCAACTTCAAAATGAGTAAAAGCGCTTCGTCCGTCCACGTCCTGTCCTTCCTTAATATCGTGTTTGTAAAACTGAGCGCAATATAGCCATGAGTAAAAGCGAGGACATAGATAGCTTAAATGTAGGCCCCTAATATTTATCTTGGATCTTATATATGTCTGCTTACTTCACATTTATATTCTCTTGTTTGCCACAGGAGTGTTCTCCCAAAGAATTAAAACCGCTAAGGTAACGGTTATATATAAGGGCGGAGACAAGGGCATGTTAGGTAACTATAGACCCATATCAATTTTGCCGGTTTTTCTAGGGGATGCGAAAAACTTATTTTCATTCGACTGTCTAAGTTTTTTAATAGACATAAGCTTATTACGTCGTCACTATTCGGCTTTCAGTCAGGCCTGTCTACAGAAAGTGGCTTACTTTACTAAAAGGAATTGATTCTAAGCAATGTGGAAGCAAAAAAGCTTACCCCAGGAATATTCCTAGATTTCTCCGAGGCATTTGACAGGATAAATCATGCTACAATGTTAGAAAAGCTCTAATATTATATAGTTTGTGGTGTTATCTTAACTTTAATGAAAAGTTATTGATCTGATCGGCAGCAATGCGTCTAAATCAATCGCGAGCTATCATCACCCATGCAAGTTAAAAATGGGTTACCACAAGGAACCATATTGGGACCCTTGTTATTTAACAATTTTATTAACGAAATTGTACAAATTGACAGCTCTGTAGATTATGCAATCTTCGTGGATGATACCAATCTATTTTGTTCTGGTGAAATGGCTGATGACCTCATCTTGTCTGCAAATGAAGTGCTAAATAAAGTGTATGCATGGAGTATAGTGTCACGTGGTGGTGACTTTGAATAACGCAGTCGCAATACTGTGAACCACAAAACTAACTTTTATTGGGCGGACCTGTGCCCACAAAACAGCCTACACTTATAGCACAACGATAGCGGCGAACACGGTCGGCGATCGTCGAAAATCTGATCAACGGGTCAAGTGCGTCGGCTTTTATAGATCAGTCGTCGAATGTTCCTGATTAACTATTGGGACCCGCGCGTCTTATACAAAGTTCTACACTATTCGCGTCACGCATACATGCAATCAGATTACACAAGTTGCGGTGAAAGACAGTGGACCTCGATAACATTCCAGAAACTTCTTTGAAATGCAGGCGCGTCCTGCGCTGCGCGATAAGATTTGTTAGGCGGCCAACGTGGTCGCCCGATATAGATAAGTACACGTGTCATTACCCCCTCTTAAAAAGCATCGTACCCGCCGTGGTTGCTCAGTGGCTATGGTGTTGGGCTGCTGAGCACGAGGTCGGGGGGTCGAATCCCGGCTCGGCGGCCGCATTTCGATGGGAGCGAAATGCGAAAACACCCGTGTACTTATATTTAGGTGCACGGTAAAGAACCCCAGGTGGTCGAAATTTCCGGAGTCCTCCACTACGGCGTGCCTCATAATCACAAAGTGGTTTTGGAACGTAAAACCCCATAATTTTTTTTAAAAAGCGTCGACCCGATGCTGCAAACAAACAAAAGTAATAAAAAGAGAAGCGCTCGTAGCAAAGAAAACAACAAAATAAGGAAGTTCGTCATCGTCCATAAAAGGGTTTAAGGCGCACCACGTGGACCACTTCAGATCGTGCGCGGCGCCGCTGTGAATGCGAAATGCCGTCTGGCACGACGTCATAGTCCAGTGCGCCAATACACCGGATGACCTTGCAGGGTCCGAAATAGCGTCGCAGTAGTTGCTCACAGAGTCCTCGTTGGCGTATTGGGGTCCATACCCAAACACGGTCGCCGGGCTGGTACTCGACGAAGCGTCGTCGGAGGTTGTAGTGTCGGCTGTCGGTCCTCTGCTGGTTCTTGATCCACCGGCGGGCGAGCTGGCGGGCTTCTTCGGCTCGCTGGAGATAGGTAGCGACGTCAAGATTGTCCTCGTCAGTGACGTGCGGCAGCGTGGCGTCGAGTGTCGTCGTCGGGTTCCTGCCGTACACCAGCTTGAACGGCGTGATCTGTATTGTTTCTTGCACCGCCGTGTTGTAAGCGAATGTTACGTACGGCAGGACGGCATCCCAGGTCTTGTGTTCGACGTCGACGTACATCGCTAGCATGTCGGCGAGGGTCTTATTCAGCCGCTCCGTCAGAACATTCGTCTGTGGGTGGTAGGCCGTTGTCCTCCTGTGCCTTGTCTGACTGTATTTCAGAATGGCTTGGGTGAGCTCCGCTGTAAAGCCCGTTCCTCTGTCGGTGATGAGGAATTCTGGGGCGCCGTGTCGCAGCAGGATGTTTTCGACAAAGAATTTTGCCACTTCGGCTACGCTGCCATTCGGCAGTGCTTTAGTTTCAGCGAAGCGGGTGAGGTAGTCCGTCGCCATGATGATCCACTTATTTCAGGTTATTGACGTCGGAAATGGTCCCAGCAAGTCCATGCCGATCAGCTGGAATGGTCGGCAAGGAGGCTCGATTGGCTGTAGTAATCCGGCTGGCCTTGTCGGCGGTGTCTTGCGTCGCTGACAGCCTCGGCATGTTCTGACATAACGGGCGACGTCGGCGGTCAGGCGCGGCCAATAATACTTTTCTTGTATCCTCGATAGTGTCCGGGAAAATCCGAGGTGTCCTGCGGTCGGATCGTCATATAGGGCGTGCAATACTTCTGGACGAAGTCCTGACGGGACAACAAGAAGGTAGTTGGTGCGGACTGGTGAGAAGCTCTTCTTCACAAGTAGATTGTTTTGAAGCGTGAAGGACCGTAATCCATGCTTAAATGCCCTGGGGATAACGTCGGTGTGCCCTTCCAAATATTCGACGAGGCCTTTTAGCTCCGGGTCTGCCCATTGCTGCTAAGCGAAGTCTTCCGCGCTTATCAGTCCAAGGAAGGCATCGCCATTCTCGTCATCTTGCGGCTGCGGGTCAACGGGTGCGCGTGATAGGCAATCGGCATCGGAGTGTTTTCGTCCTGACTTGTAGGTTACAGTGATGTCGTATTCTTGTAGTCTGAGGCTCCACCGCGCCAGTCGTCTTGAAGGATCCTTTATATTCGCTAGCCAACACAACGCGTGATGGTCACTGACGACTCTGAATTGTCTGCCTTAACGATAAGGGCGAAATTTAGCTGTAGCCGAAACGATGTCGAGGCATTCCTTTTCGGTAGTAGAATAGTTGCCTTCCGCTTTTGACAGCGACCGGCTAGCGTACGCTATCACCTGTTCGACTCTGTTTCTCTTCTGGACTAGAACGGCACCGACGCCGAGGCTACTGGCGTCAGTATGGATTTCTGTATCGGCGTACTCGTCGAAGTGCGCAAGTATCGGCGGTGACTGCATGGGTCGTTTGAGTTCTTCAAATGCGTCGGCCTGCGGCTTTTCCCACTTGAACTCAACATCACATTTAGATAGACGCGTCAACGGCTCGGCGATGCTTAAAAAGCCCTTGACAAAGCACCTTTAGTAGGCACACATGCCAAGGAATCTACGCACTGCCTTCTTGTTTATGGGTTGCGGGAACTGTGCGATGGCAGCTGTCTTTTGCGGGTCTGAATGGACACCAGATTTGCTGATTAGGTGGCCTAGGAAGAGAAGCTCATCGTAAGCGAAGCGGTATTTTTTCCGGCTTCAGAGTAAGCCCTGACGACTTGATAGCCTCTAGTACTGTCGCAAGCCGTCTGAGGTGATCGTCGAAATTTCCAGCGAAGACGACGACGTCATCCAAATAAACGAGACAGGTCTGCCATTCAATCCTGCTAACACCGTGTCCATGACTCGCGGGAACGTTGCAGGTGGCGAGCTCTTCCGAATGGCATAACCTTGAACTCGTAGGGGCCGTCTGTGGTGATGAAGGACGTCTTTTCGCGATCTCTTTCGTCGACTTCTATTTGCCAATAGTCAGACTTGAGGTCCATCGTCGAGAAGTATTTAGCGTTGCAGAGCCGATTCAATGCGCGGTCTATTCGTGGGAGGGGGTACACGTCCTTCTTCGTGATCTTGGTCAGGCGACAATAATCGATGCAGAAACGTAGGGTTCCGTCCTTTTTTCTTTACCAGGACAACAGGGGATGCCCACGGTCTTTTCTACGGCTGGATTATGTCGTTGCGCAGCGTTTCGTCGACTTGTTCTCTTATATCTGCACGTTCTCGCGGCTAAACTCGGGAAGGGCTCTGGCGGAGTGGTCCAGCGCACTCCTAGGTGATAATGCGATGCTTGGCGACTGGTGTTTGTCGAATCCTCGATGACGTCGAAAAGCAGCCTTTGTATCGTCGGAGCAGACTTCTGAGGTGCTGTTGCTTAATCACGGGGAGACTTGGATTAATGTCGTAGTCTCGTTCGGGAATCATCGTCATCGGGGTAGATGCGGAGGAATCCGAAAGGACAAACGCATTACTGGCTCCCAGAATTTCCTCGATGTGCGCGATCGTCGTGCCCTTGGTGTGCTTGAACTCCTGGCTGAAGTTTGTCAGCAACACTTCAGTTTTCCCTCCATGCAGTCGAGCGACCCCTCTTCCGACGCAAATTTCACGCTCTAGCAGTTGACGTTGGTCGCCTTCGATGGCGCCTTCTACGTCAGTGGGTGTTTCGGTGCCGACCGAAATAACACTGCTCGAGCGAGGCGGGATGCTCACTTGATCTTCGAGAACACTCAAGGCGTGTTGACTACGAAAGCTCTCCGGCGGTATCGCTTGATCTTGCGACAGCGTTATCGATTTTGACTTCAGCTCTATGGTTGTGCCGTGTTGGTTCAGGAAGTCCATGCCGAGGATGACGTCTCGTGAACACTGTTGGAGGATAACGAAGGTGGCAGGGTAAGTCCGGCCATGAACGGTTATTCGTGCCGTGCAGATCCCTGTCGGCGTAATGAGGTGTCCTCCAGCGGTCTGAATTTGGGGGCCCTCCCATACAGTCTTAACCTTCTTCAACTGGGCGGCTATGTGTCCACTTATTACGGAGTAATCGGCCCCTGTGTCTACTGAGGCAGTGACTGCGTGGCCACCGAGAAGTACGTCGAGGTCGGTGGTTCTTTTTCTGGCGTTGCAGTTGGGTCTTGGAGTCGGATCACGGCTGCGTCGTGTTGAACTGAAGTTGGGACGTCGCGTCGTCAAGTCGTCTTTCGTCGGTGTAGTCATGACTTCCTGACTTTGTCAGGACGGCGGCGTGTCATCATTCCGTCGTCGAGATGGTTTCTTCGTCGTCTTTGTCGGCGGCGGAGGATCTTCGTCAGTTCGATGAACAGCAACCGCACCTCCATCGGTTGCTGCTTTTAGTTTTCCGGATATGGGCTCGCTGACCAGCCCCGGGCTGGGCCAGTGTATGGTCGGCGCTGCGGCGAGAGGTAGCGGCCTGGTGATGGCGAACGCGACGGTCGTCGAGAGCTCCACTGAGTAGCGGCGAGGTAGTCGGCGATATCGCGAGGGCGTTCACCTTGTAGCGGGCGCGGAGCGTTGATGGCGAAACCTTGCACTCCCATCTCCCGGTATGGGCATCGGCGATACACATGGCCGGCTTCTGCGCAGTTATAGCAGAGCGGGTGGTGGTCGGGGGCTCGCCAAATATCCGTCTTTCTCGCGTAGGTGCGCTGGGCAACGGGTGGGCGTGCTGGCGGCGGCGGCGGCGGACGACGCTATTGCGTCGTTGCAGGGCCCTGGCGTGGTCGCGGAGGGGGACCTTGACGGCGTGCGACGGCGGCGTATGTCATCGCTTCTGGCTGGGGCTGCGGTAATTGTGGTTGCAGCTCGGGAACTCCAAGCGATCGGTGCACCTCTTCTTTCACGATGTCGGCGATCGAAGCCACTTGGGGCTGCGACGAAGGCCGGACCTTGCGCAGTTCTTCGCGCACAATGGCCCTGATGGTCTCCTGCAGGTCGTCGGAACCCAGTCCTTGGATGGCGTACTGTGGTGTGAGCCCCTCGCGGAAATATTGCCGGGTGCGCATCTCCAGAGTTTTTCTCGATCGTCGATGCCTCTGTAGAAAACTCAGCTACGGTCTGTGGCGGGTTACGAATAAGTCCGGCGAAAAGTTCTTGCTTGACGCCCCGCATCAGGAAGCGGACTTTTTTGTGCTCTGACATTTCCGCGTCGGTGTGCCGGAAAAGACGGGCCATCTCCTCCGTGAAGATCGCGATCGTCTCTTTTTGCAGCTGCACTCTGGTTTCTAGTAGTGCTTGGGCTCGCTTCTAGTAGTGCTTGGGCTCGACGTTTACAAGCGTCGTGCGAAAAGCACGACGCTTGTAAACGTTTGCAAGAAGGCGCTTCGGGATAGGTCTCACGTCGTTAAGGTGGCTTCTCGATTCTCGAACTAGGTCCTGGCGGCGTCTTCCAATGCGAAATAGACGTGGCGCAGCTTGTCGTCACGGTCCCAACTGTTAAACGTAGCGACCCTCTCATACGTCTCCAGCCAGCTTTCGGGGTCCTCAAATGTGGAACCGCGAAACGTCGGTGGCTCCCTGGGCTGCTGCAGAACAATTGGGGCTGCTCCGGCTGCCATTGGGGCTGTCTTCTTGGCCGTCTCTGGATGAACTTCTCTGACGATCTTCTTGGCCGTCTCTGGTAGAATTCCGTGTTCCGGGGGCAGCTGCTGTAGCCGGCGGCTTGCTTGATGTTCCGGGACGGCTTTGGTATTGTCTTTGCGTTCCGGGCTTCGATTACGGCTTGTCGGGGGCATGTGGAACATGAACGTAAAGCGCCTCCACCAGATGTCACGTGATGGTGACGTTGAATACCACAGTAGCAATACTGTGAATGACAAAACTAACATTTATTGGGCGGACCTGTGCCCACAAAACAGGCTACACTTATAGCTGTTTAAGGCTATTAGCGCAGCTCAGGACGCGCAAAAAAGGAAAGAGGTAGGGGTAATCAAAGGGAGCGGAAAACAGTGTGAGCGCTAACTTCCAACTGAGGTTTATTTCGTGACACAAGACTATTTATACATTCGCTAACCATGTGACATCAACAAAGAAAACCAAGCAAGAAAACCGATAGCAACCAAGTGGCAACACATTCATACAGCCTGTGGCTGCAGTTGGAGATACGCCAATTCATTTCTTGATAATGATAATGAGGGTGAGCTTACACATGCATGGCCCAGACCAATGATAGCCTTTGCTTCGATGATTTCTCTTGTGAGCTGATTACGACTGCGACCAAGAATGACGCATTCCTCTAAGATAGGTTCGCAACCGCACGTTTTGCAGTGCTGCGCGAGAAACCCCCCAGCTGTAATACAATTCTTGGCATTGTAACCATGCTCGCGCAGCCTGTCATTCAGGCATCGGCCAGTTTGACCTACGTAACGTTTTCCGCACTTGAGTGGAAAAGAATAAACAACACAATGTGCGCAATTAACAAACTTATTTTTGTGGATCTTGTTGCAGGAAAGAGGAGCTACCTTATTCGGATTAGTGAGTTTGCAAATCCTCATGAGCTTATTGGGGGCAGAAAATACTACACGAACATTCGCTCGCTGGGCGATTTTCTTAAGATTATGTGAGACAGTGTGAATATAAGGGATGACGCTAGTCCTACCCGGAGTAGTTACAGGATTATCTGCGTGCTGGTTGTCTTTTCTACACTGTCCAAGAATTCGTTCTGCTATTGGCACTTGTAGGGATGCGGGATAACCAGCCTGCGAAAGCCGTTCGCACTGAGAGGCAAAGCTAGACGAAACACTATGGTGGCACGACTTTTTCAGAGCATTATTAGGGCAAAGGTTAGCAATGCCTCTCTTTACCAACTTAGAATGGGCGGAATGGAACGGAAGAAGTAGTTTGTTAGCACGAGGTTCATAGTACCAACACGTATGAATATCAGAACAAGATAAGCGCAAGTCCAAAAACCGGATCTTATGATCCTGTGGGAGTTCGTAGGTAACGTCGAGGGGCGCAAGGCATTCTTGGATTATTGGCATAACCGAGGCAACCTCAGTCTCAAGGTCAGCCGGTGAACACTGCACACAAAACAAAAAAATCGTCCACGTAACGAAATATTTTAAAAATGTTAGTCTGATAAAGGTTGACTGACATGGCGACGTCTAGGCGAGCTAAAGATAAATCACTGAGGAGCGGGGCAATGCAGGAACCAATGCATACTCCGTTTTTCTGCAAATAGATGGTGTCATTCCAAGTAATGAACGTAGATGACAAATAAAAGCTCAAAAGTTCTAAAAAGTGATCACTACACAGCCCAGCATTATTTTGAAAACAGGTGACGCCAAATTCATCAATTGTCTGCGAAATAGCTGACATCAGGTCATTGTGTGGAATAGAATAGTAGAGGTCCTTGACATCGACGGAGAAGACATGAAAGCCTCGATCAGAGTTGTCCTTTAAAAATTCAATTACTTCATCGGAGTTGCGTATCAACAACGGGTCATTCACGGGTAAAATGGCTCGCTTGGCCTGCAGAAACAGTGCGACAGACTTCTTCCACGTGTCCTTTTCTGAAACAATAACCCTCGACGGGACGTCAGGTTTGTGCGTTTTCGCGCTAAAGAACACCTCCAGGTGATCTCGTTTGCTGCTGGCAATGTTTCTCAACACTTTCTCCAAGTTGCACTCCCTGCAAAGTTTCTTAGCCTTAGCTTTTACCTTGCTTAAGGACACTGTATCCTGACGGTTAAAAACCGCGGAAATTGCCCGACCAGCTTTTGCGTGAAAATTCCCTTCTGAGAGTACACAGAACCCGCCTTCTTTATCTGCCAGTAACACGCAAATCGATTTGTCACGCAGATGGTTAGCTACACGTCTCAACGAAACCTGCTTTTCCACTCAAGTGCGGAAAATGTTACGTAGGTCAAACTGGCCGATGCCTGAATGACAGGCTGCGCGAGCATGGTTACAATGCCAAGAATTGTATTACAGCTGGGGGGTTTCTCGTGCAGCACTGCAAAACGTGCGGTTGCGAACCTATCTTAGAGGAATGCGTCATTCTTGGTCGCAGTCGTAGTCAGCTCACAAGAGAAATCATCGAAGCAAAGGCTATCATTGGTCTGGGCCATGCATGTGTAAGCTCACCCTCATTATCATTATCAAGAAATGAATTGGCGTATCTCCAACTGCAGCCACAGGCTGTATGAATGTGTTGCCACTTGGTTGCTATCGGTTTTCTTGCTTGGTTTTCTTTGTTGATGTCACATGGTTTGCGAATGTATAAATAGTCTTGTGTCACGAAATAAACCTCAGTTGGAAGTTAGCGCTCACCCTGTTTTCCGCTCCCTTTTATTACCCCTACCTCTTTCCTTTTTTGCTCGTCCTGAGCTGCGCTAATAGCCTTAAACTGTTATGACATACCAACTCGCCCAAACTGCCACGCTTTTACACTTACAGCACAACGATAGCGGCGAACACGGTCGGCGATCGTCGAAAATCTGATCAGCGGGTCAAGCGCGTCGGCTTTTATAGATCAGTCGTCGAATGTTCCAGATTAACCGATGGGACTCGCGTGTCTTCCACAAAGTTCTACGCTATTCGCGTCGCGCATACATGCTATCAGATTACACAAGTTGCGGTGAAAGACAGTGGACGGAACCATCGATAACATTCCAGAAACTTCTTTTACATGCAGGCGCGTCTTGCGCGGCGCGATAACATTTGTTAGGCGGCCAAACGTGGTCGCCCGATAAAGATAAGTACACGTGTCAATTTCAAATTCACTACAAATTACTGCTCTAAAACCAAGGCTGCACTGTTCCGTGCAAAATCCAAATTATACGAAACGACTCTCAAGATCACCCTTAATAATAACGAAATTAAATTTTCCCAAACTGTTAGAACTCTCGGTGTTGTGTTCCATGAACATATGGCATGGAATCACCATACGGAACACATAAGCCATAAACATTGCAGAGTTTTGGGTGTGCTGCGTTGGTGCCACAATATATTACTTGTAGAAGAAAAACTATTATTATATAGCGCTCTTTTTTTCGCATTCACACTATTGTCATCTGGTTTCGTCCGTAGGCTCTAAAGCATCATTAAATATTCTGGTCGTGCTCCAAAACAATGCCCTGAGTTGTATTGAAGGTGTATCGCATAACGCACACATTGCTTCATTATCCATAAAGTATAGAATTTTAAGAGTGAACATTTATTACGAATATAAGCTCTTATCAAATTTTATATCAGAAATACGGAGAGGAAGTACGCTCTTACATACGTTGGCCGATTTGCAATCAAATCCGGCCATTCGCCTTACCCGATATACCGAGAATTGGTATGTACCATGTCCTGGTATTAATTATGGACTGCAAAGATTACATTTCTGTCTTCCGAGTTTACTGAACAAATGGAAATTAAGAATTGAAACTTTACGCAATTTGTGCAATACTGATATACTACATAGAATGTCCTGAATGTCCTCTTCATGTAATATAAGGTCAATTTCGTGATAGTTAATTAATATCATGCATTATCTATTGCTTTGTTGTTTAATGCATTTTCTATATATTTCAGGGTTTTATTTTGGGCTTTGCTGTGACGGGCCACAACTGCGTTCCTTTTGCATTGTCGCTCTCCTCTGCCTGTAATTTTTTAATGAAACGTTGTTTTCCGGGTGATGGGGCCAGTCAAGCTGTTAAATGCAGCTTTTTTCCCATCACACCTAACCACGTGCATGGGAGTGAGTGAGTGAATAAACTTTATTGTAGGTCCGGCGAGGACGCGAACTCGTAGCGCACCCGGCTAGTCCCACGTCGGGACCGGCAGGTCTAGCCCACCGGCCCGGTCGCGGGCACGCTGGACGGCCAGGATTTGCTTTTCTAGGTAAGCCTCGTGGAGAACGGACAGACACGGATACGTACTGGTCTGCAGAAGCCTAAGCGAAACGGCTTGCGCCCTATTCAACTTGGGGGGAGGGGGTGGAAAGACCCTTCTAGACATGTAGAAGAATTTAATAAGCTCGTTGTGAGTAGCGGGAGCGTCCCTGTGGCCGTAGGGAGGAGGGGAGTCGGTGCTTCTTGTAGAGGAAGCGCGGTCGGTGAGGTCACGCGCAGCCTCGTGAGCAGACTCATTGAGGTTCGGGGGAGCACCCTCGACCGACCCTACGTGAGCTGGAAACCAGTGGATTGAATGATGCGTGAGAGCATCTCGACTCGAGCTGCTAAGAAGACGAGCAGCTTGCTTGGCGATGCAACCCTTCTGAAAAGCCCTAACTGCTGTTTTGGAATCGCTATATATCTCGGATCCACGACCGTCTAGCAGGGCGAGGGCGATGGCGGCTTGCTCGGCGACACCGGGGTCTGTAGTGCGAATGGAGGCGCAGTTGGAAATCTTGCCGCTGGAGTCGACCACAGCGATGGCAAAGGTCTTCCCATCGCTGTACTCCGCGGCGTCGACGAAGCCTGCTCTAATGTCTCGTTGCTTGATCTGTTTGAGGATGGCTGCTGCTCTGGCCTTGCGTCTGCCCTCGTTATGGACGGGATGGACGTTTCGGGGCACAGGGGCCACTTCGAACTTGTCTCGAATGCACCTGGGGATCGGGGTACTGACCATCGGGAATCCCGCAGGTTGGTAACCCACGTGCATGTCCACTTTTGTGTACCTGCCATGGAGTTGAATAAATTGAAACTCAAATTCAAACTCAAACCCCCGCCAGATAGGATGCATTTGTTCGATGAATGTGTGTGTTTGCCTGAGTTTTAGGTGTGTAGCTGTGTCCACTTTGTAATATACCTTCAGGTTTGTTCTCCATATAATAAAGAAAAAGAACGCTGGAGTGGCATAGTGTTAAAGTACAGGGCTTGTGATCTCTAGGTTTGACGTTCGTAGACTGTTCGGAGCGTTTTTACGTGTTTTTTCTGCACTAAAACGCTCTCTGTTGCTTTCTGTACTCAAAAACATATATATGTGGTTTCGAGGCACCACTTATTTAACGCCCTAGAGCTGTTTTTCGCACCAGTAGCCAAAGCCTTCCAGTATGCCGCACCTACGCAGCGCCCCAGCATCCAGGCGTGGCACTGGGCCTATAATCCGGTGCTGCACTGGACACTAGGTACTTGGTACTGGGTCTTGCAATAGGGCTATTTCACTAACTTCGCAACGCTGTAAAAAATATTAAACGTATCATAGTTACTAGTATAACAATCATTCTCAAGGAACGCTGCATATTGACCAAATATCTGCATGGATTTCGGAAAGGCTTATCAACCGTAACTGAAGTCGTCCCATTATTTCATTCTCTGGAATTTACCCTCGATAGGCACGGTGATAGGCATGTTTTTCTTGGATTTTTACAACGCCTTCAGTAAAGTTCCTCATAGTAAACTAATTTTCAAACTTGAAACAATGGGGATTCCACATATTGTTGTTTGGATTTCAGCCTACTTGAATAATCGCAAACAATAAATTGATGTCGCGGGTCAACACTCCGGCTGTCTTCCGGTCACATCCAGTGTATCTCAGGGCAGAGTGTTCGGCCCTTTGTCTATATTGCATATTGTATATTGTATAATAATGATATTGTTGATGTGTACTGGCCCTCGTGTAGGGATAAGATTGTTTGCTGATGATTGCGTTTCGTTTAAAGAAATTAGTTCCACTAACGATTACAACGATCTCAACACTAGACTGGACAATATATATCAGTGGTGTGCAAAATGGGGAATCATCCTTAACACGAGCAAATGTGTGTGCCTTCCAGTACCTCGCCAAAAAATCCGCTGTCATATACTTACATATTAGGGTCCTCACCATTACAAGAATAAGTTGCAATAAATATCTCGGGATAACATTCACTTCAAACCTGTCTTGGAATATTCATATTGATAATGTTTGTTCATCAGCCTTCCGCAAACTTTGTGTCCTTAAACGTAAACTTAAAACTGCTCCCACTAATGTTAAGCTGCTCAGCTATACTACTCTTGTACGGCAAAGAATGGAATATGCGTGCATTATAAGGTATCGTCATACTAAGCGCAACATTGATTGTCTCGAATGTATTCATAAGAAGGCCATAAGATTTAAAAAAACAAATGTTCAACATTAGACTCACCTTCCGATATAATGCAAGCAAATGGAATTCCCCTACTACAGGGCACGATGGCGAAATTTAGATACGAATTTATTTCCCAACTCTTGGAAAAAAAACTACTGCTAGATGCATCAACGTGTTTGTCGCCCTTAACTAGCTGGCCCACTCAATACCCCAATGAAAACCCTCTAATGCCATATTTTGCTCGCACAGTACTATTTAGGTTTTCTTATTTCCCGAGAAGCATTAGTGAATGGAACCGCCTTATCAAAGTAAGTGCACTGTGAAGTAGCCTTTCTGAGCCTGTATTACTGTTACTTTTTTGTTGCTGTTCCTTTTGTATTTCTTTTGTATTTGTATCGACGACCGTGCTTGGATTATGAGTCCGCAAGTATGGTATAAATACATGATCATAATCCCACTTCAGTTCAATTTGCCGTCATTTAGAACTACTACCACTGCCCTAATACTCGGCTTAGATTTCTTGTCCAGTCATTCTCTCCTGACTGTGCGATCAGTTCTCTTCAGAGTGAGCTGCGCCACCATTGAGATATTCCAGCCGACATGCAAACGCATTTGTGCCCTCGCCATCATGTTCGTTTTTGCCTCAAGCTGCTACATGCGTTACTCTGACGTCTTTACGTGATATTACCGATGGAGACTACGTTTTGTCTCCGATTATCGACGTTCTGTTAGCCCGCGATGTCGCCATTGCTCACACTACTGCTTCCCCTTCTCAACGTCAGCCTGTTGACTCATATTAGCCCACAATGCACGTCGCTGGCCACCGTTTCCGCGCCTGATCCCTGCAAGATTGCCACTTTCGATGCTCATGTTTCGTCGCCTTCTCGCTTTACCAAATTCGCTCATTATTCCCTCGACGACATTAACAAGATGATCGCTGCAGATCTGACCCCGGCGAAAGCTAAATATCTCTGCCGCGTTCTGGCGTCCTATTGTGACATATTCGATTTTCACGGTCGCCATATAGGCGAAACAACTGTCCCAACTCATCGAATCAACACCCATGACGCCAGCCCTATACGCCACCATTCTTACAGCGCATTCCATCATGAACATTGACTAATCCAGAACAAGGTCGACAAAATGATTACAAAAGATGTCCCCAATCTTCATCATAACTTGGTCGTGAAGCAGCGCACTGACAAGGACAAGGCAAGGACACACGAATACGTGACACTGTGTCTTCGCCATGTCCTTGTGAGTGCGCTGCTTCATTACAAGGCATGGGGATTATTCACCATCTAGCCCAACTACGCACATTACTGAACATCGAACCTTCGTTGAATCCGTGGGACTCTCCTGTCGTTCTCGTGAATAAGGACTGCAGCTGGCATTTCCGCATTGATTATTGGGATTCGAACAATGTAACCCATAAAGACGTCTACGCTTTGCCTCGCGTCGATATGGCCCTCGACTGCCTTCATGAAACCCAATATTCTTCGTCCATCGACCTTGGATCCGTCTATTAGCAGATTGCAGTCGAACTCATTGACCGCCAAAAAAACTGCATTTATTACGCGACATGGCCTGGTACCAATTCAAGGTCATGCCGTTCACACTATGTAGTGCACCAGCAAATTTCGAACGTATGATTGAGTCTCTGCGTCGCGGATATAAGTCCTCCATCTGTCTATGCTATTTAGACGACGTCTACTTGCCTCCGCTTGAGAGCAACCTCGCCCGTTTATCGGTTGTTCTTGCCATCTTCCGAGCAGCCAACTTTCAGATGAACTCTGCCAAGTGGTGCTTCGGGCGAGGCCAAATAACTATGCTCCCTCACGTTGTTACTGCTGCCGGCGTTCAACCAGACCGCGGCAAGGTGCGAGCGCCCTCTGAAAAACTGGGAAGGGTATCGCAGGAGTGAAGCGGCCGATTTACTCTTCAAAACTTTGTTTTTCTCTCGCAAAATGTCGAGTGGAGTCGAATGCATTCTTCACTGCGTCACTAAAGAGAGAGTGAAATGTGCTTTTCACTCCACCTTTCTGAGAGAGTGTAGAACGCCTGTTCTTCTCTTGTGTTAATAGAGAACAAAACTTAGCGTAATGTTCTGCTTCAACTGTAGGAGGCTGGCCCCCGAACATACCAATGTATCACTCACCCACGCTGAGCGATGACCACACCGTTTTGCTTCTAAGAGAACAGGCGGCCGCAGTTCAAAGGAACGCAGAGCGAGCACTCTACTTTTTCACTCGGAGTTGCTCCACCACACGCGCGCGCTCAACATGCGCTCAACATTGCGGAACAGCACAGCACCTGAGAAACGTGAAATGTCCAACCAGAAGCAACGATGGCCATCCAAGGGCGATCGTACGTCAGCCAGCTCGCGTCACCGCGAAAACACGACAGTCGTCCGTCAATCGTTGTATATAACAACAAATCCTCCGCGGTAAGTGAACTCTAACTTAGGTGCACATTCTGCGTATATGACAAGCTGTCGCCAGGAGGTCGTCATGGCGCTTGGCCGACGCGATTGACAACTGACTAGGCAAGCGCGCTGTGTCTCTCAATGTCGATCGAAAAAGCGAGTCGTCGAAATGACAGCAGGTGATTTTATCACTTGTCGCTGTCCGTAAGAGCTTTGAAAGTCGCAAAAGCTGCTATAACCATGGTATGTTCAAAAAGACGTGAGGCGAGACGATGCTTAGAATGGTTTGTTCACCAGCCCATGATACTGAGCTTATGTGGAGCGTGCTTAGTGTGTGTTTTGTGTGTTTGAATTTATTCAATTTGGTAGTCTACTCTGTACAGGATGCGCTTGAAATAAGGAGTCACATAACAGAAGGCGTCATTTCGCTGGCGGCAGGCTTTCGTAATAAATAAGCCGCGCGCTTCACGGAGCCTTTTGTCAATGGGTAATTCAGACCATAGAAGTTACCTGCAGCGCCAGTGCTTGTTAGAAACTTTGCCGCAGGCATTCAGCTGCATGCTGCAGGTGGTCAGTTCGGCGCGTTACCTTGAACTTACTGAAAGCGCATGAGGAATTCACGTTTTATATAGAACAAAGTGTATACTTCATATAAGCGATCTGGCGCGCGACAGCGGCAGGAGATGCGATGGAGGTGGCATGCGGCGTTCGCTTGTCGTCTACAAGTCGTATTCCGTGCGAGCGACGATTTTCGGGGAAGTCTCACACGTGTTGCCGGTAAGAGCGCTGCAAATGCGCATCTAAACTAGCGTGACTCGTGCTTTAGTAAATTAAGTTGATGCATTTTACTGTAAAAAAGTAGCGTAAAATATTTCCGAAGGACTTGAAGTAGGTTCTTATCCTTGCACGTATAAAAATTCAATCGTTTCCTCGCTCCGCGCTACAATTGGTAATATTTGAGTGATGCACATCCAGTTCCGATTTCGTGCTATTGGGTAGTAGCTCATAGTACTTGCGGGAGACGAACGATGATTTCTAGATTTCCAGAACCGAGCGGTCTGTTCAAGTGACGGCCCGTTTCGTCCCTCGAAGCCATCACTCGTCGCAGTCGCTCAATAAATCGCTCTCATGGGGTTTAGCCCTAAGACTTGCTCATGTATTGGAAAGATGTGATTGTATGTCTGATTTTACGTCTCCTGTTGCGGTTTTCGAGCAGGGTGTGAATCTGAAAGGGTGCTTATGTCTACGAACTCGGTGAATTGTCCAGCAGCGAGTTGTGCATGGGCAAGGTTTGCGTACGGGCTAGTTGGTATTCCATGGTATCAATCGTCACTTTCAATCGTATCAATCGGCATACATAGACAAGGGACAAACAGGACGACGAAGACAGCAGTCGTCTTCGTCATCCTTTTTGTGCCTCGTCTATGTATGCGCTGTAAGTGACGATTGATACTATGCATCGTCACCGAATATAATGGGTGCTTTGTGGAATTACAATTGCAGGGGCGCTATGCATACGCTTATTGTTTTGGACATGCCTGAGCATTTTCTAATATGAGTTGGCGTTTCAAAGTTATGTCATATGAACAGCTAAGTCACCCTTCCTCTGAAGGTTAAAAGCGTAATGTGTGCATCTTGCTACTGCATGGCAGAACAAAATGTGTTTATCGTTTTAATTTTTCCTTTAGAAATAAAGTATCAAAATGAAACGTTGCTTTAATTCCGTGTTACCAGTCGTCTGTCGTACACAAAACATCTGATAAAGTGTAATTGAAAAGTTAGAAATGTGTTTTAAAAAAAAGCTGACTAGTTTTGTAAATAAGTTACTGCTTATTGTCTTGCTTCTCAACAGATATGTCCATGTGATAAAAAACAGTGGTACAATGAAATTGCAATTTGCTTAGTGTCATGGTGCATACTTGCAATGAGCACGGTGCCTGTGTTCAATATAAAAAGCAACAGCTTATACTTAATGAGGTGCTTACATACGTTTAACAGCGTTGACAACTTACATTTAACAGCACGTGAGGTCAAGGGGGTAAATTCAAACCACTGGGTATCTGTATTTCAAATGCTGACATGAAGCACACAGATTTCATGTACAGTTTACACCAAATTTTAGAAGTATCGCTTCATTTAAGTTAGAGAAAGGGGAAGCATTGGAGGAGGAGAATCCCATGCTTAAGAAGTCATTATGATTTATGTGTATGCTCACGAAACCAGTTCATTAGAACCGCTCGTGGATCTCGAAGCGAAAGCAAGGAGCAATTAGGGCTTTAACTGTCTACACCGTGGTACACACCTTACGTCTTGGAAGCCGCAAAGTGACTAATAATTTAAAATTAATTTAAAAATGTAAAATTGTGGTTTCTGCTTCTGTGAAGTAGTCATATGGTAGCTACTGGCAGGTATCTTATATTTTGATTTGGGTGACTAAATCTACTTGCCAACGAAGTATGCTAGTGGAGTTAGAGATGTGTTCAATGCAAAGAACTGAGAACATCTGAGTGAACACTTGCTCATCAATTGGCGGATGTGAACATTTAGTGTTAAGCAAAAGCCCCTTAGTTCCATGGCTTCTGTAGACATATATTTCATAAGGTAAAATAAAATAAAACATTTTTGCGAATGGTTAATTTCCTGTCTTCAGATAGAGTGCATATTGAGGCGATGTTTTAATCTTCCCAGACACATATGCACTTGTTGTGAGATGAAGGTTCTGTGAAGTGCGATAATTTTTCTTACTTTAGCGAATCTTAACCACTTCAGTAGAAAAAAAGCGTTGCTTTCAAGCAGTTGGTTCATTGTGCTAGTATATGCATAGTCGCGTGCAAAATCCACGTGCATAGAAGGGATAGGTGAAAGAGGATGGTGCCATTCTCAATTTATGTTTTGCTTTCTTGTTTGTCTTTTTCGTGCACTTCCCTAACAGTACGTATGCTCATGTCGCCTTTCATGCACCATATTCGTCACATATGACTTTTGGTTCGCATGTGAAACCATGCTTTGCTTTAGTTAGATTGCATATTCAACGAGCCACATTCATCGATCTTGTATTTATGCAAGCTGCTCCTCCGAAGTATAACATTCTTACCTTAGTGGGAAGGAAAAGCTACCATATGTGACAAGAAATGTGATGCGCAAGATTTTAATGTCAATGCTCCTTGCAGTCTTATGCATTTTTGCTACACAATAGATAATATTGGAAATTTAATTTTATTTATTTGTGAGAAGGTGTAACGGATCAATCCCAACAGCACCAGGAAACTACTTTCGTGAGAACGCCAATCGAATATGAAATATCATACGCCCCTGTACTGTGTTGACACCAGGCAGCATATTACTGCAGAACCAGAAGACACACTTAGAAACAATGTCATGCAGCCCATACATGAATAACTTTATGGGAAATATAAGCAAAGCAAGCTAGACCTGCGGCCTTACACGAGAATATACAACACATTTGAAATGCACTGTACTCTCAGCAAGGAACATCCATACCCTGTACAGGATGTTACAAATGAGCTACTGCCTTAGAATGTAGCACATAAAGAAAGTTTCTTGCACAATTTATCTACGTTGCCAGCCTCATGCTTAGTAGCTCATGTGGTAACCTTTGCCATATAAGCGCACGCATTTTGTGCGAGAAATGCGTTAGCTGGCCAGTAATGGGGCGTATATTTCTCTTCGATCATAGTGTCAATACTTTGTGAGCTTGCAAATGTTTGTTCTGTGTTTAACTTTCCGTTGTATACTATGTTTTTGAAAAGAAACAGCCAATTTAAATGAAAGGATATTTCTACACTGTAATACTGATCAAACTTTAGAGAATATATTTATGTTTTACTACAAGATGTGTTGTAAAGTGCATGGGTATTATTGTAACCTAATATTATGTGTTTGTCAGTATGTTTCTCAAATTATTATTCAGTTTGTCTTGTGACTGACTAATGAAGATTTTGACCTTTTAAGAGAGAAAATGTTTCATTTGATTAACACGGCAACTACAGATTAAATCCAATTCACCAATCATAAGTGCAGGAGTTGCTTATGAAGGAGTCAAATATTCCCCGCATGTAAGTATTGCTTATCTCTTCTAACGTGACCATGGATATAAATCGTGCTTTCACACTATAGGGAAGAGTACTAGCACTATTTGTTGAAGTAGTACAAGTACTTTGTTTGGAGGAGTAAAAACACTCGGCTTGGAGGAGAAGTACACGGTTTGGAGGAATAGAAGCACTCGGTCAAGGGGAGTACTGTTACCCCCGTGGGGAGAGTATCTGCCCTCACCGGAAGAGTACTACCATTTCCTTGCTGAGGAGTAACAAATCTCTGTCAGGAGGAGTTGTCCTACTCTTTTTCAAAGAGGGTCGATGTACCCTAGAAAAGAGAGTGAAATATGGGACGTGTAGATACTCGAAGAGAGTGCCCGGAACCCTCGTAGTTTTTAGAGTGCAGTGCAACAATTTCCCGTGCCGTCCTCAGCAAAAAACGTCCGGCGTCTCGTAGGATTACGTTCTTCAATTCTTTGCTTTGTCAGGAGCTTCGCGGGCATCGCTCGCCCTCTCACTGAACTCTTGAAGAAGGATGTACCTTTCGTGTAGGGACCCAAACAAGAAGCTTCGTTTTCTGCCCTCATCTGTCTCCGGACTGCACCACCCATACTGGCTCATTTCCATGTGTCATCACCTGCAGAACTTCACACCGACGCCAGTGGTCATGGAATTGGTGCTGTCCTTGGCCAAAAACAGCACGGCAGGGAAGTGTCATCGCCTACGCCAGTCACCTACTGTCATCGGCCGAAGGGAACTTTTCCATCACTGAGTGCGAGTGCCTGGCTTGCCTGCGAGTGCCCAAATTTAGGCCTTGCTTGTTTCGCTGATTTTTTTCTGTGAATAGAGGCCATCAATTCCCTTTGCTGGCTCTCGTCGCCCAAAGATCCGGCCGGACGTCTCGGCCGCTGGGCACTGCAGCTCCAAGATTACTTGTTTGTTGTGCACTGCACTACAAATCTGGACGATGGCACCAAGGCGCAGATTGCTTGTCATGGCACCCGATCGATGCTCCCTACCTAACTGATCCGGACTCAGATACCTGCGTACTTTCCATCCTTGCTTCGGGTTATATCCTAACCAAACAGTGACGAGATGGGATTTATGGCTCATGCCCCACCATCTAACCTCGGCGTCAACAGACTATCTTGTTCACCTGTTTGAGCTACACGACAACCTTCTGTATCGTCATAATCTCAGCTCAGATGGCCCAGAGCTCCTGCCTGTCCTACCTCGCCATCTACGCTCCAGCGTTCCTCACCAGCTTCCAGTCGTACCAATTGCCAGTGACCTAAGGGGCTCGCACGCATACGCCCTCATCCGACGTCAATTTTTCTGACGTGGCATGTACCGTTTTGCGCGCTGCTACGTCGCTTCTTGAGAGTGCTGCGAACTCCACAAGCACCCATCAACGCTGCCTCAAGGCCAGCTACAACCGATTGATATCCCTACAGAGCGATTCAACCGCGTCGGCCTTGACCTTCTAGGCCCTTTCCCTATGTCCATCTCGAGAAATAAAAGGGTTATGGTCGCGACTGATTACGTCAGGCACTTCGCAATCACCCGGGCATTGCCGACAGGCTGTACCACCGACATCGCTGACTTTTTTCTCCACAACGTAATTTTACATCATGGTGCCCCTTGGCAGCTCCTCACTGATCCCGGGAGGCGCTACCTCCCACCAGCACTAGATGACCTCCTTCATGCCGCACCACCCACCAGCGCATTTTCTCGATATTATCATTTACGTCACAGAGAAATGCATTACACAAATAAGTGATAGTTCATGCAAACGACGAGTGCTCTCGTGAAATGACGACTGCAAGTAGGCTCCAAAGAAACGAAACAACGCACGGTGCATACTGCGGTGATCTCCGATTGTAGAAAGTCTCGTAGAATTTAAACAAGTCAAGTAATAAAGAAGGAAGAGGTGGAGAAAGGCTAGGAGATCGACCTGGAAGAGATTTCTATCAAAAAATTCTTACACGCAGAAGGCGGAAGTTTAGGATGATCTCAGAAGGCTAAAGGGGCACTAAGTCTACGCGTTGCTCTTCGTGGATGACTCAGGGAATACTTTGGACAAGCAGGCCGACGCGCTTGGCATACACTTTGAGCGTGTATTAACCGAGTGTATGAACCTTCCTACAACACTGAGAACTATTTTTTAAATACAAACAATTAGCAGAACTCAAATTATGGGAGCGTAAATGTGACCGATTTATCCGTACAACCATCCTTTCAATATTGCCGGGATACAAGATTCCTTGAGCGTATGTAGGAGCTCTGTGCCAGAAGCTGACAGAGTCATGTCAGCATCATCATCATTGTCATCATCAGCCTATTTTATGTCCGCTGCATGTCGAGGGCCTCTCCCTGCGATCTCAAGTTACCTCTGTCTTGCGCTTACCGATTCAAGCTGTCGCCTGCGAATTTCTTAAGAGAACGATGTATGACATGATTAATAAACACCTGCACACCACACACACATGACACTTCGGGCACTTCTCGACTTTATCTGGGCTGCCGGATATCTTCCATCCACATGGTAGGAAACTATCGTAGTCCCGACCTTAAAACAGGGTAAAGACCCTTCGGACGTATAAGGTTACCGCCCAATAGCATTTACAAGCTGCTTATGCAAAATCTTTAAAAAGTTATAAATCTCGTCTTTCAGATTTTCGTGAATGGTACAAAATTTTCAACCCTTATCAATACTGTTACAGAGAGGGTCGGTAGACTATAGACCATCTCGTGCGATTTAAGGCAAGCATTCGCCACGTATTTATCGATAAGCGGTTGTTTTCGTATTCTTAGATATGGAAAAGTGATGAGACGCAACTTGGGAATATGGGATTTCGCGAGACCTCTCTGAGATCGGTATCCGAGAGAATGTGCTGAATGTAATTAGAAATCACTGACCACACTGTACATTTCGCGTTAGAGTTTACAATGCTATATCCAGGCCATTTATACAAAAAACTGCTGTACCGCAAGGTGGCGTGCCAGGCTTTACCTGAAGCAGAAGACACGTGACACAACGTTTCTGGCACGTTGTAGAGGTAGGCTAGAAAGAGAGATATGAGAAGCTTCTTAAATTGCAAAGACTGAGGGCACGTGCATCAGCTGCCCGTCAGTGGCACTTACCGAAAAAGAGATTGCCTTTCTGATGCGACACAGAGGTCTAGATTCCATGGTGGTATTATTCATGTTTCTATCTATTTAAGCCCTGTTTCTTCACATAGGCATTCAGTTGTAAGTTACCGTCTGTCGATCGTACATGTTCTCCTATTAGTCGGTGTCTTTATAGCACTGTTTTGTCAAGTAGGCTTTACCCTGTTTACCGTAAAAATGAAATCCTTGCACTCAAGTGCACCGTGTGTATGTTTTGTTCAATATACGTGGACAACATACAGTTAAGATTCAAGTCATGTAACTTCAGAATCTGGGAGCGACGTTTTCAGCTCGGTTTGAAAAAAATGCGTAAATGGGCGGCAGAAAATGGCTGCAAACTAAAGCCTCTCAAAAGTTCCGGTGTTTTCACACGGAGTAGAGGTTTACTTGCAGAGCCCAATGCGGAACAACACAACAGCACGTGGCGGCAACCACAAAACACCAATTTCTAGGAGTCATAGTGAACTCAAAGCTAGCTTTCATCAAGCATGTAGGGTGTTTGGAGAGAAAATGCCCAAAAACAATGAACATTATTAAAATACTGTCGCACTTTACGTAGGGTAGTGATAGGAAGTCCCACATGAACCTCTAGAAGAGCCAAATACGTGCACGATTGGACTACGGTGCTATAGTGTACCAGGCTGCTACGCCCACAGCCCTAAAGGTGCTGGATCCCGTACACTGTCTAGGCAGCCTCTTGGCCACAGGCGTTTTAGGACAAGTACTGCGACAAGCCTATGCGTAGAGGCAAACGAGTGATGACTCTACAAAGACATATTGCAGGTTCGCCTATTTTGTAAATATAAATGCCAGCTTTGAACATCTGTCTTATTTGACCATAGATGACATGACCAGGGATCCGATCTTCCAGAATCGACATGCAACAAAACAGCAAAACAACAACATGCAAAGGAGTTTGTATACTACTCCTTCAACATCGTTTCATGCCTCCTGCAAAGCTGTTATTGCAGCGAGCGTGGCAGCTCATAAAACATGATACATCGTTTATTCAGATTTCTAAGCATGCCGCACAAATACATATTGAGATGCATTTCTTAAAACTTTGAGCTAAACACTCCTGCCTGGTGTGTTACAGTGACCAATGCAGGTGACACAATGCATGATCACATGCCGGTGTGTCCTAAGCAGAACTCGAACCATCTTTCTCTGAATACGATGTTCTGACCCATGAAATGACTGTGTTTGCAGCTAAGACATACACAGTATCGTCGCCCAATAATCACATTAGGAATACGAAGATGAAAAATCCATTATGACAAATCAGTTTACCCGAAGCCATGTTATTGTTTAATGCATTCATGTGCCGATATTCTGTTGATTTATTCCTTGTCCCAAAAATATTTTATTATCGTAAATTTTATATGTCGTCATTGTTGTTTGTATTAGTAATTCTAGTCATCATGCACAGGAGGTCCAATTTCGGTTTCTAAATATGGGACGTCCTTCTGTGTATAATTATCAAGTAATTTTCGCCATGTTTGTCATGAATAAGCTGATTTTGATTATGATATACACTGACTATTTAAGTAAGATCCTTAAATTCTTAGATCCTTTAAGTAAGATCCTTAAATTCGTTTGATAGAAGTTAAAATGCCGTACTAAGTCATCTTTATTCCCCTCTATGTGCAACATCCATCTCTAGTCAGAATGTTACCATAGGATCGGTCCTTGTACAGAGAGACATCAAAGGCAATATGCTCGCTGACAAACCTCCACATCAATAGCATCAAAACATCTTTGTAGCTATCTATTCTCTAGATATTAAGCCTTTCTTACGCAAAAATAAGTTTAGGAGATATAGGCACCCTTCATGGAACACTGAAACCGCTAATAATAAGATTTGTGTTATTAAGGCAGAGTTAGGGAGATGGCCGCCCATAATAAGAACACGACGAACCGATGTCACGATGTGTCGACGGAGAATCAGGCACACATATAGCGCACACTCATACTTCTTCACCGGCGAAGAGCCACCTATCTGGGGCAAATGTAGCGACATATTGCCTGCCCTGCTGGTCTTGGGGGAATGTCGTGAAATAGAAGCTGAGAGAAAAGAAAACCCATTTGTTCAGCATAGCGTCAGCAAATTACACTCCGCTCAGCAATGTATTCATCAGGGAGTCATTTTTTTATAGAAAATGAGTTTTATCCTTGCTAATGACATTTCTTTAGTGCCTGTTTACACACAAGTGATCCGTAGCACAAATTCTCATCGGAGGCTGCTGCTGCGGCTAGTGCTTCCCTGTCCTTGCGTAAAAGGGCCTCCGTGAGACATTAGTGCTGCCTAAACAATCTTGCATTTTAATCTTAATATCTTGCCTCTTAATCTAATATTTTCATTGCACAGGCCACTTGTCATAGCTTTAAGACACATAAAGTGTCTTTTACGCATTCTACAGCCAATTTTTTAGGCCAGTATACAGCAAAGTTACATCTACACCATTTCCGATTGAAGCCCCCCCCCCCTCATCATCGAATACCTTATACTATTTCCTGGCGATCTTTGGCCATTCTTGGCTGTTGCGCCAATAAAACCAATGAATCGTGTCTTCGAATGTTCCTTTACAGCTAATTCTTAGGCCATCCTTCGGTGGAGGATGGGCTGTCGCTTTCCCTTGGGCTATACCAATGAAGGCGAAAAGTTCTTCGGAAAGTTTGGCCATGAAAGTGGTTCGCCTGTCCGCAATTACTACGGCTCGGGCACCATGTCTAAGGACGACGTTTCCGACGAAATCCTAGCTGATAAGTAACTAACTAAAGAAAACCTAGCCCAGCTAAATAACTTCAGGTTCCAGTACCGTGTGAGGTAATCGTTGGTGACAATAATCCACCTATTCCCTGTGAAGTTGGAAATCGTCTCAGAGAATCCGTGCCAATTCGAGCGAATGGCGCATCCGGAACCTGAGCAGGATACAGAAGACCAGCTTGCTTGTCGTGTAGCGCTTTGCGTCTTTGGCAATCAGGATAGGTGCGTATGTAATATTTACCAGTGGCGGAAAGCTTCGACCAAAAATACTGGAGTCACGATGGGAGCAATATCATTATGTAGCTTAGGTGACCTTACGTGGTCTCGTCAGGACACGCTGTGAAAATTTCGTTGTGAAACGAAGCAGACATGACCCGTCCCTAGGTGTTGCCCATCGTAGAAAAGGTCGGCCTTTTAAAGATCTTTATACCTCAAACAAAATGATGCCTCTATTTGGCACCTTTAGAACAGTGGTGCCACGTCTTTAGCTCGGCATAATCAGGAATCAATAAGTGAAAGTAGTTCTGCGTTGTAGCGCTACTGCCATGAAATGGTAAATACATTGAGTCCCAAGAATGCAGAGCTCATTTCCTTGTCCTCGGTGACAGAGGGCTCAATCGCTTAATGAGAGAGTTGGTCGGCGTCAGTACGCTTTTTCCCACATTCGTTTACTACGCTCATGTCGAACTCCTCAAGCCTGAGGCTCCATCGCTCCTATTGGCCAGATGATTCTCTCTGGTCAGCCGCCGAACAAAATGGAGGTCGCGCACGACAGTGAACGAACGATCGTACAATTAAGGGTGGAATATGATAACAGCTCACACTTCTGCGAGGCATTTCTTTTTGCAATGGTGTTGTTTAGGATGGCGTACGGTTCACTAACAAGAAGCGAGGTTCAAAGCATGAGGCATTATTTCATATCCTTTGCCATTCAGGTAGCCCCTGGCTGCACGTGCTCGTGAGCACGGGCTCCCTCCAGGAAGAAGGCTCTTCTTCTTTGATCCGAGACTATGCTGAAATTAATTCAACACACTCCTGTCGGCCAAATCACTCGTTGAGCTCGAGCGAATAAGGTTTTGTATCGGTCTAGTGGTAATACCTCCTTGCTGTTGTTGAATCCTGCAAAGGGGCATGGCCATCAGCACCCTTGTAGACTTCAAGAACCATTGCGAGTTTCCACATTTGTTGAGGTAATTTGTCGGCGTGGACTATAACGATATCTCCTGTCTTTATTTCGTTGGTGGATCTGCCATGAGAAAAGTGCGCTCATCGAAGTTGCAGCACATATTCTTTCGCTCACCTCTTCCACAAGTTCTCAGTTAGGCATTTCCTGTAGGCGTGTCATCGGACAGCTTCCGTGTGCGTATTGACCACTGACACGTCGTTGGTGCCCTGTGGTAGCGTTATTAGTCTACATATATGACGCCTCTAATATATCGACAGGTGAAGTCTGTTACTGCCCAAGCTCGGAACGTCCACAGGAGTACGCTCGTCGATGAATCCTCGATGGTACGCCGGTCTTTCCCTAAAGATTCGCACACAGTCGTCTTTGTGCTTCGATTACTTGTTGGTATTCTGGTAGTTCTGCAGTTTTCCCGTGTCTTCTTGCTTACTTTTTTGCAGATCACATACAGTGGTCACATGACGTCCTTGGCAGGTAGAGCAGGCAACATTGCGTCTACAATCACACGCCCTGTGACCTTTAGTCGTGCATCGAAAGCACCTCATGTGCCCTGACAAAATTTGCTTCTTTTGCGATAGTGCGAGATCAAGTGCACAGTCTTCCGTGGAATGTTGACTCGACTTACAAAACACACAGTTCTCAGGTACTTTCTTACTGTCGTTTTGCAGAACTGAAGACGTGGGTTTCGAATCACGAAAACGGCGAGATTTGCTTGGCGCATTCTCTCTTCCTGGATTCGAAAACTGGCTTTTCTCTAAGCTCTCCAACTCGATGGACAGGAAATTTAATATACGCTCCAGCTCCGTGTTAAATGCTGCATTACTGCTATCACTTGTGGCCCGAATGGCGCAAGACCGGTGGTACTATACACTATATCGTGTTAAAGCCCGCAGTAACAGGCCGCACAACATTGTGGAAAAGGACACCTTGCTCGCCCTCAGGGTCTCCCGTCCGCGCACGTTGACGACGATCTGGTCGTACAGCTTGCGAAGATCTGTAGGGTCACTTGAACGGACCGAAGGCAAAGTATGAAGCCTGGAGAAGCACTCCTGCTCGAGTCTCGTTCTATCACCGAAGGGCTTCTTCAGTATATTGATGGCGTTCTTGTAGGAAGCTTCTGTTGAAGGCAGTCCCACAACAGCTGAGGCTGCGTCGCCTTTTAGGAAGAACCTCAGGTAGTTAAACTTGTCCGTCACTGTGAGGCTTCCTTTGCAGGGAATCGTCAGGTTGAATTGTTCCCAGAAGTCATTCCATCGACACAGATGAGCAGCGAATGGGGCAATGGTAAGCATGGGTAGCTTGGCTCCAGAGACTTCCGCTGTACTGACTATCGATGAAGTCCGAAGCTGCCGTGTTGCTGACGTAACAACATGGTCCCGCTTGCTAAGCAGCTCACTCATGACGCTGGTAGCTTTGTCCTCGTATTCCAGGACGGTGTTGTATTCTTGCTCAAACTCTTCATCAAATATGTGGCTCTCTAGCTCCTCGTTGATCTTGTTCAGCTTATCGTAATTCACCTTGAGACGTCCGCAAAGAGTGTTTAGCTGATGTACGGTGTCTGTTTCATCGCTGAGAAAGGCTTTTGCCTCGTTGATAAGCCTGGTGTTAAGATATCGTCTCGACTTCCGCTTCAATCGCAGCCTCTCGATGATCGGCAGTTCACTCGTAGACTTTCGTGGTCTCCAGTTGTAAATCCCGGCTTTTGGAATCAAATGTTTAAGATAGCGTACGGTTTACTGACAAGAAGCGAGGTTCAAAGGATCATGACATGACAAGAACTTTATTTGAGTCCTGAGGGACTGAGATTTTCGGGAGCCAAAGCTGAAGGCTGCCGAAGATCAAGTTGCTGCTCTTCAGGGATTTACAGCCCTTGGCATCAATGAAGAGATCTAGAATCTTGACCGAGCCCATCCTCGGTATGGGATGCCCAATCTTAGTTCGAATTTCTATCGGCAGAATTTCCAGAGGCGGAAGGTTTCTGACCCCTTGTGAGGACTGGTGGTATAATAGTAGGTCTGATATAGCAGGGGAGAGTTCAAGGCACGTGTTTCAAAGAAAGTCTTCAGTAGCCTCCAACGCGCTTTGTAACGAGTGTTCCAGCACGGCTAGTAATCTGCCAGGCACCCAGATTGCGATGTCGTCCAAATATATGGCGTGATCTACATACGGGATTGCAGCGAGGCGACTGGAGAGTTCGTGTATGGGTATATTGAATAAAAGTGGGGAGAGGACCGAGCCCTGGGGGGTGCCGCAGGTGCCTAGTTCGTAGGGTCCTCCCGAGACCATGCATAGTCGGAGGTGTGCCTTGTGATCCCCGAGGAAAGATTTGGTGTAATCATGAAATCGCTGACTCAGGTTAAGAGAGGAAATCTCCGTCAGGATGTGTTTATGTGCGACCCTGTAGAAGGCCTTGGAGAGGTCCACTGCAAGGATCCCTCGCACTTCGCGAGTAGGGTTATCAAACGTTACTTGTTGTTCCATCACCGCTTCGACTTGAAATCTTACACGCCTGCCACAACGAACCGACTGCTGGGCACTTGGGCTACACTCGCACATTGGCACGGATTCGGCAGAATTACTACTGGCCGAGACTTACTGCGGTCGTTAAACGTTACGTTCAGACATGTCTGGATTGCCAACGTCGTAAACCGCCATCCGTAAAACCAGCCTGCTTACTGCACCCTGTTGACGTACCGGCCACACCATTTGCCCAAGTAGGCATGGACGTTCTGGGCCCCTTCCCAACGTCTACTACTGGTAATGGGTGGATAATCGTCACCACGGATTATCTCACTAGATATACCGAGACATGTGCTCTGCAACGGGCAACAGCAGATGAAGCGGCATGATTTTTTCTGGAATGCATCGTTTTAAGGCATGGCGCTCCCGCAGTAGTCGTCACGGACAGAGGTACTGCGTTCATGGACCAGTTTTTAGACATCGTTCTACGTCTAAGTGGTACCGCCCACCAGAAGACAACAGCGTATCACCCTCATCAAACAGACTGACAGAACGACTCAATAGGACACTGGCTGATATCATAAGCATGTGCGTAGATGTAGAGCATAGGAACTGGGACCAGGTTTTACCTTATGCCACCTTCGCGTACAATACGGCTCGTCAAGAGACCACTCGCAAGACGTCCTTCAGTCTCGTACACGGCCGTGAGGTTACAAGAACATAAGACGCAATGCTCTTTCATGAATTTGACGACAACGAGACGGGTGCTGAAGAGATAACACACCGAGCAGAGGCAGCTAGGCAGCTTGCGCGTCAGCGAATCCACGAACAACAGGACTTTGACGCCAGACGCTACAATCTTCGGCACAAAGCCGTAACACACAGCATCGTCGACAAAGTGTGGGTCTAGACACCTATTCGACAGCGTGGGCTCTCTGACAAGCTCCTACGCAAATACTTCGTGCCCTACATAGTTCTCCGACGCATCAGTGACGTCAACTACGAAGAAGTTCGAAACAGCTCGCACTGTTCAAAGCGCCGACGGCATTTACCCGAGGTCGTTCACGCGCTTCGTATGAAGCCGTACTATGAGGACTGACAAGACTGCGCAGTTCTTTACCGCTGCTTTCCAAGCCTCGATCATCGGGACGATGATCTTTTCTAAAGGGGGAGCAAATGACACAACTATATTTGGCAGAACCATAATGCAGCGGGTATGCGCCAGTGGGGACGACGCTGAAGTAGCGCGGGTTTTTAGGTGAAGCGGGGAAAACGAAGAAGACGTTGTTGTTTTTCCCTTGGACGACTGATAAAGTGCGTTTCTTGGCGGTGCTGCTACGCATACTAGTCGATCCCACGTCGTTACTCTCTTAAGTGAAAGCTTAGCTTCCTGTGTAGACGACGCCTGCCTAAAGCCGATTAGATTGTGTCTAAACAACTTGTTTTCAATATGTTCAGTGATCCTGTTATGTATCGCGTGCTCCGCAACCTTGACGATGCATGATGTAAGGGAAATAGGCCGCATAATATTTATATGTGGGTGTTTTCCTGGTTAGGGTATGAGTGCCACTTTTGCGGTACGCCAGTCTATCGGGACCTGTCCAGTTTTCCACACCTCATTGATTTAGGCCGCCACTATCTTGATTGCCCTATCGTCTAGGTTCCTGATGAGTTTGTTCGTGATTCCATCAGGTCCCGACTGTGATCGTTTCAGATCAAACACAACCTTATAACTAGTATGCAGTGTGGCTTTGTGAAAGGGCAGTCGACAGAAACTGCCTTACATACTCAAATAGAAATTATATTGCAGTCGTTTGAGCAGCAATTATGTACTCTGGGCATCTTTATTGATTATTCGAAGGCGTTTGATTGTATAAATCATTCCACACTACTCAGCAAACTTTAACATTATAGATTTCGTGGCGTATTTCTTGAATTAATACAGTCGTATCTGCAACACCGTATGCAACAAGTGATCATAGAACGATATGTGTCTAACTTACAGCCAGTTCACGCGGGAGTGACACAAGGAAGTATTCTGGGGCCCCTGCTTTTCTGTATTTATGTCAATTACTTAGTTACTATAGATAATAGTGTGAAATTTATTATATACACGGCGGACACAACTATTCTGGTTACCGCACCGAATTCCACAGAGACTATCGGTATCGCAAATGAAGCACTAACAGAACTGGCCTCGTGGTCTACCGCGAATTCGCTTAGTATAAATATTACGAAAACAACAGCTGTTCTGTACAGACCGAGAAATCGCAATGTCGCTGCAGACCTAACATTACAACTTAATAATTCTATTATTCCGATTGTGCCTACTGTTAAATGTCTCGGGGTTGTATTCGAACAACATATGTCGTGGAATTTGCATGTGGATTTAGTCGCTGCGAAAATATCCCGTGTGAGTGGAATTTTATGCAGGTTAAGATATTTTCTCCCTAAAAGCATCAAACTTCTCCTGTACAAATCCTTGCTTTTCAGCCAAATTCAGTATTGCCATCTTGTTTGGGGTACTATGACACTTTCCAATATCACCACATTACACAGAATACAAAAAAGGCCGTCCGAAGTATTCAGGACGTTCCCCACGACACACATAAGCACCCACTTTTCAAAAAAGCGGTATTTACTTCCTATGCCTGATATTTAGGAGCAAACACTAATTCACCGATATAAGACAGGTATTAAAAGAAATAAGAACACGTTAAATACTATATCGAACTTAAAACGTAGAGATAGGAAGCTAAATACGCGCAGTTGCGAACTCTGGGAGATGCCACGGGCAAGGACTAATTACACATACCAAATGTTGCGCTTTACATTACTATCTCGTCTAAATAAAATCAACACTGTATAAGTTTCATTATAGTGCTTTTTTTTCTCTTTGCTTTGTTTCTGCAAAAATTGAAGAAATTGTTTTTGTAACAGTGTATTTGCCGAATTGTGCATTGCAGTATGTTTTGTGCGACACATTTGTTGATTTCATATATGTACAATGTACATTAGTAATTAGCGTTAATTCTTGCCGTTTAAATTGTACGTGAGTGCTATATGTACTGCATATACATTCTGTTTCACTTGAATTCATTTTACACATATATGTATGTATATATTATATATATGCATTATGTCTGTCACTCGTGTTATTGGGACTTAAGTAATTCTAGCTTAATATGTAACACCTAACCCTATGCTCGGTCACTGCTTGTTAAAAGGGGCTGCGGACCTTGTCAAGCCATAAAAGGCTTTTTGTTCGCGGTCCTCAACATTGTGGTGTTGAAAATAAAGTGAATTGAATTGAATTGAATCTGCCTTAGAGCTTGAAGAAAACTTGTCTGATCTCTGACATGACGAAAGGTTCGTCTAGATCAGGTGCCGAGAGTCCCATGTACTTTACACGCTCTACAGGACGATGCGAGCCTTTGGCGAGGGAAGATAAATATGCGCTAAGTTGTTGGCTAATTCCCTGTCTGTGACACCAACTGCGATTTGCTTCTTTATGAGCCTATCTGTTGCAAGGTTAAGGGTGTCCTTAGACTGTTTATAGTTGAGGAGATTTTCGATAAGCTCCATTTGCTACCTCTTCGCATACGCCTGTCCGCTTCGGCACACGCCTCATCCCATTGCTGCCGCGCGAGCTGGGCCGAATAGGTTTCAATCCTTTTGTTAAGAAGCGCGATTTTCCATCTGAGTCTACGATTAAGCTTTTGGGTCTTCCACCTGACTGAAAGGCCGTGTTTGGCCTGCAGAAGGTCTTTAAGATCCGTAGTGATTTCTTTGGCTGCTCCTTAACTGCCATGCTCAGATTCACTAACAGTTCTGCATGCGTCTCGTCTGGTGGCACTGTTTCATTTCTGATTTTTTCGAAAAAGGTCCCAGTCCACATACTCATATGTCGCGGGCGGTCTGCGTTTGACACGCAACAGAATTTCGAGTATGTAATGGTCTCTGCCTAGCCCCTCCTGGAGGTTGTCCCACGTGCCTTCGGTACCTCGGAGGAAGGTGAGATCAGGGGTCATACCTCGGCTGACCGAATTACCGAATCTGGTGGGGAGCCTTGGGTCTGCGACGAGTATTAAGCCGAGGTCTGCAGCGTTGAAGGCCAAGTTCGTCCCTTTCGCAGTTTTGCAACCATACCCCAATACTGTATTTGGTGCGCTAAAGTCACCCACAACAACCAGAGGCGAGCTTCTCGCCGCCCTAGATGTGGTGGCTAGCAATGTTTTGAAGTCTCTTTTCCTATCCGATGGTACGCTGTACACGTTGAGAATGAAAACCTTAGAATTGATTGTTCTGTTGGGTATGATCTCTATCAACTGGGCCTCGGGGCCCGCTTTGAACGCGGGGACCTCGTCCTCAACGAACGAAATGTTCTTTCTGATTAGGGTAGCGGTACCTCTGCCCTTTTCTTCCCTGTATGCTACCGTGCGGTACCCCTAGAGGAAAATTTCCGCTGTACATAGCGTTTCCTGTAACAATATTAGTTGTAGCTTGTCCGCAATAGACCTGATAAGCTGTCCCAATTGGGCCTTGCGTCTCTGGAAACTTGAGCAGTTACACTGCCAGATTTTGAGACTGTTGCTTTTTGCGTTCGCCATTTTGCCTACTGGGAATAATCAATTAGCCATTTAGCCCCGCCTTCGGGATTCGGGTTTGCCTGATTCCGCACTGTCGATACGTAAGCCTGCCTTTGGCTTGCGCCTTGGGTCTGTCTAGTTGAGTTAATCTCGTCTCCATCTCGGAGAGCATTTCCATCATGCGTCCTAGGGTCTTTTCTATGGCAGCTAGCTTGCCTCTAATCCTTGTTTTGGCAGGAGGATCGGCAGCGGTAGCTGTGGCTTCGCTCGGCTCAGCCATCTCATCCTCCTCTTCCTTCTCGCTCACCGGTTCTGTCTTGGGAGCTTTACGCTTGGGTTTGCCAGCAAGCGCACCTAGAAATTAAATTTTATCCGCATTGCGTTTACAGATTTGCCCGTAATGCTATTTAAGGCCTCCTTAAGCTCTGCAAGTTCGCGCCTGAGCTTTTGATTTTCCGCCTGAAGTTATTCGATTCGGGGATCATTCACTGGCCCTGACTTTGCCTCACCACTTGCTCTTTTGGCCGCTGTAGTTTTTTTTCCCATCGAGGGCGCTGTGCTGGAGCCCTTAACTTTCTCTGCCCACGTGGCTCGCTTCGCTGGCTGGGAGCGAGACCGGGACCGGGATCGCGATCTGGATGCAGTGGTTTTCCCGCCGTCCCCCAAGCCAGTTCGCCTCCTGGAGCGAGAGCGCCCGCTCGACTGCGACTGGGCTCACAGGGTGGAGCCACAATATGCTGCCGCAGGTGTCACCGAGCTCTGTGCGTAGGAGATACTGATGTCATCGCCGCTGGCCATCTGTGCTTCTCGCACCATTTGTCATCGCCTTCCACGCCGACGCCTTACAATATATGGGATCTGGTAGCGATGTTTGCGTGTTCTATCCCCGGTGACATGATTTGATTTGATTTTCTTAAATGCACCGCTCTTTACAAGTGGCTTTGAGTGTGAGATTACCGACAGTATTTCCGATCACAAAACTGTTATTGCTGCTATTATTATTTAAGTTTCAAGGCGCCACTATGAATATACCAGTTTTTACGATTGTAATCATGCAGATTGTATCGTGCAGACTACGCATGCGTCGCACGTATCGGCCTGAACTGGTTGGCAGCACGAAGATGACGGCAACACGTGCCTGTGAATGCCGACGACCATATATACCCTGGAGGTTTTCCTGAATAAACGTTCTTTCATTCATGGATTCTGTCCAAACGATACATGGTGTCAGAAGTGGGGCTGCTGGACGAACGTAACCATTCAGAGCAATGGAGCTAGTCAAGCCACCGGAGCATCTGCAACTTTCCGGATCATCCGACAACATCGCGCAGAATTGGAACCTGATAATCCAGAGGTTCGAACTGTTCCTACAAGCGACAGCATCTACGGAAGAACCAAGGTCAGAAGCTGTCAAGGCTGCGCAGCTGCTGAGTGTTGCTGGCGACGATGCACTTGAGGTTTTTACCAACTACACCTTTTTGGAGGCGGAACGCAAGGATCATTACACGACGGTCGTGCGGAAGTTTAAAGAATACTATGAAGAACAGCAAAACGAAGTCTACGAGAGGTACATTTTCCGGTCAAGAACCCAGGACGAAGCAGAGCCCTTTGAGCATTTCCTGCGCGACTTGCGAAAGCTGTCCCGAATCTGCAACTTCGCTGAATTACCCGAGTCAATGATCCGTGGCCAGGTTGTATTCGGTGTACATAACCCAAAGTTGTGAGAGAAGCTCATCAAAGTAGAAGACCTCATGCTAGCCAAGACAGAACAAATCTGCAAGGCTGCTGAACTGTCCAGCCAGCAGAACGAGGCATGGACTCGGGCGGAAAAGCAGGTCCGGTCGATAATGAAGCGTCCGTTTAAATGCATGAAATGCAACCACTCGCACGAAGGTAGCAGGTGTCCGGCGTTCGAGAAGACGTGTTATGTATGTGGTGGCGCCAATCATTTTGCAGTGTGTTGCAAGAAAGGGTCTAAATTAGGCAAAGTGGCCTACATGCAGGACACTTTCGACATCCTTGATGTAAAAACATGCAGTGTGAGAAACAAGAAGGACTGGATCGTAAACGCTAAAGTGGCCGGCCAGGATGGCTTCTTGAAAGTAGACACAGGCTCCCAAGCTAACTTGCTGCCTTACTTGGTCTATCGGAAGTGCAAAGGGATGCAAGGTTTGAAGGCGAGCAGTTCCATTCTGTGGCCATAAAGCGGGGACGCCATCAGACACTTCGGTGTTGCGTCGTTACCAGTCACCATAAAAGATCAGGCTGGGAGTTTCGACTTCTTCATAGTCAAAAAAAGCAACCAGGCAATACGCGGACTATCTGCAAGGGAGGCGCTCGGACTGGTCGCGAGGTCGGTGGATGCAGTCAACGCTAGCGCTGCCGACAAAATACTGCAGGAATTTCCTCAACTCTTTCAGGGAATAGGCTGTGTTGCCCGCCAGTATCGGACTGGCTGGACCTGTAGTCCAGCCAGCGCGCGCGTACCCTTGTCATTACAAGAACCACTGCGGGAGGAGCTGGACCGCATGGAACGGGGCGCCATCATCACGAAAGTGACAGAACCAACGGACTGGGTGAGCCCGCTTGTTATTGAACGTAAAAAGGACGGCACGCTACGTGTATGCATTGATCCAAGGCATATCAACGAATGCCTGAAACGTAAGCACTATCAGATGCCTAAACGTGAAGACATTGAGCCTGAGCTCGCCGGCGCTCAATATTTTTCCCGCCTCGATGCGAATTCAGGTTTCCACCAAATTTTTTTGGATAACGCCACATCAAAAATATGCACATTCGGCATGCCCTTCGGTCGCTACCGCTTTCTAAAGCTGCCCTTCGGTATCGCCTCGGCTCCTGAAGTCTTGCAAAAAACTTTGAGCGAAATTTTTGACAGAGCTCCGGGGGTCCGTGTATATGTAGATGACGTTCTTGTCTGGGGCATCACTAGAGAAGAACATGACACACGCCTTCAAAATGTATTGCAACTGGCAATAAACGCTGGCTTAACGTTTAACGCAAGCAAGTGCATGTTCAAGCTTACTGAAGTTGACTTTTCGGGTGATGTCATCAACCGAGACGGAATAAGGCCAAATTCCACACTGAGCATGTCCCTTAAAGAAATGTCGCAACCCACGGACAAAGCTGCAGTGCACAGAATGTTAGGTGTCGCCAATTACTTTGGGAAATACATTTCCGAATCTGACAGAAAAGACGCAACTTTTGCGCAGTCTCATCAAAAAGGACACCAAGTTTGAATGGTCGGCCAACCATGCAAATGAATCGACAGCCATCTGCACATGGCTCAGCAGCGCACCTGTGTTGGCTGTTTTTGATGCTGCCAGAGAAACTAAAATTTCTTCTGACGCTTCTAAAAGTGGACTAGGCGCTGCACTTCTACAGCTTCACGGTGACAGCTGGCGGCCTGCTGCGTATGCATCACGCGTGATGAATGAGACTGAGTGACGATATTCGCAAATCGAAAAAGAGGCAATGGGCATAACGTTCGGGTGTGAAAAATTTCGCCACTCCGCATACGGGCGTAAGATAATCATAGAGACCGACCACCGACCACTGCTAGCCATTGCATCCAAAGGAATGCCGCCGCGTCTTCAGCATTTCTTCATGCTCTTACTGAACTACGACTATGTGCTTGAATTTGTACCAGGGAAGCAACTGCTGCTGGCCGACATGCTCTCAAGGTCGACGTCCATCACCCACCCAGGGGACACGAGTGGCCCGACAGAAGAAATAGAGGTTCATGCAATTGGTGCAGTCTCGGACCTGGTATTCAGAAAAACTCTTGACCGCTTAATTGCCGTAACTGCAAGTGACCCGGAATTACAAAAAGTGATGCGCTACATCAGCTGCAGCGGCAGTCTTGATGGTTGCATGAAACCTTTTGCTACTGAGCTGTCACTAATAGAGGGAGTGGTACTAAAAGGAACCAAAGTAGTTCCAAAGTCGATGAGGGACGAAATACTTCATCGTATACACGAAAGGCACTTGGACATAAACAAATGCAAAGCACGAGCCTGACGATTGGTGTTTTGGCCCGGAATTAATGCAGATATTGAAACTATGTTGAAAAGTTGCGCCGTGAAAAGTTGCGTCGTTGAAAAGTACGCATACAGGCAACCAAGCGAGCCTTTTATGCTCAGACCAACGCCGGGTTACGCTTGGTACAGAGTCAGCGTTGATATCTTTCAGCATGGGGAAAGCTCGTACTTGTGCGTGTTCGATGCGCAGTCAAACTTCTCGGAAGTGGAAAAACTGGGCGACACCATGTCGAGCACGATCATTGCCAAACTGACCTGCATTTTTGCGCGATATGGAATCCTAGTCGCAGTATGCAGTGACAATGGCCCCCAGTTCGCGTCTCACGAGTTTGCCACCTTTGCGTCCACGTACGATTTCAACCACGTGACATCTAGTCCTGGCTTTCCACAGTCCAATGGACTAGCGGAGAAAGGCGTCCAGATAGAGAAACGGATCATGAAAAAAAAAAACAAGAAAATCACGACGGCTTCTGGCTGGGCCTGCTGAGCTACCGATCTACACCACTGGAGCACGGTCGCTCCCCGGGTGAGCTGTTGCAAGGCAGGAGACTGCGAACCAGGCTTCCAGACCTCAGCTCGCAACCTAAAAATTTTGTGTCTAAGTATACACAACTTGGCGCCCACAAAAAGGGCCTACCAGTACTCCGAAACGGGGAGGTGGTGAGGATCCGAGATAAAGCATGGACCCGCAAAGCGCAGGTCGTTGGACCGGCAGTGCCGAGGTCCTATCGCATTGTTACGAAAGATGACCAAGTACTTCATCGGAATCGTAGGCACCTGATTCCAACGCGTGAGCCATTTCGACACGATGACCTCGACAGCGATGAGCCGGAAAGCGAGAAAGACCAGCCTGTAACATCCCCAACTGGAGTGCACGCAAACCCGACTCTACTTACAACACCGATTCCAAGACGGTCTAGGCGGATAACCCGTCAGCCAAGATGGCTGCAGTACGACCACAATTTCAATCAAGTGCATTGTGTATCTCGGCTTTACTTAACTATTAAACAGAGAAAGATGTATCGTGCAGAGTGCGCATGCGCCGCACGTATCGCCCTGAACTGATTGACAGCAGGAAGATTACGGCAACACGTGCCTTTGAATGCCGACGACTATATATACCCTGGGTGTTTTCCTGAATAAACGTTCTTTCATTCTTGGATTCCTTCCAAACGATACAAACATTATACGTCCATACTTTATACATTAGGCATTACATCCGACAGATTCTCCCGGTTATGCACTACCAGTGTTACCAATACTACAGTATCCTATAGTATCCAATTTTGAAAACATTGTTCAGACTTGCATAGAACGCTATGCGCCATTAAAAACAAAAAAAGAGAAATCTTGACCGTCCTTGCATGACAAGGGATATACTACATTTGAAGCGTCGAGTAGCATGAGTAAGTAGGAAGCGCCACATGAATGCCGAAACAGATGACCAGTTTCGCTTTATGAAGGAAGAACACTGTAGAAATATTGATGCAGCTAAGAACATTTATTAGCAGTTCAATCTACCTAACTCAATTAAAAATAACCCACCAAAAATTTTGGAGCTCGATTACGCCTATGAGAAACAGCACCCAGACATCTTTATTAGATGCTTCCGAATTAAGTGATCCTGGAGCTATTGCTAAAGCATTCAATGAACATCTTCAGTCCGTATTTACACGGGACAATGGCGCTATTCCTCCCTGCTCCACGACAACTAACATGACCTGTGCAATTAACAACGTTACAATATCTAAGCAAGGAATCCTGAACCTTATCTTAAATCATGACACCAAAAAAAGCTGCATTCAAGACAATGTCTGCACTGTGTTCCTTCATCATTATGCGCTTTCGAAGTGTCAGTACCTCACATTAATTTTTTAGAAATCAGTGTCTAGTTGTGCAGTTCCTTGTTCATGGAAACGGGCTATAGTCATTCTATTGTTCAAATCTGGGCAGAAGCAATATCATATAAATGATAGACCCATTTAACTAACTTCTCCTGCATGCAAACTCTTTGAACAGAAAATTTATTGACACGTGTACTTATCTTTATCGGGCGACCACGTTTGGCCGCCTAACAAATGTTATCGCGCAGCGCAGGACGCGCCTGCATGTAAAAGAAGTTTCTGGAATGTTATCGATGGTTCCGTACACTGACTTTCACCACAACTTGTGTAATCTGATTGTATGTATGCGCAACGCGAATAGTGTAGAACTTTGTGGAAGACACGCGGGTCCCATCGGTTAATCTGGAACATTCGACGACTGATCTATAAAAGCCGTCGCGCTTGACCTACTGATCAGATTTTTCGACGATCGCCGACTGTGTTCGCCGCTCTCGTTGTGCTATAAGTGTAGCCTGTTTTGTGGGCACAAGTTCGCCCAATAAAATCTAGTTTTGCCTTTCACAGTATTGCTACTGTGTTCTTGACGTCACCACCACGTCACATTATAAACACATTATCGCTTTTCATGTGTCTAATAGCATTTTGTGCAGTGCTCAGTATGGATATCGTAGTGGTTTTTGCACAGTGGCTCAATTTATTAAATTTACACGGAACATCAGTTCTGCTCTTGATTTAGGTCATCAAGTAGATGGGCTCTTCATTGATTTCTCCAAAGCATTTGATACAGTACCACATCCTAAACTATTGCATCAAATAAGCCTTATTCTTTATAACCCTCTTCTCGTTGACTGGATCCGTAGTTTTCTTTATGATCGTTCACAGCATGCTTCTTTTAATGCATTCACCTCTCCTAATGCATCAGTATCTTCCGGAGTACCCCAAGGTTCTATTTTAGGGCTATTGCTTTTTTTGCTTTATATTAACGACATTCCAAACTGTTTCAGTAAAAATTCGGCTTTACACTGATGACTGCGTTCTCTACAATGTCATTTCTACACCTAACAATCATAACACTCTGAATCAACCTTTCATAAGTTTTTGTGAATGGTGCGAACTCTTGGAAATGAACATTAACTTAAAAGAACAGTCGCCATATCCTTTCACAAGCATGCTAATCGCTGATATTTCAATTACTCCTATAAATCCACTTTTCTGCAGCGCGCATATTAATATAAGTATTTAGGCCTCCTTTTCATACAATGTTATCCTAGTCAGAACATATCCTAACAACTTGCAACAAAGCACGAGAAAAACTTGGTTACCTAACCCGAACCCTACGTGCTGCCGCCAAAGAAACTAAACTCATTACATTGAAAACACTAGTCAGACCTATTCTTGAATATGGGGCTACCATTTGGAACCCTTACAGAATTTCAGACATCCACAAAATTGAATCTGTTCAGAAAAAGGCGGTTCGTTTCATATACCACCGTTATGACTGAATGTTTTCACCGTCATGTCATCTGCATATGCTCGGTTTAACCCCTCTTTCTCACCGTCGTCACATTAATTCTCTGAAACTTCTACACTCTATATTTTACTCTCCACATTATGCTTCCACTAGCACATATCTGACCCGTGCAAAGCCCCTAATCAGGAGAAACAGCAATGACTTAAACTTATCTGTCTTTTTTGCTCGCACCAACACCTTTAAATAGCTTTCTTCCTAGGACAATTCAACTCTGGAATGACCTGCCTGGTTCTATCCGTTGTTTACCTTATAGAGAATTTGGGGATGCTATTGAGTGCTCGCCTTAGCCATGTTACTCCCATATGCTTCTTTTGCATGGTGATCTGTATTTTACACATTTTGTGTTCGCCCACCGCTGCAATAGCCCTCCTGGGCTGCAGTATTTGTAAATAAATAAATAAATAAATATAGGGGCCGCACATGCTTCACATTTGGGTGTGCATTAGTGTTCCTCCTCTTGCGACTCTGAAGACCTAATTTTCCCACAGCCGAGGCACTTGTACCTTTCCACTTCGCTACTGGGGCACACGTCGGCTCGGTGACCTACGTGGCAACACGCGTAGCATACATCCACCTGCCGTTTGCACAGAAAGCATGGAACGAGGGCGGCTCCACGCATGGCCGTGTTGGGCACTCGCATGCCATCGAAGAGTATAACAACTACTTGCGTGTTGTTAATTTTTCTGACTTCTAAGTCCGTAGGGTATCTTCGGTTCAGAATCGTCCTCGTAAGTGCTCCTTCGTTAAATGAAGGGTCGATGGTTCTTATTTCACCTTTCCTCGGGTCGTCAGGGGCAGAAATGTAGGCTGACACCTCAAAGGCGCCAAATTTAGCATGTATCTTGCTGATTCTTGCATATGCCCTCGCGTTCTGATCGCGTGGGGTAGAAATGATCAAAATGCTGTGCAGATTGTTTGGGCACACGGTGTCCTTGTCAGGCTTCTGTTCCGTCAAGGCCGGCGCCATGGCCAGGGCTTGGGCGAGGAGTATGATATCCGTTTTGGAAACGCCGAGGCCTCCCTTGGGGCGCACGATAATCTTGATTTGGTCCTTGGGTAATTTCGGTAGCCTCGAAGTTGCCATTACCTGCTTCATGAAATTTTTGGCCGGCGAGTTGGTCGTGTGGCAGCCAGCCGGCATATTCTTGGTGACACGTTGTCTGCCATATGACGGCGTACTCGTTGGTGTTTTCGCTTGCTGCCGAGTGCGGCCGTGTATCCCGCTTCACCGAGCTCCTACAGGGTGATTTCCATCCCCTCGACGACTGTGGTCCCGGGCATGGCTTCTGTTGGTCAGTAGTTCGCTTGGAACGCCGGTCGTCCACGCCGGCGGGGTGGTTAGGCCTATGCCTTCTCACGCTGCCGCGCAGTAAGTAGGCCTAGCCCATTAGGATTGGGGCTCTCGCGGCTTGGTCGGAGATTCAAGGTGCGACAAAATGGTGAAAAGTCCACCAACCGATATGAGTCCACTATCTGCGCATTCCTCGGAACTTATAAAAGGTATAGTTTCCGTGGGCCGGCTTTGCAAAAGAGCCAAATACCTTGAAAAATGGGAGCCGATGTGGGCGCGTTCGCACTACTTTGCTCCTCTATCCGCACTCTATACGCACTCCCTAGTTCCTGGTTGATCTTGTTCAGGTCATCGTTATTCACCTTGAGACGTCCGTAAATAGCGTTGAGCCGATCTACAGTGGCTGTCATCGCTGAGAAGAGCTCTTGCCTCGTTGATAAGTATGTGCGCTTCGATCGCAGCCTCTCCATGATGGTCAGTTCACTCGTAGCCTTCCGTGGTCTGCGGCAGTAGATCCCGGTTTCGGCACCAAATGTTAGAGATGGCGTACGGTTTACTGAAAAGAAGCGAGGTTCGAAGCATCAGGCATTATTTTTATTCTTTGCCCTTCAGGTAGCCCCTGGCTGCAGGTGCTCGTGAGCACGGGCTTCCTCCAGGAAGTAGGCGCCTCTTCTTCGATCCGAGAATGTGCTGAGATTAGTTAAACAGAGTAGTTCACCTCAATGCGTCAGAGTCCTGCTGGCTTAGGATATCACAATGTAATGCGCCAGCACTCTTGGGTACTTCATGAACATCCCGGCGGCTTTGTATGTATGTATGTATGTATGTATGTATGTATGTATGTATGTATGTATGTATGTGTGTGTGTGTGTGTGTATGTATGTATGTATGTATGTATGTATGTATGTATGTATGTATGTATGTATGTATGTATGTATGTATGTATGTATGTATGTATGTGTGTGTGTATGCATGCATGCATGCATGTATGCATGTATGTATGTATGTATGCATGTATGTATGTATGTATGCATGTATCCATTTTCCTTCCTACCTGGGTCACTGGGTAGCCAGTGGACGAATTTGCAGTGCATCGGGCTCCAGCACTGGTTCGAAACAGGGATCGAAACCAATCATCGGACCAACTTGGGTAACAGTATGTCGCAATGCACTCTTTTACCAACGGCTTTTACGCTGACATGAATGCATGTGCATACATACATGCATCCATGCAGGTATGCATACCGCATACATGCGGTACTTGGTAGATACCGCTGTTTGATGAAGCTCTGTGACGGCTTTTAGAACACAGAATATGTGCCACGCAGTCAGTCCTGGTCTTCCATGAACATCTTTGATGACAGCTTGGGTAACTGGGTACCAGTTGGTGCGTGCTTCTGTTCGGTGGACGTCTCTGACGCCAACTTGGGTATTTATGTATGTGTCAGTGGCAATGTGCCGCTCTACAATAACCAAAAAGGTCCCTCGAGTTTTCCGATGCTGAGCAGAATTGAAATCTCGTCAGAAGGCTTCCTCAAGGACAGCAGCCCGCGTATTAGCAGGCTGTGCCAGAAATCAGTCGGGTAGGTGCCGCTTTCAATGAACGCCTTTCAACGCCTTTCAACGCCTTTCAACGCCTTCGGCGAGCTGCGCCATTTATGCCATGGATTTGTGTCGCTCTTCAATAAATCTCTTGCTAACTTGGGTCATTGTGAATGTGTGACTCAATGTGCGGAAAGCGACGGAACAATTCTGAGCATTCGCAGGCACTGGCGTGCCACGTTTCACGTCTGGAGGCCACGTGCGGGCTTCTCACTAGAACCAGCGACTCCAGAGGAGGTGGAGAGGGCGCTCACTATTTGTAGCGAATGGACGTGCTTTTCAGCGCTCCGTGGTGGCGACGAAATCATGCGGTTCTTGCGCATCTTTTGAGCTTCCTTCTGTTTTGATTTGCTGATAATTGTAGCCTTTAAATAATAATTCGGTAGTTTTCTTCTTTTTGTCTCTCTCTTTATTTCATGTGCGCGGGAGTGTTCCATGTACATTTGATTTTGCAGGATACTCAGAGCGTCCTATCTCGCACCTGCTTCAACACGCGCAATCGGGTTGAACGTTAAGTCTTTATAGTGTCTAAATAGTAGCTTGGAAATGTCAGAACTAATAACTATTAGTGGTTTTACTGCGTGTGCTTTGGTATCGGAAATACTGCTTTGCTAGGAAAGTGAGAGCGTCGCTGCGTCGTTGAGCATGTGCGAAAACATGCCATACGTTAAGTGCGGTATTGATTGCTTTTAAAACATTGTTAAGAATTACTTTGCAACATTTTAAGGATTTCGATCAAGGGCGTATCGGTTTTTGCTAGAAGGCATTTGCTCTGCATTATTATAGTGGTATAGTATTATAGTATTTGAATTTAAAAAACCGTGCAACACATGGCAAGAAAGCCAGGAAAGCGTGCAGGGTGCCAGGTGTCCCTGAAGGCAGATGAGGGGATGGATGAGGATGGACAGTAATCGAGTCAAATGGCACACACTGGGATTTCGATGCTTGGCTGAAGAAAATTGAGGCTTTCCAGGAAGACCTTGTCAAACAGGTTGAAGAGCTGAAAAAAGAGCTAAATAGGGAGCGTGATTCACGGCAGGTTGTGGAAGATAAACTTCAAGCCGCCGAGGAAAAGCTGCACAGGGCCGCCATCGTGAACGAGAATGGAACGCAGTCCCCCGACGTGACAGGCGAGCCAGTGTCAGCAAAGCACGTGGAATGCGTGCAACATGGCGAGGAGGTAGCTGAAAGAGCGGCACCTACCTTGAGGCCGCCAAACACAAAAAGCATGAGCGCAGGGGTAAGTGCCCCTTGTCAAATCCGAATCACGAAGAAAAGGACAAAGGGAAGCAGGGGGACGAAGGAGAGAGCGAAATGGTGATTATCGCCTACGACTCAAAGAGCTCCCTGGGTGCTCAGAAGCAATTGTGGAGAGGGTTAAAGGCGATAAAATAGTGACAGTAGGGACATTTCCAGGGCGGACATTAGGTTCTGTCAGGGAGCGGGCAAAAGCAAAGGTCACGAAAAATTCCCGCATGCGCAAACTTGTAATAGTAGCAGGTGGGCTAAATGACGTCCTAAACAGGAAAGAGGAATGACTAGACCAGCGCTTGGCGAAGCGGGTGGACGACTCGCATGAGCTTTCTGCTGAGGTGCAGATTAAGGCGTGCACGGTGCCGGAGGTGCCTGTACGTTACAGCCGCGTACAAACGGCCGTAGTGGCTACTAATGAGGCAATATAGAAAATGACATGAGAGAAACGTTTCGTGGTTGTCCAAGTAAACAGGAAATTAAACAGGCAAACAGGGAATTAAATAGGAAGACGGGATCCACTTCAGTCACAGGCTTGAACGAGAATTGGGCTAGCGACTTGCTGGTCCCGCTGTTACTTTTTAGGGGGCCCAGGGATGCTCAGATAGCCAGAGTAGCTTGTACTGAAGAAGAACCCTAAGCGAACGTCAGAATAGCATCGCCGTCAATAACAGAAAAGAAAGGAACGCAAGAAAGTGAACTCACCATGAAATAGGCAACATAAACATGCTGGGCGGCACAAGAAAGAAAAAGTGGGCAGATTGAGGAGCCGTTCAATAGAGAAAAAATAGGGGTGTATGCGGTTACAGGAACGCACCTTAGAGTGATTCAGAATTATTTTAGGGAATTCACCATGAATGGTGTAAAACAACTAATTCGGAAAGAAAAGGAAGGGGAATCGGAATGCTCACCCATCAGGGAGCCAAATGAAAAAGAGTAAATTCAATATGTCAAGAGCATCTTTCATTATTAGGTACAATGAGTGGAAAGAAAACTTGGCTCGGCGTTACGTATTTGTGCACCGGAAATAATTGCACAGTGCAGAATAAAGAATTAGTGAAATGCTTAAGTGCAGGTATTGAAGTTTTTAGGAAAAGCCGAAATTAATTTATTGGCTGACATGAATGCCCACATACCGGATTTAGATGGCTATACCAACAAAGGGAAGTTAAGGTTAGACCTTTGTGAGCAACATAACCTCGTCATCGTGAATGCAGGGCCTAAGTGGCAAGGGCCGATTATGAAGGGACGAAGGTACGTGGGGAGTGGGAACCGCCAATCGACCATTGATTATTGTCTGATGACATAAGAAATTCAAAATTTGAGAGGAATTATCATTGAAGAGGAAGCGTATAGCAGCATAGGGAATGAGCATAAGCACATCATTTGGAAAACAGTATATGTAGTTGGCAAAGAGAGCAAGGAGTGCAAAATGGCCAGCCCAAATTTGAACACAACAAATAACAAATATAGTCACTAAAGTCCAGGAACAACTTGGCAAATGCCCAAATGAAGAGTGGGAATATCGTGAGCTTCCCAGTGAATAAGAACAGAAATACAGAAAGAGAAACGTGTTCATTGGAAAGGAAAAAAGAAACGGAAACCCTGGTGGAACAGGGAGATACAAGAAGCGATCACCGAACGACAGAAGGCATCCCGAGAGCACAGGCCGGCAAAGAAGGCGCACTTGCCGCAGGATAAAGTGGCCAGTAAATGGAAAGTCTACATGGAGAAAACGTCTATGATTCAAATACTGGTGCAAGCAAAGATAAAAGGTAAAAGTGAACGTTGGTTGTCAGAAATACGTGAGAAAAAGAAGACCGCACCTAGAATATTTTATACCCACGTAAAATAATTAGGCAGGAAGTGAACAACAATGCAGCAATATATCCTAGACGAAAATGGAAACAAACTGGAAGGAAAAGCGGTATCAAATTACATCTGAAAAATAACAGCCAAATCTTTCCAAGGCAATGACGTCGTTGAGTTTGAAGAAAGAAAAAAGTGCATGAAAGTGAACAAGATAAAAAAGGAGCTTGTGCTGACAAATTTCAAGTGGAAGAAAGCCGAACAGAAAATTTCCCAAGCGCAAAGCCACAGGGATAGACGACGTTCGCGTTAGGCTGATTAATGAAAGGAAGGAAGCTATGGTGAAAGCAGATGAAAACACTTTAGAAGATAGACGAATGCCAGACAGCTGGCGACCAAGTAGAATGACCTTAATTGATAAAGGTAAGGGGGAGAAAGATAGAATTCACTCGTGTACACCGTTGACCATTACATCGGTAATAGACGGGCTAGCAATAGAGGCAATCAAATCAAAACTGCAATCATAAGCGGAGAATTATGGCATTTTTGGAGAACTTCTGAATGGCTTTAGAATGGGTTGGCGTTTGCATAACTTATTTGTTCTTACTTAGTGTATTGAAATATCAAGAGCAGAAAGCAGACCGTGATATGTGGCCTTTTTAGGCATTAGAGGAGCGTATGACAGTGTAGACCACAACATTTTGTGGGATTTTCTGGAAGGGGAAGGCTTAGGTGACGATTGTCTACAAATTATGAGAGAGATTTACTTAGAAAATACCGTTTGCGTTGAAGCGAACGGATGGGGAGCGAGAAGAATGTTAATATCCACAAGTGACTAAGGCAGGGGTGCCCTTTATCCCCGCTGATGTTTATGGCGTACATGGTGATGATGGAGAGGGCGCTAGAACAAAGTAATATCAGGTTTAACTCTCATCCAAAAAGGCGTGTGGAGGGGTAGAACAGCAGCTTCCAGGTTTACGTTATACGGACGACATTGTGTTGCTAGCTAAAGACCAAAGTGATTTCCAACGTCTTGCTAATATCTGTTCACAGGAAGGCTAGAAATTAGGTTTCAAATTTATTGTAAAAAAATCAGGTGTTATGGTATTCAATGAAAGCTGTGAACAGACAGAGGCGATACAGGGCCAGAAAATACCTAGAGTAAGAGAGCAGGAAAATCTTGGTATATGAATAAACGAAGGCAACAATGTATAAAAACACAGGAAAAAGCAATAAATGTAAAGGGGAAGAGAAATGCAGCCATAATGAAGCGCAGGGCGCTATGATGGTAGAAAAGGTGCTCCGGGGTATTTGGAAAGGTGCAATGGTTCCAGGACGTACTTTTGGAAATCCGTTGCTTGCTTACAATCAATGGTACAATCAGGACTCGACGTGAACCAAAGTTCAGTAGAACGACTCGCATTGGGCGTTCACGGGGAGACTACAAATGAAGCTGTGTAGGGTCATATGAGCTTGACTAGTTTAGAAATGAGAGAAGCTCACCATTTTTCGAAATGCAACTCTGAGAACTAGGCAAAAACAAAGCTTCGACAGTAAAATTGATTAAGAAGAACGACTGAGGAATATGAAAGAATGTAAATGGGCTGGGAGAGTTTTGAGGTATCTGTACAGGACAACATTGATTCACAGTGGAAAAAAGAACAAGGAAGCTTACCAGCAAGTATGCGGCCTGTAGGGTGAGCAACACAATAACAAATAACGTGTAGCGGAAAGTCAGAGAGGCTTAAATATTAGCATGGGTGGCGACACTTGAAAATATACCTGCCTTGAGGAGCTCTTTAAGGTGAAAATACGGTATCATGAAAGAAACAGTTTATGATAATTCAAAGGGAAGCTCATTACTTCAGCGCCAGATGGCGCCGACTGTTCCTAGGGAATCGCAAAAGAGGAGCCCTGCTGCAGTACACTCATCATACCTAACTCGTTTCAGTGGTGGCAATAGGTTGTGCTGCTATATTGATTCCATGCTTACGCATTACCTTCGACAGTCACAGTGAGATGGTTTCTGCCGTAATTTTATCCAAGCCGTCATCCCACTGAACAGCACGGCGACAGAGAGCTACATTGCTGGCATCGGTATGCGGCGTTATCAGGGCGTCCTGCTCAGAGTGTGCAAGAACTAGCGCAGTTTGCAGACGTGCAGATAACTCGCTAAATGCAGGTTTCTCTCTTTTTTTGGACGCCGGAAATTTACAGCAGAATCAAATTGGTTTGGCGCTGACTGTGTGCAAATGAATACATTTACCTAGGACAAGTACTCACAAGGGACCCTGATGATGAGGTGGAAACTTACTGAAGAATGAAATTGGGCTGTAGCGTATACAGCAGAGATACTCAGAGCCTTAATTAGCCATTATCACTAAAAAGAAAGGTGTAAAATCAGGGCATTCTACCGGTTCTAACATATGGGGCAGAATCCTGGAGTGATTTGACTGGCTACTTTTACAGGCTGCGAAGAAATTCAATGTATTACGAGTTCTCGTAGTCTGTAAACTTTCGTGGTTGACTGCACTATACCTTGAACACATGAGCTGTGTTCTGAAGAGTAAGGTCAATTGTGTGAAATCAACCCAGTGAGTGGGTTTTAATCTCTGAATCAATGGGTGTTTCAGCCAAAGTTCAACCAGGCAGAGTTAGAATCAGGGAGTCCAAGAGTCTGAGGAGCATTGAGCCCAGTGATTTTCTACACTCGAGTAGGGTCAGCGTCTTCCAGCAATGGTGATTTTCGGTATTAGTAAACCTGATGTTGATAACATATTTTGTGACTAAGCGTGGCTGTGCTTCGTTTATTTTGCCAAGCAATGGCTTTATTTCCAGCTTTAATCAATGGCAGCCCAACATGGCAGCCCAGGACCAAACACATGGACAACAATTGGCTATTTGGTTCAGGCGGATAAATAAGTTACTTGGATGGTTTTGTTTAGAAAAGAGGCCAGCAGTAGGCTGCACCCTTCCAAGCTTAAAGCACCAATTAAAGAAACACAGGCTTCGGTATCACTGCGCTTCAGGTTTAGTCAATAATGAGAAGATACAATAAAAGAGTAAACTACAAACACAGGTGAACCTTAGACATACATAGGCATATATAAAACAATACATATTCCTCTACACAATAACAAATCCAAACAATGCAATATAAGTAAACGTACACTACACACTACCGCCGCTTCAACGCTTATTACACTGGCATATACGGGAAAAAAACACGTGTCCGATATTTGTGTGGATGGTTGCATACTGACAAATAAACTGAAAACTGCAAATGCCCTTAACAAGTACAATTGCTCTGTGTTCACGATCGGTGATGGAAAGAGACCGCACATAGCTGTTTTAAATAGTATTCCACCCATCGGTGATCTCGACGTAAACGAAGCAGGCGTACTGTCCTTGCTTCTTGATCTTGATATGACGAAGTCGCCAGGCGTCGACGAAAGACCTGATACCTTTTTGGTGGGACACGCCGAATGGTGCGCCAAATATCTTTACGTCATTTATAATAAATCACTTTCATGTGCAGAAATCACAAACGATTGGATACCATGCAAAAATAATTCCCATCCCTAAATCAGGCGACCGTTCATTACTCCAATCTTACCGTCCTATCTCCCTCCTTTGCACTTCATCAAAAGTGATAGAACACATAATATTTAAGCACATCACAGTCTTCATAGAAAACAATGGCCTCCGTGATGCGCGACAACATGAATTCCGTCGTGGTAAATCCACCGTAATACAACTATTAGAAACAGTGCATAATATCGCGGCAGCACTAGATGGTCAAGTCGAAATTGACATGGTATTCTTAGATTTTGAGAAAGCCTTCGACCGTGTGTCCCACGAAAAGTTGTTATCAAAGTTAAAGCCTATTCTTAAAAACGGCCAACTACTATTGAGGCATATCTTACAGGCAGGCGACAGACAGTCGTTGTTGATGATGCGAAATCAGACTTATCCGATGTGCGATCTGGAATCCCAGTCTATGGCCCTCTTTTCTCTTTCTAGTTTTTATCAATGACATAGGGAATAATATACCAGCTAAAATTCCACTGTTTGCAGATGACTGCGTACTTTACCATGAAGTTCACAGTGAGGCAGATCAGACGATCCTAAATTCATCTTTATCAGCCATATCCACAGGGTGATTAGAGTGGCAAATGAGCAATAACCTAAGAAAAACAGTCTCAATGATAATTATACGCAAAAAGAAGCCGTTACCCTTTGTATACAGCATCAATGGCCATAACTTATCCTGTGTTACAGAATACAAATACCATGGTTTAGTAAATACGTCGGAGCTTAGGTGCAATAGCCATGTTTCTCACATTAAGAAAAAAGCCATGAAGAAGGTCGCATACCTGAGGAGGACAGGAGGCATACCTGATACAGTGGAAATCAGTCAGGTTTATTTTTAGTTCCTACCGCCGTCATGCATCAGTTAGTGCTCTTTTACAGGAGGCGAACTTGGGAACCCTAGAGGGAAGACGGTATCGAGAGAGGCTCAAAATGCTATATTTAATTCATCGGGAGCATGTAAAGCTAGATAAAGAATTGTATGTTACCCCTTGTAGCCGGCGCCCAACGCGTTCATCACATTCATTCAGGTTAGACTAGTATTCACACAATACCACTTTATTTAAGCAGTCGTTTTCCCCCGAACCATCCATGAGTGGAACGCCCTGTCTGAAAACGTTCTTCAAAGCTCAACCTTATCGTCCTTTTTGCACGCACGCTCTCATTATTCTATGACCAGAAACGTTGCCCATGATCCCTGTGCTATTCTATATACTATGTGATACAGATCATATCATGTTAAGGGCACCCTTATTTTTTTGTGCATAAGCCATTGTGCAAATATGTGCTGTATTGCAGAATTTTTATAGTGTTTTTATTGTTGTTTCTTCTTTTTTGGATTGTAACAAGATGACGCTTTGCTTGTTTCCACCCTTTTCTTATTCTTTGTTTTACTTTCCTTTCTTTTTTTTTCTTTCTTGTGTTTCTCATGTTATTAGGTTGTTCAACCCTTTATGTATATCCCACTCCTACCTGGGGCCTATAAAACAGGCTGGAAGTACGAAATAAACAAAAAATATACAAGTATATAGTGCCATCAGTATCACAAGAAATCACAGATCAATGCAGTCATACGATATTATGTACACTAAATTAATTCATGCTCATATGGCATTTCAAAAAAGTGTAGTTAAGGTATGCAAAAATAAGAAAAATTTGTACCAAGATATAAACCAATGCACAAGCTAGTTCAACCGTGAACAAATGCTGTAGTATCACTAAAATTTCATCACGAGGTTTACCATTTAGGAAAGGTGTTGCCATCGCTAAAAATGTGGAGAAGTTGGTACTGAAGCTTATCTCCAGGAGTGCGCATCGCAAGCTCAACTGTTTGTGGCAAGACATCTTTTGCGCATTGTGTTAGTGTGCTCCAAACTACTCGCTTGCTTTGTCCTGTTAGGAGGCCTAGCTGGAATCTGTGCAACTGGTTGCTAAGCTTTAGCTGATGGCGCATTGGAAGAGTGTAGGTCAAATTCGAAGGTTCTTTAGTCCCATTGCAACTTTTTGAAATATTTATGGTTGGCCTCGAAGATCATGGGCCAAATGTCCTTCAGTGGCCCTATTTCACGAATAAACCTTGAGTAATGAACCAAGAAATGGAGTTTCGGAATTACTGCGGTCGTGCCATATTTTCTAGAATACTCTGTTATAAATGTCTGTACAAGCCCGTCCAAGTATGCGAGCTTACCGGGAGGAATGTGTGGAGCAAATACTATGTGCATCACTTCACGATACTTTAGAAGTATTGCCCAATCATTGTTTCAGGAATTTTGCCACACAGAATTAAAGGAAGAAATGTTAGGCAGCACCACTTGCTTGGTGCTATGCCCTTCAGTGTGGCATTGCAGGTGATAAACGAGATGTTTAGGACACTTTGCATTTTTGCCAACTATATGCTGCTCAGGGACAACTAAAGAAAAATTCTTATTTCTATACATCTCACGCATCCGTTTGTCACCATGATTCTTGAAAATGTCATGCAAAAATCCACATTCCAATAGGTCATTTAACACTGATGACACTTCTAGCATTTTCATGGAGTGCACAATCTCATTTACATAGGCCTTTAACACAATCTCAAAAACAAACTGCAACAAGCTTTCCTACAACCGCATATGCAAGTTGTGACACTGTTCAGATTGAAGGAGAACCTCCATATAGCAGATTCTGCTTGCAGAACGAAGGAGGAAAAACCATCACTTGGTGAATGTTTCCCGAAGCCCTGAAATTTCTTGATGACCGAACAAGGGATTGCCAATAGGCACTGGGTTTTCCTCCACCATGAGGCTTCGTACCAACACTGAATTATTTTCCAAAGGTATAAAAAATTCTTCACTGTCCTGTGATTGATGCGCCCGTTGAAGTCTTGTGCCTAGTTCCTCAAGCATATTTGTGGGGTGACCGTACAAGTGCGAACAGTATGACGAAAAGTTGGTGTAGGTGTTGGCACAATCATCAATGCCAGAAAATATACGGAAATTTGGCTCCCCATTATGTGCCTCACCTATGTGTGTGACCCCTTTTGTAAACTGAAATGAAAAATATGGGCACCTCGGACAGTACTTAGCTTCCTTTATGGCATGTGCTATGGCAAAAACATACTCCGGCCACTAACACCCAAGCACATGCCCAGGAGAGCAGTCCCTGGACTGAGGGTCATGCATTATGTGCATATATAGTGCAATTATGCATTTTGTAGTAGCCAGAAAGAGAACAGTTGGCAGTATAAATTGCACACGTGCCCACACAAACGATGTCCGCACGCACTTTGTCACAGACGACGATCACACTCCCCCGAATTCGTCGGCGAAGTCTTATGCACACAAGCATGCGCATAAGACGCCAAGAAGAGAATTGTTTACACCAACCGCCGTTTTCGCGTGCTTTCCGGCCCACGACTACACGTACAGCGACGTGCATACACGAACACGGGGAAGAAATAGCCGAAGTAGCTTTATTTCATTCGATGAACGCGCAGGTGGCGCAGGCAGATGAACAAAGCGAAACTATCTAGGCGCGTAAAAACTTTATTATAAACGCCATTTTACGCTAGCAAATATGTCTTAAAATATCAAATAATGAACGCATGGTTTTTGTGTAGTTTATGGTGCTGCGATACAACAAAATTGTGAAGAATTATTACATCACAGACGTTCATATATCCTGCGGCGCCCCGGTTCCATGGTGAGCCAAGCCCGCAGGCCTGGGGCCTCCTGCGATAGCCCGCCATAATTTCTACATTGTACGCAAGTCAAGTTACCGTACTGCATGCTTCTTTGTGTTTGCGCGCTTTTCACGCATATGTTCATCAGACATGGCCTCAAAATGTCTTGTACCTCGGGAGGAGATCGTGGTTAATTTGGAGAGGTCATTGACACGGCAAGAGCTTATAGGAAACCTGCAATCATCCGGCGTCATGGTGAATGTCGATAGAGCGCAGCTAAAGCTCACGGTAAGTATGCGCAGTGCAATCGATCAAACATTATATGTTTCTCATCGTGATAAGCATTCTTCATAGTATATTCTGGCGCAGTGTACTTAATTAACGGCGAGCACGGCAAGAAAGACAATGACAACGAATGGTTCGCGCACCATCCATTGTCATTCTCTTTGTTCCCGCCCTCGTCATAAGTACCCAGCGCAAGAAAAAACTATAAACAGCCACCAACTAGCCCAATTCATCGCTCTTTCAAAGCATTTTTGCGCTTGGTCTAGCAGGAGCGCCGTGTTGAGTGTGTGTGCGTGCAGTGTCACAGTCATTCCAAGAAACGTCATATCTTGAAAATGTGTGCTTCCATGTAACCGAGCTCGAGCCTGTAACCTCCATTTAGACCGATTCTATTGAAATTTGTTGCACTCAGAGGGAAAAGGAGAGCCCTGTAGTGGTCATAAAGGGGAACTTGAACCATATTGTAGCGCTCGAGTATTTTATTAAGGCCTTGCAAAGGTTGTCTCTGTAATTGCTTAAAGAATGGTTACTTGCGTTCCTTTAGGGCGTCACTGTGGTAAAGCTATTACACAGCAGCGCTATACCAGTTTAGCCTTTAGTGTTGCTTGAACCCATTTCATTTTTTAAGGTCTGCCAATTGTTTCGAGGCGAGAATGCTATACTTACAAAGTTCATGGTTTCATTTGAATTTCGCGCTGCAGTTGCAACAGCGTAATTCAGTATTTCTCGTAACCTTTAAATTTCAGTTCTTGTTTGGAATAATCATTTTTTATTTACATGGCCATTTTGCACGGTATAGTGACACGTGGTTATCACCGTGCCAGGTGAACATGCAAGCACTATAGTGCAGCGATACCTGTATGCGTGGCTTCGTGCCGTTGCATTGTAGAGGCCCGTCAGTCGGTGCTGTGATTTCAACGTTGTTTTCATTAGCATAATGCCAGCGCTGCAGAAGATAGCTAGCTTTGCATTTTTGTGCTGCATCTCAAAGACCACTGGTTTTACCACGTCGAGGCCGGCGAAAGGCTTCGACATGCCAGCTTTTTGTCACCGCCCTTAAAAATTGCAGCATGCGAAACGAATGATGATGATATGTGGTTTTTAATGGCGCAAGGGCCAGTTATGGCCAAAGAGCGCCATGACAAATGGTAATATAAAGGATTTATTCTAAATCGCGTGAACAGTGATTTTATTATGAATGAATGAATGAATGTTTGGTTGTTATTGGCGCAAGCGCCAGGTATGGCCACAGAGCGCCAAGCCAGTGTTGATGAATTTGCAATGTAGGTATGAGTTCAGTGAGGTTCATGAGACGTGGCTGTAAAGGGGCCTTAAAAATATTCGCTCTAGAGTGCGTAAAATCTATCTGTTATAAAATTATGTCGATGATAATGACATGTTCTATGTGCAATAAAATCCATCGTGAGAGAATGATGCATTATAAAAGATATGTGACATGTTAAAATTACCTGGAGCACTACTGCCTCGCCAGAGCCCCAGAAACACAAGAGCCTGGAGGCCTGTGCTATACAGTATGACTATCACAGCGGCATCCTCTCTAGAGAGGAAGCGCTACGAATGTATGGGACTAATAACGTGTAGGACAACATCTCTGAGGAAACCTAGCACTGTTTCTGTTTTAAAAAGCGGTTCTGGACCGAGAAACATTACAGGATGAAGAGGAATGTGTTGACGGTATGCTAAAGAAAAATGTCTCCTTCTCTCAGATTCGGCTTTCCGACACTCCAGGAGGACGTGGAGCACGGTCAGCCTCTCTCCGCATCTGCCACAGGTTAGAGGGTCATTTCCGGTGAGTAAAAAGTTATGGGTGCTAAATGTGTGTCCTATTCTAAGACGACAGAATAGGACATCTGTCCGACGTGATTTTATTGCAGAAGGCCAGAAAGCTAAGTGTGGCTTTATTATGTGGAGCTTATTATTTGTTTCCCTGTCCCACAAGCGTTGCCAGTAGTTTCGCAGTTTCCTGCGCAAGAAGGGCCTCAGATCTCTGACAGGGACTGCAGCGGTAGGATGAACAGAATACGACGCAATTGATGTGGCCATCTGGTCCGCCAGAACGTTACCTTCGATGCCCCTATGACCCGGCACCGAGCATATGATGACATGCTGGTTACATATATACGCTTTACATAACACGGAATATAGTTCATTGATTACTGGATTTTTGTGCTTACAAAATGACATCAAGCCTTCACAGCGCTTAGGGAGTCCGTATATATAACAGATTTTTTGAGTTTTGTTTTCCTTACATGCTTTACAGCCGACAGTAGTGCGTAGGCCTCAGCCGTGAAGATGCTTGTTTCCGGATGCAGTGCATCGGATTCCGAGAAGGATGGGCCGCCGGCTGCATAGGACACCCCCTAGCGTGACTTCGATGCGTCTGTGTAGAACTCCGTGCAGGAGTACTTGTACTGGAGTTCCAGGAAATGCATTCGAATTTCGATATCTGGGGCTTCCTTTGTAACTTGCAGGAAAGATATATCACACTGTACCAGCTGCCACTCCCAAGGAGGTAGCAGCTTGGCTGGATGCATTAGGCGAAGCTCGAAGAGTGGGACATGCATTTCTTCACTAAGCTCCCTCACACGCAACGAGAAAGGTTGTCTGATGGAGGGACGATTGCGAAAGAGTGTAGAATATGTCATATCGTTAAGGGTATTAAAACACGGATGTTCAGGATTAGAGTGGACTTTCAGGAAATATGTTTGGCTGATGTATGTTCTCTGGAGATGGAGTGACCACTCATTTGATTCGACATGCAAACTTTCAATGGGACTTGTTCTGAAAGCGTCAGTGGCCAGTCTAATTCCTAAATGGTGAACCGGATCCAGCATCTTTAGCGCGCTCGGGGCTGCAGAATGATAAATCACGGCGCCGTAGTCCAATCGTGATCGAATGAGGCTTTTGTGAAGATTCATCAAACATCTTCTGTCGCTGCCTCATGCTGTATGGGATAAAATTTTCAGTAAGTTCATTGTTTTTAAGCATTTCACCTTGAGATATTTTATGTGTGGAGTAAATGTTAGTTTAGAGTCAAGTATGATACCTAGGAACTTGTGCTCTTTGTTCACAGGGATTTGGTGGCCATACATTTGGATATCGGGATCTGCCACGAGGCCTCTCTTTCTTGTGAAAAGCACACAAGAACTTTTGTTCAGGTTGACTTTAAATCCGTTTTCGTCTGCCCATTTAGATACTTTGTTCAAGCCCTGTTGTACTTGCCTCTCACACACTGCAAGGTTGCAGGATTTGAAACCTATTTGTATATCGTCTACGTAAAGAGAATAAAAAATGGCTGGCGGCAATGAAGCACGGAGGGTGTTCATTTTCACGATAAAGAGTGTGCAGCTAAGCACACCTCCTTGAGGTACACCATTTTCTTGTATAAAAGGTCGCGACAATACATTGCCGATTTTCACGCGGTAGGTACGTTTCGACAGATAGCTTTCTATTATGTTTAGCATATTTCCACGGATGCCCATCCCCGACACGTCTCGTAAGATCCCGTATCGCCACGTCGTGTCGTACGCCTTCTCCATATCGAGGAATATCGATAAGAAGAACTGCTTATGTACAAATGCATCGCGGATATTTGTTTCAATGCGTACAAGATGATCAGTCGTGGACCGCCCTTCTCTGAAGCCACACTGATAGGGATCAAGCATATTGTGCAATTCAAGGAAATGTATTAGTCTAAGATTAACCATTTTTTCGAATAGCTTACAAAGACAACTTGTAAGAGCTATCGGGCGATAACTTGCCGCCAAGGAAGGGTCTTTGTCCAGCTTCAAGACGGGAATAACAATAGCCTCCTTCCATGAGGATGGGAGGTATCCGGTAGCCCAGATAGAGTTGAAAAGTGCCAGAAGTGTCATTTGTGTGTCTTCGTGTAAGTTCTTAATCATGTCATAGATGATTCTATCAGCTCCCGGAGCAGAACTTCTACATGTGCTCAATGCAGCTTTAAGCTCGGCAATGTTAAAAGGACGGTTATATGGTTCATCCGGACGGCATTTGCGATCGAGTGTCTTAAGTTCAGCTAAGTGTTTATATTTGAGGAATGATTTTGCGTAATGTGTGGAGCTTGATACATGTTCGAAGTGTTCACCCAGAGTGTTCGCCTGGTCCTCCAAGGTAGTCCCTTGGTCGTCCACTAAGGGCAGAGGGTGGATTTGTTGCCCCTTTATCTTTCTTACACCATTCCAAACTTTAGATTCTTGAGTGTAGGACGTGATGCCCGAGAGAAACCTCTCCCAGCTAGCTCTCCTTGCCTGTCTCCGCGTACGCCTCCCTTGTGACTTTGCCAGTTTAAATTCAATAAGGTTTTCTGCAGTCGGGGAGCGACGCAGCAAACCCCACGCTTTGTTTTGTTTCTTTCGTGCCAGTCTGCACTCTTCATTCCACCAGGGTACCCGTCTTTTACAAGAGAGACCTTGTGTTTGGGGAATGAACTTTTCAGCTGCGTCGATTATAAAACAAGTGAAATATGCTACAGCATTGTCTATGTTAAAATCAGTGATAAAATCTCGTGATAAGTAAGTTGCTTACTTAAAATAATTCCATTCGGCGGACGCTAGTTTTCACCGGGGTGTATGTAGGGGACATTCATGTTGAGGCATTGAATTTAACATTACAGGAAAGTGGTCACTTCCATATGGATTTTTTATTAGATGCCATTGCAAGTGCGGGAAAATTGAAGCCGAGCAAATAGACAGGTCTATTGATGAATATGAATTGTTATGGATATTATAATAAGTTGGCTCCTTCTTGTTGAAGAGGCATACACCGGAGTTCACAAGAAAATTTTAAATGAAACGGCCTCTCGTGTCACATCGCGAGTCTCCCCATATGGTGTGGTGGGCATTAAAATTGCCTGCCAGTATGTAAGGGTCCGGAAGCTGGTCAATTAGGTTATAAAAATCACTTTTTTCAAGATGGAAATTAGGGCGTACATATAAGCAACATACAGTGGTCAATTTATTAAATAGAATTGCCCGAATTGACACTGCCTCAAGGAGCGTCTGAAGGGCGACCTGGTGACAAGGTACGGACTTGTCTACAACTATTGCTACACCGCCATACGAGGTATTCGCCTCGTTGCGGCCTTTACGGTAGATGGCGTACTGACAAAGAAAGTTTGTGTGCATTTAAGATGTGTCTCCTGAACACACAGCACCTTTGGGTTATATGTGTGTAATAGTTCTTTAATGTCATCGAGGTTGTGGATAAGACCTCTAACGTTCCAGTGTATTATTTGTGTAGCCATATTGTTCGTGTTTTTTATGCTGTGTGTCAAGAGGAGTCAAGTAAGAGAAATGACTTACGGAGCCTTTTCAGGCCCCGTAATTATGGTACGGGTTTTGTCTTTCCTGGAGCGGTCGCGAGACTCCCGCCGCTCCCGAGGCGCTAGATGCGCCTTCTGGCTCGGGGTTGTGTCCATCGACTCCTGGGAGCCGCTGGACTTCCGCTCACTAGAGCGGGGTGTTTTCAGGGTAGGCCTTGCCTCGAAAAGCAGGGCCTTGGAGGCCACCAACCCAGAGGTTGATGGGCCCTCCTTCGGGGACGGCGCAGCAGCGCTGGCTGCTGACGCCAGGGGGGCTTGTGGCAGGGCCGCAACCACGCTCGTTGTGGTCTGGGCCGGAGTCGGAGTCTGCTGCGACGCTGCCCCCTTGCGCGCCGCACCAGCATACCCCGAGGTATGGAAAAAAGAAACACGTTTCCGCGCTTCTTGAAAAGAGATGTTTTCTTTGATTTTCATGGTTATTATGTATTTTTCTTTCTTCCATGTGGGACAGGTTCGAGAGTATGCTGCGTGTCCACCGTCACAGTTGGGACAGTGGGGTGTGCCATTACAGTTGTTGGATTCGTGTTCGTGTTCGCCACACTTCGCACAGGTTAGTCGGCCACGGCAGCTTTGCGAACCATGGCCATATCTCTGACATTTGAAGCATCTTCGGGGGTTTGGGATGCAAGGCCTGACTCGAAGTTTGGTATATCCTGTTTCTAAGGTTTCTGGCAGAACGCTGGACGCAAGGGTGAGGATGAGATGTTTAGTTGGGATATCTTGGTTGTCTCGCTTGATTTTTATTCTTTGCACCTGAATCACATTGTGTTCTTTCCAGCCCTCCAGGAGCTCTTCCTCGCTTAGGCTCAATAGATCTTCATCAGAGATGACTCCTTTACATGTATTCAGTGATCGGTGGGGGGCAACAGTGATTTTCACATTACGGAACGCTAAGAGACTGGAGAGTTTTTCATGCTGTAGAGTGTCGCGGACCTCAAAAAGAAGGTCGCCACTGCTCAGTTTCGTCACCTTGTAGCCAGCACCTAGTGTTTTGGTAAGGCATTTAGCTACGATGAAAGGTGAGATAGTTCTGACTGTCTTTTCAGGATCTTGACTGTGTATGACATGGTAGCGGGGGAAAGTTCCTTTGCGCTGCCTGAATAGTTGGAAAGTTTCTTCGGTGCGCCCTCTTTTTGAAAGAGGACGATCGGAAAGGGGGGGGGGGGAATGACGTGTTAGCCATGCAAAATTCATTTATTTCGGCAGCTACGCCAGCCGCCCACCGCCGAGCCCAACAAGGGGACGCCACGAGTCCGGGAGGAAACGCAGACGCCAGCTGTACGTAGCCACTATAACCTAATATAACATACCCAAGGTTGGATAGATACACCAGGTTAACCCTTGCTGCCTAGAAATTCGGAAGTGAGAAGAAGTGATAAGAAGACAGGAAAGAAGAGATAGCGAGAGGGAAAGCAAAAGATTGTATAGAGGGACAGGAAAAGGCGACTGCCGATTTCCTCCAGGTGGGTCAGTCTGGAGGTGCCGTCTATGTGAAGCAGAGGCAAAAGAGGTGTGTTGCCTCCGCCGGGGGGCCTTAAAGGTCCAGACGCCCAGCATCGGCTCAACCTCCAGGATCCCCCTTTCCCCAGACACGGCTAAGCCGCGCACGGCTACACGCGGGAGGGTCGAACCCTCGTGTGCTCGGGTACGTGGTGTCGCAACACACCAAACGCCTGCTTACGCAGACGCCCCTGCGGGGATGCGAAACGAAGCCATATTTGAATTATCACCTCAGAGTGAGCTAATTTAGTTGTGGGGCCACTGTGGCTGTCCGTCGCACAGCGCGGTCATTCGCACCCGTTGGCCATAATCGCCACTGCTCCAATCACCGTGCCATATCGTACACCTTAAAAAACTGATCAGTGACTCGTAATGCTCCAGTAAACAATACTTCGCTGTTGAAAGAAGAACACGTACAATAATATTCTTTTCTTTAACCTTTCGGAACAGGTGTGTGATGAAGACCTTAAAGTATTTGTAAATGTCCCAGATGATTTTGTCATTATTTAAAAGCTTAAATTGCAACGGGAAGAATTGAATGTGTACCGATAAGTGCAACACAAAAAAGTACTGGAAATGACATTTCTTACTTCATTTTATGTTTGCTATGAAGGTTCTCAATCTTGAAGCCCTAAACAATTACACAAGCCTCAAAACAGCCTAAATAATTTCCCATGGCAGCATTGCTATGAACGTATTTTGGTTTCATTTCCGAGGAGGTACGTGTATGTCTCATAATTCTGAATGTGGTCACGTGACAGCAGCATATTGTGGTATTTCTGTGCTTTCTCAGGCTCGCTCAATTGTCTGTAAAGTTATCTAGACGTTCAACTGTAGTAGTGTTGTAGGTAAACAAACAAACAAAACCGACAAACACGGTCGCCACAACCAATCGTTTACTGAGAGGCCATCCAACAATAGATGTACCATTTGGGGAGCATGCACAGCATCGTATCACTGGGAGAAAATAGGCGACACAAGAAAACTTGTGTCAAATAAGTGTCATTCATAAGATCGTACTCTGGATAGTTCAGGCTTGTGGATACTTCCTTGCCGTAAATAGCTAGAGGCATTCTTTTTCATAAAATATGCCTCCCCTGCGAAAGGTGAGGTGCTATTCTGCTTCTGTCTAGAATCTGGTAACTTTGCCACATAATATAGTTATGAAGCAACACCCGTGGTTAATTTATATCCTCATTTCCTTTAAGCACACATCTAGAAACACAGTTCTTGCCACTTATTTGTAAAATAAGCTGACGTTCAACACGGCTGCCTGGACGAAATCCCGTGTAAATGCAGCATGACCTCTGGCCTTTTCTTCTAGCGTTCAGGCGGAGTCCTTTCCCTTCCAGCCTCAAGTTTTTCACTTTGAAAAAAAGGCTCGGTCACAGCAAAAACTACCGTCATAAGGAAGCTTGCTGCAAAAAGTCGGCCTGCCTGGAAGTCAAAGGTATTGTATGATATGTGGGCACTTGTTCCAGGGCACAGATTCCATGCGCTGCCATGCAAGATAATTTTTCGCAATCTTCGAGTGGGAAGAATCAAAAGGCACAAGGCCTTACTTGGCAATGTGGAAAGAAATTTATTTCTGTAGTTTACGTTCAAAATGACGACCTGATTGTATGGCATGCTGTAGTGCGAGACACTGCGTTCTTTTTAATGACTGGGCTTCTTTGTGTGTGCCTACATGCACATACACAAGTGCCTTTACATTGAACTGTATGGAATTGCAGCTGCCATGGCCAGGAATCGAACCCACAACCTCACGCTTAGTTCGCCAGAGCCACTTAGTCACCATGGCATGCGGCATGTGGGAAGAATAGATTGTAGTTTCTTGATCTGAAGCTGAAAATGTGTTCTGATCATGTACGTTGTGGGTACTTTTCACGCTGCCAAGAAAAGACACTTGCCATTTGATTTTGCCCACTGGCAGATTCTGAAAATGTGTTATGAATGACTTTGCATGGAATCTGGGCTCTGGAAGTAGTGCTGACATCTCGTACAATACATTTGATTTACAGGTATGCCACGTTTCTTTCAGTGGGCTCCTTGTGTTGTTTGTTGTTGCTGTGGCAGAGTAACTCTCGCAAAGAGCTAAACTTGCTGCTGGAAGGGTAAAGGCCCTGTCTGGAAGATTGAAGGGTAGGCCTAAGGTTGTCTACATTTACACAGGATTTCATACAACCTCAAAAAGGTTGCAGGCAAACATGTTAACCCTCTGGCTTTTCCAGACACTAATAACTTGCAAGAACTCTGTCCCCTGGTGCGTGCTGAAAGCAAATGAGAATATAAGATAATTGTGGCGAAACAGCACAAATGATGGGATGGGTAAAAAATGAACACGACAATACGCTGTCCAGCACCTGGTCGTTTCACCAGTCCCGTCGTCTGCACTGTTTTGTCACAATGTACTGTACTTCAACTAACAAGTCCAGCTAAGAACACTTCCGCAATATAAAACAAGGCACGGGTGTCCCTTCATAATCACATCATGCGGCAATGTTTACATTGGTCAGACGGAACTATGTGCAAACGAGTATCCTAAGGAGGATGCTCAAATAGCAAGGAAGGGAATATGTACCCATGCTCGGCCGTGCACTTTCCATGTGAATGCGAGTCACGGTTTCAGTAGGCAGATCGTAGCCAGAAACACAAGCGCATGTCACAATTCACATTGGAGGCCTTTTTAACAAAAGAATGCGTCTCTTTGCGGCAAAATGAGTCATCCACAAGCCTGCACCATTCTGAGTGCAATCTTATGAATGGTACTTTCTCAACACTTTTTTGTCGTTGCGAATTTTTCTAGAGTGCATGCCCCCAAAGGGTACATTTATTGGTGCTCGTGCTTGATATACTTTATTATCCATCTGTATGTTCACTGCACTAAAGTTCCATAATGTTTTACCTATGTTTTCCATTAAAAGAATCGCCTGTCACGCCACGAGTGCAGGTATTCATAATTTTCCTGCTAATATATGATGAAATTTCTTTGTATCTTTGTCGTTAGCTGTAAAGAAGAATCATGAAGGTTGACTACCGATTGACTACCACCTCCCTCATTCACTATAGAGAAGTTCTGAGATTCTTTTTGCTGTTTAATTGGTGTGTTTGTTTTGACCTACTTTTGCAGGATTGTGGTTGTTCTGGACGTTGAATTAACGAAAATACCGCTGCAAGTAGCACCTACACTTACGTCATATCCTCACCAGCACTCCTTGACATCAAAATGGCTGTTGAGAAACATTCTGTGATGCACTTTGAAAAAAGGCAGCTACTCATCCAGTGGTTGTTTCACAATCTCTGCTCATATGGAATGTGAGAGGCAATTTATATAATTTTGCGCACCTTGTTCTTACAATGATGTTATCTTGCTTCCCTGGATTGCCGAAGTACATTAAACTCGCAATAATTCATACTCGGATATTTCGAACTCTCAGTTCATTCAAATTTTGTATTTTTCTGTTTGGCCCACTGTGTTTTTAACGTACTTAAAAGCCGCATAAGGCAAACTGCAGTATTTGGTTATTCATGCTAGTTCAAAAATATTTTTCTTGTCCTTACCGGAAAGATCAGCTGCCTTTGTCACTTCAGCTGAACATTTGAATTCATATATCTTTCAAACAGCTGATAATGAAGCCGATGGCCTGCCTGCAGTAGTCAAAGCTGTCAAAACCATGAGCAGAAAACAACTGGCTGCCCTTGCTGGTAGAGAAAGCTTTCTTTTGTAGTCAAAGGCTGCTAGAATCAGTCAACAATTTGCAGTTTATTTTCAAAAGACGAATAAATGGATATGTCATTAGTGTATAGGCTAATATGTGTCCTCAAGTCATGTTCATGCTTCCATCTGATAATTCAAGTTGAATTCTGGGGTCCCCTCGAGTACGAATAATCTGGTCTACTGTATTGTGAGCCTCCTGTTTCATTATTTGGTCTACGAAAAAGGGCGACTCCTGCTTCATTTTTTGTAGTGCTTACTCTTTGTTAGCATGTATGTGTGCAAAGTATTGTTAATGCAAGCATGTAATGTTGCTCATTCTGTTTTGGCTAATGTGCAATAATTGTAAACTGAAAGCTATGAGAAGTATGTTTGCATGAGCATGAAGAGACACATAGAGCCTGTTCCTACTTAGGCACTATATAACCCAGTGCAAAAAGGATAATCAAGATTCAAGTAACTGATTTTGTCCATTAGGTTAAATTGTGATGTTAATGTTAACAGCATTTTTATGAAAAGTTCACCACTGAACTAAATTATTTTACGGCACATGTTGCTTGCATTTGTATACATATCCTTGGATTCTACCACATAAATGCACTTGACATAGCCACGTCACGTGATCAAATTTAGTGACACTTCCAGCAAGCTCACTTCAACTCGCTGAGTGTCGCTTTAGTGGCATGGCGCTAGAAAGCAAAATGAAGTATCTGTCACTCATGATTGATGACAATGACAATCTACAAAGCCATGGGGTGTTGAGAATGAACATTTCCAGCTTGATTTCGCTTTGCTTTTCTCCCAAAGGAGCTCGTAACATTTGGAATCATGAAAAAATCTGTCTTGGAATTAGTGCCCACCCTTCGATGAGCATCTATTTATTTCTTTAGAGCACAAGACCACAAGCTGTGATTAATAGTCACTTTTTTCTCAAAGTAAAAAGGCAAGGCACTAATACACTTAATTTTGATGCGGACTAAGAGCAACAGGTGGTCAGACAAGTGAATTTTTCACTTTCAACTCTTATAGCTAGGAAGTTACTGTGTGACGTTAACACCCGAAAATCAGTCCTGTAGCACAGTACAAGTAGAAAGGGAAAGCTTTTGCAGAAGTAGTGTGTTTAGGGGGCCGTACCATTTCATCATCATCATCAGCAGCAGCAGCAGCTGGATGAAGGCCTCTCATTGCGATCTCCAATTACCCCTGTCCTGCGCCAACTGATTCCAACTACCACGCGCAAATTTCCTAATTCCATCGCACCACCTAGTCCACTGCCATCCTTTACTGCGCTTCCCTTCTCTTCGTACCAATTCTGCCACCCTAATGGTCCAACGGTTAGCTAATCTGAGCATTAAATTACCTGCCCAGCGCCATTTCTTTCTCTTAATATCTATTGGAATATCGTCTATACCCATTTGCTCTCTGATCCCAACCGCTCTCTTTCTGTCGCTTAAAGTTATGCCTAGCATTCTTCGTTCCATCGCTCTTTGCAGGGTCCTTAAGTTGTTCTCAAGCTTCTTTGTCAGCCTCCAAGTCTCTGCCCCATATGTCAGCACCGGTACTATGCACTGATGGTATGATGGTTTTCAATGATAACGGTAAGCTCCCAGTCAGAAGCTCACGATGTCACGGCCATCTAATTTGCTGCTAATCAATTGCTTCAGGACATCTAATGCGCGTAAATTAGCTCCCGTTCCACTGTCAGCGTGTAGAAAACCCACAAATCTTATTGTGTATTTCAATTCTTTGCACAAGCATCTTTTGTGTACTGCAGTTTCCTACATCTACATTTATGAGAAATGGAGTTAAAATTTTAAATGTATGGTGCTGACGTTATTTGTTGAATCAGCATAGGTCATAAGTACGTCATATGTGAACTAAAGCCTCTTGATAACAAGCTATCATGACTGAAAGTTGAGTTTTCTTTAAGCACTATCTCATTAAAAGCACGGAAGCTCTAAGAGCGCCTTTCAACAGTCCAAAGGCTTGTGGTAGCAGCAAGGCTTTGAGCAGCAGCACAGCTGTCTCGTTAGTCGATTATGATAGCATGATGCAGCCAGACTCCTGCGGAGCTGGCACATTGTGCTAGAGTGACAATGTTTTGCCTGTGCATGTTGGCAAGAAAAAAAGAAAAGAGCCGTCATGCATGGTGCACCAACCACTGTAATGCGAATGTCTCACTTGGTACTAAGCCACGTAAGTAACCACTGCGCTTCAATAGATTACAAGTTGGGTAGCCAACGAGAGACTCATATCTGGTTAACCTCTCTGCCCTTCCTCTTCATTCTCTCTCTCTCTCTCAATAGCCTATTAGAAAATTGATGTACTGTAGTCCGAAGCTCATACAGAACATCACTTAATGTGAATTTGTTATAGGGAGGGTTTGCTGTAGATTGCATCACATGCTGGTTTCATAAGGGAAATTTTAGGAGGCACTAGAAAACATTTAATGGTTAAGCAGATCTTGCCAGGATTGAACTGCACGTTAGTTTAACAATAAATGCATGCTATGTTCAGTCTGGATTCGTGCAATTTTTATTGTGCACCTATTCTGTGTGTATTCACAAAAGTAATGAAGTGCACAAACTACAATAAAACTATATAATTCCACAGCCCAAGTGTGCAGGTTGCAGTTAACATGAGCACACTGTACTTCATTTCAGTGACTATCTCATGCATCTGGTAGTCGGAAGCTTTATGCTTCAGCTACAAAAAGTGTTCCAGTTTTGTCAGTCTTGTTATTTCTGTTAGCTTCGGCTAAATTAATTCACAGCAAGCGTTGTAATTATGACAACATGTGCCTGATTCACACTGAATGAATACTATGCTCAAATATGCATAAAACTGAGTACCGGGTCACACTGCCATTAAACAAAGTATACCGTTGCGTTTCTGGTATTGTTCCCACTACCTCAATTATGTAAGAAATTTGTGCGGTCTATGAGAAACGCCCATGAACTTCATCAGTAAGCACACTTGATTTTACTGATTTTTGACAATGCCCCACTTTGTGTAACTTGCAGTAATTAGACTATTAGTAAAGAATGTGTACACTTTTTGCTCTTGAATTTTGATACACGCAACGCGCTGACCTCTCTAATAACGCTGGTGTTTGTTTAGGCATCCAGGGAAGCTGTACGAGGAAGTAAGCAAAGCGCTTGTAGCAAAATACACCAGTTTGACTGACAGCACTGGAACAGGATATGTAAGCTTTGTGTTTTTTTTATGTATTGATGATTTCCACCACGTGATGTCCGCAACAGTTTGTCCCTTCGCCAGAATCTTTTTTTTTTAACTCCAGCAAAATAAAGCGACATAGATGGAGCATGTTATGGTGGTGGAAAATTTTATTTCATTCCTGATGTGCCTGCAGTACTGCTGCAGTGTTTTTGTTAGTGACACAGCACTTGATCTCCTTAAAAAATTACGGCTTATCAGTGACAGCTGTGCAATATCGCTTCATCTTTTGCATTTGGCAATGCACAGAAGTACACCTTAGCCAAATAGATTTAACACGTAGCTTTAATTCTCCCATATCTGCTGCGATTACCAGGGGGTACATTCACATGTAAGTTTTTGATTAGCTAGCATAGGCACTGCCAGCACTCAGCAAGGGGGTTAATGAGGTCTGTGTTCTTCATCTCATGTATTTAATTGGAAAACCTGATAGCATATTTGTATTGTCACGTTGTAGTGATGTTAAAGAACACAGCCGCAATACAGTGAAAGACAAAACTATATTTTATTGGGCGAACCTCGGCCCACCAAACAGGCAACACTTAAAGCACAACGAGAGCGGTAGACACAGTCGGCGATCGGCGAAAATATGATCAGCTGGTCAAGCGCGTCGGCTTTTATAGATCAGTCTTTGAACGTTCCAGTTATCGCTGGGGCCCGCATGCCTTCCACAAAGTTCCACGCCATTCGCATCGCACATGCATGCAATCAGATTACACACGGTTCGGCGACAACAGACAGTGGATAGAAGCATCGATAACATTCTAGAAACTTCTGATACATTCAGACACGTCCTGCGCAGAGTGATAACATTTCGTGGACAGTAAAAGCGCTCACGCGTAAAAGATAAACGAGTTCACCTGTCAATTCGCCCCTCTCCGAAGGCATCGTCTCGATGCTGCAAACATAACAGGCGAGTAAAACACAAAAGGACACATGATAAACAGAGTAGCAACAAAGAAACAAAGTGCAAGGTGACACGGTCCAAAAAAGGAATAAAAAGTTCAGCTATGCGACGTCCCCAAAATTCGTTAGCGAGGGTGAAACGGCTTAAGACGCAAAACATGAACTACTTCAGGTCGTGAGCGGCGCAGCTGTGAATGCGAAATGCTGTCTGGTACGACTTCATAGTCTAGTTTGCCAAGACGTCTGGTGACGTTATAGCGTCCGAAATAGCGTCTCAATAGTTTCTCACTGAGTCTTCGTCTACGTATTGGGGCCCAAACCCAAACACGGTCGCCAGGCTGGTACTGGACGTAGCGTCGTCCGAGGTTGTAGTGTCGGCTGTCGGTACGCTGCTGGTTCTTGATCCGTAGGCGGGCGAGCTGTATGGCAGCATGGCGCCGAGAGTCGTCGTCGGGTTCCTGCCTGAAACCAGCTTGAACGACGTGATCTGTGTTGTTTCTCGCACCAGCATGTTGTAAGCGAAGGTTACGTACGGCGGGGCGGCATCCCACGTCTTATACTCAACATCGACGTACATCGCTAGCATGTCGGCGAGGGTCTTGTTCAGGCGCTCCGTGAGACCATTCGTCTGCGGGTGGTAGGCAGTAGTCCTCCTGTGGCTTGTCTGGCGGTATTGCAGAATGGCTTGGGTGAACTCTCCTGTAAAAGCCGTTCCTCTGTCAGTGATGAGGACTTCTGGAGCACCATGTTGCAGCAGGGTGTTCTCGACGAAAAATTTCTCAACTGCGGCTGCGCTGCCTTTCGGTAGAGCTTTAGTTTCAGCGAAGTGGGTGAGATAGTCCGTCGCCACGACGATCCACTTATTTCCGGAAGTTGATGGCGGAAACGGTCCCAGCAAGTCCATCCCAATCTGCTGAAAAGGTCGGTAAGGAGCCTTGAGCGGTTGTAGCATTCACGCTGGCCTTGTTGGTGGTGTCTTGCGTCGCTGGCAGTCTCGACATGTCTTGACGTAACGGGCGACATCGGCGGTTAGCGCGGCCAGTTATACCTTTCTTGTATCCTCAATAGCAACCGGGAGAAACCGAGGTGCTCAGCGGTCGGATCGTCATGTAGGGAGTGCAGTACTTCTGAACGAAGCGTCGACAGAACAACAAAGAAGTTGTTGGCGCGGACTGGTAAGAAGTTCTTCGCGAGTAGGTTGTTTTGAAGCGTTATAAAAGACAATCCATGCTTAATTGTCCTAGGGAGAACGTCGGTGTGCCTTTCTAAATAATCGACGAGGCCTTTTAGCTTCGGGTCTACTCGTTGCTGTTCAGCAAAGAATTCCGCGTTTACTATTCCTAGGAAGGCGTCGTCATCCTCGTCATCATGAGGCGGCGGGTCAATGGGGGCGCGTGATAGGCAATGGGCCTCTGAGTGTTTTTGTCCGGACATATAGATTACAGTGATGTTGTATTATTGTAGTGTGATGCTCCACCGCACCAGCCGTCCTGAAGGGTCCTTTAAGTTAGCTAGCCAACGCAACGCGTGATAGACACTGACCACATTGAAGAGCCTCCCTTATGGGTAAGGGCGGAATTTCGCTGTAGCCCAAATGATGGCGAGGCATTCCTTTTCAGTCGTAGAATAATTGTCTTCCGCTTTTGACAGTGACCGTCTAGCACAAGATATCACCCGTTCCAGTCCGTCTTTCCTCTGGACTAGGACGGCAACGAGGCCTAGGCTACTGGCGCCAGTGTGGATTTTGGTATCGGCGTCCTCGTCGAAGTCTGCAAGTACCGGAGGCGGCTGCATGCGTCGTTTGAGTTTTTGAAATGAATGGGCATCACATTTGGTTAGATGTGTTTGCGGCTCCGCGCTGCGTGAAGTCCTTGACAAAGCGCCTGTAGTAGGCACAAATGCCAAGGAATCTACGCAATGCCTTCTCTTCGAAGGGCTGCGGGAACTTTGCGATGGCAGCTGTTTTCTTTGCGATGGCAGTCGGGGCGGACTCCTCACTTGCTGATCACGTGGCTTAGAAACAGAAGCTAGTTGTAAGCGAAGCGGCACTTTTCCGGCTTCAGAGTGAGCCCTGATGACCTGCTGGCCTCTAGTACTGTTGGAAGCCGCCTAAGGTGATCGTCGAAATTTCCGGCGAAGACGACGACGTCATTCAAGTACACAAGACAGATCTGCCACTTCAATCCTGCTAAAACCATGTCCATCACGCGCTGGAACGTTGGAGGCGCCAAACACAGTCCGAATGGCATAACCTTGAACTCGTAAAGGCCATCAGGGATTTTGAAGGTGGTCTTTTCACGATCCCTTTCGTCGACTTCTATTTGCGAATAGCCAGACTTGAGGTCCACCGACGAGAAGTATTTAGCGTTGCGGAGCCGATCCAATGCGCCGTCTATTCGTAGGATGGGGTATACGTCCTTCTTCGTGCTCTTGTTCAGACGACGATATCCGACGCAGAAACGTAGGGTTCCGTCCTTTTTCTTCGCCAAGACTACAGCATGATGATGTCGTCGCGCAGCATTTCGTCGACATGGTGCCTTATAGCCTCACGTTCTCGCCTAGAAGCTCAATAAGCACTGTGGCGGAGTGGTCGAGCACACTCTTTGGTTATTATGAGGTGCTTTGCGACTGGCGTTTGTCCAATCCTCGATGACGTCAAAAAGCACTCTTTGTATCGTCGAAGTAAACTTCCGAGCTGTTGTTGCCTAATAATGGGGACAGTTGGACTTATGTCGAAGTCTCGTTCGGTAACTACGGTCGTCTGGGTAGATGCGGCAGAATCCGAGAAGACAAACGCATTGCTGGTTTCCATACTTTCCCCAACGTAAGCGATCGTCGTGCCATTGTTGACATGCTTGAACTTCTGGCTGAAGTTTGTCTGCTACACTATCGTGTTTCCTCCGTGCCGTCGAGCGATTCTTCTTACACCTCCACCAGATATCACGTGGTAGAGACGTTAAAGAACGCAGTAGCAATACTCTGAAAGACAAAACTAGCTTTTCTTGGGCGAACCTGTGCCCGCAAAACCCACAAACTTAAAGCACAACGAGAGCGGCGGACACAGTCGGCGATCGGCGAAAATCTGATCAGCGGGTCAAGCGCGACGGCTTTTATAGATCAGTCGTCGAATGTTCCAGAGTAATCGCTTGTGCCCGCATACCTTCCACAAATTTCTACGCCATTCACGTCACGCATACATACAATCACATTACACAATGTTCGGCGATAAGAGACAACGAATAGAAGCATCGATAACATTCTAGAAACTTCCGATACATTTAGATGCGTCCTGCGCTGAGGAATAACATTTGGTGGACGGTAAGAGCACTCACCCGTAGAAGATAAACGAGTTCACGTGTGAGTATGTTACAGTGACCTGTAGCGCCTTGCACATGCCCTAGCTACTCTGAACACTAATTTCCGTATTTTAATATCGTGATGCGGGCTTTAGACTACCCCAGAAAGCTAAATTTTATTGAAAGCAGCACAGTGCTTTAGAAAAAGTGCACATTTTGTCTTAATGATTCAGAATGTTTCAAAGCAATACTATAAACTGGCAGATTTACCAATTTCTAGCTTTTCATTGCAGTAATAGCCAAAACCTGTTAGTAACTCTATTGTGAGATGTAATAAAATGTTGACATTTTAAACTTTCTAGATTCTGGGAGGGAAACGTTGAGCTTCAAGGCGAAGTATTAAAGCAGAAAGATACAGATACAACGTGGAGAAATTGTGGCCTACCAAAAGGCCTCACACAAGTAGTACATTGACCAGTGGCGAGACAGCGGCAAAAAAAAATAGAAACACCTACTGCTGTAAGCATGGGTGGCCTGGCGTTGGCACGTAACAAATCATTTAATTTTAAAGATAATTGGTACATTTTTTTTCTTTCTTAGGTCGTTAAAGAGTGGGATGGCGAAAATGAGAACCGTATCAGAAGCCACATCGCTTGCATGAAAGAGGAGCTTGTGAAACCAAAGGCTAACTTTTCATGAGTCACAGCTTGCATATCAAGGAATTTCAGAACTCGACGGGACTGGATTGAAAAGGAGTGCCGATCAATCCAGTCTATCACGGCTGATTATCCAGCTCCGAAATAATCGCCACGGTAATTGCTATTATGTTTTTTAAATATCTTGTTGTATGCTCGGTTACCAAATAAATTTCCCGTATTGCGTGGGGGTGTAACATTTATACGTATTCTGGTCAGGTTCGTGGACTCTCCTACAGTGTTGCATGAGGCGAAATAAGGTATAGTCATGAATATACCTCTAACGGCCCATGTTAAATTTTAAAAATGTGAGAATGCAATGATTGTGCTTTATTATTTAGATTTCACTATAGCATCAGTGTTGTACTGCGGAAATTTTAGAGGCTCGCAATGACTGCCTCTGAACAAGTTGAAGTCACGGCGCACGTATCTTCTTTTTAGTCAGCATAATATTATTTGGACTGCACTGTTCGCATTCATTGTGCTTCCATCAATCTTTCATTAACAAATTGTTAGTTTAGTAGTTGCAGGAATGCACCATTTTTGTGCGCTCTGCAACACTGCAGTAATTGGAATGGCTACGCACATGGCTTGGTGGAATACGAACAAAAGTTAGCCTCCTCGGGATTAAATGGCTATGTGCCCTCCAAACAACTCTGTGCTACGTCACAGCTACTTTGGGCTTCAGAACAAGGTTTATCACAGAAGTTTCATGACAAATAAACACTATTCCAAGGACTCATGCTCGCTGTTCACTGCTTGAATCCTAAGAGTCATTAGATATAGGCGGAGAAGAAAAAGATGGTGTGGTTTTATATGGGGTATCCTTAAATATTCTAACTGTAGGTACAATTTGGTTTTCAAGCCTTCCATTGCGGCACCTCATTGCCTGTCAGGGAGGGCAAATCAAACAACCTTTCATTTTCCCCATCATTGATTGTCATGTTACAGGTCAGCAGAAAGGCACTGAGAAAATCTTTCTCTTATACTTTGCATGACATATTTGTGATATGGAATGCGATGGCAATGAATGGCGATGCCATGACCAGTCCTTGTACATGGTGCAAACTCCTGGTCTATGCAAGTTTAAGTGGAACTTTAAATAAAGAAACTAAAGCTGCTGCCCACCTCATTGCTTTATGGTATGGTTTCAATAGCCTCTTCTCTAATTTCGAAAGCTGCTAGGGTATTTTGTAGCATTACTATACTTTAATATATTTCAGGTGAATAATATTGTTCAAGTAGCTTATTGTACAATTTGCAGCATGTAAAGACTAAGTTGACCCACTTGTTAGCTAGAAGATAACACATTACTAGTAGTTTTAGCAGTACACATTCATTTCCATTACGGTTAGTTTTATGCACTCGAGTTGTAGCTCAAGACTTGTAATATGCATTGTACTAACTGTTCTAAGCCAAAGATTTTGTAAACAAGCAGGCTATGAGACGAGTGACCGTGCATTCTTTTTTCCTTTGCTTTAGAGCAATGCACTGCTGTAAGGAGTGACCATTTTATCTTTTATTTTTCCTCCATTAAGCTTCACAGCGAGTTTGTGCTGCAAACAGATGGTGACATGAGTACAACACTGCAAACTCTCCTGCGTGCTGTTGCGAAGAAAGTAATTGAAAACGCCCAGAAGAAACGGCATCTTGAGGCATTTCTAGCGGGTTTTAACAGTCGCTTGGAGTCTGCCACGGAGACAAAAAAATGGTAAAGAGGCTGTTCTACTTGATGAAAGGAAATCACTTATATTTTTAACCATGAAGAACACGCTGAGAAGAATGTACCTAATGAGTGAACTGAAGTAAAGGTATGGCGATTATCATCCCTGCGGGAATAGTGAAGACATAAAAGATGATAGCTTATGCAGTGGGCCAGGCTACGTCACTGGAGGAGCCATACTTGCCGGCTATATAGAGATAATTTGCACTCCAAAGGGTCCTGTTGTTGCGAACTGCTTAGGTGATCTTAATGCTCTATTAGTGCTTCTAATAAAGAACCCCTCATATTTTTTTAGTTCATCCTTCATCATTAGTACTGAAGGAGGTCCCGGAGTTTCAAGAACTGTCAGGGGACCTCCTATTTGTAATTTAGCAACGTAGAAATTAATACGTTATGGCAACATAGCAGCAACAGACATCAGAAAACACGAAGTTAATGAAGCAAATAAACAAATACAAAATGGTACTTAGAATATTTCAAGTTCAAAAGACAAGCAAATGAAACCGATACAGCGTACGAATTAATAAATATGTAGTAATTGACTCTTTATGGAAACATAGGAATGTCACATATTAAAGAACACGAGGTTAATGTAACAGACAATTAGAAGCAAATATATGCTTACAATACGCAAAGGACAAATGTTATATAGACTATGCGACGAAAAATTTAAAATGCCTAAAGAATGAGAAAAAAGAAGACAAAGGGAGATAAAGAATAAAAAATAAATAAAATCTATCGATACATTAGGTAAATACAGAATCATTGAAAACTGGAAAATAAATTTGTACACAATATATACTTATAGTAATGAATCAGTAGCCAGTAGTGTCGTTAGGAGATATTTCTTCGTATCTCTCCTGAACGTTAATGTTGTGCGGCATACGGGGTGGCAGTTTGTTCCAGTATTTAATGGCCGTAGAAAGGGAAGTAATCATTCAATAATTAGTGTTTATTCGTGGGAGTAAAAAATTGTTGTTAGGAGAAAATCTCGTATTGCTAGTGTTGGCAAGGGCAGAGATGTTAAACGCATCTAAAATTAAATCATGATTTATTGTGCGGTATACTAGTGAAACCAATTTGAGCTGCAGCATGTAACGTAATGGTAGTATTTTTAAGGAATTGATAATCGGTAGTGTATGTGACATGTCACTAGAGAAATTGGTGATCCTCAAGGCTTGATTTTCTAAATGTTGTAGATGTATTATGTGCGAGCAATATGTTTCCCCAAACTGAGATGCAGTATTGCGAGTGACAATGAATAAGTGCGCAATAAAGTGAAGTTCTAAAGTTTTGTGGAAAATACGAGCGCGTTAGAATGGGTACTCTTATTCCAAAGGCATTTTTAGACCATGTCAGCATGCAAGTTAAACTTAAGATGGGGGTCAAGTTTGACACCAAGGAAGACAACTTCATGTGCAGGCGAGAGAACATGAGTTTGTAAGACGAGCGGTGGCGCGGGCGCGATGACGCGTTTATGTGTATGAAAAAGCATAAACTGAATTTTCGAAGGGTTGATGTGAAGTTTGTTACTTGTGCGCCACGCAGATAAGTTGCTTAGGTCAGAATTTTATTACAGTATTTATGTATTTGCTATTAGTAAATATAGTCGTGTCCTCAGCATATAGTATACATTAAGTACTGGTTAAACAGTGAGGAAGATCATTAATGTATACCAGGAAATGTAAAGGACCTAAAAATGAGCCTTGTGGGACAACCTTAGTGGCTGATTTAGTACGTGAGAGTGAGCCTCAGAAATTTTCAACGTGTGTTATGTTAGTCAAATAACTGCGGATGAGCGTAAGAGCTGGGCCACGAATCCCTCGAGCTTCTAACTTGTAAGAGAGGATGTTATGACAGATGGTGTCAAATGCTTTACTGAAGCCAACGAAAACTGAACCAAAAATATCGGAGTTGTCAAGGGCATGTTTTATTTTATCAGTGAATGATGTTATAGTTATTTCAGTCGAATAACCTTTACAAAATCCGTGTTGTTCAGGCGAGAGAAGGTTAAATTTTGAAAGTAGTTTGTTAAGCGGTTTACAAGTAGTTTCTGAATGACTTTGCTAAAAAAAGATAGCATGCATATAGGGCGATAGCTTGAAGTTAATTCTTTGTTACATTATTTATTATAGGAGTTATATTACCGTTTTTTAATTTGTCGGTTAAAACGCCTGTTATGAACATGCAGTTAATAATGTGCGTGAGCACGTCGGCGATATATGATACTAATTTAATTGTAGAAGGTTGTAAATCATCAAGGTGGGGACCTGTAGTTCGTAAACTAGCGATTGAATCAGATACTTTTTTGGATGATGTAGGGAACAAGTAAAATGAATAAGGGGTTTGCCTGTGTACCGGCTGTGGTATACTGTCTAGTGAATGATCATGTGTAGGACAGAAAAAAGTATTGAATTCATTTGCGATATCAGTGGCTTCCGTTACTACCCTCCTTCCTGTATTAAGTTTGTTGAGTGCGTGATTTGGTGAAGACAGATGAAGAAAAGACCTAATTGTATCCCAGGTTTCGCGAGTGTTATTTCTGTGTTTAACAATCGTTTTCTCAAAGTAGGAACGCTTGGCTTCTTTCAAGAGTCTGGTAAGTGTATTAGAATAAGTTATGTACCGCGATTTTAAAGTTATATTTAAAAATTAGCGTTTTAATTTTTTGTGGAGGTTATCACATTTTATTACTTCTTTAAAAGGGATCCTGTTATTCATAGGTTTGTAGGGGCGGAGAACCAGTGAGTATATTGTGTTAGACTCGTACACTCTGAGTACACGCTTTTAACTTTGTTGTTAAATTGTTCGAATGCCCCGATTGTGTCTGTTATAGAATGAATCGGGTGCCAGTCGATTTGATATACTTGACTAATGAACTTAGTGGTGTGAAAGTTCCCTGTTTTTATGTTTCGTTTGTACGGTGGGTTAATAGACTTTAATAGAACGAATGCGGGATAGTGGTCTGTTATGGGAACAGTGACTACGCCAGCACATTTCTCTATGTGTAAGTTTGATAATACATGATCTATTAAAGAGTGAGATCCGGGCGGATGACATCTTGTTGCTACGGTTGTTAATGAATCTAGGCCATATCCCGCATAGCAGTTGGTATAATTAGAGCAATGACTATCATTGGGATAGTAATATTTATGTTTCTGTCACCGAGGATGACGACGTTCTTGTTTTCGTTTGCAATGATGTTCAAGATAGCATCTAGTTGAGAAAAAAAATTTGCAGAACAAGATGATGGAGAACAGTATACTGATCAAATTATTGTTTCTAATGTTAACTGAAACGCAAGATTTTTCGAATTCCGAAAATACAGATTCAACGCTAGGGCAAGAAAAAGATAGATCATGGTGACGATGATATGGACGGTTATCTTGGACAAGAATTGCTGAACCTCCAAACCGAACATCCTTACGGACACATACTTCCATTGTCTATCCGGGCATATCAAATAGCTTGCTATCAGCTTTTGTCAACCATATTTCTGAGAGGCAAATGATAGTGAAAGGATTATTTAGATTACAAAAGAAATCTATCATGTTATCATAGTTCTTTGAGAAGCTACGTATGTTGAAGTGTATCAGGGATTTATGGGTGAGTCTGCGGTTATTTAGTGAACGTTTTAGTTCTTCTGAAGAAAAATACATTCCCTGGAATATTTATTTGATTATATATGAAAACATAAGGCGTAGACAGCTACGAGGTGATTAGCGAAAGGTCACGTGTGCTAGAAATAACGTACACGCGGCCTCCTTCTGTCTTTCGTGCTTTGATGCGGCAGTTGTCCATCCGTAGAAATTTCCAGTTGCACTGCTTTTTCAGTTATAGGGCTTGAGCAAACAGACGTTTGAAGTCTTGTGTTAAGTGGTCGTTAATAAAGACCTTGGCCTCTGCAGACGGAGGGAAGCCGAGAGTTGTAGTGTTTAGTCGTGCTTTCTGGGCCTTATTTACGAAATCAGCCTTCTTAGTGCGGGAACCGAAGCGTGCAATTATAAGTTTATCCTTCTTCGCAGGGACGCAGTGAACAATGTCTATGTCAGATAGTACAGCAGGACAGCCAATCTTGTCACCGATTTTTTTCAGAACAGCGACACAATTCTCGCCCTGTGTGTACGGCACACCCCTGATATCGACATTTTTTGTACAAGAATACTGCTCGAGGTCCGCTACCCTTCTAGCCAGCTTTTCGGTTTCTTTTGCGAGTGTTTTGTTCTCTGCATTCACAGTGTCACATTTTCCCCTCGATTCTTCGTACAGCTCGTTATTCATGCGCCAACTTTCACGCATTTCTGCGGTTTCTTTCTGAAGGGCGTCAACATCGCGGGCAAGTTCTGCATTACTGGGCATCGCTAAAAAACCAGGGGAGTAACCTTGGCAGCAGCAGGCATGAGAAAAGGTAAGAACAGAAGTGGTAAATGCCGTATAAAAGCGAAGACTAACCTACGCAACCAAAAAGTATTGTTTAGTGGTGTGTCCCTGTTACCACGGCTGCTGCTGCCAAGTAGGACCAGAGGGATCCTTTTTTTATATTGCTGTTGGCGCCACGGATCGGTCCAGTTCAGTGGTAGTGTTGCGAGATGTCACCAGGTGCCCACAGTGATATCGACTGGCGGGGATGGTGGGCGTGAAGTCCGCGTGCAAAGATAGCCGTATGCTTGTCAGCACAACGGCAGTGGAAATCAACTCTCGCCGATCACTATGCTCCGATCTGCGCAACCAAAAAGTACTACTTAGTGGTGTGTCCCTGTTGCCACGGCTGCTGCTGCCAAGCGCTATGTGCTATGTGATGACGGAAACTTGCTAACATAAAAATATTCTAGGATGTCCACATCGTTTGATAGTAATTATGCAAATTCCTGTGTTTTATTAGAAAGATATTAGAAAGATATTATATTTCTTCTGGCACTACTTTACTCATTTTTCATCTCGGTTTCAAGAATTAGTATTCCTAAAAACTCGCTGTTTAACGATCTTTTCCACGCATTTCCAAGTAGCTGCTGTGGCTCTAAACATTTACAAGGCCAAAATTTGCTACAAAACAGAAGGGGATTCTTGAGATTGGTTCTTTTTAATTAGCCGCTTGAAGTATTGACATTTGAATCCTAGATAGACATGCATTTTAAACTGCAATGTATCATTTGTCAGGCCAACTAATGTTATAGCTGCTTATCCTGGCTGCATAACAGTGAATTGCTTTTGTGCTACCCTGTTTGACCTGCCTACATTCAACACTTTTTCTTCTGCATTTGATGGAGACTGCTGCAATTTGTTTGCTGCCCTGTCTCGTTAAGGAGCGCAAGGAGGCATTTTTGATATCTGTATGTGCACCTGAACTGTAAGCAGCAGGTGTGGTTAGCTGTGGGATAAATCACGCTACTTTAGCACGGTTATTACTCAGGCTCAGGCTCAATTAACTACTTTATGGCTAGTATTGGCAGCCTTAAATGGAGCTGAAGGCTATTCAACTTACCTAAAATATTGGCTGTTTGCTAGTCTTGTTTAGGTATAGCCAGTGACAGGTCGAGACAGCAAGGGCCCCTCAAAGAGTGTGTCATGTCATATGTGTGTTCAGGTGTGTCAGTATATCCCCTTGAGGGGAAGCCTTAATCCGAACGTCCTGCACTGTAAACGCAAATTAGCCCACATAGGCGTTTTAGCAGCTGACATCCCCTTTTACCCCCCGAGCCCAAAATGCGCACCTCCACGAAAGGTAGTAAAATGGGCTGAAACCTTCACTTCTCTCGAGCCCCCTGGAATCGGAGTTTCGTAATGGTGAAACGGGCGTTTCTAAGGAAGGGACCGCACGCAGATTATAATGGGAGCTCCAAAATATGCCCATTCAACCCTCTGCAGCAGTTTTCCACCCAGGTGTTGCACGTATGCGGCAACTGTATACTCGGCAAAGAACCGGCATCAGGCTCTGCGTCGGATGGCCGTGATCTCTAATTTCATTGCCCGGACCACCCCGGACAGATAATTTCTGTCATGTGCCAGCGTGCGAACGAATGCGCGAGCCAATAAGCGGGGAGAATCATCCCCAGCCGTCTGCACCATAGTCTGCACTGTCAATATGCGGGTCAGCCTGCTGAGTGACTTAGTCTATTCGTTATTATTATCGTTGCATTACAGGCTTGTTAAGGCAGTCGGTATAAAATTTTCAACCAAGTGTGAAGCCACCTGGAGTATCTGCAAGTGAATTTTTACATGGAAGTGCATCTTGTGGCGAAAAGACGGGGCGATGTGTAGCGTGTAGTGCAGTCTTTTGTAGAACGAAGCGCATCTGGCAGATGTCATGGCCGTGACTCGCTTATAAGGATTCTTTCGTGTTCAAGTAACTACGATTACTACCTTCGTGAGCCTGCTCAACAACTTGATGGGAGCAAATGAGTGATAACATTTGGACTATCGCATCAATACTGGCATGGCCGATGTGCTATCTTTTTCTTCGGTTTCTTTACCTACGTGTTGCCGAATGAAGAATGTACTACATTGTATAAGTAGAGTGACTTGTTCAACAAATATATTGAGAAGCTTGCATCGCGCAATAATCCACAAACATATGCGTTCGTGGTCAAGTGGTATGAAGTTTGCCGTAACAGTTGCAGTGCCTATATTGCCATCAATGTCGGAGCTACGATAGCTTTTAACGTTACCCTAAGGCACGTTATTCACTGCATTCTGAATTTGGGTGCGGAGAAAATACGGCGGTGCGCTAAGTATGAGTCTAATACGCGAACCTTGACGCGCATTCGAAAACAACGCTAACTATGGACGCCGCTGCGCCTACACAGCTTGCATGCGAGATTGCGTATTCCAGAGTACTCGACGTTCGCCTAAATAACAAAGATGTACTACTTACTGTTTTAATTGATGACTGCTATTCATTGTGCACGCATGCAAATCATAAGCGCCATATTGTTTGCTGCCCAAATTGCAGAAATACATTGCCATTTTGCAATAATACAGTACGTTTTTTCGGTATAATATGTCAAACATCAATGAACTTCTCCCCACAGGAAATGTATATAGTGTACTTATATGCAAGTAATCACCAGTCCCTGTAAGCAGGTCTTTTTGTAGCGTAACATTGAGTATCACATTATTAATAGCTGCTTTGCAAGCAACACATCTTGCGTGGGAGCTGTCACTAACAACGGTGAGCCATGGGCTCACTCGAACACAGCCTGCGTGAAAGCCATCATCAAGAAAAGCCAGCCACAACTATGCTCGAATGCAAGAGCAGTTGCTTCCGCCTATAAGTGCCGTCTTGGCTGGCTTTTGTTATCGACAGTCTCAATTCAGGTTGTCATAGAGAGAGGCTGTGGCTCGTTGTTGTTAGTGATGGCTTCCACTCAGCCTGCGTTACAGCAACACAGCACTTCTTGAATGGGAGCAGCCACTAACAACAGTCAGCCACGGACTCAGTCAAACACAGCCTGCGTAAAAGCCATCATTAAGAAAAGCCAGCCACAGCCATACTCGAATGCGAGAGCAGTTGCTTCCGCCTATAAGTGCAGTCTTGGCTGGCTTTTGTTAATGACAGTCTCAATTCAGGTTGTGATAGAGAGAGGCTGCGGCTCGTTGTTGTTAGTGATGGCTCCAGCGCAGCCTGCGTTACAGCAACACAGCACGTCTTGAACGGGAGCAGCCACTAACAACGGTCAGCCACGGGCTCAGTCAAACATAACCTACGTAAAAGACATCATTAAGAAAAGCCAGCCGCAACTATTCTCGAATGCGAGAGCAGTTGCTTCCGCCTATAAGTGTAGTCTTGGCTGGCTTTTGTTAATGACAGTCTAAAATCAGGTTGTGATAGAGAGGGGCTGCGGCTCATTGTTGTTAGTGATGGCTGCCACGCAGCCTGCGTTACAGCAACACAGCACTTCTTGAATGGGAGCAGCCACTAACAACAGTCAGCCACGGGCACACTCAAACTTAGCCTACGTAAAAGACATCATTAAGAAAAGACAGCCGCAACTATGCTCTAATGCGAGAGCAGTTGCTTTCGCCTATAAGTGCAGTCTTGGCTGGCTTTTGTTAATGACAGTCTAAAATCAGGTTGTGATAGAGAGGGGCTGCGGCTCGTTGTTGTTAGTGATGGCTCCCACGCAGCCTGCGTTACAGCAACACAGCACTTCTTGAATGGGAGCAGCCACTAACAACAGTCAGCCACGGGCACACTCAAACATAGCCTAAGTAAAAGACATCATTAAGAAAAGCCAGCCGCAACTATGCTCGAATGCGAGAGCAGTTGCTTCCGCCTGTAAGTGCAGTCTTGGCTGGCTTTTGTTAATGACAGACTCAATTCAGGTTGTGATAGAGAGAGGCTGTGTCTCGTTGTTGCTAGTGATGGCTCCCATATGTAGCCTGCATTGCATTAACACCTGTTTACTTTCTTATTACAAACTTCTTGGTCTCATCCACAGCAACTCCAAAATTACAGAATGCGAAGAAAAAAAATTATGAAACACTGGTTAAATATATGAGCATATAATTTTTCTTTTCGAATGAGATATCCGTATGATAACTTTTCTTTATTGTAATTGATTATTCCATTTTAAAAAAAATTGAGGGTTCCACACCATGTTGTGTTGCACTTACAAGCTGATATTGACAATGTTGCTGCATGCCACCTTACGAAAACCTTTGTGTAACTCTTAGTAAACATTTTCACTGTAAAATTTGGATGTTACAGCTGGTATATGCCCATGGTAACAAACCCCTGCTTGAAAGAACATGGCAAGGCATGGGAAAGAACATGGCAGTCAGGCACCATGTTGCACTTATTTTCTCTTCACCTCTCAAGCTATCGAGGTTCTGTAGCAGTGTGTCACGAAGGATTAAGAAACTGCATTGCATAAAGTAACATGCCAAGTTTGTAGACTGTGCTGTTGGAGTAGATTATAAAATTCCCTCATCATCTGGCAACATATACGTTGGCCAGACTGGCGGCTGCATTAATGAGCACCTGGATTCGTATCTGAGCTGTCTTTACTGACAGGAACGACCTGGTACCCAACAGGGCATTGCAAAATGTGCACTTGGAAACTTCGGCTCAAAGATACATCGATATGGATTCAGGGTACTCCTGCCCAATAATAATCTGTAGCGTTTTTTGTAGATCACTTTGATCAGAATATGCTTTTGCTTCTTATGTCTGGGTTCCTGTAACTAGAACCGTGACGTAATAAAGGTGTCATTTAAAACTACGATTTATTGCTGCTGTTGTTCTGCACGACATTGCATCTTGTTTACTAGAAACTTCTGTTTGATATCACTCCCTTGACCTTTGTGATGTAATGGCAGTTTCTCCACTCATGTTTTTAGGTCTGGAATGTCTTTTTATGTCTAGCTTACTTCTATACCTACTTATAAAGATAAAGGAAGCTTATAAAAACTTTTACAAGTAAGTATAGAAGTGTGATGTACTGAAGATGTTGGTTGAGAGTATTGCCTTGTCCTTTCTCATTGTGTCTTCCTGTTTGCACTAAGCATTGTTATGAATACGCATTAACTAGTCCATCAATGCATCCTGCTGAGTAAAAACACTGCAATTACCGTACATAGTTGACAAATGAAAGCAACCAAATATTCTCATGTTACACTTCAGTAATGCCTTTTATTTGCCACCTTTTTTGCTGTGAAATACAATACAATGCAGTGGACTTCCGTTTCAATGTATTAATGAGATTGATGAGCAGAAGCACAATTTCATCAACTGCACAAGTCACCACAAAGATCTAACATAAGAAAATACTTTAAAACATGCACAATTGATCACAGCTGTGTTGTGCCTATATGTAAATTCTCAATGTGAACTTCATCTGTAATGCACCCTTTCAGGGCACTTACCCTAATCGTATCTCTTTGAAATCTGGCTGGGTACAGTTGACACTAACATTGTGTCTTCATTTCGTCTGCTTGAATTATATAGCATAGCTAAACTGATTTAAGGTTGTCCAAAATGCGTAGTCATCTTTATAGTAAGTATACTTGGTCATTGTGCTTGAATTGAACTAATTGTATCTTTTATGCGTTGTGCGATTTACTACAAACCAAATTAAGCGACATCTGAATCCAAGGTGGTTGGCCCTACAACGTACTTGTAATTGAAAAACACGTGGCAAAGAGGAGTGTTCTTCGCTAGTTCAAGCCACTTGCAACACCGCTCTGTATGTTCATTTGTCACTGGTACTTGGGTACATGACCTAAGCTCCCTATTTTATTCTCTTGTTAGAAGTCGTCAGCCTGCACTAGGGAGGAAAGCATAGCGAAGGTTGACGTAGTTTGTGTTCCTTACGTTGCAAAGGTGCAGTCGGTCAAAAAACACATGTGCAGTGTGTCAACTATGACATTGTGAGCCGTGTTTTCCACGACAAAAGCATGCATGTGGTCGTTAGATTACTTTGTTTCAAAAATTGAACTGAAAAGAAAATACTTTTGGTCACAGGACACAATCAACACTACCTGGGCAAACGGTGCAAGGTCATCATCTGGTACAAAGAGTGGCAGCATACAACCCATGCTGATTTTTCTTTTGCACACTTTGACAGAAGTCAGAGTATTCACATCTGCCCTATGCATGTCATGCTCATGCAGTCTGTCCTTCAAAAGGTCTGGTAGTTAGTTTATATCCATTCTTGCACTACCTGTAGCAGCTACAGATTCTAGCGGTTGAGTTAATGAGTACATAAACTGCTTCCGATGTCGGCGGTTCAGGGTTCCACAAAAGTTCTTAAAGTTATGTGTTTTACTTGAACCTGTTTTGAAAAATTGATGTTTTGCCTCAAAACGCATACAGGACAACTTGCACAGAGGACCATACAAAAGAATAAGCCTGGGGTAATGGATCATACAGTGCATTTTCGGAATGATTGTTACATTTGGAAAAGTTTCCCTAAATGCAACGTAAAAATCATCAATGTGGACTTGCAATTGCGCAGTTGCACGACAGCACAATTGTGGTGCAAATACAATGTCAACGACTGCACGCAGTGCAAGGTACACATCATATGCAGCGTTTCCCTTTGTAACTACATTGCCCACAAGCAGTGAAAAGAACCGAAAGAAACAAAGTTTTTCAGCAGCGGAACCTTTTATGGCTGATGTGCCAAACACTGATTGTTTGGACAGAGGAGGTAGCCGCGAATTCTTCTCCCCTCCTTGCAAGGGAAATGAGCTAAGCCTCTCATTTAGCTGATCAAGAGTGAATACACGGCATGACATAATGTAGCGCAAGATGTGTTTCATGGCAAATGGAATGACTCCTTCAAACAGGTCATGCATAACATCAGGGGGAAGGCCTTTCGTCACATCAGATGACAAGTGAACTTAGGCAGCTTTCACTGAGGCTTGAACACAACATTGCTGAGGCTTGAAGCAGTCTTCAACAGGTTAATATGTTCAGTGTGCATGTCCATCACATAAATTAGCCCCGATGAAAAGCAACTCGGAAACCGCCAATTTGATATGTAGACAAGTTATCTCCACAGACATAAAGAAGAGAGCCTTTAATGAGTTCTCCATCAATCGCAACTCCTTGGGATTCTAGCTGCTGTATGTCTTCAAGTAATGGTTGGACAATTCTGTGCAATGTGAATCTGGGTACAGTGGAATTTTTCACAAGAAGAACAAGGTGCTTGCTGTCAACTTTCGAGCGAAATCGGGGTGGCAAGTTTAGAATTGATACATATCCAGCCAAGACATTGTGTTTTCCACGCTTGCTTCCAATGGGATTGCAGACTTCAAATTCATCAAAGCACAGCTCTAAAGTAAAGTTTCTGATTGCTGGCATTTTTTAACAAGCAGTGCTCCTTGAAGTACATGCCATCAGGCACATCCTGCATAAGAGTTGATGGTTTGCGGTTTGTTTAGAAAATGTCGTGGGCAGTTCAGACAGCCTTTAATGCTTCCAAAATTGGAATGTATTTATAGCTGTCAGAAGTACCTAGATCTTCAAGGTATACTGTTCGGGGAGGAACAAATGTATGTGAAGTCTTCCGCCAATTTTCTCGGCTTGTTTTTGTTCTGAGTTGCTCGAGTTTTGTAATAGTGGTTGCATTGAAGTCTGATCTAAATTCTGAAATGAAGTTTATCATATCATTCGCAACTTCATTAAAGGTGTTCTCGGGACTGCCTGCCCTCTTGCCACTTCAGTAACAACGAAGACCGAACCATAACACGCTGAACACTGCTGTCAGGAGTGCCAACTTCAATGCACTGACCACTGGTGGTAAAAATATCAACATCCAAGCACGCCTGTTCAGCTGCTTGCCCAACAGGCTGGGTGGAATAAGTTCGTACTGTTTCTTTGAGGTTGTCAGCAAGGGGTGCCAAGGATATGTCAGCTGTGGTTGTCTGGAGGAACAGATGATTGTGGTGACGGCTGACATGTTTGCGGAAGGAGCTATAAAGCCTATAAGTTTATTCACAGCCTTCCAAGTCGCACTTGCAGTTGTCCTCCGTGCCATGCCATGTGCAGAAATGACAAAAAAGAGATGACAAGGATTGGGTCCTCTGGTGGCACCGGTTGCAAGCATATGTGTTCATGCGCAATGTGCTGGCTGCAACACAAGATTACTGAATAACCGTAACTTCCCCTCTACCGAAACTACACAAGCCATAGAATGATTACGCAACAGCTGTAGCAATCCCAATAAAAAACATTGAGTCCTGTTGTATTTTTGAATGGGATCCAACTGGTTCCAATTGGACATCATAGGAGGGCCAAGTTCCAATTGGGCTTCATGCAAAGTCCAATTAGTTCAAATTGGGCATCATGAAAAGTTCAGTTGGTTCCAGTTGGACATTACTGCATGTCGGTATGCCAATTGGTCCAACTGGACACAATTGATGTGTAATATTGTGAAACAGCAAAATACTTGATGTTAATAATAGCAGAAATATAATGCTATTTTTCAAGTACAAGATCTTTGTATTTTGGTGTGATCATTGGATAGAACAATTTACCTTTCTATCAAGTTAAAAATCTCCATTGAAATTTTACCTATTTCTCATGAACCACTGGCATCACTTTGTCAATTAATATTGCTTACGTATATAGCACCTGATGTCTCTCTGATATAGTGAAATGATGAACGTTGGTTGTCAGCGAAGAGAATTGTCACAGTGTGTTCATGCATGAGCATGCTTCTCGAAAAGAGTTTCGAGTATATCCGTGTTATGTCGAAGTGAGGGCGCATCTGGGTTTCATTTCTTTTCCAACTTTTTTTTTCATGATGGTCCCAAAGTGTCCAATTCAGAGACAATTGGGTTCAACTGTGTTAAAGAAAAAAATTCGTCCAATTGTCAGATTTTTCCAATGGGCATCCTAAAGCAGAATTGGAAATATCCAATTAGTTCCAAAAATAAATTTCCAATTGGTTCATGCAATTCTTGTTTTTTATTACTGGGATGCCATTTGCAGATGTAGAACTTAATATACATATAAAGAAACTCATTATCTTGGAGACATTTCAATGCCAAAAGTCGGATACAGAGAATGACAAGCAAGAAGGTTATTGTTAGTATCAAAAAAAGATCAAGCCGACCCCCCCCCCTCTTTCTCTTATGCCTACCGACAGGTGCTGCACTGCACATGCAGAGAGCCCCCCAAGAAACCAATGAAATTGTTTATGAACCACTGCTTCTAACTTAGCCTCCATCCCTCACATTTGCGGGCGAGAACTCGGCAATCACGCAGCACAGAATCACAACGATATACGATGCCGTCGATCGTTACTGCGTGCTGCAACAACGGAAATTTCGAAACGCTGCTGTAGCAACATATTCTACATCATGTACGTCGTGCTTTTTGTCCGAGCTGAACGCAGCAAGAATTAACGCCAGCTCAACTGGCCACCCGGTTTACAATGTTTAGTTCAATTAATTACCTAGTTAACTAATAATTTGAATAATCGGTCGATACACTGAATAATCAATTGACCTGTTCGTTGAATAAATTAGGGATCATTAATTGCTTAATTAATTATTTACAATTGTAAATTTTTTGAATTGACCAATTTTTGAAAAAAAAATAAATATCAGGCCCTACATTAAAATTTTGCTTCCAATAGTCACTATAAGCTAACTTTTTTCTCTCAAATTTAACAAATTTCATCAAGATCGGCCCTGTGGTTATCGCAGAAAAGCCTTTCTGCGTTTTACATGCATTTAAACAAGCGGAATCAGAGTTTGGCCCGAGCTAACAAAGGGAAGAATTACGGAAAGAGGCCATCATCGACAATTTCAACAAATAACTAGACCCATAATTTCGAGGGCAGACGATACTCGAAATTATAAAAAGAATAATCGAAACCCAAACACCAGTTTCGTATTGCGATACTTCTCGCAGGCGGCGCCGTGGTAGGGTCAATTCGCGGGTTGGCGCCTATATGTAAAGTCCCTGGACATTTTTGCTATAGATATAGGAACTTTGGGCGCCTCTTTCGGTTCACGCTGGTGCCCGCCTCTTCCGCGCGTACTTTTCAGGGCGGCCCTACAGTTATGGCAGGCACAGTTTGCCTCGCAATCCTAGAGGATGGCCAGAGAAAGAAGATTTCGCTGCCAAACGGCGCCTATGGCGAATTGCTGCTTGCTTTACGCTATCTGACCGACGTCAATGACACCACACTGGTAAGTAAGTTTATTGTACTACACAAGTAGCGACAACTGGGCGAGTTGGAATATGTTCCTGATCTATCAGCGCAATAACTTTGCCTGTATATTTAGTTGCCCTGACAGATCATGGAAGTTATCTTTATTTAACTTTTGTGTATTGCTTGATGCCGGTTCTGTTAAAATTGCTGCAATGTTGGCATAACTGTGTTGGCGCGCTTTTCCAGTGTGGCCCGAGAAAGGTTTTTTCCAGACCCGTTTGCTATCTAATCCAACTCGAAATTGCCGGTTTGAGAGGCTTTTTTGTTGAATTACTTGCGGCTCCAAACTCACGGAGAAGTTCGTCGTGAAGGCGCGGTACTCATAAGTGCGGTTCGCGCTTACTGGCAAACTGCTGGCGCGCTTTGCCGATCGTTGTTTCCCAGTTGAATTACCTTTAGGGCTGACTATTTCAAAGCACCACGGTATATCTAATATACATGGAGCACAGTATGTGCTACCAAGGCGAAATTCTCTTTCAAAATTAAGCTTTCTGTTGACATTGTAAACCGGAACACCTGATTTATGCGGACTTCATTTTATTCTTCTTCGTTCCTTGAGCTTTTCTAACTTGTGTCGTTTCTTACAATATTCCTCTAATTTTGAATGACAACTATAAGGAGTAACCTGCGCAGTTATATGCGTAATTACGCTTAGTAACTTATTACTCAGGCGCGCGAAGTCTTGTTGCGGCTTAGGATCGTTTTTACGGTAGGAATCTTTCGTATTACGTATTTATATTTTGCTCTTTCATAAGCTTGCAGCAATATAGGAATGTGTGTACGAGTGTGTAAACAGAGCATTCTTTACTTGAATTTCAACTCCAGCATTATCAAAATTATTGTGATGTTGGATGGGCTTTGGTTGCATGATTTCCGGCACATGTTAACAGCACAAACTTTATACAGATAACTTTATCCCACATTTGATCTTGCACTTGTGTCTAATTTTGGAGCTCTTGAATGTTCACTGCGGCATTGTGTATATTCCCCCTTGATCATATTAGACTGTTTGTGAACATGGACCATTCACCTCGGAAGGCTTGTTTCTTCATTATAATGTTAAATTTATCTGCCAGATCCATATGTACGACGAGCAGCTTGAAGATTACGGTGACTTGGATATGCAGAGCAACATCCAAAACACTGCCAAAATAAGATTGGCACGGAGGATAGCGCCTCAAATGGATGTGAGTATGGTTACAGGTTGACGTAGTTGGCATCAAGTGAAAAGGGTTATAATTGTTTAATGGTTTGATAGTTGGTACATAACTCTCAGAAGAGCTGCCAGCTCCCTAGGATAGAGAACCATTGAAGAACGCTAGAGTGCACTAGTAAGAGGCAGCAGGGATTGCAGCCCACTGCAACTAATAAAACTTGCACACATATCAGCAGTTGTTTGTAAGGTACATGTAAGAATGTTAAAAAATAAACATGTTTTGAGGTTGTATAGAGAATCACATTTTTTGTAGATGAAGATGGCTTGTTTGCCAGCATTTTGTGTCTATTAGATGAAGGGTGCAAAATGGTGCGCATACACAGAGAAGGACATGCAAAACATGGCACTTGTCTGGCCTTTCTCTGTGAATGTCTCAATTTGCAGTTCTCTTCTAATAGCTATGCTTCGCAAATGGCCCAAGAAATATTTCAAAGTGTCTTGTGCCCTTTTCACTGAGTTTTCTGCCTCGCTTGCTGCCTGGACACCTTGTAGCTGTATCAGGCATTGGAAAATGCCAGGCTTTCTACATTGTAGTTTTGCAAAACAAAAAGCTGTTTGGGCACAAATAATTTTTCAAAGGACGGACAGGTGATTTTTAAGGACCGAGATTTTTATGATGCAACAATAAACTCGTCCTCGGAAGTGTTTATACCTCCAGCAGCTGCTTCCGAAGGTGCAGGGAAATTTAATAAGCAATTTTTTTTTCTGAGCAACCCTAAAACACATTGCCCCCATGCTACCGACACTGAAAAGTAAGAGCGATGCCGATAACCTGCCTTATAAGTTCGGAAAGCAGAATGATGAGTGGGTTTCACTACATAGTGTTTCCGTGGTATGTCAATATTTTTTTTCAATGTGAAGCATTCTTTGCGAATTTTGGGCACATTGAGTGTGTCTATCTACCTATCTAGCTTCTATTTCGGTGGGGCCGGTGGTGCCTACCAACTTGAGCGGCTGGGTAACTGCTCATCGTCTTGCTGCCGTGTGATCACGACATTATTGTCAGTCGAGTTCCATTATCCGACTCTCGCCTTTGATTCTCATTTACTACCTGTGCGGAACCAGACGGCGTGCATAAGATACTGGTGTGTTGGCTGCAGAACAGCGGATGGTGGCTGCCTTTGCACGAACAGCAAATTAATAGCTAGTTTTCCCCCTCATGCACACTATCAGTTCCTGCTGCACACAAAGAAACTCTTGTAAAACTACAGCTTCGTTAAGAAATGCATCAACTTGTACATTGCGTTCTTCGGGAGTTTACTTGAGCAGCTCCAGGATCGTGTACCACAGAGGTACTACTTGGTGCAGAGAAAATGGGATGTGTTTGCCATGATTGAGCAACGAGGCAATGCCACATTCTTTCTGACCCTCAGCTTGTCTGAACTCTACAATGAGCATCCGCCTAAAGTAATTGAGAGTTAAAGAGCCGGTGGAGGGACACCACCGCAGGGTTGACGCTATAGCCAGCTACCTACAAAATGCATCGCATATCTTCGATTCCTACTCTACGTAGGATCTCCATAGTTTCTTTTTAATGGTACCAGCATATCTGCTTACGATCCTCTCACTTGCAGCCAGTTTCGTATCTGAAGCCATGCATACTTTCAACTGGTTGCATGAATGTGTAACATGAATTTACTTTTACTGAAAAAATCCAGGCTTCATGGCATGATTACTGTATATAGATATTGAAAAAAAATTGCAGAAATTTTAGGTCTGTTATCTGGCTGTTACACGGGAGTGCAGGCGTCTAGTGAAAAAGATTGTTAAGAAACAAATAGTGGTAGCAACCCGCATGAAAACTCCAAGAATGGAAAGGAAATTATACAACATAGCAGTTTCAATGGTTTGAAATTAACGCATGTTAATTGAAATATTATAGTATAATATAGTAATCAGAAATAATAGGTTATCAGAAAATTGTAGTATTCTGTTTTAACAGCAGTATTAACAGAGCATTCACCTTATGAATACTTACATGTGGCGTGAACAAACAAGAACAGTCAGTCACAGTGCCTCCACACTTGTGTAATGGGTTTCTATATATTGACTTTGTGCGTAGCTTGCGATATTCTATATGTTCTTGCTATACAAGTTCAGCCTTGTTCTATAAATACCCCACTTAAGCTGTAAATATAGGTTCGAGGTGGAAGTATGTTTAACGGGTATATGCGTAATGAGCACCCACTATGAATACGTTGACTTCGAAGTGGTGGGGTGTGCACAGTTAAAACAGTTACTTTACTGTCTTGAGAATTCCTTCATTAAGCTACATTGCCCTGCCTCATGTTTTCGTTTGAAAAGGTAAATATACCTGTATCTCGCAGCGTGCAGGCCCTGCATTTGCTGTTTAAGGTGGAGGCGGCACGGAAATGACTCAGTCTAGGTAAATAATAGTGCCGAAAGGGAAAAACCACACATTTTGGGATATTAGCATTTCTTCTTATTATTTGTTTGGTTACTTGGATATATAAAGTAATCGGTATATTGTCTTGCAGGGCTGTTACAGAATGTGCAGAGGAGGTGCAGCATGTGCAGTCTGTGCCGTTGGAGAAGGAGAAGGACTACATAGATTTTGCACTGCCCTCTTTTGACCATTACGAGGAAGTGGTTCGTAGAAATGTCCCGATTAATTGTGCAGTGCGAAGTGCCATTATCAACAAGCTGTTTGCAGCTTGCTTCAAGATAGCTTGGTGAGCACTCCATTATGCTTCTATTGCTTTCAGGTTTAATACGGTATTTTGACTATTCAATGACTCAACCTTTCATCATAAGTGCTCAGCGTTGCCATAAGATGATTGTTAAGAAATAGTTGCACAGAATACGCTACCCTTGTGATAACTTTTTCTGCTTGCTGTAGTGCCAGAACACAGAATTGCTTCGAAAGCAAGCAGAATCGGTCTAAAAGTATTAGTGCACCATTTAACACTGTTATGATGAGCCTATTATTCGGTTTTAGATTTGGGAAATGTTCCAGCTTGCTTGCCATCCTTGAGGTAACTGCCCTGCTTTACAAAGTAACATCGCCCTATGACCCCTGCTACATCTTGAGTGGACACGGGCAACCAGCAGGCCACAAAGAGGAGGGCGGCATTGATGTAGCAATATGACAATGCTGCGATGGCACCCACTTCACTTGGTCCAGATTGTATCAACACCAATTGGCACTCAGTTTTTTAAAGTGCTTGGTACTACTAATTGGAACATCAAGTGCCGATTTCAGAGTGGAAAAAATTTTGAATTGGTGCTCAAGGGGCCCTAAAACACTTTTCGAACTAATTGTAGAATGACGTCACTTTAAAGTATCATCATCAGCCTGGCGGCGCCCACTGCAGGGCAAAAGCATCTCCCATACTTCTCCAACTACCCCGGTCATGTACTAATTGTGGCTATGTCGTCCCTGCCAACTTCTTATTCTCATTCGCCCACCTAACTTTCTGCCATCCCCTGCTACGCTTCCCTTCCCTTGGAATCCAGTCCGTAACCCTTAATTTCCACCGGTTCTCTTCCCTTCTCATTAAGTGTCCTGCCCACTGCTGTAAGGTGTCTCACCTTACAAATCTTGTGCCACAAAATTTGTTGTGTACTTCAAGCATAAGTGGAGTTAGAGGTATTATTGCACTGATGCAGTTTTCTCTCTCCTTTCATGTCCCATAGCATCCCAGAAGCTACACAGGGGACTAACAAGGCCTCGCACAAAATTTGGGAACTTAAAAATATTTGTGTGTCGCTACTTTTGGTTGAAGCGTGCATGACGCACTCTTAACGCGAGATGGGCACTTGTTCTTGGGCTATGTCATTCACAGAGGCCAATCGGAACACAGTTGCCAGAGCATTGCACTGGTGAGACGATACGTTGCAGCACCCTGTGGTGGTTGTAGTATCTATGTTACGTTTCACATAGCTCTAGTGTGATCTCCCACAATGCACAGCCGACGCAGCTCCACAAAACTCGCGTGTGGACAGAAGTACAAAGATGAAAATTGTTTTTAGTCTTTGAGATCACTTCCATGTGTATTTTGCATTTATTATGCCTAAGATTAGCAATTTAATTTAACTAGCAAGTATTATTTTGCACTGGTTTTTCTCGGGAAAAAGAATACAAAATTGCCCATTTATTAATTCTATGATTATTTCACCTCATGTACAGGTACCCGTCTAGACAGTTGTACCGCGTAGCTGCCGAGAGGCTTGTCAGTGCAACCTTGCTGACAGAGTTGGCAGCGGAAATGGCCTGATAAGTTTCATACATCCCATACTGTCGCCATATTTACATTTATAAGAAACAAATATCATTTCTACCTCATATAGACAATTCAATTGCACCATGGATCTGCACTTCTGAGCTGATATTTTATATTATGGCTGTTCATTCTCGTGGTCATGTACTAATGATCAAAGGGATAAACTTTGTGTAGTCGATTGTTTTACTTTGTGCTAATAATGAAGCGTATGTTTCAGTTCATACAAAACTTCTCTTTGCTACAGATAAGCTTTTACAAACAGTGTTCATAGTTTGTCGTGGAGTATGGTCATGAAGGGAAAGAGATAAGTGATGGGACTCATCTGGGAGTTTATACTGAGCCCAGCATCAAATTAACTTGTTGCACCATTTGTTCAACAGCTATCTGCCTGTCAGCAAGCGATACGGCATCAACTTATGATTCATCATGTAGCAACGGTTGGCCACTTCATTTTTTGCCGTTGTGGCCTGTTTGACTGCATTGAAATCACCTGCCCCATTTCACAACGTCATAGGCTGAAGCATTGTTATTGTACACTGCAGCCAGGTTGGCATGTTTTCATGGTAATAGGTCCTTCTAACTGCAAAAAGTGGATGACTGTTTGGGCTTCTACCAGCTTTATGATGTATGCTGTCATATTTGTTTTGATGCCCTAAGGATATTCCACAGCATTATGTACATACTATATTAAAATCTTTATATTCCGCCGGAACTAGAGATGTACGCTAACTTTTATGCCTGTCGTTATGGCTATTCCAAGTTTATGGCGTGGATGTTGCGAACTTGATGAACGGACCTTCTGTTAATAAGCAATTATGTTCGATGCATAAAACAAGCTGCAATTATGGCCATACATCTATGTGTATAAAGGCAATACCAATAAACTTCTAAGTGCTTTTAACAGTAGTGATATGTTTCCAATTCTTCACAGGACTCGTGGATCATGGCATTGAGAAGCAAATTCAAGAACATGCGTAAGAAGGTGGAGAATTGCTCTGAAGAATTGTTGGCGAAAAAAAGACAGTTTCTGGTGAAGCGGAAACAACAAGTGGCCTCTGGTGAAGCTACAAACAAGAAGTTATGCTGCCTTTTTGTGAGTTGCAGCTGAAAAGCTTTCCGACAATTTCCAACAGTACTCTGGTCGAGCAAGTGCACTGCCATTTTGGGGAGCTGCAAATTGCTTGAAAACTGAAAGTGAAAGACCTGGGAAAGTGTATACAGTCGCCGTCTGTTTATTCTTACCTCACGGGGACTGCGGAAATGTCCGAATAAACAGGTGTCCGAAAAAGCAGATTATGAAAAAAGGAAGTTCTTTATCTCCACGCACTTATTCGGGCTCGGCAGTAGGCTTGAAGAAGTCGTGAATGCGCCATTGCACGCTGTTCCATGTGCACGCAATCTGATAAGCCTGAATCTCTGAAAGGGTCGTACGTTAACTATAGGCGGCTGAAAGCACAGTCAGTGCTTGTACTCGGAGTCGTCCGGCGGTGTAGTAGAAACCTGACGAATGATCTCGCTGTCGTCGAGCTCTGCACATGTCAGTACAGCAGTGTTAGCACCTCTGAAACGGTCAAATGAGATGGTGTCCGGAATCACAATGCAACTATAGCGCAGGTCTTGGCAGAAGATTTTCGCCGTCAGTAAGGCGCACGTCGGAAGGCGACAAGTCCTAGGCCTCCCGGCACCCACTTGCCGGCATTCCCCAGCGCAGTCTGCGCGGGCACTGTCAGCGCCATTAGACACGTAACGCGATGTTTCCGTATGCCGCGTTGGATCACCACAACTTCGACACAGCATACAAAGCAAACACCACCATGCCGACACCAGTGGCACAAACGAAAAACCTAACCTATTCGCAGCGTCGTCTACAAAGAAGAAACAAATCAGCTGCTGGATTATCTTGACGTGGCTTACTAAGCTGAGACCGGAACTGCTGCAGCCACTTTATTGAACCAGGCAGAAACGATGATGATGAGGGGGGATTTGCAGTAGCCACATCGTGGGGCAGCAAGGAAGCTCCGTTCAAAACAAAAATGGCATTCAGCAAGTGGAACCATCCAGTGGTCAGAGTCTGTGCATGGTGCTTTCGATCGACTTGGCTCAAGGAGTGTCCGAAAAATCAGACGAGAGGTTGCAAGGTGTCCAAACTTTCGGCAGTTGTATAATTATACATTATGGTCTATGGGGAGAATGGCCGTGCCGCGAAGCAGACCAAATAACCGAGCATGTCCGAATTTTTAGAGTCCGAGTCAAAGAAATCTGTCGGCGACTGTAGTGTAATGCAGCTAGTATTTCCAGGCAGTGTATAAAACTGGAGGTCACACGAAAATGAGGGAGGGGGCTTGGACGGAACACATGCATGATAGAGTGATGACTTCTCTCCTCTACACAATGAATCCAAAGTAAAGGAAGTGCAATTGCAAAGATCTATGCGGTAATAGTGCAACATCTTTATCTTGCAGGTGGTTTAGCAAGGGACCCATTTTGCTGACCGAACTGAAAGACCTTTCACATGGGAATCCTGAAAATTGTAACTCGCACAAAGAAAACGCAGCTTACAAATTGCGCAATGTCCCAACTTAGGGAGGGAAAAAATATATTTATGATTTCATAATCTTTATGCTTTATTTCAAGAACTTTGTTCAATGAAATAACATTTTATTTGTTTGGACAAGCCCATAGCATGAACAAGAAAAAGTAAACCTACCTTTCAACGAGAGGGGAAAAAGGACATTTTCGGTTATCCTTCAATATGTCTCATAACAGTAAGCTTCTTTATAAATTCACCCTATGCATACTTTGCTACATGCTAAACATGCAGCAAAGTGTATTTTGTCTCACATGCAGTTACTTTCTATGTTTGTGGCAAAATTTGAAAAAATCGGAATCTTCGAAAGTGAGTTTGTGCATGCAAATTAAAAAAATCAATCATGTTCATTGCCATTCACATTTCCCTAAGGTTATCTTCTGCCATCAGTTATGTTCTATGCAAAAGCATAGTGGCTTATCTTGTTCTGACTGCAAAAGAAAGCCATGAATAATGTATAGGCTATGGTGACCATTGGCATCCTTAAGAAAGTTATGTGTCAGGTTTTATGATGGCTTCCATTTGTTCCATGAACTAAGAAGCAATCTACAGTGATGCTAAACGAATGCAGGTGCTTTCTTGTACCTACACATCACAGAAATGAAAATTAAGTCTGAGTTGCAACCTTTTTTTTAGTGTCAGTTTGGGTCACATGATGACTAAAACAGATTTCATGCATCTCTAGTCAGCTGCCGTTCTTTGACTTTTGAGTGAAAGATTAGCAACTATTAGCTGAATCTATTGAAAAGCATTCGGGTTCTTCTGTATTACTGTAGGTTGCTTCTTAGTCCATGGAACATATGGAAGCAATAATTAAACCTAAATAGAATTCTCATCAGATTCACCATTGACATACACATCACTCAGGCATTGGGTTTAAACACTTTTATGCCATTTTGCAGTACGGCACTCCAAAGCAGAGGCTGCGGGGCATTGATAAATGCAGCATATGCACCATTATTGATTGCTTACCTAGTATTCAAAACAAAGCATACCCACTGTTCCATCTGTAGGAAGTTAATTTAAAGACACAAAATTTGTAGAATAAACTTCTGACAGGTGGGGCACGTGCCTGTGGCCTGTGTCTCGGCAGGAAAGCCAGGGTGAGTAAATATAGCAGGTCCATTTGCACATTGACAGGCTAAAAATCTACATACAAACTGTTGAATAATTCAGAGAAAGGGAAAACAAGGAACCAGCTATGTCGCATGAATTGTTTGCTGAACCTATATGCAAAAAAAAATTGACATGAGCTGAGGATTGACAGGGAAACCATGCCAAGCCACTGTGGAATGTGCACTTTGACAGGTATTGGAATTGGTGAACTTTTTCAAAGTTGTGAATAGGGAGAAAGTGACGACAAAGTAAGCTGTAGCATGCAATGTCTGCTGTACCATACATACAAAGGGACGGAGGAGCAGTCAGAAAAAAAGGGGAGGGGGGCAATAAAAGGGTTAAGCAAGGCAAGATTACACGTATATAATGTAATGTAATGCTGCAGACGTGCTCTTCAGGAATATTTTCCTCTGCATTGTAGTGGTTTTGCTGCATCATTTCAGTTACTGCACCTCGGTAAAGCCAGGTGAAAACATCGTATAAACACGCTCGCTTGCCCATCAGTAGTTCCTAATTCGAGGGACTACTCAGTGGCGTTGAATTGGACATTAATGCTTTCGCATTCACAACTTGTGAGAAGGGCTTAATTTTCCTTGTGTTTCAGGATTGCAGTCATCTTGTACCATACGGGAAAACTACAGAGTCATTGAGGCTGCACAACGAATGGCTTCAAAACAATGCTGGCTGCCAAGATGAAGAGGCAGTAAGGCCGAGACTGCTTGCAACGGCAAAAGAGAGGCATGAACAACTTCGAAGCCTGACGCTGTCACATGCTCTGTTGCTGTTCCCCTTTCTGGCAACTTAGGCATCGGTATGCTCTAGCAAGAGTTTTTGTCATCATTTTGTTTTTGTTTTACTGGGTTCTTAGCTTTAGGTTCAGGCAGTGGCTGATGTGTTTCAGTCAGTTATTGTAGTGGCATTTTTCTTTCAGCAGAAAGCAAGCAAGTGTGTGTATTGCAGTTACAAAATAACATAGGATAACAAAACTGAGCTGTATTTTGGGATGAGTAAGCTTAGCAAACTCTCCTGTAATCATAAAATAATCACAAGAGCACAACCGTAAGATGCTCAGCATATGAAGTGTGTAGAATATATGCATCAGCATAGTGCTAGAAAAAAGGTTTAAAAAATTAATACAGTGTTCTACTAGTCACATTTGCCTTCAAAGATGTAGTACAGTCACATACCAATGATTTATACATGTTCATACAGCTTCATGGTACTGCCATTCGCCCCATTGGCATAATATATATAGAGAGGCAATGTTTTAGATGTCTTACAACTCACCGGTTGACTTAATTGAACGGTGCATTTATTGATATTGGTTGTGTAAGAAGAAAACAGTGAAGGCAGAGAAAACATAGTAGAAACTAATTGTTTGATTGAAACGTGGGAGTATAACAAAAAGACAAATGAAAGGAGCGAAGGACAACAGGTACAGTATGGAGCCAAGTTCACATTGTGTTATGTGAGCGTTATTTCAAGACTACAATAGTGAATATTCTACCATTCAACTTTTTTTGGTCCACCACGCACATAATGTGGTGATAAGCCCTTCTTTGGCATTCATTCTGCCAGTCGAGAACTCATCTATGCAATGAGTGAAAAGAATGAAGTGGACCCAAGGTGCTTGATTGTTAGCTACTGCTATAAAAGAAAACACTCAATGAATCTAGATGAACTATGGGTGAATAATTATTTCTTATTTAAACATACCACTCATAAGGCAATTAGAAAAAAAGTGGACTAAAAGACCGTTTGCTACATGTTTATTTGTCAACTTTCATTTCCCTTTTCCTTATCGCTTCTACGTTTATGTCAACCACAATTTACCCGGCTTTCTGGATTTCTTGACTGTTTTCTTACGTAGTAACTAACAAGCAATCTTAACTTTCACAATATGCTGATGCCGTACGAATGTTTATTGGCTGGTTGCTTGCTCCTAAGCTTATGTACTACTATGCGATGCCTGCGCTAAGAGATGTTTGACATCTGCTGTCTTGGCTGTATTTGCACAATTGGTTTTCACTGTTTCACTAGTTTGCTAGCGGAGCAAAGAATTCTTGAACATTCTTTCTTTTCTTTCCAGCTTCTGGTGAAGCTTGACCTACTTTTCCAAGGAAACGTGATGGAGGCAATGGATAATGGCTGCAAGCAGCTTGGTTACACTATTCTGAGCTTTGGAGAGGCAGAAGAGGTTGTGGCATTTTCCGAAGTGGGATCCGGTAAATATGTTTTTATGATGACGCTCTTAGGGCAACTCTGGCATTTTTTAACCATATTGTAGCATTGTCATATTCAAATGGCATTGGCAGTTCTGTCACCCGTAGGGTGATTTAGTTTGCTTAGAAGTCCACCACTAATATTATATAACCAATAAATGAGATACCGAAACAGGTAGCTGCTTCGTGTGACCAGTATATCCTACACCACTGTAATGTAAACATGCAGTACATGTGCTGCTAACGCCAAAGAAGCCAAGCTGATCATTTCTCCTGACACAGGGAGCTCTTACAGAGTTTCCAAACTAGGCAGTGGCAATTCAAGTGACGATTTCAGCAACAGTGGCGGTGTTGTCTGTGATGTCACAAACATAGGGTGGCCAGTAGAAAGTCGCGAGTCAAGAATGCAACCAATCTTTAAAATTCATATTGAGCCGTTTAGTTTGGCACAGATACTCAGAGTGCAAAAGAGAACACATATTTCAAATTTTATTAAAATCAGTGGACATAGAAAATTGCCGGTGTTGCTCTTAAAGGGGGTTCAGAAATTGTTTTTTATGGGGTGATGGCAACTGCGGTGGTGGTGGGGTCGGTCTCAGGTATCAGAAAGTCAGCAGCCCTGGTTGAATTGGAACCATGCATTTCTTTTTTACTTGTACTTGTCAAGAGTTATAAAGTAAGTTGTTTTTTGTATACCTTACTCAACTACATTTGTTTGTGCTGCTTACTTAAGGCAGTAATGGGCAATTATTCGTATGTGCTTTCTCAGTTCTCCAACGGAGAGCTGAGTTAACCTAAATAAGCTCATTAAAGGGCTCTTAAATCACCTCTGAATTTTTTTGCACATTGTATAAACATGCGTGTCGCATGAGTCATTCTGTAATGACAGTCTTTGTGAATGTAGCAATGCTATGCTCCGCGAAGAAGCCAAAAATTTTTAAAAGAATCTTGTGCTCCTCTCGCGGCTTTTCTGCTCCCTCCTTTGCATGCTGTAATGCACGCAGGGTGTTGTCACAACCCATACTTTTCGCTGCCCTGCATGGAGTAGGTGGGAATATGCAGAGACAACAGAGTGCAGTGAGGAAGGTAGCAAAGGCAAGCGAGAAACTGTGACGACTGCACAATAGCTGATCAAGGGCCTGTAACTTTGCTAATACGGAACCTTTGAAAAAATTCTGGTTGTATGTTCATTATGAACACAGCTGCCACTATAACATTTTTGTGATGAGAGTGGTTTAGTGGTTGTCTAATGTGATGTTCTGAATTCTTTGTGATCTTGTTCTGGTGTTCTAACCATAGTTTCCTCTACAGTTACAAATAGGATGTATGTATGTTTCGCTATGTGGAATAGTTGGCAGTATGTTACGAAACCATGAAACGTGAGGGAAAGCATCTAAAATAAATGTTAGAATATGCCATAGTTCTAAGGGTGGAGCAAGCGCGCGAGTTTTCAGCATGCACCCTCTCTTCCCGTTTAATTGAGCAGCAAGCAGACGAAACTAGACCCACAGTCATTGCTAGTGCTGGTAATGACCCATTGGAAGATTTAAGCATAAGTTATTTCACTAGTTATGTGTACCTCGAGTGTTTATCACAGTAGATGAATTACCCATGCAGGGCTCTGCAGCATTAGATAAAAGCTGTAAGCTGTTTGGTGTGAAAGGTTTCATAAGCATTCTACAATATCTGTATTTTTCAACAGAGGATGCTGTTCTGGCAGTTCTGCAGTTTGTAGCAAAGTGCTGCAAGGAGCCCATAGATAGCATCATTACGCAGGTGAGTGCCTGTAGGATTCTGACTATCTGAATGCTTCTGTTGCGTTTATCATTTTGATTGCCTTTCTGTTCACTTTGTGTTTCAGTGTGCTACACTTGGCTATAAAATGAGTACACAGGAATTAAAAGCAGATTGTTTATTTCTTATTAGACTTTTGCGCGCACAAAGAAGACGTCGAACGAAGAAGGGACACACAGCTGGTTCTTATTGTGACAGCGACATATATATACGCTTCCACAATAAAAAAAAAACGGGATGGCAAGAAAACAAACAAAGCCACTTGCAAAAATGCACAGCCACATGTGCCCATAGCCACTAGTGAAACCGAACGTTGTCACTGGCATACCTTTTCACCGCCCAGACACGATATATGTGATATATGCGATATAAGATTATATATATATATATATATATATATATATATATATATATATATATATATATATATGTGTGTGTGTGTGTGTGATAGAGGCAATATATGTGAGAAAATAATGTCGTGCATCTGTTAAATATAGGATAGCCCCCATTGCATGACATGCAGTGTTCAGCCATGTGGCCTTCGATGCCTTGCTTTACCTTGCGGCGATGTTCTCCTAGCCTCTCGTTTACGTATCGGCTGGTTTCACCGATATAATACTTGTCGCACGAGAAGGGAACCCCATATCCTACACTTTCTTTGCATGCAACGAACACGTGCGGCGTTATACGGGTCAAACCAGCTGATGCGTAAAAGAGAGGCTAAGAGAACATCATCGCAAGGTAAAGCAAGGCATCGAAGGCCACCTGGCCGAACACTGCAAGTCATGCAATGGGTATTATCCTATATTTAACAGGTGCACAATATTATTTTCTCACATAAACTGCCTAACCAGGGAGATAGTTGAAGCCAGAGAAATTCTTCGGCATGATCAGAGTTGTGTTAGTGCCCCGTCTGTAGCATTCAGTGATAAGAAAGTGAGGTTTCTGGGCGGTGAAAAGGTATGACGGTGACAACGTTTGGTTTCGCCCGCACATGTGGCTATGCAGTTTTGCAGCAAACGTGGTTTTGTTTGTTTTCTTGCCATCCCGTTTTTTGATTTTCTAATTGTGGAAGAGTATATACTATATGTTGCTGTCACAATAAAAGCCAGTTGAGTTTGCGCATATTGTGTGTCCGTTTTTCGTTTGACGTCCTGCCTTTGTGCGTGCAAAAGGCTAATAAGAACCATGTACAACCAACTCGGCCAAAACCTAACGCTTTTGTTTATTTCCTCTAACTGCCACAGGATACTTTTGCCAATAGGCATCATGCTTTTAAAGGGCACTAAAGGCATATATTAAGTCAAGCTGAATTGATAAATTAGTGCTCAGGAACATTTAAGGCATCAATATTATCTTGAACAAAGCTTTAGTAATCGAGAAATTTAGGTAAGGGCAGGAGACGATCAGACTCCCCCAGGACATTCAAATACTAGCCTGATGACAAAGGCACTCATTATAACTGCCACTAGTTATCAACCACTTGTATTAGATAATTGTATTGCAATGTAAGATGAAAAAGATGTCCAGTTCTATTTCACATTTAGAAAAAAGGGAACCCTGACAACCACGTGGGTGGTTGAAAAGTTATTTTCTCCACTCTATCGCCTGTATTTTCACGTTCGAGTAGTTATCGTGTAGTGCTGAGCTGGTTTTCCTGGCTCAAGAAACTCGCGTACTGCGAGTAGCAGAGAATGTCACATCCATGTGATATTATGGTATTCCTGAACAGTCCACACCACTTGACCAAGAGCAGCTGCAGCGGCGAATCCAACACTCTGTCTAGGCTCTGTTGCTTCTTGGCTGCGTGTTTGCGCTTTCTGCAGAAAAGCGTGATGTCTGTTGGGCACCGTTTTACTCGCCGACGGCAGTAAAGGAAGGTGACTGCGTATGCAATGTCGCCACTTGCAGGTTGGTTATATGAATTGCGCCAAAGGCATCCGGACCCTTCAAACGTGATTTTACGTTTTCTTGGCACGAAACAAGTGCAGCGAGGCTTCTGGAATGGTATTTTGACAATATACATCGACTTAGTATTTGCCTCTAGTGTCCCTTTAAGTACCGCATGTTCGTCCGGACATGTAGGTGGCTATCTTAATTTTAATGAAAAAGTTGTAATCTGTTGCCTGAGTGCCATGTACAACGAAACCATTCTTTTCTATGCAAAAGTATAGAACTGCCTGGTGAGCCAGAACTGATTTGTGCAAATTTTTGTTAATCCAGATTTGGTTAAGTACTAATAGAAAAGTATTGTAGCTATAGCTCTAAGAATATTTAGCGACAGACTACATGTCAATTGGCTCAATTTCAACTGATTATCGCAGAGTATCACTGCTACAATATCAAAAGCAAGAGCGAAGTGTTGCATATAAGCAGATTTTTCTTTATTCTTATTTGAATTTATGTAGTGCGCGGTTTCAAAATTTTGCCAATCTGTTGCCATGAAAGTTTGAATTTCGAGCAAGTATCTCTTCCCTCAGCAGCACTAAATGTGCCACGAGAGGTGCTCACGTTTGGTCACATCAGTAAATGAACTTTATAACAAAATACTCTTCAAAAAAGCAGTCTGACATCCCCAAATGTTTGCTCAAATAAGTTTATTGGCTTTACTAAAGCAATCTTAAAAACAAGTTGCAGTATTTTAGTTTTGGAGTTGGAAAATGAGAAATGTGGCTGAATAAATGGTTCTACCATTGCGACATGCGGTCTGTGTGTGCTTGTACCAGGTTCCTTTCCTTTACGGCGCAAAACGGAATCAAGGCGTTTGACCTGTAGTCTATTGCTAAGTATTCTTAGAGCAGTACCCACCATCCTTTGCTTTGGGAGCCAACTAAAATGTGAATTCGGAAAGACCTGCAACAAGTACTTTAACTCATTAGGTGGTGATATTTTTTTGTGAAGCCAAATTTTTCTTGAAAACTAATTTTGTTGTCCTCAGCACTTGGGCAGCAAAAACAAAGGAAAGAAAGAAAGTCTTTTTTATCAGGATAACAGTAGTCACTGGACCATGTCCGGCTTTCTCTTAAACACCAACTACTCCTGTGTGGGTCTAAACCGAAAATGTTTTTTTTGTAGTTGGTTCAGCATTATTGGCTCTAAAAGACTACACAATAGCATTCCTTTTTTTAACCTTAGAAAGAAGATCCGCTGACCCAGTGTCTGGTGCAGGATGAAGGATTGGCACTGCACATCGACAAACAACTAGTGTTTCATGTATCCTCGCTGCTTTCGGGAGTAGCCTGCCTCTTTGCATCCTTTTGGGTGTTTCATGTGGAATACCCACGAAAGGCGCACAAAATCTCAACATTAATAGAACATGCATTTCTGAACTTAACGCACACAAAGCCGCGCGTCAAAGCTCTTCAACTAATCAATTTTTTCAGAGGCCATGCAGACTCCCTGGAAGTGCCATAGGCTACTAACCAGTGGCCACACTCAAGGCCTAAAAAACTTCTTTGCAGCTGATTCTTGTGTAGACTTTGACAGCCCGAATGATGCTTTGGTCCAAGCGCTGGGCATTCACTGATGTATTAGGAAGCAGAAATGCCAACTTCGTAGCTGCAAAGTTATCCAGTGCGATGTGCGCTGATGCATTTAGGACAACTGCAATTCTGTTCTTTGCTGCAACATAGTGGTCAGTGAGGCACATGTACTCCTCAAAAAGCTTTGCAGTCCATGCTTTTGTATTGCTGCAGTAGGCAACTCTAGATGGCAGTTGGGTGCTTTTGAAACATCTTGGCATGGCTGACTTCTCAATCACGAGAAATGGTTCACTTCGAATGCAACTGAAATCCTGTCATTGGCATGCTTACCGCCAGTGCATGTCTCGTCATTGACAGCAGGCGATGTGTAGTAGCAGCTTGAAGAGCGCAGACTCATTCGTGTTAAAGATGTTGTTGGGTGCGCAGTCCATAAAGATGTGCCTCAACTGACCATTTTGCCATGTTTCTGCATCCTCCGTACTGCCAATGACATCTTCTCCTCAAGCGGTCATGTTTATGCTGTGCCGCACTTTAAATTTCGCCAGCCAGCTGTTGCTGCATAAGAAGTTGTGGTTCAGCTGCGAAGCGAAAACCGGGGCCTTCTCAGCAAGTAGTGGTTTCAATAAAGACAGTGGACGTTAAACTGCCTCAATACTGTAATACTTCAATCGTAATGTGGTAGTCAAGCTTAAGTGTTAAGTTCTTGCTTCTGTTTTGTAATATTGCTGCCGTACACACAATGTTATTATAGTCCTTTTTGTGTTGTTTGCCAAAGTTTATTTTAAATATACGTGCCGGATTTTTTCTGCAATGTGCATTTGTTTGGGAAACAGTGACCAGCCCATCCAAGTGTTTAGTAGTGCACAGCTCATGTGCTTTATGTTGTAAAGGTGCTGAGCTTAATACACAAAAGCAACAGTAGCAGACATGCTGTGAGCTAATTTTCATGTACTGGCTCCTATGTTATGCACCATTGCAATTTGATACAGTATGTACAGGCTTCAAGAATGTTTGCTCAAATGGCCTAGTAAAACCTTTGTTATATGACTTTAGGACTTTGAAAAATGCCTTTAATTTTTATTGTTTATTTAGGTAGATAAATGTTATATTCAGTCACATTATAGACGATTTATTTTTGCAAACCGAAATGTTTATAATGAGCACAGGTGTGCAAGAAAGCCGTCAGGAATGTTGGTCACCTGTGCTTTGTTTCAGCTTTCAGCTCAATAAGTGGGATGAGTTGGCCTCTCAATATAGTGCTAAGGTTTTTCACTTTTATTTCTGCTGTACTAAGTCACACAGACTATCACTGACTGGCATCAATGCAAGATTGTTAAAGGAGTGCTGACACCAAAATTTGGTGTTCCGTTTCTTAAGTAGCTGCTGACTCCATATTTACGGCGCGAAGCCTCGATTCCATGAGGGTGCTACGAATTAATCATTGCAATACCTTTATAACGCTCGTCCAAAACACTGTTCTAGCAAAGTGAGGCCTCAGACATGGAAAAGCTTATTTGACGCTTCACCAAAAGTGGAGTTGGCAGGGTGTAGTAGTTAAGGGCATGAATTCATTGTGTCGCCGAAAGCTGCCAAACCGTCCCCTCTGATTGTTCACTTCTCATGGAAATACAGGGAGACACTCCCTACCCTCTTATCCCGTGGAGTGTTAAACGGACTGGGCTTTATACACCTAGACCGTGGTGTGCATACATGTTGGCAGTATCCGGTACCATGAAATTGCAATTGGTTTCGTCGCTACATGCGTAACCTTTTACACCTCTGAAGCAGCACTGCTCTTGGCGTGCATTTTGAGTCTTAATAAAAGGTAATTTAATTATTTATTACGTATTTGGAGAATTGAGACGCCTTAATTTATTTATTGGGTTGAGGTCTATCAAGCGAAGTAAAAAATGGGACAAAAATTGTCAATACTTTCAATTTTACAAGGCTGAAATTTGGCAGCTTCACAACTCTAGCCATATGCAAAAGTGCTGGGCGTGGTCAGGTGAAAACGGATTGTTTAATAAGCTGTTTGAAACTTCGTATGTTGATATATGTTGATATATATCAATGAACGACAATCTTGTGGGCATCATTAAGGAGTGTGCAATGGAAGTCGGTGGTAACTCCGTTAGGCAGGATACCAGCAAACTATCCCAGGAGACGAAAGATCTGATCAAGAAGCGCCAATGTATGAAAGCATCTAACCCTACAGCTAGAATAGAACTGGCAGAACTTTCGAAGTTAATCAAAAAGCGTAAGACAGCTGACATAAGGAAGTATAATATGGATAGAATTGAACATGCTCTCAGGAACGGAGGAAGCCTAAAAACAGTGAAGAAGAAACTAGGAATTGGCAAGAATCAGATGTATGCGTTAAGAGACAAAGCCGGCAATATCATTACTAATATGGATGAGATAGTTCAAGTGGCTGAGGAGTTCTATAGAGATTTATACAGTACCAGTGGCACCCACGACGATAATGGAAGAGAAAATAGTCTAGAGGAATTCGAAATCCCGAAGGTAACGCCGGAAGAAGTAAAGAAAGCCTTAGGAGATATGCAAAGGGGGAAGGCAGCTGGGGAGGATCAGGTAACAGCAGATTTGTTGAAGGATGGTGGACAGATTGTTCTAGAGAAACTGGCCACCCTGTATACGCAATGCCTCATGACCTCGAGCGTACCGGAATCTTTGAAGAACGCTAACATGATCCTAATCCATAAGAAAGGGGACGCCAAAGACTTGAAAAATTATAGGCCGATCATCTTACTGTCCCTTGCCTACAAAGTATTTACTAAGGTAATTGCAAATAGAATCAGGAACACCTTAGACTTCTGTCAACCAAAGGACCAGGCAGGATTCCGTAAAGGCTACTCAACAATACACCATATTCACACTATCAATCAAGTGATAGAGAAATGTGCAGAATATAAGCAACCGTTATATATAGCTTTCATTGATTACGAGAAAGCGTTTGATTCAGTCGAAACCTCAGGAGTCATGGAGGCATTACGGAATCAGGGTGTAGATGAGCCATATGTAAAAATACTGGAAGATATCTATAGCGGCTCCACAGCCACCGTAGTCCTCCATAAAGCAAGCAACAAAATCCCAATAAAGAAAGGCGTCAGGCAGGGAGATACGATATCTCCAATGCTATTCACAGCGTGTTTACAGGAGGTATTCAGAGACCTGGATTGGGAAGAATTGGGGATAAAAGTTAATGGAGAATACCTTAGTAACTTGCGATTCGCTGATGATATTGCCTTGCTTAGTAACTCAGGGGACCAATTGCAATGCATGCTCACTGACCTGGAGAGGCAAAGCAGAAGAGTGGGTCTAAAAATTAATATGCAGAAAACTAAAGTAATGCTTAACAGCCTCGGGAGAGAACAGCAATTTACAATAGGCAGCGAGGCACTGGAAGTCGTAAGGGAATACATCTACTTAGGGCAGGTAGTGACGGCGGATCCGGATCATGAGACGGAAATAATCAGAAGAATAAGAATGGGCTGGAGTGCGTTTGGCAGGCATTCCCAAATCATGAACAGCAGGTTGCCGTTATCCCTCAAGAGAAAAGTATATAATAGCTGTGTCTTACCAGTACTCACCTACGGGGCAGAAACCTGGAGGCTTACGAAAAGGGTTCTACTCAAATTGAGGACGACACAACGAGCTATGGAAAGAAGAATGATAGGTGTAACGTTAAGGGATAAGAAAAGAGCAGATTGGGTGAGGGAACAAACGCGAGTTAACGACATCTTAGTTGAAATCAAGAAAAAGAAATGGGCATGGGCAGGACATGTAATGAGGAGGGAAGATAACCGATGGTCATTAAGGGTTACGCACTTGATCCCAAGGGAAGGGAAGCGTTGCAGGGGGCGGCAGAAAGTTAGGTGGGCGGATGAGATTAAGAAGTTTGCAGGGACGGCATGGCCACAATTAGTACATGACCGGGGTTGTTGGAGAAATATGGGAGAGGCCTTTGCCCTGCAGTGGGCGTAACCAGGCTGATGATGATGATGATGATGATGATGTTGATATATTTTAAGTGTGGGATAAGTTCCTTAAATTTGTGCCTTTTCATTCTCTGCTGGCCACTGGCTCCATTGTACAGTGCCTGGATTTCTTTGTTTCAGCCGTTGTACAAGCTTTCTAGTTGCTAGGTTGAAGTATATATTTGTGGTAAATGCTGAATATGTGCTAAGTTCAGGTTTCTTATGTTTGTGCCATATGTTTGTCATTATTAGTTTTTATTGTGCGAGACCGTTTCCTGGCATCTGGAATTTTTGTACATTACCTGTATCTTTAAAAATACTGTTCTAAACATCTACAAACTGTCCAGTCACCATTTGTACTCATTGTTGGAAAGAACCGCAGGACTGCAATATTTAAAATGTGATATTTCTAATAAAATATTTTTTGAGTGCTTCCTTTGCATGTAATCTTTCATAGTGCACAGGAACTCCGAGAGGTTTCTATCCTGGCGTCTGAGCAGCCCGAAACAAAGCCCTCTAAAGCTTTTAACCACTTTTAAGTGCTCAAAAATCAGTCTCGTGGATGTAAAAATTGCTCCCATTTACTGCCCGAAAAACGGGGGGGCGGGGGGGGGGGAATAACCTACAATGCCTTTAATTCCACCTATTTACTCTTAAATTAACACCAAAAAAACTCCTCGATACCACCGCAAATGCTCCCAAATGGAAATAATAAAACTCATGTTGTACCTCTTCGAATTTATGCAAGCGGGAGTAAAATGGTACTGCTGATTGCTCCTGATGTACATTGCAAACACTCTCATCTAAACGGTAGTATTATTGCACTCCCATTCAATCAGAGTAGAAACATGTACAAAAAGGAATGCGCTAGAGCACAAGCCAAAAATGCCCATCTGGGTGTTTTTCTGTTTAGAGTGCGTCTAAATACATGGGAAGGGAAAAACTTTTTTTTTGGCAACCAGTGCTCCAATGTTGCTAAGATTTGCTGTGTTTAAAAGAAAAAGTCAAAATCTAATGACTATTGGATTATCTTTATTTGGTTGTTAATTAACAAAAATTGGAAAACAAGACAGCTTAGAAGTCTAGAACTCTAAGAAATGAACGTTATCAGAGTTTTGTTAACTACACTTTCCGCTCCATGTAAAGCAGACAATATATATATATTGTATTCATCATTGGGAATTGTAGCACTAATTAGTAAGATGTGCTAATGTCTTGTAAGCACAGTAACAATTTCACATAGGTTATAAAATCACATTAAATTTGCCCAGTTGATATGCATTGTGCGTAACAGCAATGTATCTGTTTTTGATGAACAATTACAAATTTGTAGACATCGTTCTTCAACTTCTAATAAACTTACCTATTTTTAGCAGTTACTGTAAAAATTCAGGCCCTAAATCAGAATTTTGTTTCTTACGATCGCCAGAATGTCTCTCAAATGCAACACACATCATTAAAATTGATCTCATTCTTGCCTTTCATTTTATCCTTGCGTTTAGTCATCTTTAAATAGTGAAATCCGAGTTAGCTCGGAGCTAAAGCTTCTTCATTTGTTGGTTTTCATTATTCTATATATTCTTCTTTCTCCTTTATAATTGTGCTCCACAAGTTTAACTGGACAGCACCGCTAAACATAATGGTAGAAAGAGAAAATGACAGGACATGGGCTGTGCTCGCAAAAGAAAATACTGAAGAGAAGCTTTATGTACGTCCGAATGGATGAGTATGCAAGAAAAAGATTGTACGTGTAGATGTACAAAGTCGGATGATAACGAAAATGGGGAAATCAGTATGTGAAACAAGAGACTTGTAAAACAAAAGCAGAAAAGAAAACAAAATCAGGAGACAGGTTAAATAATAAATAAGACATGATTTTAAGGTAGGGTATTACAAATGTGACCAAGGTAGTCGATTTCATTGGATGAAAGATTTAGTAAAGCCTGGCTAATTTATTATGCCTTTAATCTGTACGCATGGAATGTTTCAATTATTTAGGTTTGTTGCGATCACGTGAGAGGATAATAGTATAATTGAAAATTGGGTTACGGCGACATGAACGACAGGGACTTTCCAATTGGTAATGAGTGGTGGTGCTCTTCGGTGATGCACTGGCCGCTCGGCAGTCAGGGGACTCTAACAGCATATCTGCCACCCAACCCTCCCATTCACTGTCAAAAAGATCTGCCACTTCAGCTGGCAGCATCGCTGGGTTACTATCATCGGCATCTTAATAACTTGTACGCAACATTGCAAGTTATTACCCATGAGAGGATGCTGTGCTTCAGAGAATCCGGGTCGGGGTTACCCTCCCTCCTGCCATGACTCGGAAGTGGCAACACTTTCGCCAGTTATATCCCCGCCCAGGTATCTGATCTGCAAGTCACGCAGTGCTAAAGCCGACATCCACCCCCTGCTGTGAGTTTGCCCTGCGTTGAAATTGACCATGCTCCGGCACCTCGCAGCAGCGGGACTTTCACCGCATAAGCCTAGCCGCTACAGTGCAGGGACGCAGGGTTCGCATTATCGATTCCTCCTGAACTTCAACAGATCCACGAATCTTTTTTCATTCATTTACTCATCCTTATTCGCCCGCACCCCATACCCATGTATGTCCTCAGACAGTAACCATCGCATTACAAAAAAAAAAAAACTAGCACAGCTTCGCTCTTCAAGCACCTTCACGAAGTGGAAGGCGCGGTGATATTTATTTATGTTCTCTTGCACTAAATTGCTTCAGCGATCTCCTTTTAGTCGTTGCTATTGGACTAAACGCAGGCCTTCGCAATGCTGCCAACAGTACGCGGCCTGGAAGTAACCTGTGCCTTAATCAAACGAATGCCGCTGAAACAAGTACTCCGAATGTTGATTGTACTGCAAACAGCGTCAAACTTTCAACTGCCGATATATTTGCGAGACTAATTTCTGACCAGGAACAAATGTCTTTTGATATTAGGTTACTCGGACGGCCTGTTAATCCGAGTTTCGAGGCGCTGGAATCTTCTGTGAATGTCATTGAATCTACTGTGACAGTAAAACGCTCTGCGCAAATAGGAAATTGAACGTGTACTTTGAGAAAGTTAACACTGTCGTCTGAAGCATAAATGCTTAAGAGAGGAGTTTCAGGATCACTTTACTGACACAATTGGTTAGCTTGTTTTGAGCATTGAGGATTTCGAAAATAGTCACGTTGAAATAAAGTGGTCTGGCATTGATTACCTCAAGTACAAGATGAAAACGACGACGTCCTACTTTAGAGCGTCTCCTTGTGGTTATCGGATGTGCTTAAAATGCAGTTCACTAGTATTGAAGGATTGTACAATACTGCAGTGACCGTTTTGTCCCTGTTAAAACAAGTAAACAAAAACATGGATACAGCATGGATCATGAGATATACTTTGCTCTTGTCATGACGTATCAATATACTACGGCGCTCAGAGCTGAGTAGTGACCCCGCTAAAACAGGAATATTGAACGAAGTTAATGAGGAATTCCGAGCTAAACTTTAATAGGCCAAGGACTTCTATTTCAGAGTAACACTGCCTCAGCCAACGCCTCGTGGATGGCAATTTCGAATACGCACTCACTGAAGATATTTGGGATTATCTGGTAGTTGCAATTTGTATTTCTGTGTTGCCAAGAAAGCTACACATTTTGCACACTTCACCTTCACACTTCGATCGAATGATGTTTCCATTATTGAAACCCTGAGTGAAAATGTGAATAACTGTTTAAATCAGTGCCGGTGATGATGTTAATCATTTAGTTTATTTATTTATTTATTTTATAATATTTATTTTATTTATTTTACTTATAAAATACTGCAGGCCCAACTGAGGGCCCAAGCAGGAGGGGCAGAATACATAAATGTTTACGTGTTCACGTATATATATATACATACAGACATGAAAAGAAAATACAAAAGCAATGCAACATATGTAAATATCATCAGAAAACAAAAAATGAAAGCGACGACTAATAAGATTAAGAGAAGGTACATTGAATGAAGGCAACTTGACAAACATTAGAACAGTATCACACGCATATAATAGCAATTGCAACCACTATCGAGGGAGGAAAAAAAAGAGAAGTACCAGAAGTTGAACGAGCGCTCACTGCAAAATACTGAATATATTAGAATAAGGATGATGTAGAAAGTAGCATACAATATTCACGTGTAAAAAAGAAAAAGAAAACAGTAACAAGGCTTGCCGATATCGCAATACCCCCAGTATCAAAGACACAAGTGGTCAATAGAATCGGTGTTTATCAATTGTGATAATGGCAGGCTGTTCCAATCAGTTACAGTGCGAGGGAAGAAGGAAAACTGAAAAAATTACCGACGATTACATTACTTCCTAATGCGAAATTTGAGCGCAGCAAATAAGCTGTTTCACCTTTTCGATAGATTGAGGCAAAGAAATCGAGCAACACATGCATGCGCTATCACAGAATTTTTTTTTATATTTCCCGTACTCCTGGATCATCTCGACGGCGGCGACGGTAAGCTTCTGCTTCGGCGGCACGCACCTCTGGATTCGGACGGCGACGGCGCTGGGCCTCTGCTCTGGCAGCTCGTTTAGCAGCAGCAGCAGCAGCAGCAGACGGAGGACTTCCATCGGTCGTCTCGCTCATGGCTCAGAAAGAACTGGCAGATAATTTCGCAGTGGCGAACGGCAGCGGCAATTTCGGCTCGGGTGGTGCACATATACAGATCCGCCGCCACCGATCTGGCTCTCTGATTGCCACCGCACAGGGCGAACGGCAGCGGCAATTTCGGCTCGGGCGGTGCACATATACAGATCCGCCGCCACCGATCTGGCTCTCTGATTGCCACCGCACAGGGGTTGCATTGGAGGAGGAGCGAAGAAAGGAATGAAGTTCGAGCCGGTGCTTTGACAACCGGAGACTCGCAGGAAGAGGGGGGAGGGGGGCGGCGTGTACACCCAGCGGCAAACGATGGGGGCAGAAGCGCGCGCAGCAAGCGGACAACACGATAAAGGGAGGAGGGAAGAGATAGCAGCGACTGACTGATGCCGCTGACGCCGATAGTGAGTCAACCCCAGCTGCGGAGTTGGTTTCAGGGACAACGCCGCCGATGCCGACACAAACAATATGATACCCTCGCTTCCGCAGCGCTAAGAACCAGGTCTAGCCGTGGGAAGGTGGTCACGTATTCGTCGACGTGCCGGGGCCTACGTGAAATAACCGGCGCGTCGGCAACTGAAGAGCACCCTATCCGCCACACAAGAACAGGGGGGGGGACCCTTTCCTCCTCTTTCTGCATGGCGGCGACGGTGTTCTATGCAGTCACGTTATCTTGACTCTCTAGCGGCGTCAGCGGCATCGAGCGGTATCAGTCGGTCGCTGCTAGCGCTGGGGGGATGAAAGGGGGGCGGAGCTGGTTACGAGGCCGACGACAACGCCGACGACGACGCGAAACCCAGGAACGGACGCCAAAGAGCTGCGCTCTAAAAGGTTAGTTCGGGTTTCATAAGGCGTTAAAGAATCAGCGTGACGATGCCGTGTTCGGTGCGCTGTAAGTGTTTTAACATAAGCCTGTGGTTGGAGGGACAGACAGTTATTTTTAAGCAAGAAAAGAAATTTCAGTCGTATTTTCTGCGTAGTTCTAGCGTTTGGATATTATGTTGATTCATTAGGCTAGCAGGAGAGTCACTCAGTCTATATTTAGAAAAAATAAACCTGACACCTTTACGTTGGACCATCTTTAAAGCGTTAATGTTAATTTTCTTATAGGGATCCCGCACGATGCATGCATATTCCAGTTTCGGTCGGATGAGTGAAGTGTAAGCCAGTAATCTAGTACTAGAGGGAGCGTGCTTTAGTTTGTGCCTGAGAAGACAAAGCTTCCTGAAAGGCGAGTTACATACGTTAGAAATGTGACTATTCCAGCTGAGGTCACTGGTTATTGTTATTCCAAGATATCTATATTAGGTGACCTTGGTCAGCGGTGCAGAGCAGATGTTATAAGACGAGCGACATTTCATTTATTTTTTTTGTTATGGACATATAAACAGTTTTTCTCTGTTCAATTCGATACCCCACCGACTGCACAAGGAAAGAATGTTTTGAAGGTCCGAGTTAAGCATTAATTGATCTTCGTTGCAAGTAACCTCGTTAAACTACACAAAATCGTCAGCAAATAGTCTAACTTGAACAGGATGAGAAATTTCGTTAGTGATGTCGTTTATGTAAATTAGAAATAGTAAAGGTTCTAGCAGGCTACCTTGTGGTACTCCAGAGGTTACTGAAAATTCGTTAGAAGAGCAATTATCAATTGAAACAAACTGCTTGCGATTAGACAGATAAGCCACCACCCAGTTAATAATGTAGGCTGGAAGATCTATTGACTGTAGTTTTTCTATAAGTTTATTGTGAGGCACAAGGTCAAACGCTTTCTTAAAGTCTAAAAATATTACGTCAATTTGGCTTGACTTGTCAAGAGCACTTGCAAAGTTGTGAATAATTGTGGTTAATTGTGTCACAGTAGAGAAACCCTTCCGGAAACCATGCTGATGAGGAGACAGTACGTTGTTGTCGCTTAGGAATTTGGTTATTTCACTAGCTATAATATGTTCGATTAACATTCAACATGAAGAAGTTAATGACATAGGACGATAACTAGTTACTAGGGTGCTGTCACCTTTTTTCGGTATGGGAACGATACGTGCAGTTAGCCAGTCTGTGGGAAAATTAGCCGAAGGTAACGAGGAACGGAAGATAACAACAAGAAAAGGGGCTAACGCTTCAGCATATCTGCGCACAAAAGCGTTCGGTATGTTGTCTGGTGCTGGAGATGATTTAGCTTTGAGGTTCAGCATCATCGACACTACACCCGGTTGCGAAACAATATCAGAGCTCGAGTTGCATGATATGCGGTTAACCTTTATACCACCATGAAAATGGGAAAAAACACTGAAAATAATTATTGAAGTGCTCCGCGATGCGTTGTTTTTCGACAGCCACATGGCCCTCGTGAACAATTTCGTTAATTGACTTGGTTCTTGTGCATAGAAAAGCCCAAAGTTTTTGGGGTGCCGTTTCAATGAAATTTGGCAATGTATGGTGAAAATACCAGCGCTTAGCTAGCCGTACTTCTTGGTTTAGTTTATTTTGGATTTCGTGAATTGAAACACGTGAGGCACATCGTCATCTTTAGCGGTTAACTTTTCTTTTAAGGTGCAAGATCTTTCTCGTTATCCAGGGAGTAGCATTGGAAGTTTTTTTAGTTCTATTAGGAATAAAGTTGCTAAGGCAGGGAGTGGTAATTTTTTTTAATTTATCCCAAAGCACAGTAGTATTGTTACTGCGAAAGTTATTAAGGCATTGCTAAAGACAATTCAAGGCACTTTGGTCTCTGGCACGAGAAAAATCTCTAACAATGGTTGTTTTACACTTTTTGGTGTTAAGCACTTCAAAAAACAAGAAAAATATACCAGACTATGATCAGAAATTCAAGGTTCAACCGAAACAAAAAAGTTTTCTAATGAACGACATACGAAAACGAGGTCAAGTATGGTTGCTGACGTACCACGGGTGCGCGTTGGCGGTCTCACAACCTGGTGTAGGTTGTGAGACAAAATGATGTCATGCAAGTAACATAAGTGTGAATTAATCCTGGTGCAGAGAAACCCGTTCTCCCAATCAATATCTGGTAGGTTAAAGTCGCCTATAAGTAGCACTTTATCGCTTGTGAATGAAACCATGTGTTCAAAAAGATCACGAAAGAATTCTGGGTGCGAGTCAGGTGCTCGATAAACTGCAAATAGCAAAAATGATTTATCCCAGCAAGTAAGCTTCATTGTAACAGATTCAAGGTTATCGGCCTGACATAACAGAGTAGCGGACATAGTTTCTTTTATCAAAACTACTACCCCGCCCCCTCTAGCACACCTGTCACGGCGATATGCTTGATAAGATGGAGGAAACACAACAGCATCTTCAATATTGTCATGCAACCATGTTCCTGTTATCATAGCTACATGGGGATTGTATCCCAGGATAGTTGGCTCAAGGCTTTCCGATTTAATAACGACACTGCGGGCGTTGATGTTTAAAATTTTCAGTTCTTTAGCACCAGGGGAAGTATCAGCGGAGGCAATTCAATCATTTTTCGAAGTATTTACATGGCCGTCAATTTTGATCCTCAAGTTCTTAATGTCATCCCATGTGAAAACCTCATTGTTAATACGGATCTTATCATTAATTAAGCAAACTTTCTTGCCTTGTTCTCTTTCACTTTTAGCACCATCCCACAAGAGTTTACGTTTCCTTAGTGTGCTGCGCGAGTAATCCTTTTGAATCGATATTTGACTACCCTTTAGTTTGTACGCACTTTTTAAGACAAGCTGTTTTTCGGTAAAATCCTAGAAATAAATGATAACTGGTTCCTTGTCACCTTTGTTACCAAGACGATGAACGCGGCCGACAGATTTGCAAGGAACAGCAAGCTTTGCAGAAAACACCTCGTCAAGAACTTTATTTTTAATAGGTTCAGCTTCGCCGGCATCCTCCGGAATGCCAAAGACTGCCAGATTGGATCGCCTGCTCCTATCCTCCAGATCAGTCAACTTCGGCTCCAGTGATCTTACTGTACGTTCAAGGTCATCTATACGCGAGGCTTGTTTTTCTAATTCGACGAATCTGGTACCGCAATCAGCTATAGCGTTTTCCACCTTATTCTGCTGCTCCCTAAGCTCAGTCACGTCAGCTGCCAACTTGTTCTGACCAGACAGCAACTTTTTCAGCATGGATTCGATAGAGGCCCCACTGCCGTCAGTGGGGCCGGGATTTAACTCAGTGTCGCCGCACATCAGCAAGCGTACCCAGTACACATCATGGACAATAGAAGTACACCGTAGAGGGCACGGCAAAGCCAAAAGACCACGACAATCACTTCTAATTGTGCTATAGCAGTTACTAACCTGCACGAGGTAGCAGAACGGTTTAAGCCGCATTCTTGTCGATGGTCCGCCGTGCCCACTGAAAGTGTAGGCCTGGAGCTGTTCCTTTATAAAGCGATGCGTCGACGTCAAGTGAAGTATAGGTGGCGCCTCAAGTGACGCATCCCAAAACAGCGAAGGGTTGGCGTCATGAACGCAGTGACGTGGCATCGGTGTTGTAGTTGTGGTCTATGTGCGCGTGGCGGAGTTTGGTAGATGGGAATGGTAGATTTCATTTTTGAAGACTGATCAGGCTGCGGCAGTTGTGGTATCGTTGGTCCGGCCAGGCTATGAGCAAGCACTTGCACGAGGTAGCAGAACGGTTTAAGCCACATGCTTGTCGATGTCCGCCGTGCCCACTCTTTTCTCTTTGATAGTTTCTCTTTTAGAAAACCTTATTCCCTCATACATTCACCGTTTTTTTCGCTGTTAAAACGGAGTAAACCAACACTTAGGTAAAGCATGGCTGACGAGAGGTACTTTGCACTTGTCACGACGTGTCAAGATACCACGTCGCTCAAAGCTGGGTAGTGACCCCGCTAAAACTTTAATGTTTCACGAAGTGAAGCAGGAACGTTGAGGTATACTGAAATCGGCCAAAGACTTATATTTCAGAGTAATATTTCCTCACCTTCTAAAAACCAATTCCAAAAAAAAATTTTGGCAATCTTTCTTACCTTGCGCAATTTATAATACCAGTTTTGTAATTAATGGGAAGCCTCTAGTAACTCCAACAAAATCGTATCTGCCTTCAACTCATATTTTCCATTCGTCTCAATTTAAGATAACCTTGAACTCCCTCCTTTTCAATATTATATAGCCTTAACTATTAGTGACCTCTCTGCATTACTTGACGGTATTTTAATGTGGTGCTAAAACTCGACAGTAAAAGGTCCTGTGGTCCTGGCGGCATTTGTAATGCTTTCATTGTTATTTACTTCCTTTGGACTAATCGTTATCTTACTGTTGTTTTTAATGAATCATTAGCAACGGCCTTTGTTCCTTCTTCATGGCAACGTGCTAAAAGTCTACCTTTTCACAAATCTGGCATTAAGATGATGACAACTAGCTACTGGCCAATCTGCCTAAGCTGTAATTCTTGCACCCTACTCAAACATATAATTTACAAATATATCGTAGATTGCCTAGAATCCAATAACGTACTGACTGATTGCCAGCATCGTTTTCGTCGCGGTGTTAGCACCCGTAACTCATCCGGTTGAATTCATGCATGGTATTGCTAAAGCACAAGACCATGGTGCACAGGTTGACGAAATTTTCATAGACCTGTCCAAAGCGATCGACACTGTGGTTCAGCATGTTCTATCGTTGAAAATCAGCCTCATCCTAAATAATCCTAACCTTAGACTGGATGGCCAGTTTTCTGTCCGTATGTTCTCAATGTGTATGCTATAATACTTCTGACTCGCCTATTGATAATGTTTCCTCTGGTGCCCCGCAGGTGCAATGCCCGCGCCAATCCTCTTTCTACTTTGCATAAATGACTTGCCACAAAACATAATTGACATACGTCTCTATGCTGATGATTGCATCCTCTACCACAATATTGACTCCCATGAAGGTGACACTGTTCTTAATTAGCATTCTTACACTTATACTCGTGGTGCAACACCTGGCAGATGAGTGTGAACTTCACCGAAGCCGTTTCATTCACATTCACTAGGCTTTTAACTCCTTTGTTTCTCTAGTACTTTTGCAATGACTCCTTTCTACAAAGAATACCCGAATATAACTACCACGAACTCTTATTCACCCACAACATATTCTAGAGCAAGCCTGCTGAAGTAATATATACTAATTGATTGAAAATATCGGCCATCTCCAACGCTCCCTTCGTGTGACTCCTCAAGAAAGCTAACTGGTAGCATGCAAAACACTAATCCACCCTATCTTTGAATACGCATCTATAGTTTGGAACCTTTTTCATAAAAAAATGATATTAACAAGATTGAGTCCGTACAAAAGAAAGCTGTTCGTTTTTTCTACCGTCGTTACGACAGAGATTTTTCACCTTCCCCTAACCTCTCAGTGGAATACCCTGTTGACTATTTTTGGTATCAGCCTTGGTGAGTGACGCCCAAGAGGCTGTGGCGCCTTCTCATGACTACTTTCGGTACAAACCTATGTGCTGTAGCGCCCTATCCTGACTAGTTTCGGTACCAGCCTAGGTGCTGTGGTGCCCTCTCCTGACTAGTTTTGGCATCAGCCTAGGTGCTGTGGCGCCCTCTCCTGACTAGTTTAGGTATCAGCCTAGGTGATGTGGCTGATGTGGCTCTCGACTGATGCTGTGGCTCTTGACTCGTTTCGGTATCAGCCTGGGTGCTTGACGCGCAGAACGCTGCGGCACCCTCTCTTGAATAGTTTTGGTGTCAGCCTTGGTGAGCGACACCCAAGGACATTGAACGGACGACTTCCCTGTTTCTAAAGTGCTCCGCACTTAAGATGTTGCACACGAAACGTGCATTTACAGATATGTACCAGAAACGCGAGTAGCCCAGGCGTAAAACCACCAAGATAGCGAGGAGCAACCTCTACCTCTTATTCATCAGTAACGGCCTAATGCTGCAGTCGTCTTCTCGCCCGCGGAAATATATTTATTTATTTACAAGTATATTACAGCCTTCGAGACGGTATTGTGCTAGGGGGGAAATACGGTAAAATATTCGTACAGGAAATCCGGAAAAAAAGCGGAACATTAATGCGATATTGCACATACAGTATGAAGAGCAATAACAAAAAACACAGTAACATTACATGCGAGTATTATAAACGTTTTGGCATGTATAAAGTAATAGATACTGTAAGAAAGGCAAGAAAGAAATTAGAAGAAGACAAGACATGTTTGACTGTTGAAACGGCATACTGATTGATTATGAGATTGCGAAATGCATTGTGTTTCGATTGGCAAGCGATGTTATCTGGGAGAGCGTTTCTTAAACGGACCGCACGGGGCAAAGCCGAAAAATGAAAAGCGTGTGTGTTGCTATAAGTGCGGAAGTGGCTGAACTGCTTATTCAGTAGTTGTGACATCGAGGATACTTTTTTTTTCAGGACCCGCCGTGGTTGCTCAGTGGCTATGGCGTTAGGCTGCTGAGCACGAGGTCGCGGGATCGAATCCCAGCCACGGCGGCCGCATTTCGATGGGGGCGAAATGCGAAAACACCCGTGTACTTAGATTTAGGTGCACGTTAAAGAACCCCAGGTGGTCAAAATTTCCGGAGTCCCCCACTACGGCGTGCCTCATAATCAGAAAGCCGTTTTGGCACGTAAAACTCCATATATTATTATTATTTTTTCAGGTTTGATAAGGACAGGCCAACTATGTGAATGAATCTCTAAAACAATAATACAAGGGAAATATCCCGACGAGTCGTTATTGGTTGCAACAAAGTTCGACTTCTTCTTGGGTTGCATTGGACTGGTTCTATACCATTTTGAAATGAAATGGCTCGCTCTATTATGGATGTTCTCCAGGAGTTCGACGACGTATTTTGATGAAGTGACCATATACAAGAGGCGCACTCAATTTGTGGCCGTAGAACAGTTATGTAAGCTAGTTTTCGCAGTGGTGAATGCGCAGTTAGGTTGCGGCTCAGAAATCGTAATCATCTGGAGGCGTTAGCTGAAATGGAGGTGATGTGATGGAGTGATAACATATATATATATATATATATATATATATATATATATATATATATATTGTCACGTGGTAGTGACGGTGAAGAAAGAAGCAATACGGTGAAACACAAAACTAGCTTTTATTGGGCGAACCTGTGCCCACAAAAACAGGCTTCACTTATAGCACAACGATAGCGGCGAACACGGTCGGCGATCGTCGGAAATCTGCTCAGCGGGTCAAGCGCGTCGGCTTTTATAGAGCAGTCGTCGAATGTTCCAGACTAATCGTTCGGACCCGCGTGCCTTCCACAATGTTCTACACCATTCGCGTTACGCGATGGAATCAGATAACACAAGGTTCGGCGACAACAGAACACACGTGTCAATACCCCCCTCTTAAAAAGCAACGTCCCGATGCTACAAATATAAGAGAGCGAAACACAAAAAGACACTTCTTAAACATAAGTAACAACAAAAAGAAATAAAGTCCAAAGGTCAGTTACGCGAAACCACAAAGTTCATTAACGCTGGTAGTAGGGCTTGAGTCGTACAACGTGTACTATTTCAGGTCGTGAGCGGCGCCGCTGTGATAGCGAAATACCGTCTGGCACGACCTCATAGTCCAGTGCGCCAATACGTCGGATGATCTTGTACGGTCCGAAATAGCGACGCAAAAGCTTCTCGCTCAGTCCTCGTCGACGTATAGGGGTCCAAACCCAAACACGGTCACCGGGCTGGTACTCCACGAAGCGTCGTCGGAGGTTGTAGTGTCGGCTGTCGGTCCTCTGCTGGTTCTTAATTCGCAGGCGGGCGAGCTGTCGGGCTTCTTCGGCGCACTGGAGGTAGGTACGGACGCCAAGGTTCTCCTCGTCAGTGACGTGAGGCAGCATGGCGTCGAGCGTCGTCGTCGGGTTCCTGCCGTAGACCAGCTTGAACGGCGTGATCTGTGTTGTTTCTTGTACCGCCGTGTTATAAGCGAATGTTACGTACGGCAGGACGGCATCCCAGGTCTTGTGTTCGACGTCGACGTACATCGCTAGCATGTCGGCGAGGGTCTTATTCAGCCGCTCCGTAAGACCATTCGTCTGCGGGTGGTAAGCCGTTGTCCTCCTGTGCCTTGTCTGACTGTATTTTAGAATGGCTTGGGTGAGCTCCCCTGTAAAGGCCGTTCCTCGGTCGGTGATGAGGACTTCTGGGGCGCCATGTCGCAACAGGATGTTTTCGACAAAATTTCGCCACTTCGGCTGCGCTACCTTTCGGCAGTGCTTTTGTTTCAGCGAAGCGGGTGAGGTAGTCCGTCGCCACGACGATCCACTTATTTCCGGATGTTGATGTCGGAAACGGTCCCAACAAGTCCATCCCGATCTGCTGAAAAGGTCGGTAAGGAGGCTTGATCGGCTGCAGTAATCCCGCTGGTCTTGTCGGCGGTGTCTTGCGTCTCTGACAGTCTCGGCATGTTCTGACATAACGGGCGACGTCGGCGGTCAGGCGCGGCCAATAATACTTTTCTTGTATCCTCGATAGTGTCCGGGAATATCCGAGGTGTCCAGCGGTCGGATCGTCATGTAGGGCGTGCAATACTTCTGGACGAAGTTCTGACGGGACAACAAGAAGGTAATTGGCGCGGACTGGTGAGAAGTTCTTTTTCACGAGTAGGCTGTCTTGAAGCGTGAAGGAAGATAATCCGCGCTTAAATGCCCTGGGGACAACGTCGGTGTGCCCTTCCAAATAATCGACGAGGCCTTTAAGTTCCGGGTCCGCTCGCTGTTGTTCGGCGAAGTCTTCCGCGCTTATTATTCCAAGGAATGCGTCGTCATCCTCGTCATCTTGCGGTGGTGGGTCAATGGGGGCGAGTGATTGGCAATCGCCGTCTGAGTGTTTTCGTCCGGACTTGTATGTTACAGTGATGTCGTATTCTTGTAGTCTGAGGCTCCACCATGCCAGCCTTCCTGAGGGATCCTTTAAATTCGCTAGCCAACGCAAGGCGTGATGGTCGCTGACGACTTTGAATGGCCTGCCATATAGGTAAGGGTGAAATTTTGCTGTAGCCCAAACGATGGCGAGGCATTCCTTTTCGGTTGTAGAATAATTGCCTTCCGCTTTTGACAACGACCGGCTAGCGTAAGCTATCACGTGTTCATGTACATCTTTTCTCTGGACCAGGACGGCGCCGAGGCCTACGCTACTGGCGTCAGTGTGGATTTCGGTATCGGCGTGCTCGTCGAAGTGCGCAAGTACGGGCGGCGACTGCATGCGTCGTTTGAGTTCTTGAAATGCGTCGGCCTGCGGCGTTTCCCACTTGAACTCGACGTCACATTTAGTTAGCTGCGTCAGCGGCTCAGCGATGCGTGAAAAGTTCTTGACAAATCGCCTGTAGTAGGCACACATGCGAAGAAATCTACGCACTGCCTTCTTGTCTATGGGCTGTGGGAACTTTGCTATGGCAGCTGCCTTCTGCGGGTCAGGGCGGACTCCAGATTTCCTGATGATGTGGCCTAAAAATAGAAGCTCCTCGTAAGCGAAGCGGCACTTTTCCGGCTTCAGAGTAAGTCCTGATGACCTGATGGCCTCTAGTACTGTTGGCAGCCGCCTATGGTGAACGTCGAAATTTCCGGCGAAGACGACGACGTCATCCAAGTATACGAGACAGGTCTGCCACTTCAATCCTGCTAAAACCGTGTCCATCACGCGCTGGAACGTTGCAGGCGCCGAGCACAGTCCGAATGGCATAACCTTGAACTCGTAGAGGCCGTCTGGGGTGATGAAGGCGGTCTTTTCGCGATCTCTTTCGTCGACTTCTATTTGCCAATAGCCAGAATTGAGGTCCATGGACGAGAAGTATTTAGCGTTGCAGAGCTGATCCAATGCGTCGTCTATCCGTGGGAGGGGGTATACGTCCTTCTTCGTGATCTTGTTCAGACGACGATAATCGACGCAGAAACGTAGGGTTCCGTCCTTTTTCTTTACCAGAACAACAGGGGATGCCCACGGGCTTTTCGACGGCTGGATGATGTCGTCGCGCAGCATTTCGTCGACTTGTTCTCTTATAGCTTCACGTTCTCGCGCCGAAACTCGGTAAGGGCTCTGACGGAGTGGTCGAGCGCATTCCTCGGTGATTATGCGATGCTTGGCGACTGGTGTTTGTCGAATCCTCGATGACGTCGAAAAGCAGCCTTTGTATCGTCGGAGCAGACTTCTGAGCTGCTGTTGCTTAATCATAGGGAGATTTGGATTAATGTCGTAGTCTGGTTCGCGAACCATGGTCGTCGGGGTAGATGCGGCGGAATCCGAGAGGACAAACGCATTACTTGTTTCCAGAATTTCCTCGATGTACGCGATCGTCGTGCCCTTGTTGATGTGCTTGAACTCCTGGCTGAAGTTTGTCAGCAACACTTCAGTTTTCCCTCCATGCAGTCGAGCGATCCCTCTTGCGACGCAAATTTCATGGTCTAGCAGTAGACGTTGGTCGCCTTCGATGACGCCTTCTACGTCAGCGGGTGTTTCGGTGCTGACCGAAATAACAATGCTGCAGCGAGGCGGGATGCTCACTTGATCTTCGAGCACACTCAAGGCGTGGTGACTACGAGGGCTCTCCGGCAGCATTGCTTTATCTTCCGACAGCGTTACTGACTTCGACTTCAGGTTGATGATTGCGCCGTGTTGGTCCAGGAAGTCCATACCGAGAATCACGTCTCGTGAACACTGTTGAAGGATAACGAAGGTGGCAGGGTAAGTCCGGTCAAGAATGGTTATTCTTGCCGTGCAGATCCCAGTCGGCGTGATGAGGTGTCCTCCAGCGGTGCGAATCTGAGGGCCTTCCCATGCGGTCTTAACTTTCTTCAACTGGGCGGCGATGTGTCCACTCATTACGGAGTAATCGGCCCCTGTGTCCACTAAGGCACTGACTGCGTTGCCTTCGAGAAGCACGTCGAGGTCGGTTGTTCTTTGTCTGGCATTGCAGTTAGGTCTTGGCGTTGGATCACGGCTGCGTCGTGTTGAACTGAAGTTGGAACGTCGCGTCGTCAAGTCGCCTTTCGTCGGTGTAGTTTTGGCTTCCAGACTTCGTCGGGACGGCGGCGTGTCGTTATGTCGTCGAGATGGTCTCTTCGTCGTCTTCGTCGGCGGCGGAGGATCTTCGTCAGTTCGACGAACAGCAACCCTACCTCCATCGGTTGCTGCTTTTAGTTTTCCGGGTATGGGCTCGCAGAGCGGCCCCGGGCTGGGCCAGTGTATGGACGGCGCTGCGGCTACAGGTAGCGGCCTGGTGACGGCGATCGGGACGGTCGTCGAGAGTTCCACTGAGTGGCGGCTAGGTAATCGGCAATGTCACGTGGGCGCTCCCCAAGCTGTGGACGCGGCGCGTTGACGGCGAACCCTCTCAGTCCCATGTCGCGGTATGGGCATCGGAGGTACACTTAGCCGGATTCTCCGCAGTGATAGCAGAGCGGGCGGTGGTCGGGGGCTCGCCAAATGTCCGTCTTCCTCACATAGGTGCGCTGGGCGACGGGTGGGCACGCTGGCGGCGGCGGACGACGGAATTGCGGTGTTGCAGGACCTTGGCGCGGTCGTGCAGGGGGGCCTTGACGGCGGGCGACGGCGGCGGCGTAGGTCATTGCTTCCGGCTGCGGTGGTTCTGGTTGCACCTCAGGAACTACAAGGGATCGGTGCACCTCTTCTTTCACGATGTCGGCGATAGAGGCCACTTGAGGCTGCGACGAAGGCAAGACCTTACGCAGTTCTTCGCGCACAATGGCCCTGATGGTCTCGCGCAGATCGTCCGTGGCCAGTGATTGAATTCCTGCGTAGTGGGTAGAGCTTGTGCGGCGGTTGAATTGCCGGTTCCGCATTTCGAGTGTCTTCTCAATGCCGGTGGCCTCGCGAAGGAACTCTGCTACGGTCGTCGGTGGGCTTCGTACCATTGCGCCGAAAATTCTTCCTTCTCACCACGCATGAGTAGGCGTACTTTCTTTTCCTCGGCCATATCCGGGTAGGCGTGGCGGAACAGACGGCTCATTTCTTCCGTAAAGATGGCAACGTTCTCATTTGGTAGCTGCACTCGGGCGTCCAGCATAGCTTCGGCCCTTTCCTTGCGCACGACACTTGTAAAGGTGCGCAGGAAGGCGCTACGGAACAGGTCCCACGTTGTCAAGGTCGACTCCCTGTTCTCAAACCAAGTTCTGGCGGCGTCTTCTAAGGCGAAGTAGACATGCCGCAGCTTGTCGTCGGGGTCCCAGTTGTTGAATGTCGCGATCCGTTCGTAGGTTTCCAGCCATGATTCCGGGTCTTCGAATGTTGAACCGCGGAACGTTGGAGGCTCCCTGGGCTGCTGCAGCACGATGGGGGACGCTGGGGCTGCCATTGGGGTTTCCTTGGCCACAATCTTCTTGGTCTTCTCAGGTAGAAGTCCGTGCTCCGGGGGCAGCTGTTGAAGACGGCGGCTTGCTCGATGTTCCGGGACGGCGCTGGTGTTGTCTTTGCGGTCTGGGCTTGGATTACGGCTTGTCGGGGGCGTCCGGTACATGGACGTAAAGCACCTCCACCAGATGTCACGTGGTAGTGACGGTGAAGAAAGAAGCAATACGGTGAAACACAAAACTAGCTTTTATTGGGCGAACCTGTGCCCACAAAAACAGGCTTCACTTATAGCACAACGACAGCGGCGAACACGGTCGGCGATCGTCGGAAATCTGCTCAGCGGGTCAAGCGCGTCGGCTTTTATAGAGCAGTCGTCGAATGTTCCAGACTAATCGTTCGGACCCGCGTGCCTTCCACAATGTTCTACACCATTCGCGTTACGCGATGGAATCAGATAACACAAGGTTCGGCGACAACAGACAGCCGGGTAGAAGCATCGATAACTTTCCAGAAACGTCGGATACATGCAGGCGCGTCCCTCGCTGTGCGATTACATTTGTTAAGCGGCGAAACGTGGTCGCCCGACAAAGATAAGTACACGTGTCAATATATATATATATATATATATATATATATATATATCCCTTTTTTATGTGCCATCTAATAGAGTTGACTACACCACAGAATATAAGTACTTAGGAGTCCTCCTTGCGAAAAATCTTTCATGGACTAACCGCATCACCTCCATTTCAACTCACCCCTCCAGATCATTAGGATTACTGCGCCCTCACCAAAGCTATGTGCATAGGTATATGCGACGGCACTGCCCTACACGCATACAACACATCTGCATACTAGCGCAGGTGGCAACCTCATTGCGGTTAAGCACTCCCTATACGTGGCCCTTTCCCAAAGATAGTGCAAGTTCAGGCCGACCAGAGGCGGTAAAGCACACCCCATACATAGGCTGATCCCGAAAATAGTGCAGTGCCGGGCAGAGCCGCCGGTGGTCAAGCACTCCCCATACGTGGGCCGATTCCGAGATAGTGCAATGCATGGCCGAACCGCTGTGGTTAAGCACTCCGCTTTCATGGGCTGAACCCGAAGATAGTTGAATGCCAGGCCAACTCGCGGCGGTTAAGAACTCCCCACACGGTGGCCGATCCCGAAGATACTGCAATGCAAGGCCGACCCGAGGCGAATAAGCACTCTCTATACATGGGCCGATCGCGAAGATAATACAATGCCAGGCCAACCCGCAGCGATTAAGAACTTTCCATACGTTGGCCGATGCCGAAGATAGTGATATGCCAGGTCGAACTGTGGCGGAGGTGAAGCCGGTGTTAAGCACTCCCCATACGTGGGCCGATACCGAAGACAGTGCAATGCGAGGCCGAACCGCGGCGGTTAAGCACTGCACATACGTTGGCCGATCCCGAAGACACTGCAAGGCCAGGCCGACCCGCGGAGGTTAAGAACTCTCTATATGTGGGACGATCGCGAAGATATGCAATGCCAGGCCAACCGAGGCGGTTAAGCACTCTCTATATATGGGCCGATAGCGAAGATCTTGCAATGCCATGCCGACCTGAGGAGGAGGTGAAGCCGGTGGTAACATTCATACATGGGCCCATCCCCAAGATAGTGCAATGCCGGGCCCAACCGCGGTGGTTAAGCACGCCCCGTAAGTGGGATGATTCCGAAGGTATTCAAATGCCAGGCCGAACCGCGGTGGTTAAGCACTTCCCATACGTCCGCCAATACCGAAGACAGGAAATGCCAGGCCGACCCGCAGCGATCAAGCACTACACATACGTAGGCCGAACCCAAAGATAGTGCAATGTCAGACCGACCCGCGACGGTAAAGCACTCCACATACTTGTGCCAATCCCGAACGTAGCGCAACGCCGGGGCGACCGCCGGCGCTTAAGCCCTCCCCATATGTGGGCCGATCATGAAGATAGTGTGATGCCAGGCAAACCCGCGGCGGTTAACCACTCCCCATAGGTGGGCCGATGCCGAAGATAGTGCATTGCCAGGCTGAAATGCAGCGGTTAAGCACTCCCCCATATGTGGGCCGACCCTTAAGATTGTGCAATGCCACACGGACCCGCGGCCGGTAAACACTCCCCATACGTGGGCCGATCCCGAAGACAGTGCAATTCGATGACGACCCGCGGCAGTTAAGCACTAACATACGTGGGCCTTTCCCAAAGATAGTGGAAGTTCAGGCGGACACTCGGTGGTTAAGCGCACCCAATACGTAGGCCGATCCCGAAGATAGTGCAATGCCACGGCGACTCGGAGTGGTGAAGCAATCCCCATACATTGACCGATACCGAAGATAGTGCAATGCCAGGTCGACCTGTGGTGGAGGTCAAGCCGGTGTTAAGCACTCCACATACGTGGGCCGATTCCGAAAACAGTGCAATGCGAGGCCGACCGGCGGCGGTTAAGCACTACCAATACGTGGGCCGATTGTGAAGACAGTGCGATGTGAGGCCGACCCGCGGCGGTTAAGCACTCCACGTATGTGGGCCGATCCCGCAGATAGTGCAATGCCAGGTCGACCCGCGGCGGTTATGCACTCCCCATTCGTGGGCCGAACCCTAAGTTTGTGCAATGCGATGCGGACCCGCGGCGGTTAAGCACTCCCCATACGTGGGCCGATTGCGAAGACAGTGCAATGCGAGGCCGACCCGCGGCAGTTAAGCACCCCACATACGTGGGCCAATCCCGAATATAGCGAAGTACGAGGCCGTATGGCGGCTGGTAAGACCAACCCATACGTGGGCAGATCACGAAGATAGTGCAATGCCAGGCCGACCCGCGTTGGATAAGCACTCCCCCTGCATGGGTCGATACCAAAGATAGTGCAATGCCAGACCGACCCGCGACGGTTAAGCGCTCCACATACGTGTGCCGACCCCGAAGGTAGCGCAATGCCGGGGCGACCGCCGGCGCTTAAGCACTCCCCATACGTGGGCCTATCGCGAAGGTAGTACAATGCCAGTAGAATCGCGGCGGTTAACCGCTCCCCATACGTGGGCCGATCCCGAAGATAGTGCAATGCCAGGCCGACCCGATTCGATTAAGCACACTCCAAACATGGGCCGATCATGAAGATGGGGCAATGCGACGCCGACCCGCGGCGGTTAAGCTCTCCCCATACTTGGGCCCATACCGAAAGGGTGCAATGCCAGAGCGACCTGCGACGGTTAAGCACTCCCCATACGTGGGGCGACACTGCAGACATTGCAATGCGACGCCGACCAGCGGCAGGTAAGCATTCCCCATAAGTGGGCCGATACTGAATATCGTGCAATGCCAGGCCAACCTGCAGTGATTAAGCACTCCTCATACGTGCACCGATGCCGAAGATAGCGCGATTGCGGGAGAACGCCGGCGGTTAAGCACACCCCATGCGTGAGCTGAACCCGAAGTTAGTGCAATGCTAGACCGCGGTTAAGCACTCCCCATACGTAGGCCGATGCCGAAAATAGTGCCATGCCAGGCAGACCCGCCGCGATTAAGCACTCCCCATACATGGGATGATCCCAAAGATTGTTCGGTGCGAGGCCGAGCCGTGGCGGTTAAGCACTCCCATATGTTGGCCCATCCCGAAGATACTGCAATGCCAGGCCGTGGTTAAGCACTCTCCATAAAAGGGCCAATCGTGAATGTAGTTGAATGTCATGCCGACCCGAGGCGGTTAAGCACTCCCAATACGTGGGCCGATCCCGAAGTTACTGCAATGCCGGGCGGACCGGCGGTGGTAAGCACTCCCCATACGTTGGTCGAACCCGTAAATAGTGCAATGCCGGGCCGACCCGCACCGTTTATGCAGGCCACATACGTGGGCCGATCCCGAAGACAGTACCATGCAAGGTTGACCCGCGGCGGTTAAGCACTCCGAATTTGCGGGCCGATACCGAATGTAGTGCAATGCCGGGCCGACCAACAGCGGTTAAGCACTCCACACACGTGGGCCTTTCCCAAAGATAGGACAACGCCGGGCGACCGCCGCCCTTCAAGCACTCCCTATACGTGGCCCGAACCGGAAGATAGAGCAATGCCATGCCGACCCGAGGCGGTTAAGCACGTCCCATACGTGGGACGCAACCGCAGATAGGGCAATGCCAGGCCGACTAGTGGCAGTTAAACACTCCCCATATGTTGGCCGATCCGAAAGACAGTGCAATGCGATGCCTACCTGCGGCGGTTGAGCACTCCCCATATGTGGGCCGATGCCGAATATAGTGCAATGCCAGGCCAAACGGCGGCGGGTAAACACACCACATACGTGGGACGATGCCGAATATAGTGCAATGCCAGGCCGTATGGCGGCTGGTAAGACCAACCCATACGTGGGCTGATCCCGAAGATAGTGCAATGCCAGACCCACCCGCGACGGTTAAGCACTCCACATACGTCTGCCGATCCCGAAGGTCGCGCAATGCCAGGGCGACCCGAAGCGGTTAAGCGCCCTCCAAACATGGGCCGATCGCAATGATGGGGCAATGCGACGCCGACCCGCAGTGATTAAGCACTCCACATACGTGGGCCGATCCCGCAGATACTGCAATGCCAGGTCGACCCACGGCGGTTAAGCACTCCACATACGTGTGCCTTTCCCAAAGATAGTGGAATTTCAGGCCGACCCTCGGCGGTTAAGCGCACCCCATACGTAGGCTGATCCCGAATACAGTGCAATGCAACGCAGACCCGCGGCGGTTAAGCACTCCCCATACGTGGGCCGATCCCTAAGATAGTTCAATGCAATGCAGACCCGAGGCGGTTAAGCACTCTCCATACGTGGGCCGATTGCGAAGACAGTGTAATGCGAGGCCGACCCGTTGCGGTTAAACACTCCACATACGTGGGCCGATCCCAAAGATAGTGCAATGCCAGGCCGACCCGCGTTGGATAAGCACTCCCCATACGTGTGTCGATAACAAAGATAGTGCAATGCCAGACCGACCCGCGGCCGTTAAGCACTCCCCATACGTGGGCCGATGCCGAAGACAGTGCAATTCGAAGACGACCCGCGGCGGTAAGTACTCCACATACGTGGGCCTTTCCCAAAGATAGTGGAATTTCAGGCCGACCCTCGGCGGTTAAGGGCTCCCCATACGTAGGCCGATACCCAAGATAGTGCAATGCAAGGTCGACCTGTGGCGGAGGTGAAGCCGGTGTTAACCACTTCCCATACGAAGGCCGATTCCGAAAACAGTGCAATGCGAGGCCGACCCGCGGCGATAAGCACTACACATACGTTGGCCGATCCGGAAGGTACTGCAAGGCCAGGCCGACCCGCGGCGGTAAGGCCCTCTCTATGTGTGGGCCGATCGCGAAGATATTGCAATGCCAGGCCGATCCAAGGTGGTTAAGCACTCTCCATACATGGGCGGATCGTGATGATCTTGCAATGCCATGCCGACCTACGGAGCAGGTGAAGCCGGTGGGAACACTCTATACGTGGACCCATCCCGAAATAGTGCAATGCCGGGCCCACCCGCGGTGGTTAAGCAGGCCCAGTAATTGGGACGATTCCGAATTTATTCAAATGCCAGACCTAACCGCTGTGTTTAAGCACTCCCCTTACGTGGGCCGATGCCGAAGATCTTGCAATGCCAGGCCGACACGTGGCGGTTAAGCATTCCCATACGTGCGCCAATCCCGAAGACAGTGCAAGGCCAGGACGACCGGAAGCGCTTAAGCACTACAAATACGTGGGCCGATCATGAAGCTAGTGCAATGCCACGCCGACCCGAGGCGGTTAAGGACCCTCAAAACCTGGGCCGATCGCGAAGATGGGGCAATGCGACGCCGACCCGCGGCGATTAAGCACTCGCCATACGTAGGCGGAACCCAAAGATAGTGCAATGTCAGACCGACACGAGACGCGTAAGCACTCCACAAACGTGTGCCGATCCCGAAGGTAGCGCCATGCCGGGGCGACCGCCGGCGCTTAAGCAGTACCCATACGTAGGCCGATACCAAAGATAGTGCAATGCCAGTCGAACCCGCGGAGGATAACCACTCCTCATACGTGGGCCGACACCGAAGATAGTGCATTGCCAGAATGACATGCAACGGTTAAGCACTCCCCATACGTAGGCCGATCCCTAAGACTGTGCAATGCCATACGGACCCGCGTCGGTTAAGCATTCCCTATACGTGGGCCAATTGTGAAGACAGTGCAATGTGAGGCCGACCTGCAGCGGTTAAGCACTCCAGGTACGTGTGCCGATCCCACAGATAGTGCAATGCCAGGTCGACCCGCGGCCGTTAAGCACTCCCCATACGTGGGCCGATGCCGAAGACAGTGCAATTCGATGACGACCCGCGGTGGTTAAGCACTCGACATACGTGGGCCTTTCCCAAAGATAGTGGAATTTCAGGCCAACCCTCAGCGGTCAAGCGCACCTCATACGTAGGCCGATCCCGAAGATAGTGCGATGCCAGGGCGACCGGCAGCGGTGAAGCAATCATCATACATTGGCTGATACCGAAGAGAGTGTAATGCCAGGTCGACCTTTGGCGGAGGTGAAGCCGGTGTTAAGCCCTCCCCATACGAGGGCCTATTCCGAAAACAGTGCAATGCGAGGCCGCCCCACGGCGGTTAAGCACTGCACATACGTTGGCCGATACGGAAGATACTGCAATACCACGCCGATCCGAGGCGGTTAAGCACTCTCCATACATGGGCCGATCGCGAAGGTAGTGCTGCCAGGCCAACCTGCGGCGGTTAACGACTCCCAATACGTAGGCCGATCCCGAATATTCTGCAATGCGAGGCCAACCTGCAGTGGTTAAGCACCCCTCATACGTGCACCGACCCCGAAGATAGCACAATTCCGGGCGAATGCCGGCGGTTAAGCATTCCCCGTGTGTGGGCCGATCCCGAAGATAGTGCAATGCGAGGCCGCGGTTAAGCACTCCCCATACGTGGGCCGATGCCGAAAATAGTGCAATGCGAGGCTGACCCGCAGCGATTACCAACTCCCCATATATGCGCCCTTCCAGAAGTTAGTGTAATACGAGGCCTATCCGCGGCGGTTAAGCACTCCCCATACATGGGCCGATCCCGAAGTTTGTTCAATGCGAGGCCGAGCCGTGGCGGTTAAGCACTCCCCATATGTTGGACCATACCGAAGGTACTGCAATGCCAGGCCGCGGTTAAGCACGCTCCATACATGGGCCAATCGTGAATGTAGTGTAATGTGATGTCGACCCGAGGCGGTTAAGCACTCCCAATACGTGGGCCGATACCAAATATAGTGCAATGCCACGGCGACCCGATGCGGTGAAGCATTCCCCATACATTGGCCGATACCGAAGTTAGTGCAATGCCAGGTCGACCTGTGGCGGAGGTGAAGCCGGTGTTAAGCACTCCCCATCCGTGGGCCGATTCCGAAAACAGTGCAATGCCGGGCCGACCCGCGGTGGTAAAGCACTGCACATACGATGGCCGATCCGGAAGATACTGCAAGGCCAGGCCGACCCGCGACGGTTAAGCACTCCCTATATGTGGGCCGATCGCGAAGATAATGCAGTGCCAGGGCCGTCCGAGGCGGTTAAGCACTCTCCATACATGGGCCGATCGCGTTAGATGGTGCTGCCAGGCCAACCTGTGGCTGTTAAGGACGCCCCATACGTAGGCCGATCGCGAAGGTCTTGCAATGCCATGCCGACCTCCGGAGGAGGTGGAGCCGGTGGGAACACTATACGTGGGCCCATCCCGAAGTTAGTGCAATGCCGGGCACACCTGCGGTGGTTAAGCAGGCCCCGTAAGTGGGATGATTCCGAAGGTATTCAAATGCCAGGCCGAACCGCGGTGGTTGAGCACTCCCCATACGTGTGCCGATCCAAAAGATTGTGCAATTCCATGCGGACACGCGGCGGTTAAGCACTCCCCATACCTGGGCCGATTGTGAAGACAGTGCAATGTGAGGCCGACCCGCGGCGGTTTAGCACACCTCATACGTAGGCTGATCCCGAATACAGTGCAATGCAAGGCAGACCGGCGGTGGTTCAGCACTGCCCATACGTGCGCCGATACCTACGACAAGGCAATGGCAGGTCGACATGTGGCGGTTAATCACTACACATACGTGGGTCAATCCCTAACATACTACAATGCCGGGCTGACCCGTGGCGGTTAAGCACTCCCCATATGTGGGCTGATCACGAAGATAGTGGAATGCCAATCCGACCCGCGGCGGTTAACCAATCCACATACGTGTGCCGAGGCCGAAGATAGTGCAATGCCAGGCATTCGCGCGGCGGTTAAGCGCTCCCCATACGTAGGCCTATACCAAAGATAGTGCATGCCAGGCCGATGCACGGCGGTTAAGCACTCCCCATACGATGGCCTATGCCGAAGATAGTGCAATGCCAGGCCGACACAGGGCGGTTAAGAACTCCCCATATGTGGGCCGATCCCTTAGGTAGTGCAATGCTAGGCCGACACACGGCGGTTATACCCTCCCCATACGTGGGCCCATCCCTAAGTTAGTGCAATTCCATGCGGTCCCGCGGCGGTTAAGCACTCTCCATACGTGGGCCGATTGCGAAGACAGTGTGATGCGAGGCCGACCCGTTGCGGTTAAGCGCTCCACATACGGGGGCCGATCCCGAATATAGTGCAATGCAAGGCGGTAAGGCGGCTGGTAAGCACACCCCATACGTGGGTTGATACCGAAGATAGTGCAATGCCAGGCCGACCCGCGTTGGATAAACACTGCCCATACGAGTGTCGATCCCAAAGGTAGTGCAATGCCAGACCGACCCGCGACGATTAAGCACCCCACATACGTGTGCCGATTCCGAAAGTAGCGCTATGCTGGGGCGACCGCCAGCGCTTCAGCACTACCCATACGTGGGCCGATCGCAAAGATAGTGCAATGCCAGTCGAACCCGCGGCGGTTAACCACTCCCCATACGTGGGCCGATCTCGAAGATGGTGCATTGCCAGGATGTCATCCAGCGGTTAAGCACTCCCCATACGTAGGCCGATCCCTAATATTGTGCAATGCCATGCGGACCCGCGGCGGTTAAGCACTCCCCATACATGGGCCGATTGTGAAGACAGTGCAATTCGATGACGACCCGCGGTGGTTAAGCACTCGACATACGTGGGCCTTTCCCAAAGATAGTGGAATTTCAGGCCGACCCTCGGCGGTTAGGCGCACCTCATACGTTGGCCGATGCCGAAGGTAGTGCAATGCCACGGCGACCCGCCGCGGTGAAGCAATCCCCATACATTGGCCGATACCGAAGATAGTGCAATGCCAGGTCGACCTGTGGTGGAGGTCAAGCCGGTGTTAAAGGGAAGCTGAAACGGTTTTCAATTTCCATGAATTGCTGGGATTGGGAAGAACAGATCTAATAATTTACGGTTCCGAAATTTTTTTCTTCGTTTTGTTAATATAAGGGGCGGAAATCGCTTTCTAAATCACCCCCGCGGACACGCCCCCATCGCTTCCCGGAGCGCCGGGTGAGGTGGTCGCCAGAGGAGAGAACCGGCGAGAGTGACGTCACTGGCGGGGACCGAGCTGCCGGACCGGCATGCTGGCATGCGCTGGCATGCCTCTTTCCGTCCTGCGCTTTACTGAACGACGCTACGAGAGATTTGCCGCCGCCGCCGCTCGCGTTTGTTTTACGATTTTCGTAAACTGTTCTTTCCTTCTGTGCTGCGTGAGTGCCTACAGCCAAGGGCGCCCAACATGCCCTCGTTCTGTGCAGCATTCGGCTGCGCGAACACACGCGGGCGAGACGATGTGGTGTTTCACAGGTTCCCGAAGGACAAGAAGCTTGCAACACAGTGCGGTGAGGAGAGATAAGTTCGTGCCGACGAAATCAACTGTGCTGTGCTCGGACCATTTCCGCGATAGCCGGATAGCCTTACGACAAATGCGGAAACGCGTTGTTCCTAGCGTTGCTATACTCCGTTTCATACATTAGGTGCAACGCTGTGGAGGCTTGAGATACTTCTTGCAGTGGCTGCGTTCGCACTTAGAAAAAGTTCGGTGTTTCTTGACCCGATTTTTGAGAAAACTTTTCATATATAAGCTCAGTTCTGAATGAAAAAAAAAGAATTTACCCATAGAAACAATCCGTGTACTTATACGGCTGCTAACACATTCTTTTAAATCAATTTTCTTTTCGGCATTCTTTAATTGCAGCCCGTCGCGGCAGCTTCACGTGCATGCTCGCACGAGCAAACGTCGCTGGCACGCTGCGAACCATAGACGGAAACGCGCGCAGTAATAAATTTTGGTAACCGGACTTCATGCGTAGCTTCCACAGCGTTGCACCTGAGGTATGAAATGGAGTATAGGCTTGCCTAGTGACATTCGACGTACGGTTGCAGTTATCATGTTTACCACACGGCGGTGCTAAAACTGCCTAATATCTTTATGACAACACTAGCATGGAGCGCGCATACCGATTCTTGATCGAGCCACAATCGCAAAGTCGTCGAACCATATTCTGAATATTGCACATACAATCCCCCTGGCCACCTCGATCTGGATGTGTATGATAAGCAACTTCCATGACTGTACCTCGCAGCACTGCATGTGCGCGCTTTGGAACGCAGCACTTATGTTCGCGATCGTGTATCAACGCTCAGAAAACCACGGGACTTTAGACAAGCAGCGGCAAGGTGCTTGACATCGCGGAATTGTACCCGTGTTTACAATCTAATGAGAAGTTAGTGCTTCCGCATTCTTCCAGCACCAAGTTCCCAGTGACACTTTAGCGCATTTTTTCTCCCGTCATCGGAACGTGCAGCTACATGAAAAAAAAAAGCATACGTAACAGCTAAGATTTCCAACGCGCGAGAAGGTGCACACATCGCTCTCGCTTTTGGCACACTCAACATCGTCGTTGCCGCCATCGTTTTCCGTATCGGCTGTCGGTTCCAACATGTACGGCGAAAATACAAGCTGTCCGAGACAGCGAGAACGTTCCATAATGCTTACAACTCAGCTATGAAGCCAGAACAGAACAGCGTGCTACGCTCTGAAACGGCGGCGCCGACCGGCGACTGCCGCCATTGACGTCACAGCGGCTCCGACCAATCACGGGCAACAGCGGCGTTCGCGCGATACCCTGAGGCGCTGGTGCGCGTTTTCATGAAAAAACAGCCGCTTGCGCTTGTTTCTGCCCTTTTTGAACGTGATATTCGTGTTCAGGGGACTCAAAACTGTAGAATGCCGCAGAGAACTCATTTTTTTCGAAAAGTGTTTCAGCTTCCCTTTAAGCACTCCACATACGTGGGCCGATTCCGAAAACAGTGCAATGCGAGGCCGACCCGCGGCGGTTAAGCACTACCAATACGTGGGCCGATTGTGAAGACAGTGCGATGTGAGGCCGACCCGCGGCGGTTAAGCACTCCACGTATGTGGGCCGATCCCGCAGATAGTGCAATGCCAGGTCGACCCGCGGCGGTTATGCACTCCCCATTCGTGGGCCGAACCCTAAGTTTGTGCAATGCGATGCGGACCCGCGGCGGTTAAGCACTCCCCATACGTGGGCCGATTGCGAAGACAGTGCAATGCGAGGCCGACCCGCGGCAGTTAAGCACCCCACATACGTGGGCCAATCCCGAATATAGCGAAGTACGAGGCCGTATGGCGGCTGGTAAGACCAACCCATACGTGGGCAGATCCCGAAGATAGTGCAATGCCAGGCCGACCCGCGTTGGATAAGCACTCCCACTGCATGGGTCGATACCAAAGATAGTGCAATGCCAGACCGACCCGCGACGGTTAAGCGCTCCACATACGTGTGCCGACCCCGAAGGTAGCGCAATGCCGGGGCGACCGCCGGCGCTTAAGCACTCCCCATACGTGGGCCTATCCCGAAGGTAGTACAATGCCAGTAGAATCGCGGCGGTTAACCGCTCCCCATACGTGGGCCGATCCCGAAGATAGTGCAATGCCAGGCCGACCCGATTCGGTTAAGCACACTCCAAACATGGGCCGATCATGAAGATGGGGCAATGCGACGCCGACCCGCGGCGGTTAAGCTCTCCCCATACTTGGGCCCATACCGAAAGGGTGCAATGCCAGAGCGACCTGCGACGGTTAAGCACTCCCCATACGTGGGGCGACACTGCAGACATTGCAATGCGACGCCGACCAGCGGCAGGTAAGCATTCCCCATAAGTGGGCCGATACTGAATATAGTGCAATGCCAGGCCAACCTGCAGTGATTAAGCACTCCTCATACGTGCACCGATGCCGAAGATAGCGCGATTGCGGGAGAACGCCGGCGGTTAAGCACACCCCATGCGTGAGCTGAACCCGAAGTTAGTGCAATGCCAGACCGCGGTTAAGCACTCCCCATACGTAGGCCGATGCCGAAAATAGTGCCATGCGAGGCAGACCCGCCGCGATTAAGCATTCCCCATACATGGGATGATTACAAAGATTGTTCGGTGCGAGGCCGAGCCGTGGCGGTTAAGCACTCCCATATGTTGGCCCATCCCGAAGATACTGCAATGCCAGGCCGTGGTTAAGCACCCTCCATACAAGGGCCAATCGTGAATGTAGTTGAATGTCATGCCGACCCGAGGCGGTTAAGCACTCCCAATACGTGGGCCGATCCCGAAGTTACTGCAATGCCGGGCGGACCGGCGGTGGTAAGCACTCCCCATACGTTGGTCGAACCCGTAAATAGTGCAATGCCGGGCCGACCCGCACCGTTTATGCAGGCCACATACGTGGGCCGATCCCGAAGACAGTACCATGCAAGGTTGACCCGCGGCGGTTAAGCACTCCGAATTCGCGGGCCGATCCCGAATGTAGTGCAATGCCGGGCCGACCAACAGCGGTTAAGCACTCCACACACGTGGGCCTTTCCCAAAGATAGGACAACGCCGGGCGACCGCCGCCCTTCAAGCACTCCCTATACGTGGCCCGAACCGGAAGATAGAGCAATGCCATGCCGACCCGAGGCGGTTAAGCACGTCCCATACGTGGGACGAAACCGCAGATAGTGCAATGCCAGGCCGACTAGTGGCAGTTAAACACTCCCCATATGTTGGCCGATCCGAAAGACAGTGCAATGCGATGCCTACCTGCGGCGGTTGAGCACTCCCCATATGTGGGCCGATGCCGAATATAGTGCAATGCCAGGCCAAACGGCGGCGGGTAAACACACCACATACGTGGGCCGATGTCGAATATAGTGCAATGCCAGGCCGTATGGCGGCTGGTAAGACCAACCCATACGTGGGCTGATCCCGAAGATAGTGCAATGCCAGACCCACCCGCGACGGTTAAGCACTCCACATACGTCTGCCGATCCCGAAGATCGCGCAATGCCAGGGCGACCCGAAGCGGTTAAGCGCCCTCCAAACATGGGCCGATCGCAATGATGGGGCAATGCGACGCCGACCCGCAGTGATTAAGCACTCCACATACGTGGGCCGATCCCGCAGATAGTGCAATGCCAGGTCGACCCACGGCGGTTAAGCACTCCACATACGTGTGCCTTTCCCAAAGATAGTGGAATTTCAGGCCGACCCTCGGCGGTTAAGCGCACCCCATACGTAGGCTTATCCCGAATACAGTGCAATGCAACGCAGACCCGCGGCGGTTAAGCACTCCCCATACGAGGGCCGATCCCTAAGATAGTTCAATGCCATGCAGACACGAGGCGGTTAAGCACTCTCCATACGTGGGCCGATTGCGAAGACAGTGTAATGCGAGGCCGACCCGTTGCGGTTAAACACTCCACATACGTGGGCCGATCCCAAAGATAGTGCAATGCCAGGCCGACCCGCGTTGGATAAGCACTCCCCATACGTGTGTCGATGCCGAAGACAGTGCAATTCGAAGACGACCCGCGGCGGTAAGTACTCCACATACGTGGGCCTTTCCCAAAGATAGTGGAATTTCAGGCCGACCCTCGGCGGTTAAGGGCTCCCCATACGTAGGCCGATACCCAAGATAGTGCAATGGAAGGTCGACCTGTGGCGGAGGTGAAGCCGGTGTTAACCACTTCCCATACGTCGGCCGATTCCGAAAACAGTGCAATGCGAGGCCGACCCGCGGCGATAAGCACTACACATACGTTGGCCGATCCGGAAGGTACTGCAAGGCCAGGCCGACCCGCGGCGGTAAGGCCCTCTCTATGTGTGGGCCGATCGCGAAGATATTGCAATGCCAGGCCGATCCAAGGCGGTTAAGCACTCTCCATACATGGGCGGATCGTGATGATCTTGCAATGCCATGCCGACCTACGGAGCAGGTAAAGCCGGTGGGAACACTCTATACGTGGACCCATCCCGAAATAGTGCAATGCCGGGCCCACCCGCGGTGGTTAAGCAGGCCCCGTAATTGGGACGATTCCGAATTTATTCAAATGCCAGACCTAACCGCTGTGTTTAAGCACTCCCCTTACGTGGGCCGATGCCGAAGATCTTGCAATGCCAGGCCGACACGTGGCGGTTAAGCATTCCCATACGTGCGCCAATCCCGAAGACAGTGCAAGGCCAGGACGACCGGAAGCGCTTAAGCACTACAAATACGTGGGCCGATCATGAAGCTAGTGCAATGCCACGCCGACCCGAGGCGGTTAAGGACCCTCAAAACCTGGGCCGATCGCGAAGATGGGGCAATGCGACGCCGACCCGCGGCGATTAAGCACTCGCCATACGTAGGCGGAACCCAAAGATAGTGCAATGTCAGACCGACACGAGACGCGTAAGCACTCCACAAACGTGTGCCGATCCCGAAGGTAGCGCCATGCCGGGGCGACCGCCGGCGCTTAAGCAGTACCCATACGTAGGCCGATACCAAAGATAGTGCAATGCCAGTCGAACCCGCGGAGGATAACCACTCCTCATACGTGGGCCGATACCGAAGATAGTGCATTGCCAGAATGACATGCAACGGTTAAGCACTCCCCATACGTAGGCCGATCCCTAAGACTGTGCAATGCCATACGGACCCGCGTCGGTTAAGCATTCCCTATACGTGGGCCAATTGTGAAGACAGTGCAATGTGAGGCCGACCTGCAGCGGTTAAGCACTCCAGGTACGTGTGCCGATCCCACAGATAGTGCAATGCCAGGTCGACCCGCGGCCGTTAAGCACTCCCCATACGTGGGCCGATGCCGAAGACAGTGCAATTCGATGACGACCCGCGGTGGTTAAGCACTCGACATACGTGGGCCTTTCCCAAAGATAGTGGAATTTCAGGCCAACCCTCAGCGGTCAAGCGCACCTCATACGTAGGCCGATCCCGAAGATAGTGCGATGCCACGGCGACCGGCAGCGGTGAAGCAATCATCATACATTGGCTGATACCGAAGAGAGTGTAATGCCAGGTCGACCTTTGGCGGAGGTGAAGCCGGTGTTAAGCCCTCCCCATACGAGGGCCTATTCCGAAAACAGTGCAATGCGAGGCCGCCCCACGGCGGTTAAGCACTGCACATACGTTGGCCGATACGGAAGATACTGCAATACCACGCCGATCCGAGGCGGTTAAGCACTCTCCATACATGGGCCGATCGCGAAGGTAGTGCTGCCAGGCCAACCTGCGGCGGTTAACGACTCCCAATACGTAGGCCGATCCCGAATATTGTGCAATGCGAGGCCAACCTGCAGTGGTTAAGCACCCCTCATACGTGCACCGACCCCGAAGATAGCACAATTCCGGGCAAATGCCGGCGGTTAAGCATTCCCCGTGTGTGGGCCGATCCCGAAGATAGTGCAATGCGAGGCCGCGGTTAAGCACTCCCCATACGTGGGCCGATACCGAAAATAGTGCAATGCGAGGCTGACCCGCGGCGATTACCAACTCCCCATATATGCGCCCTTCCAGAAGTTAGTGTAATACGAGGCCTATCCGCGGCGGTTAAGCACTCCCCATACATGGGCCGATCCCGAAGTTTGTTCAATGCGAGGCCGAGCCGTGGCGGTTAAGCACTCCCCATATGTTGGACCATACCGAAGGGACTGCAATGCCAGGCCGCGGTTAAGCACGCTCCATACATGGGCCAATCGTGAATGTAGTGTAATTTGATGTCGACCCGAGGCGGTTAAGCACTCCCAATACGTGGGCCGATACCAAATATAGTGCAATGCCACGGCGACCCGATGCGGTGAAGCATTCCCCATACATTGGCCGATACCGAAGTTAGTGCAATGCCAGGTCGACCTGTGGCGGAGGTGAAGCCGGTGTTAAGCACTCCCCATCCGTGGGCCGATTCCGAAAACAGTGCAATGCGGGGCCGACCCGCGGTGGTTAAGCACTGCACATACGATGGCCGATCCGGAAGATACTGCAAGGCCAGGCCGACCCGCGACGGTTAAGCACTCCCTATATGTGGGCCGATCGCGAAGATAATGCAGTGCCAGGGCCGTCCGAGGCGGTTAAGCACTCTCCATACATGGGCCGATCGCGTTAGATGGTGCTGCCAGGCCAACCTGTGGCTGTTAAGGACGCCCCATACGTAGGCCGATCGCGAAGGTCTTGCAATGCCATGCCGACCTCCGGAGGAGGTGGAGCCGGTGGGAACACTCTATACGTGGGCCCATCCCGAAGTTAGTGCAATGCCGGGCACACCTGCGGTGGTTAAGCAGGCCCCGTAAGTGGGATGATTCCGAAGGTATTCAAATGCCAGGCCGAACCGCGGTGGTTGAGCACTCCCCATACGTGTGCCGATCCAAAAGATTGTGCAATTCCATGCGGACACGCGGCGGTTAAGCACTCCCCATACCTGGGCCGATTGTGAAGACAGTGCAATGTGAGGCCGACCCGCGGCGGTTTAGCACACCTCATACGTAGGCTGATCCCGAATACAGTGCAATGCAAGGCAGACCGGCGGTGGTTCAGCACTGCCCATACGTGCGCCGATACCTACGACATGGCAATGGCAGGTCGACATGTGGCGGTTAATCACTACACATACGTGGGTCATTCCCTAACATACTACAATGCCGGGCCGACCCGTGGCGGTTAAGCACTCCCCATATGTGGGCTGATCCCGAAGATAGTGGAATGCCAATCCGACCCGCGGCGGTTAACCAATCCACATACGTGTGCCGAGGCCGAAGATAGTGCAATACCAAGCATTCGCGCGGCGGTTAAGCGCTCCCCATACGTAGGCCTATACCAAAGAGAGTGCATGGCAGGCCGATGCACGGCGGTTAAGCACTCCCCATACGATGGCCTATGCCGAAGATAGTGCAATGCCAGGCCGACACAGGGCGGTTAAGAACTCCCCATATGTGGGCCGATCCCTTAGGTAGTGCAATGCTAGGCCGACACACGGCGGTTATACCCTCCCCATACGTGGGCCCATCCCTAAGTTCGTGCAATTCCATGCGGTCCCGTGGCGGTTAAGCACTCTCCAAACGTGGGCCGATTGCGAAGACAGTGTGATGCGAGGCCGACGCGTTGCGGTTAAGCGCTCCACATACGGGGGCCGATCCCGAATATAGTGCAATGCAAGGCGGTAAGGCGGCTGGTAAGCACACCCCATACGTGGGTTGATACCGAAGATAGTGCAATGCCAGGCCGACCCGCGTTGGATAAGCACTGCCCATACGAGTGTCGATCCCAAAGGTAGTGCAATGCCAAACCGACCCGCGACGCTTAAGCACCCCACATACGTGTGCCGATTCCGAAAGTAGCGCTATGCTGGGGCGACCGCCAGCGCTTCAGCACTACCCATACGTGGGCCGATCGCAAAGATAGTGCAATGCCAGTCGAACCCGCGGCGGTTAACCACTCCCCATACGTGGGCCGATCTCGAAGATGGTGCATTGCCAGGATGTCATCCAGCGGTTAAGCACTCCCCATACGTAGGCCGATCCCTAATATTGTGCAATGCCATGCGGACCCGCGGCGGTTAAGCACTCCCCATACATGGGCCGATTGTGAAGACAGTGCAATTCGATGACGACCCGCGGTGGTTAAGCACTCGACATACGTGGGCCTTTCCCAAAGATAGTGGAATTTCAGGCCGACCCTCGGCGGTTAGGCGCACCTCATACGTTGGCCGATCCCGAAGATAGTGCAATGCCACGGCGACCTGTGGCGGAGGTGAAGCCGGTGTTAAGCCCTCCCCATCATCATAATCACCATCATCATCATCAGCCTGGTTACGCCCACTGCAGGGCAAAGGCCTCTCCCATACTTATCCAACAACCCCGGTCATGTACTAATTGTGGCCATGCCATGCCTGGAAACTTCTTAATCTCATCCGCCCACCTAACTTTCTGCCGCCCACAGCTACGCTTCCTTTCCCTTGGGATCCAGTCCGTATCCCTTAATGACCGTCGGTTATCTTCCCTCCTCATTACATGTCCTGCCCATGCCCATTTCTTTTTCTTGATTTCAACTAAGGTGTCATTAAGTCGCGTTTGTTCCCTCACCCAATCTGCTCTTGTCTTATCCCTTAACGTAACACCTATCATTCTTCTTTCCATAGCTCGTTGCGTCGTCCTCAATTTGAGTAGAACCCTTTTCGTAAGCCTCCAAGTTTCTGCCCCGTAGGTGAGTACTGGTAAGACACAGCTATTACATTCATTTGTCTTGAGGGATAATGGCAACCTGCTGTTCATGATCAGAGCATGCCTGCCAAACGCACTCCAGCCCATTCTTATTCTTCTGATTATTTCCGTCTCATGATCCGTATCCGCCGTCACTACCTGCCCTAAGCAGATGTATTCCCTTACGACTTCCAGTGCCTCGCTGCCTATTGTAAATTGCTGTTCTCTTCCGATACTGTTAAGCATTACTTTAGTTTTCTGCAGATTAATTTTTATACCCACTCTTCTGCTCTGCCTCTCCAGGTCAGTGAGCATGCATTGCAATTGGTCCCCTGGGTTACTAAGCAAGGCAATATCATCAGTGAATCGCAAGGTTCTAAGCTATTCCCCATTAACTTTTATCCCGAATTCTTCCCAATCCAGGTCTCTGAATACCTCCTATAAACACGCTGTGAATAGCATTGGAGATATCGTATCTCCCTGCCTGACGCCTTTCTTTATTGGGATTTTGTTGCTTGCTTTATGGAGGACTACGGTGGCTGTGCAGCCGCTATAGATATCTTTCAGTATTTTTACATACGGCTCGTCTACGCCCTGATTCCGTAATGCCTCTATGACTGCTGAGGTTTCGACAGAATCAAACGCTTTCTCGTAATCTATGAAAGCTATATATAAGGGTTGGTTATATTCCGCACATTTCTCTATCACCTGATTCATAGTGTGAATATGATTTTTGTTGAGTAGCCTTTACGGAATCATGCCTGGTCCTTTGCTTGACAGAAGTCTAAGGTGTTCCTGATTCTATTTGCGATTACCTTAGTAAATAGTTTGTAGGCAACGGACAGTAAGCTGATCGGTCTATAATTTTTCAAGTCTTTGGCGTCCCCTTTCTTATGGATTAGGATTATGTTAGCGTTCTTCAAGATTCCGGTACGCTCGAGGTAATGAGGCATTGCGTATACAGGGTGGCCAGTTTCCCTAGAACAATCTGACCACCATCGTTCAACAAGTATGTTGTTACCTGATCCTCCCCAGCTGCCTTCCCCCTTTGCATATCTCCCAAGGCTTTCTTTACTTCTTCCGGCGTTACCTTTGGGATATCCAATTCCTCTGGACTAATTTCTCTTCAATTATCGTCGAGGGTGCCACTGGTACTTTATAAATCTCTATAGAAATCGTCAGCCACTTGACCTATGTAATCCATATTAGTAATGATATTGCCAGCTTTGTCCCTTAACGCATACATCTGATTCTTGCCAATTCCTAGTTTCTTCTTCACTGTTTTTGGGCTTCCTCCGTTCCTGAGAGCATGTTCAATTCTATCCATATCATACTTCCTTATGTCAGCTGTCCTACGCTTGTTGATTAACTTCGAAAGTTCTGCCAGTTCTATTCTAGCTGTAGGGTTAGATGCTTTCATACATTGGTGTTTCTTGATCAGATCTTTCGTCTCCTGCGATATTTTGCTGGTATCCTGCCTAACGGAGTTACCACCGACTTCCATTGCACACTCCTTAATGATGCCCTCAAGATTGTCGTTCATTGCTTCAACACTAAGGTCCTCTTCCGGAGTTAAAGCCGAATACCTATTCTGTAGCTTGATCTGGAATTCCTCTATTTTCCCTCTTACCGCTAACTCATTAATCGGCTTCTTATGTACCAGTTTCTCCCGTTCCCTCCTCACGTCTCGGCAAATTCGAGTTCTTAACATCCTGTGGTCACTGCAGCGCACCTTGCCGAGCACGTCCACATCTTGTATGATGCCAGGGTTAGCCCAGAGTATGAAGTCTATTTCATTTCTAGTCTCGCCGTTCGGGCTCCTCCAGGTCCACTTTCGGCTGTCCCGCTTGCGGAAGAAGGTATTCATTATCCTCATATTATTCTGTTCCGCAAACTCTACTAATAACTCTCCCCTACTATTCCTAGTACCTATGCCATATTCCCCCACTGCCTTGTCTCCAGCCTGCTTCTTGCCTACCTTGGCATTAAAGTCGCCCATTAGATAGTGTATTTAGTTTTCACTCTACCCATCGCCGATTCCACGTCTTCATAGAAGCTTTCGACTTCCTGGTCATGACTGGATGTAGGGGCGTAGACCTGTACAATCTTCATATTGTACCTCTTATAAAGTTTCACAACAAGACCTGCCACCCTCTCGTTAATACTGTAGAGTTCCTGTATGTTACCAGATATATTCATATTAATCAGGAATCCGACTCCTAGTTCTCGTCTCTCCGCTAAGCCCCGGTAGCACAGGACGTGCCCGCTATTTAGCACTGTATAGGCTTCTTTCGGCCTCCGAACTTCACTTAGCCCTATTATATCCCATTTACTGCCCTCTAGTTCCTCCAGTAGCACTGCTAGACTCGCCTCACCAGATAACGTTCTAGCGTTAAACGTTGCCAGGTTCATATTCCAATGGCGGCCAGTCCGTGGGCCTATTCCGAAAACAGTGCAATGCAAGGCAGATCCGAGGCGGTTAAGCACTCTCCATACATGGGCCGATCGCGAAGATAGTGCTGCCAGGCCAACCTGCGGCGCTTAAGGACTCTCCATACGTAGGCCGATGCCGAATATAGTGCAATACCAGGCCAACCTGCAGTGGTTAAGCACTCCTCATACGTGCACCGATCCCGAAGATCGCACCATTCCGGGCGAACGCCGGCGGTTAAGCATTCCCCATATGTGGGCCGATCCCGAAGATAGTGCAATGCGACGCCGCGGTTAAGCACTCCATACACGTGGGCAGATGCCGAAAATAGTGCAATGCGAGGCTGACCCGCGGCGATTACCAATTCCCCATATATGCGCCCTTCCAGAAGTTAGTGCAAGACGAGGCCTATCCGCGGCGGTTAAGCACTCCCCATACATGGGCCGATCCCGAAGATTGTTCATGCGAGGCCGAGCCGTGGCGCTTAAGCAGTCCCCATATGTTGGCCCATCCCGAAGATACTGCAATGCCAGGCCGCGGTTAAGCAGGCTCCATACATGGGCCAATCGTGAATGTAGTGGAATGTGATGTCGACCAGAGGCGGTTAAGCCCTCCCAATACGTGGGCGGATACCGAATATAGAGCAACCCACGGCGACCCGATGCGGTGAAGCACTCCCCATACATTGGCCGATACCGAAGTTAGTGCAATTCCAGGTCGACCTGTGGCGGATGTGAAGCCGGTGTTAAGCACTCCCCATACGTGGGCCGATTCCGTAAACAGTGCAATGCGGGGCCGACCTGCGGCGGTTAAGCACTGCACATACGATGGCCGATCCGGAAGATACTGCAAGGCCAGGCCGACTCGCGGCGGGTAAGCACTCCCTATATGTGGTCCGATCGCGAAGCTAAGGCAATGCCAGGGCGATCCGAGGCGGTTAAGCACTCTCCTTACATGGGCCGATCGCGAAGTTAATGCTGCCAGGCCAACCTGCGGCGGTTAAGGACTCCCCTTACGTAGGCCGATCGCGAACGTCTTGCAATGCCATGCCGACCTCCGGAGGAGGTGAAGCCGGTGGGAACACAGTATACGTGGGCCCATCCCGAAGATAGTGCAGTGGCGCGCCCACCTGCGGTGGTTAAGCAGGCCCCGTAAGTGGGACGATTCCGAAGGTATTCAAATGCCAGGCCGAACCGCGGTGGTTAAGCACTCCCCATACGTGGACCGATTCATAAGATTGTGCAATGCCATGCGGACCCGCGGCGGTTAAGCACTCCCCATACGTGGGCCGATTGTGAAGACAGTGCAATGTGAGGCCGACCCGCGGCGGTTTAGCACACCCCATACGTAGGCTGATCCCGAAGACAGTACAATGCAAGGCAGTTCAGCACTGCCCAAACGTGCGCCGATACCTACGACAGGGCAACGCCAGGCCGACCCTTGGCGGTTAAGCACTCCCCATATGTGGGCTGATACCGAAGATGGTGAAATGCCAATCCGACCCGCGGCGGTTAACCAATCCACATACGTGTGCCGAGGCCGAAGATAGTGCAATGCCAGGCCTTCGCGGCGGTTAAGCACCCCCCATACGATGGCCTATACCGAAGATAGTGCAATGCCACGCCGACACGCGGCGGTTAAGCACTCCCCATATGTGGGCCGATCCCTTAGATAGTGCAATGCAACGCCGACACACGGCGGTTCTGCACTGCCCATACGTGGGCCGATCTCTAAGTTTGTGAAATGCCATGCGGTCCCGCGGCGTTTAAACACTCTCCATACGTGGGCCGATTGCGAAGACAGTCTAATGCGAGGCCGACCCATTGCGGTTAAGCACTCCACATACGTTGACCGATCCCGAATGTAGTGCAATGCAAGGCCGTATGGCGGCTGGTTAGCACACCCCATACGTGGGTTGATCCCGAAGATAGTGAAATGCCAGGCCGACCCGCGTTGGATAGGCACTCCCCATACGAGTGTCGATCCCAAAGATAGTGCAATGCCAGACCGACCCCCGACGCTTAAGCACCCCACATACGTGTGGTGAGTCCGATGGTAGCGCTATGCCGGGGTGACCGCCGGCGCCTATGTACTCCCCTTGTACTCGCGGCGGTTAAGCACTCCCCATACGTGGGCCGATTGTGAAGACTGCAATGCGACGGCGACCCACGGCGGTTAAGAACTCCACATACGTGGGCTGATTCCGAATATGGTGCAATGCCAGGCCCATCTGCGGCGGTTACGCACTCCCTGTACGTAGGCGGAAACCGAAGATAGTGCAATGCCAGGCCGACAAGTGGCGGCTAAGCACTCCCCATACGTGGGTTGATCCCGCAGATACTGCAATGCCAGGTCGGCCCGCGGCGGTTAATCGCTCCCCATACGTGGGCCGATCCCGAAGACAGCGCAATACGATGGCGACCCGCGGCAGTTAAGCGCTCCACACACGTGGGCCTTTCCCAAAGAGAGTGGAATTTCAGGCCGACCCGCGGCGGTTAAGCGCACCCCATACGTGGGCTGATCCCGAATACAGTGCAATGCAAGGCCGACCCGCGGCGGTTAAGTACTGCCCTTACGTGGGCCGATACCTGAGACAGGGCGATGCCAGGCCAACCCAGGGGCGGTTAAGCACTCGACATACGTGGGTCGATGGAGAACATACTTCAATGCCAGGGCGACCCGTGGTGGTTAAGCACTCCCCATATGTGGGCGACATACCGAAGGTAGTGGAATGACAGTCCGACCCGCGGTGGGTAAGCACTCCCCATACGTAGGCCTACACTGAAGATAGTGCAATGCCAGGCCGACGCGTGGCGGTTAAGCAATCCCCATATGTTGGCCGCGCCCTAAACAGTATCATGCAAGGCCAACCCACAGCGGTTAAGCGCTCTGCATTCGTGGGCCGAACCCGCAGATAGTGGAATGCCAGACCAACCCGCGGCGCTTAAGCACTCCCCATACGTTGGCCGATCCCGAAGACAGTGCAATGCCAGGCCGACCCGCGGCGGTAACGCAATCCTCATACGTGCGCCGATCCCGAGATTGTGCAATGCCAGACCGACCCGCGACGGTTAAGCGCGCTCCATAAGTAGGCTGATCCCGAATACAGTGCAATGCAAGGCCGACACGCGGCGGGTAAGCCGGTCAATAACGTTGGCCGATTCCGAATGACAGTGCAATGCCAGGCCCACCAGCGGCAGTTAAGCACTCCCCATACGTGGGCCCATCCCGAAGATCGGGCAATGCTGGCCCGACCCGTGGCGGTTAAGCCTTTCTCATACGTTGTGATGTGTAGTGCGTGACATGGTGCGGTGATCGGAACGGTCAGGAGCAGACCACAAGGAGTGCGCGCGCCGAGGTAAATTCCGTGCTGGAAGGGGAAAAACGACAACGCCGAAGAGCGTCCGGCACGTGAACACACGGCGCAAGAAAAACAACTAAAGAAGAAAAGCAAACCAATTAGCAAAGGCCACGGGGCGTCAGGAAGCCAATCGGAGAATACCTAATCGGCCAGAGAGAAGAAAAAGCGTGGTGCGTTGGCAGAAGAGGCGGCGCAGGTGAGACGCCGGCAGATTTCCAGGAAGCGACGCCAGGAGGAGGTCAGCCACCGGACCGGGAGTTGAAGACGGGCCGTCGGGTTCCGGACCCGCGCCACCAGGACTTCTCCCGACCGGGGCCTCCTGCCAACCCGTTCCTGTGCGTCGCCCGTCTACCCGAGCATGCCGCCAGCTCAGCAAGGCCGGTGAGGTTCTGCGCACACGGGCAGGACGAGAACAGTCGGGCTACGGGCCTGAGTTCTACGCCAGCTGCCCGGCCAGAACGCCGCCCCCGTCTCTCGTGCGACCTGCTGCCCGAGGCCGGCGTTCGAGCTTCTGTGCTCGTGGGCAGGACAAGAGCATTCGGGCTACGGGCCCGAACTCCACACCCAGCTGCGCGGCCAGAACGCCGCCGCCGCCTGCTCGTACCACCAAGCCGCCTGCTTTACCTCTGCAAACTAGAGCTCGCGCTCTCCGGTCGCCCGGTCAGTCAACTTACACCACGACCTTTGGTGAGACCGGCGCAACTCCTTTCGCCAACTTGTTGCCGCGTCTCCACCTAGAGACTGTTATGCGTCCCTGCCGTCGTGGCAAGCCCGGACTCGCGCACTAGTTAGCTTCACACTAGCCCTAAATGTGTCTTACCGCCGTAATGTCTATTTGAGTATTTATTTTATTCTTTCTATCATTTACTTTAAGCCTTTCTTAGTTCTATTAAAAGTTTCTGTGTTCGAAACCAACGGCTTTGTCCTCAATTGGGTTCTCGGAGGCTCCGCCTAAGAGAACCGTTAAAACCTTTGAGTACACGAACCGTTGTCCCCATATTTGGGCATCACATACGTGCGCCGATCCCGAAGATAGCGCGAAGCCGGAGCGACCGCTGGCGGTTAAGCACTCCCCATACGTGGGCCGATTCCGAAGATAGCACAGTATCCGTCCCACCCACGGCGGTTAAGTCTTCCCAATACGTGGGCCGATCCCGAAGTTAGCGCAATGCCAGGCCGATCAGTGGCGGTTAAGAATCGCCATAGGTAGGCCGATCCGTAGGATAGTGCAGTGCCAGGCCGACACGCAGCGGTTAAGCACTCCCCATACTTGGGCCGATCCGGAACATAGAACAATGCCGGGCCGACCTGCCGCGGTTAAGAACTCCACATACGTGTGCGGGTCCCGAAGATAGTGCAACGCTATTTCAACCCATGGTGCTTAAGCACTCCCTATACGTGGGCCGATGCCGAAGATAGTTTAATGCCAGGCCGACCCGCGGCGGTTAAGCACTCCCCATACGTAGGCCTATGCCCAAGAAAGTGGAATGCCAGGCCGACGCTCGGCAGTTGAGCACTCCCCTTACTAAGCCCCTTGACAATTTGAAAGTAGCGACACTATTTGCAATCTGCCGCCGCCGCGCGACCTCCTCGTCTCCTCCTCGTCCCTTGTGCGTTCCCCCGCGGCAACCAGTTCTGCCCCCGTTATTCTGCACGACCATTGGTCTCCCCGCCATTGCCCTTGGAAACGCGTGGACCTTCAGTTTTGCTTGTGTTTTTCTTTGTAGTTCGCACCGTTTTCCTCCTGAGCACGGCTGGCTGAACGCTTTAGCTCGGCGTAGGGAACATTGAAAGCTGTGTTTCCTGCTTGATGTGCTAGCGCTATGCCGGGCTGCTGGGCATATAACTGCAGCAAGAAGCCTGACGATGGTTATGCCGTTTTTTATGATGCCACAAGGAAAGCGTGACCGCTTGCGCAGGAAGCAGTGGCTGCATGACATTGTCCGAAAGAACTTTGTTCCGACAAAGAACAGCGTTGTTTGCGAGCTGAGGGGTCTTTCTTGTAGCTCATAGCAAAGCAACCCGTTTTGCTGCATTTTTTTCGTTCTTACGGCCTGCTCACCAGCGTTTTTGTTGCGGTTGGCCTCAGTATGCTTAATATTCCGGGACGGCTCCATCACCTCGGACGTCGCTAACTGTTGTTATTCAGTCGGAAGTGAAGCATTATAGATTCTGCTTTGCGCCCTGAAAAAATTAGTGGCAAGTATACCCGTGGTACTGCAGGTGATGAGCGCTAGGTTGTCAGCATTGAGTTGTTTTTTTTTTTAGTTTTAAGTCGAAAGCCTTCTGATCTCTGTTTCAAGGTGGCGTTGTAAACTGGAAGTATCATGTGACCCAAGAAGGGCAGTGACCCAAAGCATGTCCACCCTTGTAAAGAGAATGATTACCCAACTTAATTAATTAATCATTAGTGATTGACATAAGGTGAATTAGGTAGGATTAAGGTAGATTAGAGTATAATAAAGAATATTAAGGCGGATTAAAGTGCAATAAGAAGTCTTAAGATGCATGAATAACGATTAAGGTGGGTGGAGGGGGAATAAGGTGGATTATGATGGAAGGCTACTAAGACCGATTAGGGTGGATTATGGTGCACGAAGAATGTATATGGAATTATTAAGGTGGATAAAGGAAGATCAACATCGATTAATGTGGATTAAGCTACATTAGGGTTGATAAAGGAGAATTTAGACCGATTAGGATAGATTAGTGTGGATTAGGATGGATTAGGGGCCATGGAGCTGGATTAGGAGGTTTGATACAAGTGGATCAGGGTGTATTAAGGTAGACTGGAACTATTAAGCCGGATTGAGTTGGATTAGGATGCATGTATAAGGATTGAATTGGGTGAATAGGAATAAGGTGGATTATGATGCATTAAGGTTGATAAAGGAAGATGAGACCGTATAGGGTAGGTAAAGGTGCATTAGGGGCGATGTAGGTTGATTAGGTTGTATTGAGGTGGATTGGGTGTATTAATGTGGATTAAGGTGGATGAAGGAGCATTCAGGTGGATTAGGGTCGAGAAAAGAGAATTAGGCTTCATTGAGTATTAAGACCGATTAGTCTACCATAATCTTCCTAATGCACATTAATCCACCGAATCCGCATTCATCGATCTTAATCCTCCATCATACACTTTAATCCACCATAATCCACGATAGTCCTCCTTAATGCACCCTAATCCACCTTCATCGACATTAATCTACTCAAGCCCTCTTTAATGCACTTAATTCCGCCTTAATAAACACTAATGCTTCCTCATTCGCTTTATTCGACGCTAATCCACTATAATCATCATTAATTCACAGCAATCCACCCGAATTCACATTCATCTACATTAGTACACACCAATCCTCCTTAATCCATCCTTATCCTCCTTTACTCACTTTATTTCACCAACGCCACCCATAATCCTCTTTAATGCACCTTAGTCCTTCTTAATCCGCCCTTAGCCTCCTTCATGCACTTTAATCCACCCCAATCCAATATAATCGTCCTTATTGCACCTCAACCCACCTTCATCCACCCTAATCCACCTTATTCCTCTTTAATACACCCGAATTCTTCTTACTCCAATCAATAATCAATCATTACTTTTCAAATAATTCATTATCTCTTACATGCGCCTGCACATGCTTTGGCGTGCTTCACGCCTTCCTTCAGTCACGTGATATTTTCTGTAGCTCACACCGGGACCTTGAAGCATATTTCTCAGGCTTTCGCTCAATAAGCCACACACAATGGTATGTGTCACAAGCAATACTAGATCAGACGCACGAAGTAAAGCATCTGATCATGTGGCAGAAAAATTGTTTGGCCTCAAAGCTCCCATTACATCGGTATACCCCGTTCATACGGCTTTAAGTAAGAACCAGCCTCCTCATAAACGTTGCCTCCAGCATTATCGATGCTGTCATTAGCATTTCTCAAAATTTTCAACCCCACTGGGGCGCGCAACTGGCCGAAAATAACATGCCTCCATAGAATCCTGCGGCCCGTCCGCAGGAGCCAAGGAGGGAAAGCGCGCCGTGCGCAGCTGGCGGGCGAGGAGAATCGAAGAGGAAAGCGCTGTGAGGAGGAGAGTAGAGCTACGTTCAAATTATCAAGGGGCTTTACGCATACGTGGGCCGATACCGAAGTTAGTGGAATGCCAGGCCGACCCGCAGCGGTTAAACACTCCCCATACGTGGGCCGATGCCGAAGTTAGTGCAACGACAGGCCGACCCGAGGCGGTTAAGCACTCCCCACATGTCGGCCGATCCGGAAAGCAGTGCAATGCAAGGCCGACCCGCGGCGGTTAAGCACTCCCCATACGTGGGCCGATCCCGAAGCTAGTGCAATGCCAGCCCCACCGGCGGCGGTTAAGCACCACACATACATGGGTTGATTCCGAAGCTAGTGCAGTGCCAAGCCGACCCGTGGCGGAAGTGAAGCCGGTGTTAAGCACTCCCCATATGTGGGCCCATCCCAAAGACAGTGCAATGCCGGGCCGACCCGCCGCGGAGGTGAATCCGACGTTAAGGCCTCCCCATACGTGCGCCGATCCCGAAGGCATGGAATAGCGGCCCGACCCTCGGCGGAGGTGTAGTTCGACTTTGAAGGCCCACATACACAGCTTCGGTGGTTATACTCGTATTGTCGTGCCTTCGCAACAGATGGCACTGCCGACGTGTGGCAGGTCACATGCAACAGATGGCGCCACAGCGCTCTTGTATATAAGTTACGTTAGCCGGAATAAATGTTGTTATCCGCATGGAGCCGGTACTGCTGTAGCCTCCGCGTCGCTACTCCAGCGACACGATAATCCTTCTTCAAAGAGGGGAAGGGCACTGAGTTTTTCTTAGTTGCTTTCTATCGTTCGCCTGAGCCACTGCCCCAATTCCTAGGTGTTTCTTGCGTGGATATGCCATTTGAAATCTTTCTCATTAGGAAATTCAATTTACGAGTTGTTACCTGGAGTTGTAATGCTTCCAATTACCATCATACTTCTCATTTTCAGTACTTGAAAGATAATATTCTTGCTCATAGCTAGCAGTAAATTGTGAAACAGCCGATAGTACACAAGGGTAGCGTGATTCTGCATTTGTTCTCCTTTTCCAGTGAATCCGTTAAGGCTACTTTCCCAATTATCGTGTTCGCAAGCAGAAAAAGACCTCGAATACAGTACAATGCCAGGCCAACCCGCGGTGGAGGTGACGCAGGTGTTAAGCAATCTTTACCTCAATTTTACAATTTTCGCGTACGGCCCACGTACATGGGCCGATCCCGAAGATGGTGCTATGCCAAGCCGACCCGCGGCGGTTAAGCACTCCCCATACGTGGGAAGATCCCGAAGATAGCGTAATGTCAGTCCCACCCGCGGCGGTTAAGCACACCCCATACGTGGTCCGATATCGAAGATGGTGCAATGCCAGGCCGTACCTGCTGTGGATTAGCACTGCCCACACGTGGACCGATCCGGAAGAAAGTGCAATGGCAGGCCGACCCACGGCGGTTAAGCACTCCCCATACATGGGTCGATCCCAAAATATTGCAGTGCCGGGCAGAGCCGCCGGTGGTCCCGCACTCCCCATACGTGGGGTGATGCCTAGATAGTGCAATGCTAGGCCGACGCGCGGCGGTTAAGTACGCCCCATACGTAGGCTGATGACGAACACAGTGCAATGCAAGGCCGACACGCGGCGGTTAAGCAGGCCACATACGTGGGCCGATCCCGAAGACAGTGCCATGCAAGGCCTACCCGCGGCGGTTAAGCACTCCGCATTCGTGGGCTGAAACCGAAGATAGTGGAATGCAGGCCAACCCGCGGCGGATAAGAACTCCCCATACGTTGGCCGATACCGAAGATAGTGCAATGCCACGGCGAACGGTGGCGGTGAAGCAATCCCCATACGTTGGCCGATCCCGAAGATAGTGCAATGCCTGGCAGACCTGTGGCGGAGGTGAAGACGGCGGTAACACTCTATACGTGGGCCCATCACGAAGATAGTGCAATGCCGGGCCCACCCGCGTTGCTTAAGCATGCCCCGTAAGTGGCACGATTCCGAAGTTATTCAAATGCCAGGCCCCATATGTGCAGTCCCCATATGTGCAGTCCCCATATGTGGTCCCCATATGAGCAGTCCCCATATGTGGTCCGACGCCTAAGATAGTGCAATGCCAGGCCGAAACGTGGCAGTTAAGCATTCCCATACGTGTGCCAATTCCGAAGACAGTGCAATGCCAGGCCGACCCGCAGCAGTTGAGCACTCCACATACGTGTGCCGATCCCGAAGGTAGTGCAAATCCGGGGTGACCGCCGGTGCTTCAGCACTACCCATGCGTGGGCCGATCGCGAAGATAGTGTAATGCCAGTCGAACCCGCGGCCTCTAAACACTCCCCATACGTGGGCCGATCCCGAAGACAGTGCAATGCCAGGCCGACACGCATCGGTTAAGCACTCCCCATATGTGGGCCGATCCATTGGATAGTGCAATGCCAGGCCGACACGCGGCGGTTATGCACTCCCCATACGTGGGCCGATACCGAAGATAGTGCAATGCCAGACCGACCTGCAGCGGTTAAGCACTCCCCATAGGTGGGCCGATCTCTAAGATTGTGCGCAGCCATGCGGATCCTCGGCGGTTAAGCACTCGCCATACGGGGGTCGATCCGGAAGACAGCGCAATTCGATGATGACCCGCGGTCGTTAAGCACTCCTCATACGCGCACCGATACCTAACATAGCGCCATGCCGGGCAACCACTGGCGGTTAAACACTCCCCATGCGTGAGCCGATGCCGAAAACAATGCAATGCGAGGCTAACTCGCGGCGGTTAAGCACTCCCCATATATGGGCCGATCCATAGATAGTGCAATACCATGCCGATCCGCGGCGGTTGAGCACTCCCCATACGTGGGCCGACCCCGAAGATACTGCAATGCCAGGCTGCGGTTAAGCACTCCCCATACGTGGCCGATTTTGAAGACTGTGCAATGCGAGGCCGACACGCGGCGGTTAAGCACTACACATAGGTTGGCCGATCCGGAAGATACTGCAATGCTAGACCGACCCGCGGCGGTTAAGCACTCCCCATATGTGGGCCAATCGCGATGGTAATGTAATGCCAGGCCGACCCAAGGCGGTTAAGCACTCGCCATACATGGGCCGATCGCGAAGATAGTGCTGCCATTCAAACCTGCGGCCGTTAAGGACGCCCCATGCGTAGGCCGATCGCGAACCTCTTACAATGTCATGCCGACCTGTGGAGGAGGTGAAGCCGGTGGTAACTCTATACGTGGGTCCATCCCGAAGTTGGTGCAATGCCGGGCCCACCCATGGCGCTTAAGCATTCCCATACGTGGGCCAATCCCGAAGACAGTGCAATGCCAGGCTGAACCTCAACGGTTAAGCACTACCCATACGTGGGCCGATCATGAAGATAGTGCAATGCCATGCCGACCCGAGGCGGTTAAGCACCCTCCAAACATGATCCGATCGCGAAGATGTGGCAATGCGACGCCGACCCGCGGCGGTTAAGCACTCCCCATAAATGGGTCGATACCCACGATAGGGCAATGTCAGGCCGACACGTGGCGCTTAAGCATTCCCATACGTGGGCCAATCCCAAAGACAGTGCGATGCCAGGCCGACCCTCAACGATTAAACACTACCCATACGTGGGCCGATCATGAAGATAGTGCAATGCCACGCCGACCCGAGGCGGTTAAACACCCTCCAAACATGATCCGATCGCGAAGATGGGGCAATGCGATGCCGACCCGCGGGGTTAAGCACTCCCCATAAATGGGCCGATACCCACGATAGTGCAATGCCAGGCCGTTTTGAGGTGGTTAAGTACTCTCCATAAGTGGGCCGATCGCGAAGTGGGCCGATCGCGATAGAAGGCCGACCAGCGGCGCTTAAGCACTCCCCATACGTTGGCCGATCGCGAGGATTGTGCAATGGCAGTCGAACCCGCGGCGGTTAACTACTCCCCATGCGTGGGAGGATCCCGAAGATAGTACAATGCCAGGCTGACATGCTGCGGTTAAGCGCTTCCCATACGTGGGCCGATCCCTAAGATTGTGCAATGCCATGCGGACCCGAGGCGGTTAAGCACTCCCCATACGTGGGCCGATTGTGAAGACAGTGCAATGCGAGGCCGACCCGCGGTGGTTAAGCACTCCACATACGTGGGCCGATCCCGAATATAGTGCAATGCCAGGCCATATGACGGCTGTTAAGCACTCCTCATACGTGGGCCGATATCGAAGATAGTCCAATGCCAGGCCGACCCGCGGCGGTTAAGCACTCCATATACGTAGGCCGAACGTGAAGGTAGCTCAATGCCAGGCCGGCACGTGGCGGTTAAGCTTTCCCCATACGTGGGCCGACCACGAAGACTGCGCAATTCGATGACGACCCCCGGCGATTCAGCACTCCACATAAGTGGGCCTTTCCCAGAAACAGTGGAATTTCAGGCCAACCCTCGGCGGTTAAGCGCATCCCATACGTAGCCTGATCCCGAATACAGTGCAATGCAAGGCCGACCCGCGGTGCTTAAGCACTCCCCTTACGTGGCCGATACCTGAGACAGGGCAATGCCAGGCCGACCCGGGACGGTTAAGCACTCCCCATTAGTGGGCTGATCCCGAAGATTGTGGAATGCCAGTGCGACCCGCGGGGGTTAAGCAATCCACATACGTGGGCCGAGCCCGAAGATAGTGCAATGCGAGGCCGTCGCGCGGCGGTTAAGCGCCCCCCATACGTAGGCCTATCCCGAAGATAGTGCAATACTAGGCCCATGCGCGGAAGTTAAGCACTCCCCATACGTGGGCCGATCCCTCAGATAGTGCAATGCCAGGCCGACACGCAGCGGGTGTGCTATGTCCATTTGGGCCGATCCCTAAGATTGTTCAATGCCATGCGGACACACGACGGTTATGCACTCCATATACGTGGGCCGATGCCGAATATAGTGCAATGCCAGGTCTAATGACGGCTGGTAAGCACACCCCATATGTTGGCCGATGCCGATGGTAGTGCAATGCCAGGCTGGCCCACGGTGGATAAGCCCTTCCCATACGTGGGTCGATTCCAAAGTTAGGGCAATGCCAGACCGACCCGCGACGGTTAAGCACTCTACTTACGTGTACCGATCGAGATGGTTGCGCAATGCCGGGGCGACAGCCGGCGCTTAAGCACTCCCCATACGTGGGTCGATCTCGAAGATAGTGCAATTCCAGTCAAACCCGCGGTGGTTAACCACCCTCCAAACATGGGCGCATCCCGAAGAGGGTGCAATGCCAGGCCGTTTTGGGGTGGTTAAGGACTCTCCATACGTGTGCTGATCGCGAAGATAGTGGAATACCAGGCCGACCCGCGGTGGTTAAGGACTCCCCATACGTAGGCCGATCCCAAAGATAATGCAGTTGCAGACCGACCCGCGATGGTTAAGCATTCCCCATACGTGGGGCGACGCTAAAGACATTGCGATGCGAGGCTGTGCCGCGGCGGGTAAGCACTCTCTATACGTGGGCCGATCCCGAATATTGTGCAATGCTCGGCCAACCTGCGGTGTTTAAGCACTCCTCATACGTGCACCGATCCCGAACATAGCGCAATGCCGCGCGACCGCGGGCGGTTAAGCACTTCCAATACGCGGACCGATACCGAAGAGAGTGCAATGCCACGCCGACCCGCGGTAGTTAAGCACTCCCCATACGTGGGTCGACCCCGAAAACAGTGCAGTGCCGGGCAGAGCCGCCGGCGGTCAAGCACTCCCAATACGTGGGTCGATCCCGAAAGTAGTGCAGTGCCGGGCAGAGCCGCCGGTCGTCAGGCACTCCCAATACGTGGGCCGATTCCCAGATACTACAATACATGGCTGACCCGCGGTGGTTAAGCACGCCCCATACGTGGGCCGTCCCAAAGACAGTGCCATGCAAGGCCGACCTGTGGCGGAGGTGAAGCCTGTGTTAAGCACTGCCCATACGTGGGCTGATTCCGAATACAGTGCAATGCGAGGCCGACCCGCGGCGGTTAAGCTCTACACATTCGTTGGCCGATCCGGAAGATAGTGCAATGCCAGGCGGACCCGCCGCTGCTAAGCACTCTCCATACGTAGGCAGATCCCGAAGACAGTGCAATGCAAAGATGACCCGCGGTGGTTAAGCACTCCCCATACGTAAGCCGATTCCGAAAATAGTGTAATAGCGGGCCGACCCGCCATGATAAGGCACTCCCCATACGTGGGCGGATCCCACAGATACGGCAATGTCAGTCCCACTAGCGACATTTAAGGACTCCCCATACGTGGGCCGATCGCGAATATGGTGCAATGTCATGCGGATCCGTGGCGGTTAAGGACTCCCCATACGTAGGTCGATCCCTTAGATAATGCAATGTCAGGCCCACACGCGGCACTTAAGCGCTCTCCATACGCGGGCAGATCCCTAAGATCGTGCAATGCCATGGGGAACCGCGGCGGTTAAACACTTCTCATACGTGGGCCAATTGTGAAGACTGCAATGCGAGGCCGAACCGCGGCGGTTAAGCACTCCACATACATGGGCCGATCCCCAATACAGTGCAATGCCAGGCCGTATGGCGGCTGTTAAGCACTCCCTATACTTGGGCCGATGTCGAAGATAGTGCAATGCCAGGCGGATCCGCGGCGGTTAAGCACTCCCTATACATCGGCCGAACCCGAATGTAGTGCAATGCCAGGCCGACATGTGGCGGTTAAGCATGCCCCATACCTGCGTCGGTCCCGCAAATAGTGCAATGCCACGTCGACCCGCGGCGGTTAAGCACTCCCCATACGTGGGCCGATCACGAACACAGCGCAATGCGATGGCGACCCACGGCGGTTAAGCGCTGCACATACGTGGGTCTTTCCCAAAGATGGTGGAATTTCGGGCCGACCCGCAGTGGTATAGCGCACCCCATAAGTATGCTCATCCCAAATACAGTGCAATACAAGGCCGACCCGTGGCGGTTAAGCATTCCCCATACGTGGGCCGATACCTGAGATAGCGCAATGCCATGCCGACCCGAGGTAGTTAAGCACTACACATACGTGGGTCGATCCCAAACATACTACAATGCCAGGCCGACCCGTGGCGGTTAAGCACTCCCCATATGTGGGCTGATGCCGCCGAAGATAGTGGAATGCCAGACCGACCTGCGACGGTTAAGCACTCCCCATTCCTGGGGCGACACTGAAGACATTGCAATGCGAGGCCGACCCGCGGTGTGTAAGCCCTCCCCATACATGGCCCGTTCCCGTATATAGTGCAATGCCAGGCCAACCTGCGGTGGTTAAGCAGTCCTCATACGTGCACCAATCCCGAAGATAGCGCTATGCCGGGTGACCGCCGGCGGTTAAGCCCTCCCCATGTGTGCGCCGAACCCAAAGTTAGTGCAATGCCAGGCCGACCGTCGGCGGTTAAGCACTCCCCATATGTGGGCCAATGCCGAAGGTAGTGCAATGCAAGGATGACCCGCGGCCGTTGAGCACTCCCCATACGTATGCCGAGTCCGAAAATAGTGTAATACCGGGCCGACCCGCCACGCTTATGCACTCCCCATACGTGGGCGCACCCCGAAGGTAGCGAAATGGAAGTCCCTCCCGCAGCGGTTAAGGACTCCCCATACGTGGGCCGATCGCGAAGATGGCGCAATGCCATCCGGATCCGTGGCGGTTAAGTACTCCCTATACACAGGCTGATCGCTTAGATAGTACAATGCCAGGCCCACACACGGCGGTTATGCACTCCCCATACGTGGGCCGATCTCTAAGATTGTACAATGCCTTCGAGACCCGCGGCGGTTAAGCACTCCGCATACGTGGGCCGCTTTTGAAGATAGTGCATTGCGAGGCGGACCCGCGGAACTTAAGCAATACACATACATGGGTCGGTACCGAACATACTACAAAGCCAGGCCGACCCGTGGCGGTTAAGCACTCCCCTTATGCGGGCTGATCCAGAAGATAGCAGAATGCCAGTCCGACCCGCCGTGGTTAACCACTCCACATACGTGGGCCGATCCCAAAATTAGTGCAATGCCAGGCCGATGCGCGGCGGTTAAGCACTCCCCATATGTAGGCCGCACCCGAAGATTATGCAATGCCAGTCCGACCCGAGCTGGTTAGGCACTCTCTATAGATGGGCCGATCCCGTAGATAGTGCAATGCCAGGCCCACACGCCGCGGTTAAGCACTCCTCATACGTGGGCCGATCCCTAAGATTCTGCAATGCCATAGGGACCTGCGGTGGTTAAGCACTCCCCATACGTGGGCCGATTCTGAAGACAGTGCAATGCGAGGCGGATCCGCGGCGGTTAAGCAATACACATACATGGGCCGATCCTGAACATACTATAATGCCAGGCCGACCGGTGGCCGGTAATCCCTCCCCATACGCGGGCCAAAACCGAAGATAGTGCAATACCAGGCCGTCGCGGAGCGGTTAAGCACTCACCATACGTTGGCCTATCCTGAAGTTAGTGCAATGCCAGGCCGATGACCGGTGGTTAAGCACTCCCCATACGTGGGCGGCACCCGAACACAGTGCAATGCCAGTCCGACCCGAGGCGGTTAAGCACACTCTATAGATGGGCCGATCGCGAAGATAGTGCAATGACAGGACGAATCACTGCAGTTAAGCAATCCACTTACGTGGGCCGATCGTGAAGACAGTGCAATGCGAGGCCCACCCATGGCGTTTAAGCACTCTACATACGTGGGCCGAACCCGAATATAGTGCAATGGCAGAACGACCGCTGGCGCTTAAGCACACCCCATAGGCGGGCCGATACTGAAGATAGTGCAATACCAGGCCGTCGCACGGCGGTTGGGCACTCCCCATACGTAGGCCTATCCCGAAGTTGGTGCAATGCCAGGCCGAAGCGCGGCGGTTAAGCACTCCCTATATGCAAACGGTAAACGATATTGAGGAATCGGTTAGTCTGTTATTAACGAAGTATGACAAAATTCTTGAGGCCGTTGCGAAGCATGACAATGAACTAAAGGCGCTCAAGAACAAAGTTTGCAAACTAGAGGAGCAAAACATGCGTGCAGAATTGCTTTCAGTGTGCTCCTCGATAAATGAACTTGAGTGCCACAGCAGAAAACTAAATATTGAGGTTCACGGTGTTAATCAAGACAACAACGAGTGTCTTATAGATAAAATGAATGTCATTGCATCCAAACTACAACTTGCCCCTTTGACTGAACAAACTGTTACGTCGATTCACCGGCTTCAGACCAGAGGCGACAGGCTTCCCGGCATTATTATACGCTTTTCCAACCAGTCAACAAAGGAACAATGGCTGAACAAAAACAAGGTTTTGTCAGGTGCTCCGGATGGAATGTTTATTGCGGAAAACCTGAATGCGCAGAACCGAATGCTCCTAAGAGCTGCGAAAGAATGGGCGCGTGTAAATAATTTCCGCTTTGTATGGCACCGCGCTGGAAAAGTGTTTCTAAGAAAGAGTGAGGGCGATCGTGCACACTTGATAAAGTCGCCTGCAGATCTGGATAAGATCGTTTTTTGAACTTAGAAGCGAAAGTAAGTTATAGTAAAATGATGATCTTTGGACACTCGAACAAAATGTGTTCGTCAGATCTTCATGATAATGCAAGCTCACAGAACAGTAGATTGATTAGATGCATACGTATCAACTGCCAGTCAGTGAAAAATAAAAAGGATGAACTTATTATTTCTTATTATGTTAAACATTTTCCTTCCGATCCTCAAGTGTCCGCTCCATCAAGGATACGTAAACCCTGGGTTACTATTCAATTTCTTAAAAAGATAAATAAAAAGGCTAGGTTAATCAATAAAATTATCACATCTCGGGATCCTGATGATTTAAGAGTGTTTAAATCATTTCGAAATCGCTTAATTAAGGAATTACGTGCTGCGAAAACTGCATTTTATAAGTAGTCCTTCGCATCTTGCAGCCATGACAGCAATAAGATATGGCATTGGCTTAACTCTTTGCTGAATAGAGTGCCCAATTCAGCGGCAGGGTTGCGTATAATTTCTGATGGAGCGGACATACCTGACGAGAAGTTGGCCGACTGTTTTAATAATTATTTTACTAATCTACCTAAACGCAATGTGAATGAAAACGCCTGCCGTTTCATTGCAACGAACTGTGTGCATTCAATTCTTTTGCGTCCCACGAACACTTCAGAAGTAATTTTACTGTTCTCTGCACTAAACAATAGCAATTCCTGCGATGCTGATAACATTAAGATCAAGCCTGTGAAATTTGTAACAGATGTCCTCGCCCCAGTACTAGCCCATATTTATATTATCTGCCTTTCTACCGGTGTGTTCCCGTATAAAATGCAGATGGCAAAAATAGTTGCATTGTTCAAGAAAGCTTACAAAAGTGCCTTACATAATTATAGACCTGTGTCTATTCTCCCTATATTTTCGAAGTGCTTGGAAAAAATAATTTTTTGCAGAATATCAGACTTTCTGCACAAGCACAACTTGATAAATAAGCATCAGTACGCTTTCCGGAAAAATAGGTGAACACAGCTAGCTTTGCTTGAACAGAAAGAACTAATTCTAAATAATTTTGAGGAACGTTTGCTAAGATTGGGAATATGTGTCGATTTTTCAAAAGCCTTCATTCTATAAATCATTATCTCTTGCTTAGTAAGGTAAACCACTACGGTATACGCGGCAATGCACTTGACTTGATTAGGTCGTATCTTGGTCATAGATAGCAGTTTGTACAAATCAATAGCTTTAAATCTGAAGTTCGCTCGGTCAATGTAGGTGTACCCCAGGGCAGTATTTTAGGGCCTCTCCTTTTTAATATCTTTGTTAGCGATTTAGTAAACATTGATGTTGATACGCGTTACGTAATCTATGCTGATGACACTACGTTATTCTTTTCATCTAACCGCCCTGCCGAATTGATTATAAGAGCTAATGCAGTTTTGAATAAACTCTACGCATGGTCATTTCACAACGGTTTGACTATCAATTCGCAAAAAACTAAGGCTGTGTTTTTTCGAGCTAAGAACACGCAAATTACTCTAGAGGAAGATTTCCTAATGAACAATTCTAAAATTGAACCTGTACACTCGGTAAAATCGCTAGGTGTATTTTTTTATCATACTATGACGTGGCAGAGCCATACTAATTTTCTTGCTAGTAAGCTTTTACAAATCACTGGAATATTTTATTCTTTGAACTATCTTCCTCGCTCAATTAAGTGCTTGTTATACAATTCACTTTTTTTCAGCCTTTTAAATTATTGCTGTTCTGTCTGGGCTACCACTTCTGACACAAATATCAACAGGCTGGTCATACTGCAAAAGAAGGCCCATCGCGCTATTTGCAATAAAGCATACGCTTTACCTTCAGCTTATTTATTTTATAAACTTAACACACCGAAAGTACAGGCCCTTTTACAGTATCGTTTAGTGCTGGCGTATAAAAATGAACAGAAAAATACCATAAGCTACATGACTTCTATGGCTAACTTAAAACTACACGAAACTCCATATAGCACAAGAAAGCCAGAGTAATGGCACGTACCAAAATCGCGCACAAACTATGGATCACAAATGCTGTGCTGCTGGCTACCTCGGTTATTAAACGATCTTATTGTTAATGAAATTGATATTGCAACTTGTTTTCCTCCTGATATTCTTGATTTTTCTCTCATATGTGAGTTATACAATGCCTATGTGCTTTTGAAGTGCAGTGAGATTTTGTGTTTTTGCTTGCTTGCTTGCTCACATCTTGCTTTTGTAGTATTTTCTTCCTCGCCTTATTTGCGATGCGTATGTATGAAATGTTGTAGCGCTTGAATATGTAAGTACTTGGGAAAACTGTTTTTCCGCTCTGCTGCTCCCTTATTTTTTGTATTACGGGTATTTGGGGCTGGTCAAGCTGCTACGAGCAGTTTTTACCCCACTTTACCCCCGCAGAGCTGTATTTAGTTTTTAGGAAATAAAGCATACATACACACATACATACATATGGGGGCCGCACCCGAAGATAGTGCAATACCAGGCCGTCACGCGGCGGTTAAGCACTCCCCATACGTAGGCCTATCACGAAGTTAGTGCAATGCCGGACCGACCCGCGACGGTTAATCACGCCCCATTTCTGGGGCGACGCTAAAGACATTGCAATGCGATGACAACACGCGGTGAGTTAGCACTCCCCATACATGGCCCGATCCCGAATATAGTTCAATGCCAGGCCAACCTGCAGTGGTTAAGTGCTCCTCATATGTGGGCCGATCCCGAAGGTAGTAGAATGCCGGGTGACCGCCGACGGTTAAGCACTCCCCATGCGTGAGCCGAACCTGAAGTTAGTGCAATGCCAGGCCGACCGGCGGCGGTTAAGCACTCCCCATATGTGGGCCGAGTCTGAAAATAGTGTAATACCGGGGCGACCCGCCACGGTTATGCACTCCCCATACGTGGGCGGATCCCGAAGATGGTGCAATGCCATGCGGATCTGTGGCGGTTAAGCACTCCCCATATGCAGGCCGAGCCCTTAGATAGCACAATGCCAGGCCCACACAAGGCGGTTATGCACTCCCCATATGTCGGCCGATCCCTAAGATTGTACAATGCCTTAGAGACCCGCCGCGGTTAAGCACTCCGCATACGTGGGCCGATTGTCAACACAGTGCATTGCGAGGCGGACCCGCGGCGGTTAAGCAATAGACATACATGGGTCGATCTCGAACATACTACAATGCCAGGCCGACCCGTGGCGGTTAAGCACTCCCCATATGTGGGCTGATCCCGAAGATAGTAGAATGCCAGTCCGACCCGCGGCGGTTAAGCACTCCACATATGTGGGCCGATCCCGAAGTTAGTGCAATGCCAGGCCGATGCGCGGTGGTTAATCACTCCCCATATGTGGACCTCACCCGAAGATCGTGCAACGCCAGTCCGACCCAAGCCGGTTAAGCACTCTTTATACATGCGCCGATCCCTTAGATAGGGCTATGCCAGGCCAACTCGCGGCGGTTAAGCACTCCCCATACGTGGGCCGATTGTGAAGACAATGCAATGCGAGGCGGATCCGCGGCGGTTAAGCAATACATATACATGCGTCGATCCCAGACATACTACAATGCCAGGCCGACCCGTGGCCGGTAATCACTCCCCATACGCGGGCCGATACAGAATACGGTGCAATGCAAGGCCGACCCGCGGCGGTGAAGCACTCCCCATACGTGGGCCGATACCTAAGACAGAGCAATGCCAGGCCGACCCGGGGCGGTTAAGCACTCCCCATATGTGGGCTCATCCCGAAGTTAGTGGAATGACTGTCCGACCCACAGTGGTTAAGCACTCCCCATACGTGGGCCGATACCTAAGTTAGTGCAATGCCAGGCCGACCCGCGGTGGTTAAGCGCTCCGCATGCGTAGAGCGATCCCGAAGATACATGCGCCAATGCAGCATACATGCGCCAATGCAGAAGACAGTGCAGTGCCAGGCCGACCCGCAGCGGTTAAGCACTACACAAACGTAGGCCGATCATGAAGATAGTGCCATGCCAGGCCGACCCGCGGCGGTTAAACACTCCCCATACGTAGGCCGAACCCAAATATTGTGCAATGTCAGACCGGCCCGCGACGGTTAAGCACTCCACATACGTATGCCGATCCCGAAGGTAGCGCAGCGTAGGGGGCGACCGCCGGTGCTTAACCACTCCCCATACGTGGGGAGATGACGAAGTTGTGTGCAATGCCAGGCTGACAAGCAGCGGTTAAGCACTCCCCATACGTGGGCCGATCCCTAAGGTTGTACAATGCCATGCGGACACGCGGCGGTTAAGCACTCCCCATGCGTGGGCCGATTCTGTAGACAGTGCAATGCGAGGCCGACCTGTGGCGGAGGTGAAGCCGGTGTTAAGCACTCCCCATACGTATGCCGATTCCGAACACAGTGCAATGCGAGGCCGACCCGCGGCGGTTAGGCACTACACAAACGTTGGCCGATCCGGAAGATACTGCAATGCCAGGCCGACCCGTGGCGGTTAAGCACTCTCCATACATGCGCCGATCGCGAAGATCTTGCAATGCCATGCCGACCTGCGGAGGAGGTGAAGCCGGTGGTAACGCTCTACACGTGGGCATATACCGAATATAGTGCAATGCCGGGCCCACCCGCGGTGGAATAGCACGCCCCGGGGCGTAAGTGGGACGAGTCCGAAGGTATTCAAATGCCAGGCCGACCCGCGGTGGTTAAGGACTTCCCATACGTGATCACATGCCGAAGATAATGCAACGCCAGGCCGACCCGCGGCGGTTAAGCAACCTCCAAACATGGGCCGATCGCGAAGATGGATCAATTCGACGCCGACCCTCGGTGGTTAGGCACTCCCCATAAATGGGCCGATCCCGACGATAGTGCAATGGAAGGTCGTTTTGAGGTGGTTGAGCACTGTCTATGCGTAGGCCGATCGCGATGTTAGTGCAACACCAGTCCGACCCGCGACGGTTAAGCATTCCACATACGTGTGCCGATCCTGCAGGTAGCGCAAAGCCGGGGCGACCGTCGGTGCTCAAGCACTCCCCATACGTGGGCCGATCCCGAAGATACCACAATGTCAGTCCCACCCGCGGCGGTTAAGGACTCCGCATACGTGGTCTGATCGCGAAGTTGGTGCAAGGCCATGCGGATCCGCAGCGGTTAAGCACAACCCATACGTAGGCCGATCCCTTAGATAGTGCAATGCAAGGCCGACGCGCGGCGGTTTTATACTCCCCATACGTGGGCCAATCCCTAAGATTGTGCAATGCCATGCGGTCTCGCGGCGGTTAAGCACTCCACATACGTGGGTTTATCCCGAAGATAGTTCAATGCCAGGCCGTACGGCGGCTGTTAAGCACACCACATACGTAGGCCGAACCCGAAGGTAGTGCAATGCCAGGGCGACATGTGCCTGTTAAGAACTACACATACGTGGGTCGAACCCGAACATACTACAATGCCAGGTCGACATGTGGAGGGTAAGCACTCCCAATACGTGGGTCGGTCCCGCAGATACTGCAATGCCAGGTCGACCCGCGGTGGTTAAGCACTCCACATACGTGGGTCGATCCGGAATATAGTGCAATGACAGGCTGTATGGCGGCTGTTAAGCACTCCCCATACCTGGGCCGATGCCGAAGATAGTGCAATGCCAGGCCGATCCACGGCGGTTAACCACTGCCCACACTTAGGCTGAACCCGAAGGTAGTGCAATGCCAGGGAGACATGTGGCTGTTAAGAACTACACATACGTGGGTCGATCCCGAGCATATTACAATGCCAGGCCGACCCTTGGCGGTTAAGCATTCCCCATATGTGGGCTGATACCGAAGTTAGGCGAATGCCAGCCCCACCCGCAGCGGTTAAGCACTCCACATACGTGGGCTGATCCCGAAGTTAGTGCAATGCCAGGCCGTCGCGCGGCGGTTAAGCACTCCCCATATGTAGGCCTATCCCGAAGATTGTATAATGCCAGGCCGACGCACGGCGTTTAAGCACTCCCTATACGTAGGCCTATCCCGAAGATAGTGCAATGCCAGTCCGACCCGAGGTGGTTAAGCACTCTCTATAGATGGGCCGATCGCGAAGATATTGCAATGACAGGCCGACTGACGGTAGTTAAGCAATCCACATACGTGGGCCGATCCCGAAGATAGTACAATGCCAGGCCGATCCACGGCGGTTAAGCACTCCCCATACGTGCGTCGATCCCGAAAATAGTGCAATGCCGAACAGAGCCGCCGCGCTTAAGCACTCCCCATGCGTGGGCCGATACCGAAGATAGTGGAATAACAGGCCGACATGCGGCGGAGGAAAAGCTGGTGTTAAGCAATCAACATACGTGAGACCATTCCGAAGACAGTGCAATGCCAGGCCGACCCGGGGCAGATAAGCATTCCTCATACGTGCGCCGATCCCGAGATAGTGCAATTTCAGGCCGACTTGCGGCGGTAAGCACACCCCATACGTAGGCTGATCCCGAATACAGTTCAATGCATGGTCGACCCGCGGTGGTTAAGCACGCCCTTTACGTGGGCCCATCCCGAAGACAGTGCCATGCAAGGCCGACCCGCGGCGGTTGAACACTCCGCATTCGTGCGCCGATGCCGAATGTATTGCAATGCTAGGCCGACCCACGGCGGTTAAGCACTCCACATACGGGGGCCTTTCCCCAAGATAGTGCAATTTCAGGCCGACCCGCGGTGGTTAAGCACGCCCCATACATGGGCCGATCCCTATGATAGTGCCACGGCCGCTCAATCCAAAAGCACAAGGTGCGGCCCGCTACGTCGCGCCTGAACGGCGTCTCGGGCTTAGTTCTCCGTGAGCCCGCTGCGGCGCCTCCGCTCGGGGATTGCTGCTGATAGAGAGCGCCTTCACAGCTGCGTCGGCACGCGCGATCACCACTCCAGTCAAGGCGTAAGTAATGCGTTTTATATGTGGAAACTGCAAACAAAATCGTTTAAGTCGTCAATAGAAGTGCTTATTATGCCACAAACGCCAACGGATTGTCACAGGGGTGGAAATCTGTTCTAGAATACGCTTGAGCGCTATCCGTGACCGTTGCCCGTACGATGCATGACCGGTTGGTGCACTTCCATCGAGAGGTTCTGCTTGAAGCAATCTATCAGTACTTTTGTTCACTTCTCGTGAACACGTAGGCAAAGTAAAATACTTTACATAGGGAGCACTTGTACGAGTTTCCCAAGTGATTCAAGCTAACTTAGATGAAATAAAAACGCTTATCATTGCAAATAATCATCAGTAGATTGTTTCTCATGAAAACGAAGCATATGGAGTGATGCTAGAGCTTATCTAAGGAGTGCGTCCCTTTTAACGGAGCTTCAAAAGGCCGCTGCTTCGGACATGCTCATGCCCTTTATTTGAGCACGCTTTCCATAAAACACATTCCCGCAGTATTCTTTCATTGTAGGCTGGTTTTTTCCCCTGAAGTGGCCACTTGGTTGCTGATAAAACCAGCAGCTTTGGCTCCTTCTTCCGCTCTTTTCAATACCTGAACCAAGGACTAAATTTCGTAGTTGTTTTCATAAACTAAGAGGTGGTTTTTCATTTCGTCCCGTTCTGACTGCAATTTTTTCAACTCTTCTCCTTGGCGGGCAACTTCTTTTTTCAATCTCTTGACTGCTTGCTTTGACTGTTCTAGCACGTACACAGTATCTAATGTAGTTTGGCAGGCCTGGTCAGCAGAAAAACTACGTTCAGAACATGCTTCTAAGGCAGTCTCTGGAACTAGGGCTTCCACCTCGTCGCTGAGAAACTGCAAGGCACTTTCGATGTTGGGGCTTTCTCCTGAGCTGCCGCAATTATCGCTCGCCTCAACTACTGTGTGATCAGTAAAGTTTCCTCGATGGCGTCTTTTGGGCTGCAAATTCTCTTTTTGCAGGTACTGTGGATATTTGAAAAACACGGTCGGTACCGCTTTCGGAAGCAGGAGCCTATGTTCTGTGTTCGTTTTATAGTCACTTTGTGCAAAGTGCAATGATGATACCGGAGATCTATCGCTCAGTTCCGACTTGCTTCCTTCTCCCGACACTCCTTGGCGAAAGATATTTTTAGCCACGCTTCTCGACGCTCCAAGTCGCATGGGAACTCGTGATGTTTCACAGTCGGGTCCTTTGTGGCATTTGTGTCGCAGAGTGGCACACAACAGTTGCGCGTCAGCGCGCCACATGAACGAGGCTGGCCAGGGCACACACGCACACCGAAAAGCCTTAATAAAGCACAGTAAGCGCAGGCAAACTTGCTCACACACACGCACGCCAAAAAGCACGAGATTAATGCGTACCGCACTAGGCAAACACGTTCCGACGTGAACCGACTTGCTCACACAGACGCACGCGAAAAAGCACCAGATTAATGCATAGCGCACGAGGCAAACACGTTCGGACGGGAGAACCAACGTCCGCTTAGCCACGGCGCGAAGTCGCGAAAGCATCCCCCGACCGTTGGCGCCCTCACCAAGAAAAGCCGTCGCAAGTGTAAACTCGGCCGAGACGCGCCCACCTATTGTCCGCGGCGTGACGTAGCTGGCCGCACCTTGCTTTGCATCGAGCCGCCGTGATAGTACAATGCCTGGGCGACCCACGGCAGTCAAGTATTCCCCAAATGTGGGCCGATCGCGAATATGGTGCAATGCCAGGCCGACCTGCGGCGGCTAAGCACTCCCCACACGTAGGCCGATCGCGAAAATAGTGCAATGCCGGACCGAGCCAACTTGGTTAAGCACCCCCCATACGTAGGCCGATGCCGAAGATGGTACAATACCAGGCCGACCTGCGGCGGAGGTGAAGCCGCTGTTGAGCACTCCCAATACGTAGGCCGATTCCGAAATCAGTGCAATGCCAGGCCGACCTGCGGCGGTTAAGCACTCCTCTTACGTGCGCCATTCCCAAAGATAGTGCAATTTGAGGGCGACCCGCGGGGGTTAAGCACGCCCCATACGTAGGCTGATCCCGAATACAGTGCAATGCAAGGCCGACCCGCGGTGGTTAAGCATTCCGCATTCGTGGGCGGATCCCGAATGTAGTGCAATGCCAGGTCGACCCGCGGCGGTTAAGCACTTCCCCCACGTGGGTCGATTCCGAAGATAGTGGAATGCAAGGCCGAGCCGCGGCGGTTAAGCACTCCCCAACGTAGGTCGATACCAAAAATAGTGCAGTGCCAGGCCAACCAGCGGCTGAGGTGACGCCGGTGTAAAGCACTCCCCATACGTGGGCCGATTCCGAAGACAGTGCAATGCCAGGCCGACCCACGGCGGTTAAGGACTGCACATACGTGGGCCGAAACCGAAGATAGTGCAATGCCGCGCCGACCCGCGGTGTTTAAGCACTCCACATACGTGGGCTGATCCAGAACATAGAGCAATGCCGTGCGGACCCGCGGCGGTTAAGAACTCCCTCTATGTGGACCGATCCCGAAGAAGGCGCAATGCCGGGCCGACCTGCCGCTATTATGCACTCACCATACGTGGGCCCCTCCCGAAGATCGGGCAATGCTGGCCCGACCCGTGGCGGTTAAGCACTTCTCATACGTGCACCGATCCGGAAGTTAGTGCAGTGCTAGGCCGACACGCGGCGGTTAAGCACTACCCAAACTTGGGCCGATCCTGAACATAGAACAATGCCGGGCAGACCCGCCGCAGTTAAGAAGTCCACGTACGTGGGCTGATCCCGAAGATAGTGCAATGCCGGGGCGACCACCGGCGCTTAAGCGCTACCCATAAGAGTGCAGATCCCGAAGATAGTGCAACGCTAGTTCGACCCATGGTGGTTAAGCACCACCATACGTGGGCCGATACCGAGGTTAGTGCAATGCCAGGCCGACCCGCGGCGGTTAAGCACTCCCCATGATGATGATGATGATGTATGGGGTTTTATGGCGCAAGGGCCAGGTATGACCAAAGAGCGCCATGTCTGTGGTAGTGGGTTCGCAGGGTAATTATGATTACTATGAAATTGGTGTGACGCGGCTGTAAAGGGGCCTTAAAATATAGGCTCTAAAGTGCATAAAATCTGTATAATAATATTATTGCGATGACGTATGACTTGTAGTATGACCATTTAGATGCATTTGAAGAGTATGGTACGATCGGTAAAATATATCTGATTATACGAAATCCTAGAGCACTACTGCCTCCTTAGAGCCCTTGAAACACAAGGGCCTGGAGGCATGTGCTATGCAAAACAATTATCGCAGCGGCATCCTCTAAAGAGAGGAAGCGCTACGAATGCATGGGACTAATAACATGTAAGACCACATCTCTTAGGAAACCTAGGACTGTGCCTGTATTAAAAAACGGTTCTGGACCGAGGAACATTACAGGATGAAGAGGAATGTGCTGCCTGTTTGCTAAGGAAAAGTGTCTCATTTTTTCAGATTCGGCTTCCCGACACTCCAGAAGGACGTGGAGCACGGTCAGCCTCTCCCCGCATCTGCCACAGGTTGGAGGTTCACTTCCAGTAAGCAGGTAAATATGGGTGCCAAATGTGTGTCCTATTCCGAGGCGACAGAATAGGACATCTGTTCGCCGAGATTTTGTTGGGGAGGGCCAAAAACCTAACTGGGGCTTTATAACGTGCAGTTTATTATTTATTTCTGCGTCCCACATGCGTTGCCAGTGGTTTCGCAGTTTCCTTCGTATGTAAGGTTTCAGATCTGTGAGAGGCACCAAAGCAGTATTAATAACAGCAGGGAGTGCAATTGACGTAGCCATCTGGTCTGCCAAAACGTTACCTTCGATTCCCCTGTGGCCGGGTACCCAGCATATGATGATTTGCTGGTTAGATAGATAAGCTTTGCACAGGTTGGAATGGACAGGATTCTTATGTTTGTATGGTGACATTAAGGCCTTCACCACACTTAGGGAGTCTGTATATATAACAGCTTTTTGGAGTTTTGCTTTCTTTATATGCTTTGCAGCCGACCATACAGCGTAGGCCTCTGCCTTATAGATACTTGTTTCTGGATGTAGTATATCAGATTCCGAGAAGGATGGACGAACGGCTGCATAGGACACTCCGGCATGTGACTTAGATGCGTCTGTGTAGAAGTCTGTGCACGAGTGCTTGCACTGAGTTTGTAGGAAATGCATTCTTATTTCGACCTCTGGAGCGTGTTTTGTGACTTTTAGAAAGGATAGGTCACATTCTATCACCTGCCACTCCCAAGGAGGTAAGGGCTTGGTTAGGTGCATTAAGGGAAGCTCGAGGAGTGGGACATGCATTTCATCGCTAAGCTCCTTCACACGCAGCGAGAAAGGCTGTCTTATAGATTGACGGTTGCGGAAAAGTGTAGCATACGTCATATCGGTAATGGTATTAAAACATGGGTGTTCAGGAATGGAATGCACTTTAAGGAAATAAGTAAAGCTGACGTATGATCTCTGTAAGTGGAGCGGCCACTCATTCGATTCGGCATATAGGCTTTCGATCGGGCTTGTTCTGAAAGCACCAGTGGCTAGGCGGATACCTAGATGATGGACAGGATCCAGCATCCTTAGCGCGCTCGGGGCGGCAGAGTTATACACTACGGCCCCATAATCCGATCGTGACCGTATTAGGCTCTTGTAGAGATTCATTAGACACTTTCTGTCGCTACCCCACGTAGTCTTGGATAGAAGTTTCATTAAATTCATTGTTTTTAGACATTTTTCTTTCGGATATTTGTTGTGTGGAATGAAAGTGAGTCTATCGTCAAGTATAATACCTAAGAATTTGTGCTCTTTGTTGATAGGGATTTGTTGTCCACACAGTTCTAAGCAAGGATCCGGGACCAGGCTTCTCTTTCATTTAAAAAGAACACAAGAACTTTTGTGAGGATTGATTATAAATCCGTTTTTCTCTGCCCATTTTGATACTTTGTTCAAACCATGCTGTACCTGTCTCTCCCACACTGCGAGGTTACATTATTTAAAAGCTATTTGAATGTCGTCCACATAGATAGAGTAAAGAATGGCCGGTGGTGATGAAGCACGAATCGTGTTCATCTTCACTATAAAGAGCGTGCAGCTAAGCATGCCTCCCTAGGGTACACCAGTTTCTTGTGTAAAAGGACGTGACAGTACATTGCCGACTTTTACACGGAATGTGCGATTGGACAAATAGCTTTCTATGGGGTTTAACATATTACCATGAATGCCCATTTCTGCCAAGTCTCTCAAGATTCCGTAGCGCCACGTTGTGTCGTATGCTTTCCCCATAACGAGGCATATGGATAGGAAAAACTGTTTGTGTAAAAACGCGCCACGGATGTTTCCTTCGATGCGTACAAGATGGTCAGTTGTAAAGCGCCCTTCTCTGAAACCACACTGATAGGGATCATGCATGTTGTTCAGTTCAAGGTAATGAATGAGTCTGCGATTAATCATTTTTCAAATACCTTACAAAGGCAACTTGTGAGGGCTATGGGGCGGTAACTTGCCACTGAGGAAGGGTCCTTGCCTTGTTTCAAAACAGGGACCACAATGGCTTGTTTGCATGCGGTTGGAAGGCATCCCACAGCCCAAATAGTGTTAAAAAGTGCGAGTAGTGTAACTTGCGTGTCATTGTGTAGGTTTTTGATCATTTCATACATTATTCGGTCAGATCCAGGTGCAGAGCTATTGCATGCGTTCAAGGCAGCTCTAAACTCCGCAATACTAAAAGGACGGTTGTATTGTCGATTTTGACGACATTTTCTGATGAAAGGCTTACATTCTTCTATTTGTTTGTATTTGAGAAAGAATTGTGAATAATTTGTTGAACTTGACACGCTTTCAAAATACTCCCCAAGTGAGTCTGCCTGGTCTTGCAGTGTATCGCGCTGTGTGTTTACCTGAGGGAGTGAATATGTTCGCCGCCCTCTAATCCTATTAACCCTGTTCCAGGCTTTGGCCTCATCTCTGAATGAGTTAATACTTGATAAAAACTTGTGCCAACTTTCTCTTTTGGCCTGTTGGCGAATTCGCCTGCCTTGGGACTTCGCTTTTTTAAAGTTCATAAGATTCTCTGCAGTGGGAGAAGCGCGTAGCAACCCCCACGCCTTGTTCTGATTCTTACGGGCGATCCTACATTCGCTGTTTCACCACGGCACACGTCGTTTGCATACCAGACCACTCACTTCGGATATGCATTTTGATGCGGCATCTATTATGAATTATGTAAGATACTCCACAGCAGCATCAATTTCTAAAGAAGACATGTCGGCCCATGAGATGTTAGTGAGAGTTCGAAATTTCTCCCAGTCGGCTGTGTCTATCTTCCCCCTAGGAGCTTGTGGAGAAAATTCGTTTTCTTTAGATGTTCTTATCAGTATAGGGAAGTGGTCGCTCCCGTAAGGATTGTTCGGAACTTCCCATTCGAGTTCGGGCAGTATGGACGGGGAAGCTATGCTAAGATCTATTGACGAAAAGGATCTGTTTGCAAGAGAGTAATATGTAGGTTCTTTTTTATTTAGAAGGCACGCTCCAGAAGAAAAAAGGAACTGTTCAACGAGAAGACCTCGTGCATCGATACGAGAGTCTCCCCACAAGGTGCTGTGTGCATTGAAATCGCCAAGAACAACATAGGGTTCTGGCAATTGATCTACATAGGATTGAAATTCATGTTTCGGTAATTTGTAATGTGGTGGTATGTAAAGAAAGCTAATGGTGATGAGTTTGTTTAGGAGAACAGCTCGAACCGCCACTGCTTCGAGAGGCGTTTGTAGCTGTAAAAGTTGACACGCAATGCTCATATGGATAACAATGGCGACACCGCCCGATGATGCGACAGCATCATCGCGATCTTTGCGATAAGTTATGTACTGCCGGAGAAAGTTTGTGTGTTTGGATTTTAAGCGTGTTTCCTGTAAACAGAGCACTTTTGGATTGTGTTTATGGATGAGTTCCTGCACATCATCAAGGTTTCTAAGAAGACCTCTGATGTTCCATTGAATTATTTGTGTATCCATATTGGAAGTGAATAGGTGCTGTGTGTATGGAAACGGATGTTATGCCTTAGATTACAGAGCTCTTTCGAGGCCCTGTAATCGGGGTTTTTCCCTTTCTGGAGCGTTCGAGGGAGCCTCGCCGCTCCTTAGGCGCCTGGCGCGCCGTGAGAACAGGTGTAGTGTCCATTGCCTCTTGTGAGGCGCCGGACACATGCGCTTGCGAGCGAGAAGTTTTCAGTGAGCGTCCTGCCTCGGAAGGCAAGACTCCTGCGCCCACCAGCCCGGAGATCGATGGGGCTCCCTGAGGGATTTGGCTGCGCCGGCTGTTGCCAGCACTGGAAGGGGCCGGGGAGGTTGGGGCAGCCTCGGGTGCGCCCACCTTCGGGGTCGATGGCCCCGTCTGCTGTGTTGGCGTAGCAGCGTTAGCTGCAGCCGCCGAGGGGGCGGATGGCGTCACCGCCGCCTCACTGGATGTGGGTCGGACAGCCGCCGGAGACCGTTGTGGCGCTGCCCCCTGAAGCGCCACATCGGCAAAGGTGTCCTTTGGCAGGAAGGGTACCCGCCTGCGTGCTTCCTTAAAACTTATATTTTCCTTTACTTTGATCGTTACAATCTCTTTCTCTTTTTTCCAAGATGGGCACGACCGCGAGTACGCGGCCTGCTCCCCATCACAGTTCACACAATGGAGAGTGTTTTCACACGATTCAGCAGAGTGCTCATGAGCACTGCATTTTGCACAGGTTTGGCGGCTGCGGCAGTTCGATGAGCTGTGGCCAAATCGCTGGTATTTAAAACATCTCAGAGGGTTTGGGACATATGGTCTGACCCAGAGCTTCACATATCCTCTCTCAATACTCTCAGGGAGCACACTTGAACCAAAGGTAAGAATTAGATGTTTTGTTTTGATCTCTTTTGCATCGCGCCTTAGCAGAATTCTCTTAACATTGATTACATTTTGATCGCTCCAGCCTTCTAATAGTTCAACGTCCGTAAGCTCCATCAGGTCATCATCCGAAACTACACCACGGGTGTTGTCCATCGTGCGGTGCGGGGTAACTGTGACTGGGAAATCTCCAAATGATAGAAGGTTAGGCAGTTTCTCGTGTTGCTTTTTGTCGCGGAGCTCCAAAAGGAGATCACTGCTAGCCATCTTCGATACTCTATAACCTGGTCCAAATGGCTGAGTTAGGGTTTTTGAAACAACAAAAGGTGAGATTGTTCGTGCTTGTTTTCCTTGTTTTTCAGAACGGATTACATGAAATCGCGGGAAAGTTTCTTTTTGGCGTCCAAAAAATTCAAAGATTTCTTCAGTGCGCCCCCTTTACAGGGAGCGATCAGGTAGTGGAGGGAAAGAACTAGCCATAAGTGGGAGTGTATTTTTCGGTAGTAGCGCCAGCCACCCACCATGGAGCCCAACAAGGGACGCTGTAGGGCCTGTAAAACAGGGCCTACAAACGGCAGCTGTACGCTACCACTATGACCAAATATGACGTAACCCAGGTTGGCTACTCACAAAAGGTTAACCCTTTCTGCCAGGAAGATCAGAAGTAATAAAGAAATGAGAAGGAGACAGGAAAGATGAAAAGTCAGAGAAAGACGAAGGCTGGAGGGAGAGAGAGACAGGAAAAGGCAACTACCGATTTCCCCCGGGTGGGTCAGTCCGGGGGTGCCGTCTATGTGAAGCACAGGCCAAAGGGGTGTGCTGCCTCCGCCGTGGGGCCTTAAAGGTCCAAACACCCAGCATCAGCTCAACTCCCAGGATCCCCCTTTCCCCAGACACGGCTAAGCCGCGCACGGCTACACGCGGGAGGGTCCGACCCTCATGTGCTCGGGTCGTTGGTGTCGCAACACACCAAACCCCTGCTGACGCAGACGCCCCTGCGGGGGAGCACTCCCCATACCTAGGCCTATGCCCAAGGTGGTGCAATGCCAGGGCGACACTCGGCGGTTGAGCACCGCCCTTGCTGAAGTCCCTTGACAATTTGAAACTTACGACTCTCTTTGAACTCTGCCGCCGCCACGCGACCTCCTCGTCCCCTCCTCGCCCCTTGTGCGTTCCCCTGAGGCAACCAGTTCTGCCCCCCTTCTGCGCGACTATTGGTCTCCCTGCCGCTGCCCGTGGAAATGCGCGGATCTTGAGTTTTGCTTGTGTTTTTCTTTTTCGTTCGCGCCATTTTCCTTCTGAGCACGGCTGGCTGGGCGCTTTAGCTCGGCGTAGGGAACATTGTAAGCTGTGTTTCCTGCTTGATGTGCTAGCGCTATGCCGGGCTGTTGAGGATATAACTGCTGCAAGAAGCCTCATGATGGTTATGCCGTCTTTTTTTATGATACCACAAGGAAAGCGTGACGGCTTGCGCAGGAACCAGTGGTTGCATGACATTGTCCGAAAGAACTATGTTCCGACATAGAACAGCATTGTTTGCGAGCTGAGGCGTCCTTCTTGTAGCTCATAGCAAAGCGACCTGTTTTGCTGCATTTTTTTTTCGTTCTTATGGCCTGCTCACCAGCGTTTTTGTTGCGGTTGGCCTCAGTATGCTGAATATTCCGGGATGGCTCCATCCCCTCGGACGTCGCTAACTGTTGTTATTCAGTCGGAAGTGCAGCATTATAGATTCTGCTTTGCGCCCTGAAAAAATTAGTGGCAAGTATACCCGTGGTACTGCAGGTGATGAGCGTTAGGTAGTCAATATTGAGTTTCTTTAGTTTTAAGTAGAAAGCATTCAGATCTCAGTTTCAAGGTTGCTTTGTAAACTGAAAGTATCATGTGACCCAAGGAAGGGCAGTGACCTAAAGCATGTCCACCCCTGTAAAAGAATGATTGCCCAACTTAATTAATGAATCATTAGTCCTTGACATAAGGTGAATTAGGGAGGATTAAGGCACATAAAGTGTAATACAGAATATTAGGGTGTATTAGACTGCAATAAGAAGTCTTAAGATGCATGAATAACGATTAAGGTGGGTGGAGGGGATTAAGGCGGATTATGATAGATTACGGTTAAAGGTTGAAGAAAGGGTTTTAAGACCGATTAGGGTGGATTAGGGTGCATGAACAAATATTACGGAGTATTAAGGTGGATAAAGAAAGACCAAGATAGATTATTGTGGATTAAGCTAAACTAGGGTTGATAAAGGACAATTTAAACCGATCGGGATGGATTAGTGTGGATTAAGTTAGATTAGGGACCATGGAGGTAGATTAGGTTTGATAGAGGTGGATTAGGGTGCATTAAGGTAGATTGGGACTATTAAGCAGGATTAAGTTGGATTAAGGTGCGTGAATAAGGATTGAGCTGGGTGACGATGATTAAGGCGTATTGTGATGGATTAGTGTTGATAAAGGAAGACTGAGGCCGTATAGGGTAGGTAAAGGTGCATTAGGGGCGATGTAGATTGATTAGGTTGTATTGAGGTGGATAGGGTGTATTAAGCTGGATTAAGGTGGATAAAGGACCATTAAGGTGGATTAGGGTGGACTAAGGAGAATTAGGCTTCATTGAGTATTAGGAGCGATTAGTCTACCATAATCTTCCCAATGCACATTAATACACCGAATCAACATTCATCGACCTTAATCCTCCTGCATACACTTTAATCAACCATATTCCACAATAGTCCTCTTTAATGCACCCTAATCTACCTTCATCGACATTAATCTACTCGAACCCTCCTTAATGCACTTTATTCCGCCTTAATAAGCCCTAATGCTTCCTCATTCACTTTATTCGATCCTAATCCACTATAATCATGATTTTTACCATAATCCACCGAAATCCACATTCATCTACCTTAGTCCACACTAATCCTCCCTAATTCATCCTTATCCTCCTTTATTCACTTTATTTCACCCAAACCCACCATTATCCTCTTTAATGCACCTTAATCCTTCTTAATCCGCCCTTATCCTCCTTAATGTACTTTAATCCTCCCTAATCAAACATAATCGTCCTTAATGCACCTCAACGCTCCTTCATCCACCCTAATCCACATTCATCGACCTAATTACAACCTAGTCCTCCTTTATGCACCTTATTCTACATTAATTCACCCAAACATACCGTCATCGACTTTAATCCACATTAATGCTCTTTAATACACCCGAATTCATCTTAATCCAATCCTAATCAATCCTTACTTTTCTAATCTTTAATTATCTCTTATACGCGGCTACACACGCTTTGGTGTGCTTCCCGCCTTCCTTCGGTCACGTGATATTTTCTCTAGCTCACAAGGGGAACTTGAAACAGATTTCTCACGCTTTCGCTCAATAAGCCACACACAATGGTATGTGTCACAAGCAATACTAGATCAGACGCACGAAGTAAAGCATCTGATCATGTGGCAGAAAAATTGCGTGGCCTCAAAGCTCCCTTTACATCGGTATACCCCGTTCATACGGCTTTAAGTAAAAACCAACCTCCTCAAAAACGTTGCCTCCAGCAAAATCAATGCTGCTATTTGCATTCCTCAAAATTTTCAACCCCACTGGGGCGAGCAATTGGCCCAGAATAACATTCCTCCATAGAATCCTGTGGCTCGTCCACGTAAGCCCAGGAGGAAAACCGCGACATCAGCAACTGGCGGGAAAAGAGAATCGAGGAGGAAAGTGCAGTGAGGAGGAGAGTGTCGCTACTTTCAAATTATGTAGGGGCTTTAACGGCAGCAAGAAGCCTGACGATGCTTATGCTGTTTTTTGTGATGCCACAAGGAAAGCTTGACGGCTTGCGCAGGAAGCAGTGGCTGCATGAAAGAACTTTGTTCCGATATAGAACAGCGTTGTTTGCGAGCTGAGGCGTCTTTCTTGTAGCTCATAGCAAAGCAACCTGTTTTGCTGTATTTTTTTATTCGTTCTTACGGCCTGCTCACCAGCGTTTTTGTTGCGGTTGGCCTCAGTATGCTTAATATTCTGGATGGCTCCATCACCTCGCACGTCGCTAACTGTTGTTATTAAGTCGTAAGTGCAGCATTATAGATTCTGCTTTGCGCCCTGAGAAAATTAGTGGCAAAAATACCCGTGGTACTGCAGGTGATCAGCGCTAGGTAGTCAACATTGAGTTGTTTTTTTAGTTTTAAGGCGAAAGCCTTCTGATCTCTGTTTCAAGGTGGCGTTGTAAACTGGAAGTATCATGCGACCCAAGGAAGGGCAGTGACCCAAAGCATGTCCACCCCTGCAAAGAGAATGACTACCCAACTTAATTAATGCATCATTAGTGATTGAGATAAGGTGAATTAGGGAGGATTAAGGTAGATTAGAGTGTAATAAAGAATATTAAGGTGGATTAGAGTGCAATAAGAAATCTTTAGATGCATGAATAACGATTAAGGTGGGTGGAGGGGGAATAAGCGTATTATGATGGATTAAGGTGAAAGGTTGATGAAAAGGTATTAAGACCTATTAGGGTGGATTAGGGTGCATGAAGAATGATTAGGGAAATATTTGGTGGATAAAGGAAGATCTAGATCGAATAATGTCGATTAAGCTAAATTAGGGTTGATGAATGAGAATTTAGACCGATTAGGATGGATTAATGTGGATTAGGGTGGATTAGGGACCATGAAGCTTGATTAGGTTTAATAGAGGTGGATCAGGCTGTATTAAAGTAGATTGGGACTATTAAGCAGGATTAAGTTGGATTAAGGTGCGTGTATAAGAATTGATGTGGGTGACGAGGATTAAGGCGGATTATGGCGGATTAGGGTTGATAAAGGAAGATTGAAACCGTATAGGGTAGGTAAAGGTGCATTAGGGGTGATGTAGGCTGATTAGGTTGTATTGAAGTGGATTGGGTGTATTAGGCTGGATTAAAGTGGATGAAGGAGCTTTAAGGTGAATTAGGGAGAATTAGGCTTCATTGAGTATTAAGACCAATTAGTCTAACATATTCTTCCTAATGCATATTAATCCACCGAATCCACATTCATCGACCTTAATCCTCCATCATACACTTTAATCCACCATAGTCCTCCTTAATGCACCCTAATCCACTTTCATTGACATTAATCTACTCGAACCCTCCGTAATGCACTTTATTCCACCTTAATTAGCCCTAATGCTTCCTCATTCACTTTATTCGACCTTAATACGCTATAATCATCATTAATTCACCATAATCCACCCGAATCCACATTCATCTACCTTAGTCCGTACTAATCCTCCTCAATCCACCCCTATCCTCCTTTATTCACTTTATTTAACCCGAGCCCAATAATCCTCATTATTGCACCTTAATCCTTCTTCATCCGCCCTTATCCTACTTCATGCTCTTTAATCCACCCCAATCCAATATAATCGTCCTCAATGCACCTCAACGCACCTTCATCCACCCTAATCCACCTTCATCGACCTTAATCTGACCAAATCCTCCTTTATGCACCTTATTCTACCATAATTCACCCAAATGTACCTTTGTCGACTTTAATCCACCTTAATCCTCTTTATTACACCAGAGTTAATCTTAATCCAATCACTAATCAATAACTACTTTTCTAATCTTTATCTCTTATACGCGGCTGCACATGCTTTGGTGTGCTTCCCGCCTTTCTTCGGTAACGTGATATTTTCTGTAGCTCACAACGGGACCTTGAAGCATATTTCTCAGGCTTTCGCTCAATAAGCCACACACTGTGTTTTGTGTCACAAGCAATACTGGATCAGACGCACGAAGTAAATCATCTCATCATGTGGCAGAAAAATTGTGCGGCCGCAAAGCTCCCTTTACATCGGTATACCCAGTTCATACGGCTTTAAGTAAAAACCAACCTCCTCAAAAACGTTGCCTCCAGCATTATCGGTGCTGTTATTAGCATTTCTCAAAATTTTCAACCCCACTGGGGCGCGCAACTGCCCGAAACTAACATGCGTCCATAGAATCCTGCGGCCCGTCCGCGGTAGCCGAGGACGAAAAACGCGCCGTGTGCAGCTGGCGGGCGAGGAGAATCGATGAGAAAAGCGCCGTGAGTGGGAGAGTATCGCTACTTTCAAATTATCAAGGGGCTTTACGCATAAGTGGGCCGATCCCGAAGATAGTGTAATGCCAAGGCCGACCCGCAGCGGTTGAACACTCCCCATACGTGGGCCGATGCCGAAGATAGTGCAACGCCAGGCCGACCCGAGGTGGTTAAGCACTCCACATATGAAGGCCGATCCGGAAAGCAGTGCAATGCGAGGCCTACCCGCGGCGGTTAAGCACTCCCGCTACGTGGGCCGAACCCCAAGCTAGTGCAATGCCAGGCCCACCTGCGGTGGTTAAGCACTACACATACATGGGTCGATCCCGAAGATAGTGCAATGCCAGGCCGATCCGCAGCGGTTAAACACTCCCCATACGTGGACCGATGCCGAAGATAGTGCAACGCCAGGCCGACCCGAGGTGGTTAAGCACTCCACATATGAAGGCCGATCCGGAAAGCAGTGCAATGCGAGGCCTACCCGCGGCGGTTAAGCACTCCCCATACGTGGGCCGATCCCGAAGGCATGGAATAGCGGCCCGACCCTCGGCGGAGGTGTAGTTTGCCTTTGAGGGCCCACATACACAGCTTCGGTGGTTAGCCTTCTATTGTCGTGCCTTCGCAACAAATGGCACTGCCGACGTGTTGCAAGTCACATGCGACAGATTGCGCCACAGCGCTCTTGTATATAAGTTACGTTTGCCGGAATAAAGGTTGTTATCGGCATGGAGCCGGTACTGCTGTAGCCTCCGCGTCGGTAGTCCAGCGACACGACAATCCTTCTTCACAGAGGGGAAGGGCACTGAGTTTTTCTTAGTTGCTTTCTGTCGTTCGCCTGAGCCACTGCCCCAATTCCTAGGTGATCTTTGCGTGGATATGCCCGTTGAAATCGTTCTCGTTAGGAAATTCTATTTAGGAGTTGTTACCTGGAGTTGTACTGCTTCCACTTTCCTTCATACTTCTCATTTTCATTTTTTGAATGTTAATATTCTTGCTCATAACTAGCAGTAAATTGTGAAACATCTGATAGTACACAAAGGATTCTGCATTTGCTCTCGTTTCACAGCGAATCTGTTAAGGCTACATTCCCCCCTATCGTGTTCGCGCGCAGAAAAAGATCTCGAATACAGTACAATGCCAGGCCAACCCGCGGTGGAGGTAAAGCAGGCGTTATGCAATCTTTACTTCCATTTTGCAATTTTCGGGATCGGCCCACGTACGTGGGCCGATGCAGAAGATGGTGAAATGTCTGGCCGAGTGGCGGCGGAGGTGCAGTTCGCCTTTAAGTGGCCCCCATACACAGCTTCGTAGTCACTCTTCTTCAAAGAGTGGAAGGGCACTGAGTTTTTTTGTTAGCCACTCAAGATTGTTTAACATCTGTTCAAAAGGGTATTACGGGTGAGGAGATTGTGTACCTTACTTGTCCCATTGAATGGTCCGGCACTGTCAAAATAAAACGGTTGCGTATTTATGTGCTAAGTGTACTGATATACTAAGTCTATTTCTTGACGTAAAAGTTCTGCGGGAACCCGCACGGCGAAGAGAAGTAATTATTACTGAGCCATAATAATTCTGCTGGTTCATAGAAATTCACAGGAACCCGAACCGATTCCTATGAAAGAGGGACCAACCATGTTCTTTCTTTGCACATCTTTGGTTTCAGCTACCCTACCGATTATCGCGTGTTGTAACGGTGCTTAACAAAGGCGAACCTTGATAAACTACCGAGCCAGTTCCCTCAAGTCGTCCTCCTGCAGACTGTTGAACGACACTAGAGCAAGCCATATGAAAATCTTCTTTGCACCATAGGAGCATTCTTACACCGCTGGAACATGGCTTTTAAAAGGCTTTTCTAGACTCTTCATCAAGTCCTGCATAGCGTCCTCCGTATAAGTGGTACGTTTTCGGTTCATCCGAGACCACCGCATATAAGCATCTTTTCGAGCGAGAGCATCGTTACAAAACGCCGCCGATCCGTTGCTCATGGCTGTATGCGGCCAATAAGCAAACGCAACGTTAATATGCCCTGCAAATTTGGCGCCCAAAATGCGCAGAGAAGCTTTGAGAGAGAGTTTATTTATTTATTTATTTATTTATTTATTTATCAGAGCGGAGGGGCAAAGTAAGTAAATACAGAGGCAAATCACAAAATAAGGAAGGAAGGCAAACAACATGGCAAAAAACATCGTATACACAATAAGAATGGTAAATAGAAACTTGTAAGCGTGGCAAAAATACATGGCGTAACAAAATAAAGAACGGAAAGAACATACGATATAAAAATACAAACCATAATGTAAAACAATGGCATAAAAGCAGTTATTTTACAGAACAAGCAAACGCAACAATAATTTATAGCATGAAGCTTTCAAGCGTGCTTTTAAAGTTATTGGTGTCAATTATGCTTGTAAGTAATGCGGGTAAGTTATTCCAATCTTTGCTCGTTTGGGGGAGAAATGAATTTGAAAAGCCGACGGTGTTGCAGTGCGGAATGGTTACCTTTGGCGGTTGTCTATGCGAGATGAAATGTATGGTGGTGGTTGGACAAAGATAGAACGTAAATATGTGTTGTGGTTGTAGATTTTATGGAAAAGACATATGCGAGATAGTTTTCTAAGGGTTGATAAAAGCGGGAGGTGAAGGAGAGCTTTCATGTTAGTGACCCTCGCAGTTCTTTGGTAGTTGGCGAGAATGAATCAGGCTGATCGATTCTGTATTGCCTCTAGAGACTGTATGAGGGTGTCATGACCAGGGTCCCATACTGATGACGCGTACTCTAGTTGTGGACGAATGTGAGTTGTGTACAATAAGAGCTTTAGTGATGATGATATTTGAGAAAATTTTCGACGAAAGTATCCCAGTGTACGAATGGCCTTAGATGTTATGTGATCAATGTGAGTTTTCCAGGATAGATTGCTGGCAATGTGAACCCCCAAGTATCGATATGACGTTACACATTCTAGTGGGATGTTATTTAGCGTATAGGTGGGGCAGATGACGTTAGTACGAGAAATCCTCATAGTCTTACACTTTATAATGTTTAATTCCATGCGCCACGTACGACACCACTCATTTATGTTATTGAGATCCTCCTGAATTAGTAGAATATCTGAAGAATTAGTTATTTTACGATACAAGATGCAGTCATCCGCAAATAGACAAATGTTCGAGGAAACGTGAGTGGGCAAGTCATTAATATAAATTAGGAATAATAAAGGACCGAGCACAGACCCTTGCGGGACGCCGGAGTCAACTGAGGCTAAAGGGGAGTTAGCGTCATTAGTGGTTACAAATTGAACACGCGATGTCAGAAACGCGCGAATCCAATTAATTACGGACGGGTCTATGTTTAGAACGCCTAATTTATGAAGAAGCAATGCATGGTTCACTTTGTCAAACGCTTTAGAGAAGTCGAGAAATATTTAATCTGTTAAAAAACCAGAATCTAAATTGGCATGTAGGGCATTAGTGAAGAGGATAAGCTGTCACAGGAGAAGTTTTTACGGTATCCATGCTGCATAACTGTGAAGAAGTTGCTATTTTCAAGAAAATTAACCAGATGGGTGTATATTATATGCTCCATAACTTTGCATGGTACAGATGTAAGTGAAATAGGTCTATAGTTCTGTGGATCATGGGTTGGTCCGGTTTTGTGAATGGGGATTACTTTGCCAATTTTCCAATCATACGGTAAGGTGCCAGAGTTGTAAGATTGTGAGTAAATGCATTCTAGTAGGATTGAACAGTATTCCGCTGTGTTTTGTAAGAATATAGTGTTAATTTCATCTACTCCACACGATGCTTTAGGTTTTAAGTTTTGTACTATGGCTTTGATACTACTTGGGTCGAAAACGATGGGATCCATGAAATGGTAGTTAGTTGATTTTATCTCGGGCATCGGATCAGGGGTCTGAGGTGATGAGAATGACTGAGTGAAGGTATTGTTAAGCATAGTAGAACACAATAGGTCAGGTACTGGGTCCCCAGAAGTTGTTAGCAATGATATTCCAGTTTTATGGTTGTTTCCTCGTATGGCTTCCCAGAAGCACTTTGGATTAGTCTTCAATAAATTTGGAAGTGTACAATTAAGGAATGAAAATTTGGCTGACCTTAGGGCTTTAATATATGAAATTGCTGCGTGTTTATATGCTAGCCAATCTGTCTATTTTGAGGAATGTTTCGCTGTACGGAATAAACGTTTTTTCCTGTTCGATAACCGATTAAGATATGTGCTGTACCATGGTGCTTTATTGTTAGCATAGACGGATCGAAGGGGTACGAGTTTGGTGATAAGCTCACTTATTTTATTTTTGAAAATAAATCAGTTAGTTTCTACGGAGTGCTGCAGATAAAGTGGTAGGAAAGTGTCTAGAAATATGCATAGTTCTATGTTGATGGCTTGATAGTTAGCTTTTTTATAATCTCGGAACTTTTTCCGCTGTCGGTATGTTTTTGTTGTGTTGTTGTAAGTGTAAAATGCAAAATGTCATGATCGCTCAGTCCGGGCATGTGTGTCACCGCAGAAAAGTTATCGGGCGATGACGTTAGAATGAGGTCCAGGAGTGAAGATGTGTTTTGTTTTGTTGGAAGTCTGACGATCTGCGATAAGCCGAAGTCAGAGCAAATGGAAAGGAACCGATTGGCCTCGGCCGACGTAGGATTAGAAAAGGGATTGACATGTGACCAGACAATGTTAGGAAAATTAAAATCGCCTAAGAGTATAATTTCAGTTCCGGGGAAACGCATGGTAATCTTATTTAAACGATCATATAAGTCATCGCAAAAGGATGAGTCGCTTGATGGGGATCGGTAGCACACACCTAGTACTATTTTTTTAAAACTAATAGTTATACAACACCAAATTAGCTCTAAATTGGTATCAATGGTCACAAAAAAAAACAATTAATACATTCTTTAACGGCGAGCAGAACGCCACCACCAATTCTACCAGTTCGGTCACTTCGGTAAACAACGTATTGGTTCTCGCACTCAAACAGTTCGGGGTTTGTTATTTTACTATTTAACCATGTTTCTGTGAGTACAATGATGTCAGCATTACAGTCGTTAATAACAGCACATAATTCGTCTTTCTTAGGAAAAAAACTACGAATGTTAGTAAAAAGAACTGAACACCCGCAATCTTTTAAGGCACCTCCCTTCGGATGGCCCTAACTTGGCTGTAACTTACGGCCAGAACGAAGAGTTGTACCAGGTGTATGCGTTCTGCGCATTTCATAAATACTTTCACTGGCTTCGTCATATGCGTAGCATTTCCCATCCAACATTAGTTTTTTATATCTTAGTTTGAAAAACGTGCTTTTCGATTTGCCATATTCTATTAATATTTTCCTTATGTTACGAGTTGCTTGGCAGAAATCTTCACTCATTGCTGTGTCCGTGTTTTTTAACAAACCTCGCTTTGAAGAGACTAGCTCCCTGGTTTAATAGGTCTCAAATTTAGTTATTAATGGTCGAGTTTTCGCTGAATCAAAACGACCAATTCTGTGCGCCCGGCATATGTCAGAACCCGTTACGTTAACCTTCAATGTATTAGTCAGCAGGTTTAGTATCTTATTTCCTGATTCTGATGAAGTTTCGTCTGCGGTGTCCGGGATACCATAAAAGATCAGATTATTTCTGCGAGATTGATTTTCTGCGTCATCAAGACGTGAGTGAAATGCACTCGTGTCTTTTTTGAGGCGCTCTACCGTGGCATGCAAATCTTTCATATCTTTTTGGCACTGCTCGAAAAGAGAAGTTTGGGTTTCGACTTTTGCTAGTCGGTCTTTATTTCGGACACCGCTTCTGAAACAGACTGCTGCTGTTGCTTCACTTCAGCTACTGTTTCCAATATTATTTTTTGCGCTGATTCAATTCTCTTTGTGCGCTCATTCAAGTCCTTCATCGTTTTCAGTACTTCTGCAAGATTATCGGGGCCAGGGTTGCTTTCAACATCCCCACAAAGAAGAAGCAGCAAGGAGCAAAAAGGCAAGAAGACGGCTTCAGGGCACGGAAGCACGATAGCGAATGGATCATCTGATCTGAAGCTACGACAAGGTAATTTAGAAAGGCAACTAACCTGCAGGACGAAAAAGAGGTGTGTAAGCCTTTGGTTCTTCCGCTCATCGTGCCTCCGTGCCCACTGGAGAGATACTGTTCGATGCTTGGTCTTATCCTTTCCAAACGTGATGACGTTGACGTCGCAGCTGCGCACTGGCGGAATTGCAGGTGGCGCCCGGTGCGCACTGTCAGGTCCACGTGAGCTGTTGCCAGCAGGTGTGGGTCCCGAACAGAGGCGGCATCACAAATTCCGTCCAAGGGTGGAAGGTTATCCCGAAGGCCAACCACCCATGCGCCGGCCGCGAAGACAACGACGAAGTGCAGGACGAGAAAAGAGGTGTGTAAGCCTTTGGTTCTTCCGCTCATCGTGCCTCCGTGCCCACTGGAGAGATACTGTTCGATGCTTGGTCTTATCCTTTCCAGACGTGATGACGTTGACGTCGCAGCTGCGCACTGGCGGAATTGCAGGTGGCGCCCGATGCGCACTGTCAGGTCCACGTGAGCTGTTGCCAGCAGGTGTGGGTCCGGAGCAGAGGCGGCATCACAAATTCCGTCCAAGGGTGGAAGGTTATCCCGAAGGCCAACCACCCATGCGCCGGCCGCGAAGACAACGACGAAGTGCAGGACGAGAAAAGAGGTGTGTAAGCCTTTGGTTCTTCCGCTCATCGTGCCTCCGTGCCCACTGGAGAGATACTGTTCGATGCTTGGTCTTATCCTTTCCAGACGTGATGACGTTGACGTCGCAGCTGCGCACTGGCGGAATTGCAGGTGGCGCCCGATGCGCACTGTCAGGTCCACGTGAGCTGTTGCCAGCAGGTGTGGGTCCCGAACAGAGGCGGCATCACAAATTCCGTCCAAGGGTGGAAGGTTATCCCGAAGGCCAACCACCCATGCGCCGGCCGCGAAGACAACGACGAAGTGCAGGACGAGAAAAGAGGTGTGTAAGTCTTTGGTTCTTCCGCTCATCGTGCCTCCGTGCCCACTGGAGAGATACTGTTCAATGCTTGGTCTTATCCTTTCCAGACGTGATGACGTTGACGTCGCAGCTGCGCACTGGCGGAATTGCAGGTGGCGCCCGATGCGCACTGTCAGGTCCACGTGAGCTGTTGCCAGCAGGTGTGGGTCCGGAGCAGAGGCGGCATCACAAATTCCGTCCAAGGGTGGAAGGTTATCCCGAAGGCCAACCACTGATGCGCCGGCCGCGAAGACAACGACGAACTGCAGGACGAAAAAAGAGGTGTGTAAGCCTTTGGTTCTTCCGCTCATCGTGCCTCCGTGCCCATTCTGTTATGGCCCTCTGTTATGCCCACTCTGTTATTTGCGGAGTTACAAAGCGCAAGATGCAAGGAGTGACGAGGGACAAGCTGTGAGGGAGAAATAAAACCGAAAGACAAAAGGAGAGAACGAACGGACTAAGAAAGAAGTCCTTGCGTCTGTGCGTAAGTTTGATGGCGCAGGAGGAGAAAAAACTGCGCCGCCCGAGAAGAAGCAAAAACATGGCGTGAGCCGGCGGATGGGGCAGTTCTTTTTGGTTGCAATTATCGTCATTGCTTTGTGCTGGTGACGTTATGCGGCTGTGTTCGCGTTGTGAAGGCATCTGACCACGCCGATGAACATTCTCAGTGAGCTCATTGATGTTCATTCCGCCGATGTTACCGGAAATTGTCAGGAGCCCGTGCAACTTCGACAACTCGCGCGAGTGTCACCACAGGGCGGCAATCAGCCGCGGTAAGCCTCCATGTGCGGTGGATCGTCGGGACCTCGAGTGTGTGCTGTAGAGCTGCGAACCGGAGTTGATAACGGTAGGTGGATTTTTGCTTACCGTACTAGTAAATGCTTAATTTCTGTCATTGCATTATGAGCCAGCAGTTATTGAATCTCGATGACTAAACGTCTGAACGGGCAGTACTAATGCGCACCCGCCGTCGGTTCCCAGTGGCTATGGTGCTGGGCTGCTGAGCACAACGTCGGGGGATCGAATCCCGGCCACGGCGGCCGCATTGAGATGGGGGCGAAAACACCCGTGTACTTAGATTTAGGTGCAGGCTAAAGAACCCCACGCGGTCCAAATTTGCGGAGTCCTCCACTATGGCGTGCCTCATAATCTGGTAGTGGTTTTGGCACGTTAAACCCCATTATTTTTAACAAATGCTCAGGCACAAATTAAAGAAGGCCTTCTAGGATAATAAACCTGTGGCTTAATCCTCTATAAAAAATGTAATCTTGAATATGCAGCGAGTATCTAGGACCCCTAACCGGAACAAATCATTCGCTCCTTAGGAAAAAATGAGCGAGAAGCTGATCGTTTTATTTGAGCTCTATATCGTCCAATAAACATCCCAAAAAAGGTGTTGAATGGACAAGGTATACAAACACTGCTACTCGAAGAAAACATCAAAGCGCAAATTCATCATTCTTCTTGAAAATAACCAGGTGTCCCTTAACCCTCGGAAATGGATCCAACCTCTGACAGGACGACTGACGGGACACCGACTTGTTCTGTCATTAAGCCCGTACTTAGCGAGGACAAACAGTTCTAGATATTCCTTGTTTCCCCGCACAATAACTGAGTGGAATGCGTTTCCCTTATCACTTCTTACTAAGCGTATTGAACGTTTGTACTCTTGAGCGTGCTGCATTTTAGAAATCTGTTTTTTCTGCGTTTCTTTCTCTCGGAGCGGTGTCCTTGCTTTAATTCTTTCAGTTTCTGTGGTGTTCGCCAGGTGCATTTACTCTATAGCTATTCTTTTTTCCTTGCTATATACCTATGTCAGTTTTCCTTTTGTACACTGTAGCACATTTTAGTTGACCCAACTTTTTGTACGAATTCTCCTCCTTTAAGGGCCCTTGCAAGGCCTTCAGTATTATCGTAATGAATAAAGTAAGCAGAATAATCTAAGAGGAACCGATACGTCACGCATTGAGCCTTCGCAAGCCAACTTACTGTGAAGCGTCCCCTTCGCTTTGGATCTCTAAAAAAGCTGACCCAACACACTACGCTGCTTTCGATGGACTCGGCCATGAGTGCTTGGTTCATGCCAAGTGTTAATCGTTGCGCACTAGTTCGAGTGTTTTACTGTCCACTCTGCGCATAATCGCACCCGCTGTGCTTGCGGAATATCAGTCGTATATTGCGGCGTAGACATTTGCCGTATTCTCTACAGTGTAAGAGTGGAGCAACCTCTGTCGCACCTGTTATTCACGCGGAAGAGTGTGCGCGGAGACGGCAAGCGCGCTGGTGGAACACGAATACTTAACTGTGGCATGACGACTTGTGTTCGATTTTTCCTGGCTTCAATTTTATTTCTTTACTTGTTTGTTTGCCAGTAAGGCACTGAGGCCCTTCGCCCAAGCCGTAGGTGTAAAAGTACGAAAAAAAATATTCATCAAATGAATGAGAAAACAAACCAATCCCGTTCAAATTCTAGGATATGACAGTAAATAATACGTTCGAAAGAATTATTAGCAGCGACATTGGCAGAGTGGTCCTTTCCCCTTATATTGCGGGAGGAAAAAAAATTGAAAAGCATTAGTGCATGGTTAATCAGAAGTTAAGGATTCAAACCGACAATGTTTGGGGTGAGATGGCGAAAGCATATCGCAAGCGACAATGGCTGCATGCCATGTTTTCGAATGACAGTCCTAGGTGAGTCGGTTTTGGTGTTTTTAGAAAAGCAAACCTAAGCGCTTTCCCGTGAACGTTTTCAAGTGTGGCAAAATTGTGTTTAGTGTAACGATCGTACAGGGTGTATGTGTATTCGATTTTACGACTGAAAGGTGATAAGCATGTGTGAAGTTCAGCTTCGGGAGGCTCTTGTTCTCGTTTATGTCAAAGACTACTAAGTTTGCAAAATGAAAGCAGCACATATACGTAGTATATACGTAGCACATATACGTAGTTGTGACGGGGAAGAACACAGTGGCAAAACTGTGAATCAATAAAGTAACACTTTATAGGGCGAACCAGTGCCCAGAATAATAGGTTACACTCAAAGCAGAATGGTTGCGTCGAACACAGTCGGCGATCGTTGAAGATATGACCGGCAGGTCAAGTACAGTCGCCCAAATCTTTAACTGGTGTGCGGGAGCGGCGACTTTTCCGTGCGTCAGCGCCGTTTGACGGGGCGAGGCTGGAAACAGTCTGAGGCTAAGCGCATGCGGACAAAGCGCGCTCAGCTGGGCCCATCGTCTACTAGGCTGTTTCCAGCCTCGCCGCGTCATACGGCACTGACGCCCGGAAAACGCCCGGAAAAGTCGCCGCTCCCGCACACCAGTTAAAGATTTGGGCGACTGTACGTCTGCTTTTGTACATGAGTCATCGGATGTTCCAGATTAATTGCTGGTAACTGCGTCTCTTTCAGAAAGTACTACACAATTCGCGCCACGCATACAATCAGATTACACGAGGTTCGATGACAACAGAGAGCGGACAAAACTATCGATAACATTCGAGAAACTTCTGATACATGCAGGCGCGTCCCGCGCTGAGCGATACCACTTGTTACCCGGTAAAAACCTGTCCCACGAGAAAGAAACAAGTACAGATGTCAATATCCTCCTCCCTCTTAAAGAGCATCGTCCCTATGCTACAAACGTGAAAGCGAAAACACAACCGGGCGTAAGCACAAAACATTGAAGAAACAAAGCCCCTAAGTTCCTCAGTGGGCGTAGAATGGGTTAATACGCACCACCTGGACGACTTGAGGTCGCGCGTCGTTCCGTTGTCATTGCGAAATGCCGTGTGACACGACCTCATAACCCTGCAGTGCGCCCATTATTCGGATGATTTTGTAGGGTTCGAAATAGCGTCGTAAGTAGTTTGTCGCTAACTCATCGTCGGTATATCGGAGTCCAGACCCAAACGTGGTCGCAGAGCGGCTATTCCACGTAGCGTCGTCGAAGATTGTAATATCGACTGCCGATCCGCTGCTCGCTCTTGATGCGCACGCGGACGAGTTGTCGGGTTTCTTCGGCGCGCTGGAGATAGGCGGCGACATCAAGATTCTCTTCTTGAGTGACGTGCGGAGCATGGCATCGATAGTCGTCGTCGGGTTCCTTCCGCAAACCATCTTGAATGGCGTGATCTGCGTTGTTTCTTGCACGGCCGAGTTTTAAGCGATTACATACGTGAGGACGGCATCCCATGTATTGTGTTCGATGTCGACGTATACATTGCAAGCATGTCGGTGAGGGGCTTAGTTTAGCCTCTCCGTAGGACCATTCGTCTGCGCGGAGTAGGAGGTTGTCTTCGTGTGCCTTGTCTGGCTGTATTACAAAATGGTTTGGGCGAGCTCTGCTGTAAAGACCGTTCCTTTGTCTGTGATAAGGGCGTCGGGGGCTAGATGACGCAGCAAGACGTTCTCGATGAAGAGTTTAGCAACTTCGTCCACACTAACCTCAGGCAGAGCTTCCGTTCTGGCGTAGCGGCTAAGGTAGTCGGTAGCCACTACAATACACTTGTTTCCAGATGTCATAAGAAAGGGTCCCAAGAAATCCATCCCTATCACCTGAAATGGCCGGCAAGGAGACTCATTCGGCTGTAGTAATCACGCTGGCTTTCTCGGTGGTATAAAGCATCGCTGATTGTCTCGGCGCGTCCTGACGTAACGGGCGACGCCACCGGTCAGCCGCGCCTAGCAATACCTTTACTGTATCATCGATAGTGTGCGGTAGTAAGCGATGTGCTCAGTGGCTGGATCGTCATGTAGGGCGTGCAGTACTTCTGGACGGAGTACTGATAGAACTACAAGTTAGTTAGCTAGTACTGGACAGAAGTTCTTCTTAACATGATGCTTTTTAGCGCAAAAACTCGAAGAGAAGAAAATAGAGAGAGGCAAAAGGCAAAGAATGATGAGCGCTACATTGCTTACCTTTTGCCTCTTTGTTTTTTTAGTCTTTGCGCTAAAACCATCATAATAAGTAAACACCAACTCGTCCAAAACGAAGTGATTCTCGAGATGTTCTTCATTTACGACGACGTCGTATTGCAGGGACAAATTTCATAGAGGCAAGGTCGGTGTTGCCTTCCAAGTGTTTGACGAGGCTTTTTTACTGCGAGTCTTTTCATTTGCTGTTCAGCGAAAGCTTTCGCGCCCATTGTTCTCAGGAAGACGTGGTTATCCTCGTCCTCTTGTGGCGGTGGGTCAACGGGGGCGTTTGATAGGCAGTCGGCATCAGAATGCTTCCCTCCTGATTGGTAGAGCACAGGTATGTAAAATGCCTGGAGTCTCAGACTTCATCGTGCGAGGCGACCTTAAGGGTGCTTTAAGTTTGCCAGCCAGCACAAGGCACGGTGGTCACTTACGACGGTAAGGGCCTGCCATAAAAGTAACGGTGGAATTATGTTGTAGTCCGAATCATTGCAAGGCATTCTCTTTCCGTCGTGGAACAACTTGCGTCCGCTTTCAAAAGCCACCGACTAGCGTAAGTAGCAACCCTTTCAAATTCGTTTTTCCTTTGGACTAGGAGGGCGCCGAGGCCTAGGCTTCTTGCGTCGGTGTGGATTTCCGTGATGACGCCTTCTTCAAAACGGGCTAGCGCTGGTGGAGACTACGTGCGCTGTTTAAGCTATTGGAAGGCTTCAGATTGCGGCCTTCGCCACTTGAAATCGATGGCTGATTTCATGACAGAAGTTAATGGCACGATGATGAGGAAAAATTTATTGGCGAATCGAATGCAATAGACACTCAAGTCAAGAAACACTGTGCACTCCCTTCTTGGGGGTGAGCTGTGGGGAGTTAGCGCAGGCAGATTTATTCTGCGGATAATGGCGGACTGCGATTAAGCTTTACTGATGACGTGGCCCATAAACAGGAGAACATCGTAAGTGAAACGGCACCTTTTCGGCTTCAGAGTGACCCCTGATGACTTGATTGTCTCTAGCGCTGTCTCAAACCGCCTAAGAGGATCGTCGAAATTTCTAGCGAAGACTTCGTCTTCTAAGTAGACAAGACAGGTCTGCCACTTCAACCCTGCTAGCACCGTGTCTATTACGCGCTCGAACGCTGCAGATGCAGAGTGCAGTCCGAAGGACATCGCCTTGAACTCGAAGAGGCCGTCTGGCGTGATGAAAGCTGTCTTTTCGCTATCTCTCTCCTGGACTTCTATTTGCCAGTAGCCAGTCTTGAGATTCATTTAGGAGAAATATTTATTGTTGCAGAGCCGATCCAATGCGTCCTCCACCTGTGGGAGGAGATATACATCCTTTGTGATCTTGTTCAGTCGACGATAATCGAAGCAGAAAAGTGGTGTTGCCTCCTTTTTCTTCACCAAGACTAGAAAATAAGCCGACGGTCTTTTCGACTGCTAGATGATGTCGTCGCGCAGCATTTCATGAACTTGCAGATTTATAGCTACGCGTTCTCGCGTCGAAACTCGGTAAGGGCGCTGGCGGAATGGTCGAGCGCACTATTCGGTGATTACGCGATGCTTTGTGACTGGTGTTTGTCGAATCCTCGGTGACGTTGAAAAGCAGTCTTTGTATTCTTGGAGCAGACTTTTAACCTATTGGTGCTTACTGACGGAAAGAGAGAATCCGAAAGCATGAACGCATTGCCTGTATCTACAATTTCCCCGATGTACGCGATCGTCGTGCTTTTGTTGATTTGCTTGAACACCTGGCTGAAGCATGTAAGCCTCACTTTCGCTTTTCCTCCGAGCATTCGAGGTATCCCTCCTGTGACGCAAATTTCCCGCTCCAGCAGCAAACTTTGGTCGCCCTCGGTGAGGCCTTCTTTATCTGCGGGTATTTCGGTGCCGGCGCAAATGACAATGATAAAGAGAGGCTGACGAGGCTTTCAAGTACTCTGAAGGCATGCTGACTGGAAGTCATCTCCGGAGGTATCACCTGGTCCGGGGACAGCGTTATGGACTTGAACTTTAGGTGAATGATCGCGCCGTGCTGATTCAGAAAGTCGATGCCAAGAATTACGTCGCGTGAGCAATCTTGAGTAATAATGAAGGTCGCAGTGTAAGTCAGGTCATGCACAGCTCTTGCTGTACAGACTCCAGTTGACGTTATAAGGTGTCCTCCAGCTCTCCGGATATGAGGGCCGCCCCATGCAGTATCGACCTTCAGCTTGGCGGCGAAGAGTCCACTGTTAATGGAGTAGTCGGCTCCTGTGTCTACTAAAGCGGCGATGGTGTGGCCGTCGAGAAGCAGGTCGAGGTCGGTGGTTCCTCGTCTTGCACTGGATTGCATCGCAACCGCATCTGCATCAATTACTGCTTTTAGTTTTCCGGATAAGATCTTGCGGACTGGCCACGGGCTGCTCCTGTGTGCGGTCGGTGCTGCGGCGACAGGTAGTGTCCTGGTGACGGCGAACGCGAAGAACGCCGGGGTTTCCACTGTGTTACGGCGATGCAGTGGGCGATATCATGAGGCTGTTCGCCAAGCTGCGGGCGCGGTGCCTTGAAGGCGAAGCCTCGCATTCTCATGTCACGGTATGGGCACCGGCGGTAGACGTGACCCGCTTTTCGGCAGTGGTAGCAGAGCGGGCGATAGTCTGGAGTGCGCCATACATCTGTCTTTTTTTGGGTTGCTGGGCTAGGCGACGGGAAAGAGAGCTGGTGTCTGTGGTGGTGAGCGACGGAACTTCGGCGCTACCTGGCCGTGGCGCGGGCATGGAAGGGGACCCTGATGGTGACCTGCAGCGGCGTAGGCCATGGCTTTCGTTTGATGTCGCCGCCCATGTTTGGGGAGTGCTTAACCGCCGGCTGTCGACTTGACATTGCACTATATTCCGGATCGGCCCATGTATGTGGAGTGCTTAACCGCCGCGGATCGGCCTGGCTTTACTCTATCATTCGCATAGGCCTACGCATGGGGATTGCTTAATCGCTGCATGCCATGCTGGCATTACACAATCTTCGGGATCGGCCCACATATGGGGAGTGCTAAGCCGCCGCGGTTCGGCCGGGCATTGCACTATCTTCGGTATCAGCCCACGTATGGGGAGTGGTTAAGCGCCGGGTGTTGGCCTGGCATTGCACTGTCTTTGGGATTGGCCCACATGTGGGGAGTGCTTAACCCGCGCGGGTCTGCCTGGCATTCCACTAACTTCATGATCGGCCCACGTATGCGGAGTTCTTAACCGCCGCGGGTCGGCCCCGCATTGCACTATATTCCGGATCGGCACACATATGGAGATTATTTTACTGCCGTGGGTCGGACTGGCATAACACCATCTTCGGGATCGGCCCACGTATGTGGAGTGCTTAACCGCCTTGGGTAGGGCTGGCATTGCACTGTCTTCGCGATCGGCCAACGTATGAGTGCTTAACCACCGCGGGTCGGCGTCACATTGGACTGTCTTCGGGATCGGCCCACGTAAGGGGAGTGCTTAACTGCCGCCGGTCGGCCTGGGTTTGCAATATATTCGGGTTCGGCCCACATATGTGGAGTCCTTAATGGCCAGGGTTGGCCTCGCATTGACCGTCCGGCAGCAGTGCACTTTGGCATCGCACACTAAATCTACGCCTCTTTCAGATACGCCTACTGCCAACACATCGCCGGTGCTGCCTGATACTCCGGAACTCGCATAGCGGGACGTGTTTCCTGCATCGACGACGAATGCTGCGCATCACCAGAAGGCAACGGTTCACCTCTGCTACAAAAAGGCGCTGCAAGAAAGTCGTCGTCGACAGTCCGGCAGCAGTGCACTTTGGCATCGCACACTAAAGCTACGCCTCTTTCAGTTACGCCTACTGCCAACACATTGCTGATGCTGCCTGATACTGCGGAACTGGCATAACGGGACTTGTTTCCCGCATCGACGACGAAAGCTGCGCATCACCAGAGGGCAACGGTTCACTGCTGCTACATAAAGACGCTGCAAGAAAGTCGTCGTCCACAATCCGGCAGCAGTGCACTTTGGCATCGCACACTAAATCTACGGCTCTTTCAGGTGAGAAATTTCGAGCTGCATTTGCAGCAGTTAAACATCGCAAGCTGTGCACTGCTGCCGGACGTGCTTTTCATGTCTTTTATGCTTTGTTAGTGATTTCATTTGTGTTGGCTAACTTTGTCTAAAGACGCGCGCGATACCGCCAAAGCCATAGAAGACTTACGATGTGAATTGAGAAAGGAACTTCGAGATATAAAAGATGCTTTGAAGGAAGTGAAAGATCTCAGAGAAGATACTCAGTCAGTAATGAGGCTAAACGAAGAGCTCAGAGCTGAAAGTGATAGACTACATCGCAGGATAGAGGAGGTTGAGCAATATCAGCGCTCAAATAATCTGTACATTAAGGGTGTTCCGCCTGATGTTGAACCACTTGCAGCAGTTAAGCAAATCGGTGTTCTCATTCAAGAAGACATAACTGCCGATGACGTCGATATCCGTCACAGAGTACCGACTGCTCGTCATGACCAAAGTAACATAATTGTCCGATTTGTGCTCAGGACAAAGAAGGCTGCTGTTTTAAGCAAGTCAAAGAAAGTCAGAATCGGTAGTAAGAACTTGGGCAGCCAGACGTCCTCTGCAGTATATGTCAATGAACATCAGACGAAACACGGCAAACAGCTTCTCTGGTCAGCTATACAGAGAAAGAAGGAAATGCGATGGAAATTTGTTTGGACATCGGGGGGCAACGTCTTTTCACGTAGAAACGAAGGCTCGCCTGTACTGAAAATCAGAAACGCTAACGAAATAAGCGACCATTTACCTATCTTTTGTGCCCTTCCTTCTTCCAATGATAGTCGCGAAGCTATTGAAAAAGTGCGGTCACGCCAGATCAACGCTAGGACACTAGAAGTATTCCGGCATCACGTTATTCAAACCGAGTGGAATCACGTGTTCCGGGAAAAGGATCCTAACTTGGCATACAACGTATTCATGTCTGAAGTGATAAAATGTTATAATGATGCTTTCCAGGTATCAGGTACGTTAAACGGCAGAAAATTAGGAAAGTCTGGATAACTAATATCTTACTTTAAAAAATAAAGAAGAATAGCATGTACAATGAATTTGTAAATACATGCGACATAAATTTATTTATTGAGTTTAAACAGTACAGAAACCCGCTAAATGCTGAACTAAGGTGTGCTAAGTACCGATATTATGAGAATTTATTTTGCAAAATAAGTAATGATCCCAGGAGAATTTGGAACGAGGTTGGAAATCTTTCCGGCCGAATAAAACAAAACCACGTCCCTAGCTTTCTAGCTAATTCCAGCGGCCTTGGCTACAGAGAGGTTGCAACTGAAATGAACGATTACTTCGTCACTAGTTGTGGTTACGATGAGATATGTGATGACGATGATCCAAGATTATCGATAAATTACCGTGGTTTACCTAACTCCATAGTTTTGCATTCTATTTCATGTCGTGAGACTGAAGAATTAATAACCAAGATTAAAAACAACTGTGTGGCAGGACATGATGACATCAAACCTATGCGAATAAAATACGTTGCTGATGTGATATCGCCCGCGCTTTAATACATTATTAACTTAACTTTCTGTACTGGAGTTTTTCCTGATCAACTGAAAATAGCTCGTGTGTCTCCGGTTTTCAAAGTTGGCAATGACAAAGAAATTGCAAATTATCGACCAATATCGTTACTTCCGATATTGTCGAAAGTGTTTGAAAGTGCTCTTAATATCGGATTACGAAATTTTTTTAAGAAGTATAATATCATAAGTGAGGCCCAGTTTGGCTTTCAGAAAGGCAAATCCACCGAGCTTGCATTATTCGATATTAAAAGTGAGATACTAAATAACTTGGAGTCAAAGCTTTACACGCTGGGACTGTTTGTAGATTTCCGTAAAGCATTTGATACCGTGTGCCATAGCGTTCTTCTGGAAAAATTTAATAATTACGGCGTCCGTGTTATTGCCAATAGTTTACTACAAAATTACTTGACAGACCGTTACCAATATGTAGTTATTAATCAGGAAACATCGTCGCATGCTAAGGTCAACAAAGGTGTCCCACAAGGATCTATACTCGGTCCACTGTTATTTATTATTTACGTAAATGACCTGTGTCGCATTCCGGATTCTCCTAAAATAATTATGTACGCCGATGACACTAACATTTTTTTACTGCTGCTTCAATTTCTAACGCTGAAGGAAGTGTAAATACCTATCTATGTAAGCTGTCTTGTTGGCTTAAAATCAAGAAGTTACGGCTAAACGCGAGTAAAACAAAACACATATTGTTTGCACCTGTCAATAAGCCACGCAATATAAGCTTAAATGTTTCCTTTGACGGCCAGACGCTTCAGCAAGTTAAGGTTCAAAAACTTCTGGGCGTATTGTTCCGGGAAGACCTGTCTTGGAATGAACACGTAAATAAATTAGTATTAGAATTAAGCAAAAGTGTTGGATGTATGTACAGGTTATGTCGATTATTAACACTTTGGCTCAAGAAAGCGCTATATTAAACGTTATTCTATTGCATGCTTAGTTACTGCGTGTTGATTTGGGGCACAACGACAGCCCAGAATTATACCACATTACTCACATTACAAAAAAGGCTGTACGAATATTTGAGGGATATTATGGTCAGCCGCAAGGTCTCAGCACACGTCCGCTATTTACAAAACATTTCATATTGCAAGCTAACCAAATTTATTATCTCAAGCTTTTTCTGCATATCCAAAATAATAAGCCATACCCCACGTACAGTTCTTCTAGATGTGTTCAATATTGCCTCCGTACACAAAGTATAAGAAGACCAAAACTTAGAACTACCTATGGCCGGCAGCATATCCTGCATCAAATACCCAGTCTGCTGAATAAGCTTGGCAACATTTTAGACCTAAACAAACAAATTACCAAAAATAGCTTTAAACAAGTTCTTCTAGAAAATAGCATTGAATATGTTTAATTAGTGTTTAAGTGTTGATTACAACCTCCATATGTCTTGACTTTTTTTATCTTACTCAATGTACACTGCGTGTTTTATTTCTTAGCACACATTGTTTCTTTTTTTTGCTGCTCGTCACAATTTATGTATGCGATCTGCTTGTTTTCTTTACTCTGTGATATGTATTTTTGTTTTTTATATCTAGAGACAATTTAGATTGTTCAATGATTATCTTATGTCTGCTTACGACTGCTTGCTGAACTGTATCTCAGAGAAAACGCTCTGTCAGGCTGTATAGCCTTTTGCTTCGATTTCTGTTGATGTACAGAAAGAATTCAATAAACAAACTTCAAACTGTCTTCGGTATCGCCGACGTATGGGGAGTACTTAATCGCCGCGGGTCGGCCTGGCATTGCACTATCTTCGTGTTCAGCCCACATGTGGGAAGTGCTTACCTGCCACGGGTCGGCCTGGCATTGCACTATCTTCGGGATCGGCCCACGTATGTGTAGTGCTTAACCGCAGTGGGTCGGCCTCACATTGTGCTGTCTTCGGGATCGGTCCACGTATGAGGATTGCTAAACCGCCGCGGGTCGGCCTGTCATTGCACTATCTGCGGGATCGAGCCACGTATGGGGAGTGCTTAACCACCGCGGATCGGCCTCGCATTTCAACATACTCGGTATCGGCCCACCTATGGGGAATGCCAAACCGCCGCGGGTGGAACTGACATTGCGCTATCTTGATAGCGCTCGCCGCGGCTTTGCTCTATCTACGGGCTCGGCGCACGTATGAGGAGTGCTTAACCACCGCGGGTCGGGCCGGTATTGCGCGATCTTCGGGATGGGTCCAAGTATGGGGAGGGCTTAATCGCGGCAGATGGGCCCGGCATTGCCCTATATTCGGGATCCGCCCGATATGTGGAGTGCTTAACCGCCGCGGGTCGGCTTGGCTTTGCACTATCTCTTTCATCAGCCCACGTATGGGGTGAGCTTTACCGCCGCAGGTCGGCCTGGCATTGCACTATCTGCTGGATTGAGCCACGTATGGGGAGTGCTTAACCGCCGCGTGTCGGCTTGGTATTGCACTGTCTTCGGGACCGGCCCACATATGTTGAGTGCTTAACCGCCACGGGCCGGCCTGGCATCGCACTAACTTCGGGATCGGCCCACGTATGTGAAGTGCTAAACCGCCCTGGGTCGGCCTCGCATATCACTGTCTTCGGGATTGGCCCACTTTTTGGGAGTGTTTAACCGCCACAGGTCGGCTTGGCATTGCACTATCTACGGATTCGCCGCCTCCAATCGGCCTGGCACTATACTAGATTCGAAATCGGCCCACGTATGGGCAGTGCTTACCCGCCGCGTGTCGGCCTGGCCTTGCACTAACTTCAGGATCGGCCTCCGTATGGGCAGTGATTGACCGCCGCGGCACGGCCTGGCATTGCACCACATTCGGAATCGGCCCACGTACGGGGAGTGCTTAACCTCCACGGGTCATCCTTGCAATGCACAATCTTCGGGATCGGTCCACGCATGGGGTGTGCTGAACTGCCGCCGGTCGGCCTGGCATTGCACAATGTTCGGGATCGGCCCACGTATGGGGAGTGCTTAACTGCTGCGTGTCGGCCTGTCGTTGCGCTATCTACGGGCTCGGCGCACGTATGAGGAGTGCTTAACCGCCGCGGGTCGGGCCGGTATTGTACGATCTTCGGAATTGTCCCAAGCATGGGGAGTGCTTAATCGCGGCAAGTGGGCCCGGCATTGCGTTATATTCGGGATCCGCCCAATATGTTGAGTGCTTAACCGCCGAAGGTCGGCTTGACTTTGCACTATCTGCTGGATTGAGCCACGTGTGGGGAGTGCTTAACCGCCGCGTGTCGGCTTGGTATTGCACTATCTTCAGGATCGGCCTACTTAGGGGGAGTGCTTAACCGCCGCGGGTCGGCCTGGCATTCCACTAACTTCGTGCTCAGCCCACACATGGGGAGTGGCTAACCGTCACGGGTGGGCCTGACCCCACGCTATCTTCGGGATCGGCCCATGTATGTGGAGTGCCTAACCGCCACGGGTCGGCCGCGCATTGCACTGTCTTCGCGAATGGCCAGCATATGGGGAGTGCTTAACTGCTTCAGGTCAACATGGCTTTGCACTATCTTCGCGATGGGCCCATGTATGGGGAGTGGTATAACCACCGCGGGAAGGCCTAGGATTGCACTATATACGGGATCGGCCCTCGAATGGGGCGTGCATAACCACCGAAGGGTCGGCCTTGCATTGCGCAGTATTCGGTATGGGCCTCCGTATGGGGCATGCTTAGCCACCACGCGTTGGCCTGGCTTTGTACTATGTTCGGTAACGAGCCACGTATGGGAGTGGACGCCGGTCGGCCTGGCATTCCGGTATCATAGGGATGGGCCCACGTATGTGTAGTGGTTAACCACCACTGGTCGGCACGGAATTGCACTGTCTTCGGAATCGGCCCAGGTATGGTGCAATGCTTAACCGCCGCGGGCGGGACTGACATAGCGCTATCTTCGGGATCGGTCCACGTATGGGGTGTGTTTAACTGCTGCCGGTCGGCCTGGTAATGTAGTATCGTCGGGTTCGCCCAACTTATGTGTAGTGTTTAACCGCCGTCGGTCGGCCTGACATTGCACTATATTCCTGTTCGGCCCCCGTATGGCGAGTGCTTAACCGCCGCGGGTCGGCCTCGCATTCCACTAACTTCGGTATCGGCCCACCTGTGAGAAGTGCTTAACCACTGCGTGTCGGCCTGTCATTGCACTATCAACCGCTTAGGCCTACGTATGGTAATTGCTTAATCGCTGCATGTCAGCCTGGCATTGCACTGTCTTCTGGATCGGCCCACATATGAGGAGTGCTTAGCCGCTGGGGGTCGGCCTGGCATTTCACTCTATTTGGGATCGGCCCACATTGGGGGAGGGCTTAAGCGCCGGGTGTCGGCCTGGCATTGCACTGTCTTTGGGCTCGGCCCACATATGTGGAGTGCTTCTCCGCCGCGGGTCGGCCTGGCATTCCACTAACTTCTTGATCGGCCTACGTATGAGGAGTGCTTAACCGCTGCGTGTCGGCCTGGCATTGCATTATCTTCGGTATCGGTCCACGTATGCGGAGTGCTAAACCTCCGGCGGTCGCCTCGGCTTAGCGCTATCTACGGTATCGGCGCACGTATGAAGAGTGGTTAAACGCCACGGGTCGGGCCAGTATCGCCCGATCTTCGGGATGAGCCCACGTATGGGGAGTGCTTAATCGTGGCAGGTGGGCCCGGCATTGTGATATATTCGGAATCGGCCCACGTATGCGAAGTTCTTAACCGCCGTGGTTCGGCCTGGCATTGCAATACCTTCGGGGTCGGCCCACGTATGTGGAGTGCTTAACCGCTGCGGGTCGGACTGGCTATGCACTGTCTTCGGAATCGGCCCACGTATGGGGAGTGCTTAATACCGGCTTCACCTACGCCACAGGTCGGCCTGTCATTGACCTATCTTCATTGATCGGACTACATATGGGGAGTGCTCAAATGCCGTGGGTCGCCTGGCATTGCACTATCCTCGCGATCGGCCCATGTATAGAGAGTACTTAACAGCCTCGCATGGGACTGGCAATCCACTAACTTCAGGATCAGCCAACATATGAGGCGTGCTTAATAGCCGCGGGTCGGCCTTACATTCCACGGTCTTTGGAATCCGCCCACGTACGTGGGCTGCTTAAGCGCCGCGGGTCGGGCTGGCTTTACAAACCTTCGGAATCGGCCCACGTACAGGGTGCTCTTACCCGGAGCCGTTTGGCCGGGCACTGCACTATATTCGAGATCGGCCCACATAAGGGGAATGTTTAAGCGCCGTGGGTCGGCCTCGCATTGCGCTGTCATCGTGATCGGCCCACGTATGAGGACTGCTTAACCGCCGCGGGTCGGCCGGGGCATAGCACTACCTTCGGTATCGGCTCACGTATGGGGTCTCCTTAAGTGCCGCCGGTCGGCCTGGAATTGCACAATATTCGGGATCAGACCAAGTATGGGGAGTGCTTAACCGCCGCGGGTCGGCCTAAGATTGCCCTGACTTAGGGATCGATCCACGTATGGGGATTGCTAAACCGCCGCGGGTCGGCTTGGCATTGCACTATCTCTGGCATCAGCCCACGTATGGGGTGTGCTGAACCGCCGTGGGTCGGCCTGGATTTGCACTATCTGCGGGATCGAGCCACGTATGGGGAGTAGTTAACCGCCGCGGGTCGGCCTGGCATTCCACTAACTTCGGTATCAGCCCACACGTAACCGCCACGGGTGGGCCTGACCTTACGCTATCTCCGGGATCGGCCAACGTATGGGGAGTGCTAACCAGCCGCCGGTCTGCCAAGCATTCCACTATATTCCAGATCGGCCCATGTATGTGGAGTTCTTAACCGCCACGGGACGGCGCGCATTGCACTGTCTTTGGAATCGGCCCACGTAAGGGGAATACCTAACCGCAGCGGTTCAGCATGGCATTGCACTATCTTCGCGATCGGCCCACGTATGGGGAGTGCTTAACCACCGCGGGTCGGCCTGGCATTGCACTATCTTTGGTTTCGGCCCATATATGGGGAATGCTTACCTGCCGCGGGTCAGCCTTGCATTGCAGTGTCTTCGGGATCGGCCCACGCATGAGGAGTGCTTAACCGCCACGGGTCGGCCTGTCATTGCACTATCAGCGGGATCGAGCCACGTATGCGGAGTGCTTAACCGCCGCGGATTGGCCTCGCATTTCACCATCCTCAGGATCGGCCCACGTATGGGGAGTGCCTAACCGTGGCCGGTCGGCCCGGCATTGCACTATTTTCGGAATCGACCTACATATGGGGAGTGCTCAACCGCCGCGGGTCATCCTTGCACTGCACAATCTTCGGGATTGGTCCATGCAGGGGGTGTGCTTAACTGCCGCCGGTCGGCCTGACATTGCACAATGTTCGGGATCGGCCCGCGTATGGGGAGTGCTTAACTGCTGCCTGTCGGCCTGTCATTGCACTAGGTTCCGCATAGGCCTACGTGTGTGGAGTGCTTAACCGCCAGCGCTCACCGCGGCTCTGCTCTATCTACGGACTCGGCGCACGTATGAGGAGTGCTTAACCACCGCGGCTCGGGCCGGTATTGCAATATCTTCGGGATGGGTCCACGTATGGGGAGTGCTTAATCGCGGCAGGTGGGCCCGGCATTGCGTTATATTCGGGATCCGCCCAATTTGTTGAGTGCTTAACCGCCGCGTGTCGGCTTGGTATTGCACTATCTTCAGGATCGGCCTACTTAGGGGGAGTGCTTGACCGCCGGGGGTCGGCCTGGCATTCCACTAACTTCGTGCTCAGCCCACACATGGGGAGTGGCTAACCGTCACGGGTGGGCCTGACCCTACGCTATCTCAGGGATCGGCCCATGTATGTGGAGTGCTTAACCGCCACGGGTCGGCCGCGCATTGCACTGTCTTCGCGAATGGCCAGCATATGGGGAGTGCTTAACTGCCTCAGGTTGGCATGGCTTTGCACTATCTTCGCGATGGGCCAATGTATGGGGAGTGCTATAACCACCGCGGGAAGGCCTAGCATTGCAGTATATGCGGAATCGGCCCTCGAATGGGGCGTGCACAACCACCGAAGGGTCGGCCTTGCATTGCACAGTATTCGGTATGGGCCTCCGTATGGGGCATGCTTAACCACCACACGTTGGCCTGGCTTTGTACTATGTTCGGTAACGAGCCACGTATGGGAGTGCTTGACCGCCGGTGGTCACCCAGCGTTGAGCTATCTTCGGGATCGACATATGTATGAGGAGTGCTTAACCGCCGTAGATCGGGCCGGTATTGCACTATCGTCGGGATAGGCCCTGGTATGCGGAGTGCTTAACTGCGGCGTCTCGGCCTGGCATGGCACTATTTTCGGGATAAGCATACGCATGGGGAGCGCTTAACTGCCGCGGCTCAGCCTGTAACTCCACTATCTTCGGGATCAGTCCACGTATGGGGAGTGCTTACCTGCCGCCGGTCGACCTGGCATTGCACTATATTCCGCATCGGCCCATGTATGTGGAGTGCTAAACTGCCACGTGACGGCGCGCATTACACTGTCTTCGGGATCGGCCCACGTAAGGGGAGTACATAACCGCAGAGGGTCGGCGTGCCATCGCACTATTTTCGCGACCGGCCCACATATGGGGAGTGCTTAACCACCGCGGGTCGGCCTGGCATTGCACTATCTTCGGGTTCGGCCCACATATGGTGAGTGCTTACCTGCCGCGTGTCGGCCTAGCATTGCAGTGTCTTCGCAATCGGCCTTCGTTTGGATAGTTCTTAACAGCCCCGTGTCGGCCTGGTATTGGACAATCTTAAGGAGGATCGGCCAAGGATGGGGAGTGTTCAACCCGCGCTGGTCGGCCTCGCTTTGCGCTGTCTTCGGGATCGGTCCACGCATGAGGAGTGCTTAACCGCCGCGGGTCGGCCTGTCATTGCACTATCAGCGGGATCGAGTCACGTATGGGGAATGCTTAACCGCCGTGGATTGGCCTCGCATTTCACCATCCTCGGGATCGGCCCACGTATGGGGAATGCCTAACCGTGGCCGGTCGGCCCGGCATTGCACTATTTTAGGGATCGACCTACATATGGGGAGTGCTTAACCGAAGCGGTCATCCTTGCACAGCACAAACTTCGGGATTGGTCCGCGCATGGGGTGTGCTTAACTGCCGCCGGTCGGCCTTCCATTGCAGAATGTTCGGGATCGGCTTACGTATGGGGAGTGCTTAATCGCCGCGGATGGGACTGGCATTGCGCTATTTTCGCGATCGGCCCCCGTATGGGGAAGTGCTTAACCGACGCGGGTCGGCCTGGCATTCACTAACTTTGGGATCGCGCAGGTATGTGGAGTGCATAACCACCGCATGTCGGCCTGGCATTGCACTAACTTCGGGATCACCCCACATATGGGGAGTGCTTAACTGCCACGGGTCGGCGTGGCATTGTACTAGCTCCGAGCTAGGCTTACCTATAGAGTGTGCTTAACCGCCGCCGGTCGGCCTGGCATTCCGGTATCATAGGGATGGGCCCACATATGTGTATTGGTTAACAACCGCTGGTCGGCCCGGCATAGCACTGTCTTCGGAATCGGCCCACGTATGGTGCAATGCTTAACCGCCGCGGGCGGGACTGACATAGCGCTATCTTCGGGATCGGTCCACGTATAGGGTGTGTTTAACTGCTGTCGGTCGGCCTGGTAATTTAGTATCGTCGGGTTCGCCCAACTTATGTGTAGTGTTTAACCGCCGTCGGTCGGCCTGACATTGCACTTTATTCCGGTTCGGCCCCCGTATGGGGAGTGCTTAACCGCCGCGGGTCGGCCTCGCATTCCACTAACTTCGGTATCGGCCCACCTTTGAGAAGTGCTTAACCACTGCGTGTCGGCCTGTCATTGCACTATCAACCGCTTAGGCCTACGTATGGTAATTGCTTAATCGCTGCATGTCAGCCTGGCATTGCACTGTCTTCTGGATCGGCCCACATATGAGGAGTGCTTAGCCGCTGGGGGTCGGCCTGGCATTTCACTCTATTTGGGATCGGCCCACATAGGGGGAGGGCTTAAGCGCCCGGTGTCGGCCTGGCATTGCACTGTCTTTGGGCTCGGCCCAAATATGTGGAGTGCTTCTCCGCCGCGGGTCGGCCTGGCATTCCACTAACTTTTTGATCGGCCTACGTATGAGGAGTGCTTAACCGCTGCGTGTCGGCCTGGCATTGCATTATCTTCGGTATCGGTCCACGTATGCGGAGTGCTAAACCTCCGGCGGTGGCCTCGGCTTAGCGCTATCTACAGTATCGGCGCACGTATGAAGAGTGGTTAAACGCCACGGGTCGGGCCAGTATCGCCCGATCTTCGGGATGAGCCCACGTATGGGGAGTGCTTAATCATGGCAGGTGGGCCCGGCATTGCGATATATTCGGGATCGGCCCACGTATGCGAAATTCTTAACCGCCGTGGTTCGGCCTGGCATTGCAATACCTTCGGGGTTGGCCCACGTATGTGGAGTGCTTAACCGCTGCGGGTCGGACTGGCTATGCACTGTCTTCGGAATCGGCCCACGTATGGGGAGTGCTTAATACCGGCTTCACCTACGCCACAGGTCGGCCTGTCATTGACCTATCTTCATTGATCGGACTACTATGGGGAGTGCTCAAATGCCGTGGGTCGCCTGGCATTGCACTATCCTCGCGATCGGCCCATGTATAGAGAGTGCTTAACAGCCTCGGATCGGACTGGCAATCCACTAACTTCAGAATCAGCCAACATATGAGGAGTGCTTAGCCGCCACGGGTCGGCCTGGCAATGTAGTATCTTCGGGTTCGGCCCACGTATGTGTAGTGCATACCCACCCACTGTCGGCCTGACATTGCAATATATTCCGGATCGGCCAACATATGGGGAGTGCTTAACCGCCGTGGGTCGGCCTTGCATGGCACAGTCTTCGGGAACCGCCCACGTATGGGGCGTGCTTAATAGCCGCGGGTCGGCCTTACATTCCACTGTCTTTGGAATCCGCCCACGTACGTGGGCTGCTTAAGCGCCGCGGGTCGGTCTGGCTTTGCAAACCTTCGGAATCGGCCCACGTACCGGGTGCTCTTACCCGGAGCCGTTTGGCCGGGGCACTGCACTATATTCGAGATCGGCCCACATAAGGGGAATGTTCAAGCGCCGTGGGTCGGCCTCGCATTGCGCTGTCTTCGTGATCGGCCCACGTACGAGGACTGCTTAACCACCGCGGGTCGGCCGGGGCATAGCCCTACCTTCGGTATCGGCCTACGTATGGGGTCTGCTTAAGTGCCGCCGGTCGGCCTGGAATTGCACAATATTCGGGATCAGCCCATGTATGGGGAGTGCTTAGCCGCTACGTGTCGGGCGGGTATTGCCCGATCTTCGGGAAGGGCCCACATGCTTAATCGCGGCAGGTGGGCCCGGCATTGCGCTATATTCGGGATCGGCCCGCGGATCCGGAGTCCTTAACCACGGCGGGTCGACCTGCATTCCACTAACTTCGGAATCAGCCCACATATGGGGAGTGCTTGACCGCCACGCGTCGACCTAGCATTGTAGTAGCTTGGGGTTTGGCCCACGTATTGTGCTTAACCGCCGCGGGTCGGCCTAAGATTGCCCTGACTTAGGGATCGATCCACGTATGGGGATTGCTAAACCGCCGCGGGTCGGCTTGGCATTGCACTATCTCTGACATCAGCCCACGTATGGGGTGTGCTGAACCGCCGCGGGTCGGCCTGGATTTGCACTATCTGTGGGATCGAGCCACGTATGGTAACCGCCGCGGGTCGCCTGGCATTCCACTAACTTCGGTATCAGCCCACACGTAACCGCCACGGGTGGGCCTCACCTTACGCTATCTCCGGGATCGGCCAACGTATGGGTAGTGCTAACCAGCCGCCGGTCTGCCTAGCATTCCACTATATTCAAGATCGGCCCATGTATGTGGAGTTCTTAACCGCCACGGAACGGCGCGCATTGCACTGTCTTTGGAATCGGCCCACGTAAGGGGAATACTTAACCGCAGCGGGTCAGCATGGCATTGCACTATCTTCGCGATTTGCCCACGTATGGGGAGTGCTTAACCACCGCGGGTCGGCCTGGCATTGCACTATCTTCGGTTTCGGCCCATATATGGGGAATGCTTAACCGCCGCGGATTGGCCTCGCATTTCACCATCCTCGGGATCGGCCCATGTATGGGGAGTGCCTAACCGTGGCCGGTCGGCCCGGCATTGCACTATTTTCGGAATCGACCTACATATGGGGAGTGCTTAACCGCCGCGGGTCATCCTTGCACTGCAATATCTTCGGGATTGGTCCACGCAGGGGGTGTGCTTAACTGCCGCCGGTCGGCCTGACATTGCACAATGTTCGGGATCGGCCCGCGTATGGGGAGTGCTTAACTGCTGCGTGTCGGCCTGTCATTGCACTAGGTTCCGCATAGGCCTACGTGTGTGGAGTGCTTAACCGCCAGCGCTCACCGCGGCTCTGCTCTATCTACGGACTCGGCGCACGTATGAGGAGTGCTTAACCACCGCGGGTCGGGCCGGTATTGCACGATCTTCGGGATGGGTCCACGTATGGTGAGTGCTTAATCGCGGCAGGTGGGCCCGGCATTCCCCTATATTCGGCATCCTCCCAATATGTGGAGTGCTTAACCGCCGCGGGTCGGCTTGGCTTTGTACTATCTCTGGCTTCAGCCCACGTATGCGTGAGCTTTACCGCCGCGGGTCGGCCTGGCATTGCACTATCTGCTGGATTCAGCCACGTATATGGAGTGCTTAACCGCCGCGTGTCGGCTTGGTGTTGCACTGTCTTCGGTATCGGCCTACGTATGGGGAGCTTGACCGCCGCGGGTAGGCCTGGCATTCAACTATCTTCGTTCTCAGCCCACATATGTGGAGTGCCTAACCGTCACGGGTGGGCCTGACCTTACGCTATCTTCGGGATCGGTCCATGTATGGGGAGTGCTTATCCACTGTGGGTCGGCCGGGCATCGCACTATGTTCTGTATCGGCCCACGTATGTGGTGTGCTTACCTGCCGCCGGCCGGCCTGGCATTGCACTATATTGCGGATCGGCCCATGTATGTGGAGTGCTTAACCGCCACGGGTCGGCCGCGCATTGCACTGTCTTCGCGATTGGCCAGCATATGGGGAGTGCTTAACTGCCTCAGGTTGGCATGGCTTTGCACTATCTTCGCGATGGGCCCATGTATGGGAAGTGCTATAACCACCGCGGGTCGGCCTAGCATTGCACTATATACGGCATCGGCCCTCGAATGGGGCGTGCTTAACCACCGAAGGGTCGGCCTTGCATTGCACAGTATTCGGTATGGGCCTACGTATGGGGCATGCTTAAACGTCACGGGTTGGCCTGGCTTTGCACTATGTTCGGTAACGAGCCACGTATGGGAGTGCTTGACCGCCGGTGGTCGCCCAGCGTTGAGCTATCTTCGGGATCGACATATGTATGAGGAGTGCTTAACCGCCGTATGTCGGGCCGGTATTGCACTATCGTCGGGATAGGCCCTGGTATGCGGAGTGCTTAACCGCCGCGGATCGGCCTCGCACTTCACCATACTCGTCATCGGCCTATGTATAGGGAATGCTAAAGCGCCACGGGTTGGACTGACATTGCGCTATCTTCGGCATCCTCCTACGTATGGGGAGTGCCTAACCATGGCCGGTCGGCCCGGCATTGCACTATTTTCATGATCAACCTACATATGGGCGGTGCTTAACCGCCGCGGGTCATCCTTGCATTGCATAATCTTCGGGATCGGTCCACGCATCGGGTCTGCTTAACTGCCGCCGGTCGGCATGGCATTGCACAATATTCCGGATAAGCCCACATATGGGGAGTGCCTAACCGCCACGGGTGGGCCTGACCTTACGCTATCTTCGGGATCAGTCCACGTATGGGGAGTGCTTACCTGCCGCTGGTCGACCTGGAATTGCACTATACTCCGCATCGGAGTGCTGACCAGTGCATATATTCCACATATGCGGAGTGCTTACCTGCCGCGTGTCGGCCTGGCATTGCAGTGTCTTCGGAATCGGCCTTCGTTTGGATAGTTTTTAACAGCCCCGTGTCGGCCTGGTATTGGACAATCTTAAACAGGATCGGCCACGTATGGGGAGTGCTTACCTGCCTCGGGTCAGCCTGGCATTGCAGTGTCTTCGGGATCGGACCACGCAAGAGGAGTGCTTAACCGCCATGGGTCGGCCTGTCATTGCACTATCAGCGGGATCGAGTCACGTATAGGGAATGCTTAACCGCCGTAGATTGGCCTCGCATTTCACCATCCTCGGGATCGGCCCACGTATGGGGAGTGCCTAACCGTGGCCGGTCGGCCCGGCATAGCACTATTTTCGGGATCGACCTACATATGGGGAGTGCTTAACCGCCGCGTGTCATCCTTGCACAGCACAATCTTCGGGATTGTACCACGCATGGGGTGTGCTTAACTGCCGCCGGTCAGCCTTACATTGCACAATGTTCGGGATCGGCCCACGTATGGGGAGTGCGTAACCGCCGCGTGTCGGCCTGGCATTCCACTACCTTCAGGATCGGCCTCCGTATGGGCAGTGAATAACCGCCGCATATCGGCCTAGCATTGCACCACATTCGGGATCGGCCCACGTATGGGGAGTGCTGAATCGCCGCGGATGGGACTGGCATTGCGCTATTTTCGCAATCGGCCCACGTATGGGGAAGTGCTTAACCGACACGGGTCGGCCTGGCATTCACTAACTTCCGGATCGCACAGGTATGTGGAGTGCTTAACCGCCGCATGTCGGCCTGGCATTGCACTATCTTCGGAATCAGCCCACATATGGGGAGTGCCTAACTGCCACGGGTCGGCCTGGCATTGTACTAGCTCCGAGCTGGGCTTACGTATGGAGGGTGCTTAACCGAAGCCGGTCGGCCTGGCATTGCACTATGTTCCCGATCGACCCACGTATCGGCAGTGCATAACCGCCGAGCGTCGGCCCGGCATTCTACTATCATAGGGATGGGCCCACGTATGTGTAGTGGTTAACTACCGCGGGTCGGCGCGGCATTGCACTGTCTTCGGAATCGGCCCACGCATGGTGCAATGCTTAACCGCCGCGGGCGGGACTGACATAGCGCTAACTTCGGGATCGATCCACGTATGGGGTGTGTTTAACTGCTGCCGATCGGCTTGGTAATGTAGTATCTTCGGGTTCGCCCAACGTATGTGTAGTGTTTAACCGCCGGCGGTCGGCCTGACATTGCACTATATCCCGGTTCAGACCCCGTATGGGGAGTGCCTAACCGCCGTAGGTCGGCCTCGCATTCCACTAACTTCGGTATCGGCCCACCTGTGAGAAGTGCTTAACCGCTGCGTGTCGGCCTGGCATTGCACTAACTTCTTGATCGGCCTACGTATGAGGAGTGCTTAACCGCTGCGTGTCGGCCTGGCATTGCACTATCTTCGGTATCGGTTCACGTATACGGAGTGCTTAACCTCCTGCGGTCGCCTCGGCTTTGCGCTATCTACGGTATCGGCGGACGTATGAAGAGTGGTTAAACGCCACGGGTCGGGCCAGTATCGCCCGATCTTCGGGATGAGCCCACGTATGGGGAAGTGCTTAATCGTGGCAGGTGGGCCCGGCATCGCGATATATTCGGCATCGGCCCACGTATGCGAAGTTCTTAACCGCCGTGGTTCGGTCTGGCATTGCAATTCCTTCGGGGTCGGCCCACATATGTGGAGTGCTTAACCGCTGCGGGTCGGACTGGCTATGCACTGTCTTCGGAATCGGCCCACGTATGGGGAGTGCTTAATACCGGCTTCACATACGCCACAGGTCAGCCTGTCATTGCACTATCTTCATTGATCGGCCTACATATGGGGAGTGCTTAAATGCCGTGGGTCGCCTGGCATTGCACTATTCTCGCGATCGGTCCATGTATAAGAGTGCTTAACCGCCACGGGTCAGCCTGGCAATGTAGTATCTTCGGATTCGGCCCACGTATGTGTAGTGTATACCCACCACCGGTCGGCCAGACATTGCACTATATTCCGGAGCGGCCCACGTACGTGGACTGCTTAAGCGCCGCGGGTCGGGCTGGCTTTGCAAAACTTCGGAATCGGCCTCCGTATCGGGTGCTCTTACCCGCCGCTGTTTGGCCGGGCACTGCACTATATTCGAGATCGGCCCACATATGGGGAATGTTCAAGCGCCGTGGATCGGCCTCGTATTGCGCTGTCTTCCTGATCGGCCAACGTATGAGGACTGCTTAACCACCGCGGGTCGGCCGGGCATAGCACTACCTTCGTTATCGGCCCACGTATGGGGTCTGCTTAAGTGCCGCCGGTCGGCCTGCAATTGCACAATATTCGGGATCAGCCCACGTATGGAGTGCTTAGCCGCTGCGTGTCGGGCGGGTATTGCCCGATTTTCGGGATGGGCCCATGTGCTTAATCTCGGCAGGTGGGCCCGGCATTGCGCTATATTCGGGATCGGCCCGCGGATCTGGAGCGCTTAACCGCGGCGGGTCGACCTGCATTCCACTAACTTCGGGATCAGCCCACATATGGGGAGTGCTTAACCGTCACGGCTCCGCCTGGCATTGTAGTAGCTTCGGGTTCGGCCCACGTATTGTAGTGCTTAACCGCCGCGGGTCTGCCTGGCATTTCCCTGACTTAGGGATCGATCCACGTATGGGGGTTGCTAAACCGCCGCGGGTTGGCTTGGCATTGCACTATCTCTGGCATCAGCCTACGTATGGGGTGTGCTTAACCGCAGCGGGTCGGCCTGGACTTACACTATCTGCGCTATCGAGCTAGTAAGGGAAGTAGTCAACCGCCGCGTGTAGGCCTGGTATTGCACTATCTTCGGGATCGGCCCACGTCTGGGGAGTGCTATAACCGCCGCGGCTCGGCTTAGCATTGCACTATATACGGGATCGGCCCACGAATGGGGCGTGCTTAAGCACCAAAGGGTCGGCCTTGCATTCATTGCACTGTATTCGGTTTGGGCCTACGTATGGGGCATGCTTAACCGCCACGGGTTGGCCTGGCTTTGTACTATGTTCGTTAACGAGCCACGTATGGGGAGTGCTTGACCGCCGGTGGTCGCCCTGCATTGAGCTATCTTCGGAATCGGCGCATGTATGAGGAGTGCTTAACCGCCGTACGTCGGGCCGGTATTGCACTATCTTCGGGATAGGCCCTGGTATGCGGAGGGCTTAACCGCGGCGGCTCGGCCTGGCATTGCACTATTATCGGAATAAGCCTACGCATGGGGAGTGCTTAACCGCCGCGGCTCGGCCTGGCATTGCACTATCTTCGGGATCGGCCCACGTATCTGATGTGCTAAACAACCCCGGGTCGGCCTCGCATATCACTGTCTTCTGGATTGCCCCACTTATTGGGAGTGCTTAACCGCCGAGGGTGGGATTGGCACTGCACTATCTACGGGTTCGGCCCACGTATGGGGAGTGCTTAGCCGCCTCGAGTCGGCCTGGCACTACACTGGCTTCGAAATCGGCGCACGTATGGGCAGTGATTACCCGCCGCGTGTCGGCCTGGCATTGCAATATCTTCAGGATTGGCCTCCGTATGGGCAGTGATTAAGCGCCGCGGATCGGCCTGGCATTGCACCACATTCGGTATCAGCACACGTATGGAGAGTGCTTAATCGCCGCGGATGGGACTGTCATTGCGCTATTTTCGCGATCACTCACGTATGGCGAAGTGCTTAACCGACGCGGGTCGGCCTGGCATTCACTAACTTCGGGATCGCACAGGTATGTGGAGTGCGTAACCGCCGCATGTCGGCCTGGAATTGCACTATCGTCGGGATCAGCCCACATATGGGGAGTGCTTAACTGCCACGGGTCGGCTTGGCGTAGTACTAGCTCCGGGTTGGGCATACGTATGGAGTGTGCTTAACCGCCGCCGGTCGGCCTGGCATTGCACTATGTTCCGGATCGATCCACGTATGGTGCATTGCTTAACCGCCGCGGGCGGGACTGACATGGCGCTATCTTTGGGATCGGTCCACGTATGGGGTGTGTTTAACTGCTGTCGGTCGGCCTGGTTATGTAGTATCTTCGGGTTCGGCCAACATATGTGTAGCGTTTAACCGCCGCCGGTCGGCCTGACATTGCACTATATTCCGGTTCGGCCCCCATATGGGGAGTGCTTAACCGCCGCGGTCGGCCTGGCATTCCACTAACTTCGGGATCGGCCCACCTGTGAGAAGTGCTTAACTGCGGCATGTCGGCCTGGCATTGCACTATCAACCGCATATGCCTACGTATGGTAATTGCTTAATCGCTGCATGTCAGCCTGGCATTGCACTATCTTCCGGATCGGCCCACATATGAGGAGTGCTTAGCCGCTGGGGGTCGGCCTGGCATTTCACTATATTCGGGATCTGCCCACGTAGGGGGAGGGCTTAAGCGCCGGGTGTCGGCCTGGCATTGCACTGTCTGGGCTCGGCCCACATATGGGGATTGCTTCTCCGCCGCGGGTCGGCCTGGCATTCCACTAACTTCTTGATCGGCCTACGTATGAGGAGTGCTTAAACGCTGCGTGTCGGCCTGGCATTGCACTATTTTCGGGATAGGCTTACGTATGGGAAGTGCTTAACCGCCCCGGATTGGCCTGGCAGTGCACTAACTTCGGTATCGGTCCACGTATTTGGAGTGCTTCACCTCCGGCGGTCGCCTCGGCTTAGCGCTATCTACGGGATCGGCGCACGTATGAAGAGTGGTTAAACGCCACGGGTCGGGTCAGCATCGCCCGATCTTCGGGAAGAGCCCACGTATGAGGAGTGCTTAATCGTGGCAGGTGGGCCCGGCATTGCGATATATTCGGTATCGGCCCACGTATGCGAAGCTCTTAACCGCCGTGGTTCGGCCTGGCATTGCAATACCTACGGGGTGGGCCCACGCATGTGGAGTGCTTAACCGCTGCGGGTCGGAGTGGCTATGCACTGTCTTCGGAATCGGCCCACGTATGGGGAGTGCTTAATACCGGCTTCACCTACGCCACAGGTCGGCCTTTCATTGCACCATCTTCATGATCGGCCTACATATGGGGAGTGCTTAAATGCCGTGGGTCGCCTGGCATTGCACTATCCTCGCGATCGGCCCATGTATAGAGAGTGCTTAACAGCCTCGGATCGGACTGGCATTGCACTATCTTCCGGATGGACCCACGTATGTAGAGTGCTTAACCGCCACGGGTCGGCCTGGCAATCCTTTAACTTCAGGATCAGCCAACATATGAGGAGTGCTTAACCGCCACGGGTCGGCCTGGCAATGTAGAATCTGCGTGTTCTGCCCACGTATGTGTAGTGTATACCCACCGCCAGCCGGCCTGACATCGCACTATATTCCGGATCGGCCAACGTATGGGGAGTGCCTAACCGCCGCGCGTCGGCCTTGCATGGAACAGTCTTCGGTATCCGCCACGTGCGGGACGTGCTTAACAGCCGCGGGTCGGCCTTACATTCCACTATCTTTGTAACCGGCCCACAACGTGGACTGCTTGGGCCCCGCGGGTCGGGCTGGCTTTGCAAAATCCGGAATCGGCCCACGTATCGGGTGATCTTACCCGCCGCTGTTTGGCCGGGCACTGCACTATATTCGAGATCGGCCCGAATATGGGGAGTGTTCAAGCGCTGTGGGTCCGCCTTGCATTGCGCTGTCTTCGTGATCGGCCCACGTATGATGAGTGCTTAACCGCCGCGGGTCGGCCAGGCATAGCACTACCTTCGGTATCGGCCCAAGTATGAGGAGTGCTTAACCGCGGCGGATCTGCATGGCATTGCACTATCTTCACGATCGGCGTACGTATGGGGAGTGCTTAACCGCCCCGGGTCGGCCTGGCATTGCACTAACTTCGGTATCGGCCCACATTTGAGAAGTGCTTAACTGCCGCGGGTCGGCCTGGCATTGCACTATCTTCGGGCTCGGCCCACGTTTTTGTAGTGCTTTACCGCCGCGGGACGGCCTGGCATTGCACTGTCTTCGGAATCGGCCCACGTTTAGGAAGTGCTTTACAGCCGCGGGTCGGCCTGGCATTGCACCAACTTCGGGATAGGCTCGCGTATGGGGCTTGCTTAACCACCGCCGGTTGTCCTGGCATTGAAATATATTGGGAGATCGGCCTACGTATGTGCCGTGCTGAACCGCCACGTGTCGGCCTGGCATTGCACAACTTTAGCGATCGGCCCACGAATATAGTGTGCTTACCGCCGCGTGTCGGCCTGACATTCCACTATTTCGGTGTCGACCAACGTATGGGGATTGCTTAACCGCCCCGTGTCGGCCTGGAGTTGCACAACATTAACGATCGGCCCACGTATGGGGACTGCTTACCGCGCGTATCAGCCTGGCATTGCACCATCTTCGGGATCGGCTCACACATGGGGAGTGCTTAACCGCCGCGGGTGGGACTGACATTGAGGTAACTTCGGTATCGTCCCACATATGCGGAGTTCTTAACCACCACTGGTCAGCCCCGCATCGCACTATACTACGGATCGGCCCACATATGGAGAGTCCTTAGCTGCCGTGGGTCGGCCTGGCATTGCACTGTCTTCGGGATCCGCCCACGCATAGGGAGTGCTGAACAGCCGTGAGTCGGCCTGGAAGTGCACTATCTTCGGTATCGGCCCTCGTTTGGGCAATGCTTAAGCGCCGGGTGTCGGCCTGGCATTGCACTGTCTTTGGTATCGGCCTATGTATGGGAAGTGAATAACCACCGCGGATCGGCCTGGCATTGCACTAACTTCGGGATCAACCCACATATGGAGAGTACTTAACCGCCACGGGGTCGCCTTGCATTGTAGTATCTTCGGGTCCGGCCCACGTATGTGTAGTGCTTAACCGCCGTGGGTCCGCCTGGCATTGCACTATCTTCCGCATAGGCCTACGTATGGGGAGTGCTTAATGGCTGCATGTCAGCCTGGCATTGCACTAACTTCGGAATCTTCCCACGTATGGGGAGTTTTTAAGCGCCGGTGGTCGACCAGGCATTGCACTATGTTCGCGATCGGCCCAAGTATGGGGACTGCTTAAGCACCGCGGGTCGACCTGGCATTGCACTATCTTCGGCATTGGCCCATGTATGGGGATTGCTTAACCGCCGCAGGTCGGCCCGGCATTGCACTATCTTCGAGATCGGATCACGTATGTGCAATGCTTAACCACCGCGGGTCGGCCTGGTATCGTACTATCTTCGCGGTCCCACTACGTATGGGGAGTGGTTAACCGCCATGGGTTGGCCTGGCATTGCACTGCCTTCTGGATCGGCCCACGCATGTGGCGTGCTTAAGCGCGAGGTGTCGGTCCGGCATTGCACCATCTTCGGGATCGACCTACGTATGGGGAGTGCCTAATCTCCCTGGGTCGGCCTGGCATTGCAGTATATTGTCACGAAGAGACAAATGAAGATTCACCCGGCGTTGGCGTGACAGACAGCTGTACAACATGGCGTACACAAAACTCAAGCCGGCGTCCTCAGCCTCTACTACTACTTCTTCAGCGCCCACCTCTTGCCGAGCGAGCGTTCCAGTCACTTCTTTCTCAGCACTGGCGCTTTACACCTAGTGGCATTATTCCCCCGCAAAAAGAAAAGCATCGAGCCCGATGCTTACTAAACTACGATGCCTACTAAAAGAAAGTGGAAGTGTGGAAGTCGTATGACATCCGGTTGGCGCCGCCTAAACGCTCCAAATACGGTTTGACGCAAATAACTAGCACTATTTCCGAGTAGTGCTCTCGACGCCGAGGCGACGCGGCACCATCGGGAATGACCTCATAGTTCACTTCACTAACGCGGCGTATCACTTTGTAGGGTCCAAAGTATCTACTAAGCAGTTTCTCAGATAAGCCCTGGCGACGGATTGGAGTCCACACCCAGATTTGGTCACCTGGCTGGTACTCAACTTGCCGATGTCGAAGGTTGTAGCGTCGTGCGTCTGTACTCTGCTGCTTCGTGATGTGTATGCGCGCGAGTCGACGAGCTTGCTCTGCGTGTTGAGTAAGTTTCTCGGCGTCGAAAGTAAGTGATGCTTCGGTGTCGTGCGGGAGCATTGCGTCTAGAGCGGTCTGGACCTCGCGCCCGTAGGCAAGAAGGAACGGTGTGAATTGTGTTGTTACCTGAATGGCGGTGTTGTACGCGAATATAACGTACGGCAGGACTTGATCCCATGTTTTATGCTGGACGTCTACATACATATACAGCATGTCAGCAATGGTCTTGTTTAGCCGTTCCGTCAGTCCGTTGGTGTGCAGATGATAGGCCGTGGCCTTGCGATGCTGCGTGCAGTTCAACTCGAATATGTCCTCTATCAGTTGGGCTGTAACCGCAGTTCCTCTGTCAGTGATGACGTATGATGGGCCACATGTCTGAGGACTATCTGATCGATGAAGAACTGGACAACTTCGTAGGCCGTGGCACGTTGTACAGCTTTCGTCTCGGCGTAGCGTGTTACATAGTCTGTGGCGACTATTATCCACTTGTTTCCGCTGGATGACAAGGAAAAGGGTACCAGAAGATCCATGCCGATTTGACCAAACGGCGTGCTAGGTGGTGCGATGGGTTCGAGTAACCCCCCGGGTTTCAAAGACGGTGATTTCCTGCGTTGACACTCACGGCAGCTTTGTACGTAACGCTTTACCGTGGTAGAAAGACTGGCCCAGTAGTACGTCTGGCGTACTCTTGCAAGAGTACGTGAAAATCCCAAGTGTCCAGACGTGGGGTCATCATGGCAGGCTAGCAGGATGTCATCACGGAGGGCTGCAGGTACGACCAATAGATACTCTTTGTCGCTGGCACTGGAGTTTTTCTTGTAGAGGACCCCTTTCGGAGGCAGAAGGTCGATAGATTGCGAGAAATGTGCCGTGGAATTGTAACATTCTTGCCTTCAAGGTGATCGATGAGAGGTCGTATTTCGGCGTCCTCGCGCTGCCATGTGATCAGGTCAGATGCGGTGAGTGCCCCAAGGTATGCGCCGTCTTCGTCCATGTCCTTACCACAAGTTTTGACGGGAGCGCGCGACAACGTGTCCGCATCTTCGTGTTTGCGGCCCGATTTGTAGACGATAGTAACGTCGAAATCCTGCAGCAAGTCGTCCGGACGGGTCTCGTAAGTTGGCTAACCAACACAAGAAATCGTGATCTGTCACCACCTTGAAAGGGCAAGCGTAGAGAAAAGGCCGAAATTTCATGATGGCCCACACAACCGCTAGACACCCTTTCTCGGAAGTGGAGTAGATGATTTCGGCGCGTGAAAGGGTGCGACTGGCGTAAGCGATCACACGCTCGACACCTTCATTGTGTTGAACGAGTACAGCGCCAAGACCGAAGTTGCTTGCGTCGGTATGTACCTCGGTGTCAGCGTCCTCGTCAAAGTGAGCGAGAACGAGTGATTCCTGCAGGCGCTGCCGTAACTCGGTGAAAGCTGCGTCCTGCTCATCCGTCCAAACGAAGGGTGTATCTTCTCGCGTGAGGTGTATGAGTGGTTCGGCGATCCGCGAGAAGTTAGCGATGAAGCGACGATAGTGCGCTCACAGACCGAGGAAGCGGCGTACTGCTTTCTTGTCACGAGGAGTCGGAAAAGCCGCAACAGTAGATGCTTTGTCTGGGTCAGGCTGGACGCCATCGGCGTTCACGACATGTCCGAGAAACTTCAACTCTTCGTAACCGAAGTGACACTTTTCTAGCTTTAGTGTGAGATTAGAGGAGCGGAGCGCCTCAAGTACCGCCTCTAAACGCTCCAGATGTTCTTCGAAGGTCGCCGCAAACACGACGACGTCATCTAAGTATACTAAACAATTGTGCCACTTCAGACCCGTCAGAACTTTGTCCTTCATTCTCTGGAATGTGGACGGTGCAGAACACAGGCCGAATGGAAGTACTTTAAATTCATACAGTCCATCCGGGGTAACAAAGGCAGTTTTTTCGCGATCTCTTTCGTCAACTTCGATTTGCCAATATCCACTCTTCAAATCTATTGGTGAAAAATACCTGGTTCGCCGCAGTCGATCTAACGAATCATCGATTCGCGGAAGCGAATAAACGTCTTTTTAACGCGATAGCGTTAAGGAGCTAGTGTCGCAGAAAAGCCGGTGTCGTCGGCGTCGGTGTCGGCGTCGGCGTCCGCGGCGTTGGCCGTGAGCGATAAATCACGGCAGGCACTTCATAAATAAAAAGCAACTTCCAAGATGGGCTGGGTGGGAATCGAACCAGGGTCTCCGGAGTGTGAGACGGAGACGTTACCATTGAGCCACGAGTTCGATGCTTCAAAGCGGTACAAAAGCGCCTCTAGTGAACGCGGTGTTGCCTTAGAAACTAGCTGTTTCCAAGGCTCAGGCGTGCGTTGCTTGCTCAGGCGCACATTTCGTTGTCGCGCCGAACGCTGCGTTGCTCGACGCTCACCGCGTCCGATGCGGGGCGCGTAGTCGCTGCGCCGTAGCCCATTGTTTTACACCCTTTGGCGGGTCGACGGGAACGCTGTCGTGTTCCACTCTTGAAGGCGAAGCTTAAGCGTCCTCCAATTTTTTTTGTGACGTTATTCGATTCTCCATAGTCAACACAGAACCGAAGTGTTCCGTCTTTCTTTTTGACAAGGACCACTGGCGACGACCAAGGGCTTTGGGATGGTTGTATGACGTCATCGTCAAGCATTTCTTTCACTTGTGCATTAATCACGTTGCGCTATTTCGCCGATACGCGATAAGGCAGTTGTCGTATGGGATGAGAATCGTCATACGTGATTATTCGGTGTCTCGTGATGGGCGTTTGGCGTACCTTAGAAGAAGATGCGAAGCACTCCTTGAACCGAAGTAGCAATTCGCGCAGCGCTTTTTGTTTTTCCTTTGAAAGGCCTGAATTTATGTCAATATTGCTGAGTGTCTGAGCTGGGTTGTCCTTTGTCATAGACGCAAAGCATTCAGCAACATCCGCTATGGGCTCAGCAAAAGCGATAGTTGTACGACGAAACAGGAGCCGATGTTCCTGGCTGAAGTTCGTCACGAGGAGCGCAGAATGTCCACCTCGAAGTATAATGAGACTGCGGGCTGCACATACACCATGAGTCAGCATAAGGGAAAAATTGCCCTCTGCAACAGCTTCGCCGTCGCGCAGATCGTCGCATACGACCGCTACAGGACACTTGCGCGTGGTGGTTAAGTTACACTGTCGGCGTAAACCCGAAGCGCGTTACGTCGGCATTTGTAACGGATGTTCGCTGCTCTCTCTGTCGAAAAAGTCACTGTGTGCTCCCGGAGGTCTATAATGGCACCTTACTCTCGCAGAAAGTCGACGCCCAAGATGAGGGCCCGGGAACAATCGTGGAGTATAAGGCAGCTGGCTGGAAACGTACACCCGCGAATTTCTACTCTGACTGCGCACATGCCCAACGGTGCTACGATATGCCCGCCAGCAGTACGAACTTGCGTTCCAGACCAAGGCGTGATAACTTCGCTAGTTTTCCGCACAAGATTGAGTAGTTGGCACCCGTGTCCAATAACGCACTAACGTGGCGGCCATCGAGCAAAACAGGTATGTCTAACGAGAGTCTGTCGCTGAGTTCGGCTGCGGTCGTCGTTGAATCGTTATGAATAGACCGTGCTCGCGTCGATGGGAATTCTTCGGAAGGGCGATTATCAGCGGTCTCGCCCCCGAAGGTCGCTGTTCTTAGTCTTCCCGGCGAGGGCTTGGCGATCGTCCCTGCGCTGCTATTGGAGGCCTTCTAGGCGCTAGGGAAGATTGCCTGGGGGACGGCGAGCCCGGCTGCCGCCGCGAGGACAGTGCCATACCCTGCTGGTTCAGGTACTCTTCAATCGCCTTAGGCCTTTTGCCATATCGGGGCCTTGGTGAATCCGCGGCAAAACCTTCCACTCCGAGGCGGTGGTATGGGCACTCGCGATATACGTGACCGGTTTGTCCACAGTGATAACACAGAGGCCTTCGGTGCGCAGTACGCCAGACGTCAGATTTCGTTTCGAGCTGGCGCCGATCCTCCATACGTTGGATAGGTTTCACTGATGGCAGCGGTGGGACGTATGACGCAGCGTAAGATGTGGCGGGGATGAAATGGGTCGGAGCGCGGACAGAGACTCGCCCAATATTTCCCCATACGCCGACCGCTGTAACTGTGTAGTCACAGGTGGCGCATTGCTGCTTGGAACGGGATCTTGGATCACTTGCTGCACTTCACTTCTCACGAGGGCAGAAATGGAACCCATCGTGGGCTGAGGTGGGTAGCTGAGCCGTTGAAGCTCATCATGCACTACCGAGCGGATAACGTCTCGGAGAACGTCCAGGTTCCCAAAGGCAACCGCGTCCATCAGTGAAGCAGCATTCGCGTGCCTGTCATACGTAGCGGAGCGCTGGTCCGGAGGTGAAGTAGCGTTCATTTGCCTTTCATGGAAAGCTGAGCGCTGGTGCAGCATCTTTTCCATTGTCGTGGCTTTGGTTAAGAATTCAGCCACGGTCTTCGTCGGGCTTCGAACCAGACCAGCAAATAGCTGTTCATTAACTCCCCGCATTAGATGGCGCAGCTTCTTTTCCTCGGACATGGTAGGGTCCACCCGACTGAAGAGGCGTGTCATATCCTCTACGTACGACGTCACGCTTTCATTCGGCAGATGAATGCGGGCTGGGAGAGCCCGTTCGGCTAGTTCGCGGCGATCAGCATTGGTGTATGTCTCCAGCAAGGCACGGCGGAACGCGAGCCACGATTTGAGGAGGCCTTCTCGGTTCTCGGACCAAGTGCGAGCACCGTCCTCCAAGCTGAAGTAGACATTTATCAACTTCGCCGCGTCACTCCATTCGTTTATCTCGGCAACGCGCTCAAATTGGGCTAGCCAGTCTTCTACATCCTTGAAGATATCCCCGTGGAAGACTTTCGGCACTCGGAGATTCTGCAACAGGTACTGAGTTGCCGTTGTGGCCGTGCCTTGCATAATGGTTGAAAGAGACGTCGATGTTCCTTCCATACTGGTCCGTGGGGGCGTCGATGTTGTTGCAGAGCCATGATCAAGCTCCGGCGGCAATCCTCGGATTCTCCTGCTGGCCCGGTGAACAGGCGTGTCCACTAGTATAGGGCTGGTACTCCTGCTACCTGGAGGGGTTTGTGGCATTGGATGAACCGTACCCCGCACCTCCAGAAGTTTTGTCACGAAGAGACAAATGAAGATGCACCCGGCGTCGGCGAGATAGACAGCTGTACAAGATGGCGTACACAAAACTCAAGCCGGCGTCCTCACCCTCCACTACTACATCTTCAGCGCCCTCCTTTGCCGAGCACGCGTTCCAGTCACTTTTTTCTCAGCGCTGGCGCGTTACACCTAGTGGCAATATTCGGGATCGGCCAACGTAGGGGGAGTGCTTAACAGCCGCGGGTCGGCCTCGCATTGCACTGTCTTCGGCATCGTCCCACGTATAAGGTGTGCTTAACCGCCGCGCGTCGGCCTAGCATTTCACTACCTTCGGGATCGGCCCACGTATGGGGCGTGCTTAACCACCGCGGGTCGGTCCGGCATTGTACTATCTTCGGGATGGGCCCACGTATAGGGAGTGCTTAACACCGGCGTCACCTCCGCCGCAGGTCGGCCTGGCATTGCACTATTTTCGGGATCAGCCTACGTATGGGGACTACTTAACCGCCGCGTGTCGGCCTGACATTGGCACTATCCTCGGGATCGGCCCACGTATGGGGAGTGCTTAACCGCCACGTGTCGGCCTGGCATTGCACAATGTTCGGGATCGGCCCACGTATGTGGAGTTCTTAACCGCCGCGGGTCGGCACTTCATTGCACCATCTTCGGGTTCGGCCCACGTATGTGGATTGCTTAACCGCCGTAGGTCGGCTCGGCATTGCAATTTCTTCGTGATCGGCACACGTATGTGGAGTGCGGGATCGGTCAACGTACGGGAAGTGCTTAACCACCGCGGGTCGGCCTCGCGTTGCACTGCCGTCGGCACCTGCCCACGTATGGGGAGTGCTTAACCGCCGTGGGACGGCCTGGCATTGCACTATCTTTGGGGTCGGCCCTCGTAGGTAGGGTGCTTAACCGCTCCTGGTCGGCCTCGCATTGCACTGTCTTCGGCATCGGCCCACGTATGGGGAGTGTTTAACACCGGCTTCACATCCGCCGCAGGTCGGTCGGGCATTGCACTATCTTCGGGATCGGCCCACTTATGGGGAGTGCTTGACCGCCTCGTGTCGGTCTGGCATTGCACTATGTGCGGAATTGGCGTACGTATGGGGAGTGCTTAACCGACGCGGGTAGGACTGGCATCGCACTATCTTCGGTATCCACCCACGTATGGGGAATGCTTAACCGCCGCGGGTCGGCCTGGTACTGCACAATCGTAGGGATCGGCCCACATATGAGGTGTGCTTAACCGCCGCGGGTCGGTTTGGCATTGCAGTATCTTCGGGATCGTCCCCCCCCACACACACACGCATATATATATATATATATATATATATATTGAAATGGGGTTTATTGTAGCTCGTTCGAGGGATCGCAGGTAGCTCTAGATCACGAGTCCTAGCGCTTCGCATCAACAACCCGCGCTCGTGTCTCGCGCCGCAGCGGTGGCAGTCCGCACAGTGCCACATGCATATTACCCACTACAACTACAGTGCCACATGCATATTACCCACTACAACTTCCCCCGGGGCGAAGAGGAGCCATCCTGGCGACCTAAGGCGATGATACGATAAGGGGGTCGTGGTACGGCTTCAGGCGGCTGACGTGAACAGTCTCGCGGCCACGGCGGCGTTTGTCCAAAGATGGCGTCACCGGTTCGACCACATAATTAACAGGCGAAGTACACGCGACGATCCGGTACGGACCTTGATATTTCGGAGCAAGCTTTGGGCTAAGGCCTGGAGCTTGGAAGGGCAGCCGAAGCCAGACGTGAGAGTCCACGGCGAAGGACTGTGTGGGCTGATCGTTGTCGTGGCGATCTTTGTGGATTCCTTGGGTATCCGACGTGAACGAGCGAGCAAGTTGGCGGCACTCTTCAGCATGGCGAGCAACTTCGGAAAGAGGGGTGAATTCAGAGGCATCCGGGTGATATGGTAGTACGGTGTCGAGGGTAGTGGATGGTTCACGGCCATAAAGAAGGAAAAATGGTGAGAAGCCTGTGGTAGCCTGAACGGCGGTATTGTATGCGTACGTCACAAAAGGGAGGACATCGTCCCAATTGGAATGATCCGACGCAACATACATGGTGAGCATGTCCCCAAGGGTGCGGTTTAATCGTTCCGTTAGACCGTTAGTTTGTGGGTGATACGCCGTAGTGGTGCGGTGAATAGTGCGGCACGCGGCGAGGAGCTCATTAATAACTTCGGACAAGAAGACACGGCCTCGGTCACTGAGCAGTTCTCGCGGTGCGCCGTGCCGTAAGACGAAATGCCGTAAGATGAATGCGGCGACGTCGCGAGCAGCAGCCGAAGCAAGTGCATCAGTTTCAGCATATCTTGTCAGGTGGTCTACTGCGACAATTATCCAACGATTGCCGGTAGCACTGCATGGAAGAGGCCCATAAAGGTCGATGCCTACCCGATCAAAAGGACGTGCAGGACAAGGTAAAGGTTGCAGAGGGCCTGTCGTATGAGATGTCTTGCGTCGCTGACAGGCTGCACATGACCGAATGTATTTGCGGACATAAGAATACATGCCGCGCCAGTAGTACCGCTGGCGGAGCCGCTCGTAGGTTTTCAGGACGCCAGCATGAGCTTGTTGTGGGTCTGCGTGGAAATACGTGCATACGTCGGAACGCAAATGGCGAGGGATGACTAGCAGCCATTTGCGATTGTCGGGCTGATAGTTTCGGCAGTACAAGATGGTGTCCCGTAGCACGAAGTGGGTGGCTTGGCGACGAATGGCTCGAGGGCATGTAGACGTTGAAGAACTGCTAAGAATGTCAATAAGAGACACAATCCACGGATCTTTTCTCTGTTCAGACGGCATGGTACTAACGGCAAGCGTAGCAACCGGGCACTCTATGGGTGAAGGTGGCCTTTCGTCGGAGCGCATGGGCGCACGGGAGAGCGCATCTGCATCAGAATGTTGGCGCCCGGATCGATAAATGACGCGAATGTGAAATTCTTGGATCCGAAGAGCCCAACGTCCAAGACGCCCCGACGGGTCTTTCAGTGACGCAAGCCAGCAGAGCGCGTGGTGGTCTGTCACAACGTCGAACGGACGGCCATACAAGTAAGGGCGAAATGTGTTTAAGGCCCAAACTAAAGCTAAACATTCTTTTTCCGTGACAGAATAATTGGATTCTGCCTTCGTGAGAGCACGACTCGCATATGCAACCACATATTCTGGAAAGCCAGGCTTCCGTTGTGCAAGGACGGCCCCAAGACCAACGCCGCTGGCGTCGGTATGCACTTCAGTCGGTGCACTCGGGTCGTAGTGGCGTAGAACAGGCGGTGAGGTAAGCCGACGGCGCAAAGTGGTGAAGGCTTGGTCACATGCCGGAGTCCAGTCGCGAAGGTCACCAGAGCCAGCCAGGAGCTTCGTCAGGGGAGCGATGATGCAGGCAAAATTGCGCACAAAGCGGCGAAAATAAGAGAAAAGACCGACGAAACTGCGGAGCTCTTTCACTGTAGTCGGCCGCGGAAATTCTGCGACAGCACGAAGTTTGTCAGGGTCGGGAAGGACGCCGTCTTTGGACACGACATGGCCAAGTATGGTCAGCTGGCGGGCTCCGAAGCGGCACTTTTTCAAGTTATGTTGAAGGCCGGCGGTGGTAAGGCAAGTAAGGACTTCGCGTAGACGAGAGAGGTGAGTGGTGAAATCAGGGGAGAAAACTACCACGTCGTCTAAATAACACAAACACGTCTTCCATTTGAGGCCTCGTAGAAGATTGTCCATCATCCTTTCGAATGTCGCGGGTGCATTGCAGAGGCCGAATGGCATTACTGTAAACTCATACAGGCCATCAGGCGTAATAAAAGCTGTCTTCGAGCGGTCGGATTCAGCCAATGGCACTTGCCAATAGCCCGATCGCAAGTCCAAAGAAGAAAAGAATTCGGCACCATGAAGACAATCCAGGGCGTCATCTATGCGCGGTAGAGGATAGACATCTTTTCGTGTAATCTTGTTGAGGCGACGATAGTCCACACAGAAACGAATCGAGCCATCTTTTTTCTTAATGAGTACTACAGGAGATGACCAAGGGCTGCAGGATGGCTTGATAACGCCACGTTCAAGCATGTCTTCAACTTGCTCGGCGATGACACGACGCTCGGTGGATGACACGCGGTACGGACGCTGGCGTAATGGTGCGTGGTGTCCCGTATCAATGTGGTGAGAGACGGTACTGGTGCGGCCTAATGATGCTTGGTTGCAGTCAAAAGAGGCGTGAAAATCATTTAAAAGAGTAATAAGCCGCTCACGTTGTGTCGGCTCGAGGTCATCGGCAATAGAGCGACAAAAACATCCGGTGGTACTCGGTTAGATGGCACATGGGGTGCCAGTGCTGTTACGTTGGCAGTATTCACGTCGTCGGGAACAGGGAAATGCACACTAACGTCAGCGTCCACAGTCTGGATGGTACCAATAGTCTCGCCACAGTGCAAAGCCAAAGTGTACGAATTTGGGTTAGAAATCAGTATTGCTGCAGCCCCATGGTGAATTGTGAGGAGGGCGAAAGGCAACAATATAGGTAGGCGGCGAATGAAGACGGCAGCGGGTGAAAACATGACCGTCGCTTCGGCAAACGATGCGCATGAAAGAGGGACAAATACCGCGCTGTGAGGGGGAAGGTCAGTATCTGAAGCTACACAGATCCTGGTAACATCATGAACTTGAAAGTCGTGAGATGGCAAATCGCACAGAACGGAGAACTGAACCTCAGCACGTGCACAGTCAATGACGGCGTGATGGCGCGACAGAAAGTCCCAACCGAGAATCACATCGTGGGAGCAACAAGTTAGCACAAAGAAATCAATCGAATACAAAATGTCTCGAATCAACACCCTGGCAGTGCACATAGCGACTGGCTGAACTTGCTGTGCACTGGCTGTTCTAAGCAATAATACCGAAGGCATCATGGTCACTTTCCGTAATGCACGGCAAAGTTTCTCACTAATCACAGATACAGCAGCACCTGTATCGACGAGCGCAAGACATTTGATGCCATCAACAGACACTTCAATAACGTTAGCGGGGGAAAAACGAGGACTTTGATGTTCCGACGATGACGCAGTTCGTGCCTCAGGAACTGCGGAAATCAGTTTTCCGCCTCAGTAGTACTGGCACTGGGCCTACGACGCATGGGTGAGAGTGAGCGCCGACGAGGGGAAGGCGAGCGACGAGTATTGTAGAGCTGTGACTGCGGTGCTGGTATGTCATCAGCAGCGTAGACTTCCGATGGTGGTCGCTGAGGCATAGGGTATGGTCGGAAGCCGGAGCTGGGTGGTCGCGCGGTGCCCACGAAGGCCGGCAAGCGCCGGCGGCAGAAGCGCGCGACATGTCCCGGTGTACCGCAGGCATAGCATATTGGGCGGTTGTCAGGAGTGCGCCAAGGATTTGTGCCTTGCTGCTGTGCGCTGAAAAAGGGAGCGACCTGCTGGCGAGGCGAGGGCGGATGAGAGAACACCGGCTGGAGAGGCGCTGAAGGCGGAGGCGAGAATCCCGGCAGACGAGGCGCCCGTACAGCGGTTTCAGCATACGTCAGAGGCGCGGCCACGAGAGCCGGCTGACACGGAGGTGGAAGAGCTTCGGTCACTTGCTCTTGAATTACCTGTCGGATCGCTGGAGCCAAATATTGAGAAGGCTTCTCCCTGGTCGGCAAAATCGAGAGCTGTCGCGCGACCTCCTCGCGCACAAATTCTTTTATTTGCGTCAGCAAAGTTGTGTGGTTGTCGCCAATAACCAATGCTGCTAACGAATCTTCCGTAGGCGGTGGGCGCCGAGCTAAGATGCGTTGTTTCCATAGCTCGTCAAAACTTTGGCACAAGTTGATAACTTCGGCCACGGTACGCGGATCCTTCGCTAGCAACATTTGAAATGCGTCCTCATCAATGCCTGTCATAATGTGTTTTATCTTGTCCTGTTCCGCCATTGACGGATTCACGCGCTTACACAGGTCAATGACATCTTCGATGTAACTTGTGAACGTTTCACCGTGATGTTGCGCGCGCCCCCGTAAGCGTTGTTCTGCGCGAAGCTTGCGCACAGCGGGGCGCCCGAACACTTCTGTGAAACTTGTCTTGAATCTGCTCCACGTTGTGAAATCGTGTTCGTGGTTTCGGAACCAGAGGTTCGCGACGCCGGTTAAGTAAAACAGCACATTGTGCAACTTCGTGACGTCGTCCCACTTGTTATGCTGGCTCACCCTTTCGTAAGATGACAACCAATCCTCCACGTCATGATCATCGGTGCCGCTAAAGATGGCAGGATCACGCTGGCGCAATGCACCGGAAACGATGACCGTCGGAGGCTGTGGTGCATCTTCCTGGGTGGTTTCGTCAGGCATGGTCGCAGCAGTCGGTAGCGTCCGGCTTCGGAGTTCCAGTTTTCGAGGTTACCCCGCAGCTCCACCAAATGAAATGGGGTTTATTGTAGCTCGTTCGAGGGATCGCAGGTAGCTCTAGATCACGAGTGGTAGCGCTTCGCATCAACAACCCGCGCTCGTGTCTCGCGCCGCAGCGGTGGCAGTCCGCACAGTGCCACATGCATATTACCGACTACAATATATATATATATATATATATATATATATATATATATATATATATATATATATATATATATAAACGAGAAGAAAGGGGTTAACCGAGGCGCCCGATTTGATTAGTCATATAGTAAGAAGCACTTGTTGGCTTCTTATGATATGTCTACTAAAATCGGGCGCCTCGGTTAACGCCCTTTCTTCTCGTTTATTACATAACGAGGGTCTCGAATCCCGCAACATTGATGCCTTCAGGTAGCATGTGTGGGTACAGTGACCAGTTGCCTTCACCCAAGAATATCACGTTCTCGTGACGCCTGTGGCCATAAGGAGGTTCCACGTCCGGCGCCAAGGTCTGTGAGTGGTTGCGCTGGCTGACTGACACTCCCAGGGTTCTACTAGGACACATAAATACCCAAGAAAGTGGATGGGAAAACGGCGCCGTGGCAGCTCAATTGGTAGAGCATCGCACGCGCAATGCGAAGGTTGTGGGCTTGGTTCCCACCTGCGGCAAGTCGTTTTTTCATCCACTTTAATTTCCATTAACTTATCGTTTCTTTATTTCATTAATTAAGCGCAAGTTGTCATTAATTAAGCCTATGTTGTCCATGGTGTCAGTGTCTGTTGGCTTCATATATATATATATATATATATATATATATATATATATATATATATATATATATATATGTATTACCACTAAATTGAAACAATAAATCACTTCATTCTAATAAAGCATTGTTTGAGAACCCTGCACGCAGTCATTTCAAAATCATAGTTGGATTATTAGACGATAAAATCAAGGTCGTAGTATTGGTATTTGAATTTCGCGCCTAAACCTCACCGCCGTACCAGGCCTCGAACAATCTCAAGTTCAACAAATGGCCACAGAGGGAGTAAATAGCGACCGCACGGCGCTGCTAAAGAAGAATCCATATCACACCAATTAAAAAGGTTCCCCCGTGAGCGCATTATCTCCCGCTAGAGGCGCCGTAGTAAGCGCAATTTTAACCTACAAACTTTCTTCAACAATAAACGAAGCGCTTTTATTACCTGGCCAAGAGTGCAAAATTATCAATCCTAATTTTACATTGTATTCTTTATTACCAACTTTGTTGCTTTTGCCATTTTAAACGCAAATTAGCGTCCACCATGATCGAGCTCCCACGGGACCTCTGGCCTGGATTTAAAATTTTTACCGGTACGTTCGTGTGCAGGGCAGGTATGGATTGTTTGTTTCATACATCGATTGGTTATTTCGTGCTAAAACCAGTTTACTGCGCGTCGATGTGTCGCGTTAAATAACTTGGGGCGTAAGCCCGAATGCTAGGTTAGAGTCGTGAGCCATGTGGAACACGTCTGCATTGAAATGGGGGCCGGGTCCTGCTGAGACTGGGGACATCAATGCGGATGAATCGTTAAACATTGCTGCTTCAACCGCTGTGTATTATATTCGTCTCGTTAACTTAAAGGCGGATGCAGGTTAACGAACTAGATGCTGCATTACATATGGGCAGTCAGGACCTTCCGTTGCTGTTTCCTTAATAAACTTTCAGTAGTGAGGCCATCATTATACACACATTCACGAAAGAGAAAGCGATATCGGAACGCGCGTCACATTGTCATGTCATTGTAGCCGCAGTCTTGGGTGACTGAGTAGCCTTATGAATATTTTTTTTCGAGTCCGCCGGCAACTTCTTTCGTTCACAGAACCGAATAACCATTTGATAAACTGGAGCTAAGGTACTGAATTTAACGTATTAAACAGTTACACACATGTTAACTAACCCATATTTCGTACCTGTTGGTTCCAAATGTTCTTGCTGTTCAGTTTTGTTTACCTCAGGACATTTATTTTTGCAGTAGTGAAGCGGTGCATCACGTTCATGCAGAAAAACAATGCATCATTTCTAGCAGATTCATGTCTTTCATCTATTTGCTTGTGAAACCAGCAGTGTGAACTCTTCTATTATAAAAACGAGAGCCCAAATGTTCTTATTTCTGATCTTAATAACCCTTAAGCTGTTGACATGTATTGTAGTTAGGCAGCCATCAATTTTACAGGGAGTAAAAATATTTATTTACCATGCTGCTTCAGAATCCTAGAAGAAACAGAGTACATTTGCATGCGTTCTGTTGTCACAAACCATTAAAATGTATATGTCGCACCTTTTTGCATCTTATGTTGCAAAATTGTCCTTATTCACTGTCTGATGCAGTCAAAATTTCTGTTCCAGACATGCAGTATTGAGGACGGTACCAGTATACAGCAACACACTCCATGCACTAAACACAAGCTGCCGCGTGCTACAACAAGGTCATTGTATGGACTTTGGATGCTTCTACAAGGTAAACAACACCTGGTTCAGAAATAAATATGCTTGATATATGCTGTATTGGCTTGCTAGACTTGAGATACATGTCACTTGTTTGTAGCAGATGATATTACGTTTGTTCATGTTTACAGTTAAGCATAATTCGTTCGAACATAAAAGGAAACTCTACATGAGTTTGGATAACCTCTGCTGTATCTCATGTGTCACTGTTCTGCCCCAACAGAGTCTGTGCCAAGTTCATCTTGGTCATCACGGAAGCCCCCATCTACACCAACAAGAAGGGCCTGGAACAGAATTCGCAAGACCACGAACAAAAAAGCCATTCCAGAATTATTTGGATGAGATATCAAGTCTACGGATGACTGTTTCAAGAGTGAAGAGAGCCTCCGCCATCATTACACCAGCACAGATATTGGCCGAGTCATCCAAGTGCCTCAACAACAAAAATTTTGTGTCTTCAGATGTACCTGCAACCTCTGAACAAGCACAGACGACGCTGGCCAAGAGGGTTCCGTCAGCTTGCCCTTCCTTAGCGAGCTTACTGGCCTTGCTAATTCGTGCCAAGTATAATTTTCTTTCAATGAATGCTAGCTTTTTAATTCCCCATTTTTGTTAGAGAACATTCCTCTTCCTCATCCAAACATTCAAGGTCAAACGATTCTTTGGTCTAAGTTAATACCAGTGACTGTCTAGACGCATAACATATCTGTAGCAGTATTTTGCGATTCATTTGCGATTCCTCTCCTGGAACAGCTGATGCAGCATTGGTGTGTGTCTTGCATTGACCTTTACGCTCTGTGCTATGTTGCATTTAACCTTTCCTAATGTTTTTGGCTTTCAGTGCTTGCAAGGTAGAGTGGCTTCTTTCTAGAATGCAAGCTTTCTCATTTCCGCATTGAATTCTTATTCTCGTTCAGGACTGCTATTCTTGCTCGACAGCCTGTGTTTTTTGCGCAAGCTCCATTAAAGTGATTGATTGCAGAAGGTGTTTTCGATGCTGTCCGACTTTGTACTTGTAACCGTGTTTCGTTTCTCGTATGTGGAAGCCTGATGAGTTGCATTGGGAAACAGTGTCTAGAGGCAAGCACCTGCTCCTACAGTCCGCACAGTGACATAGACTGCGAATTTACACGCATCGTGGTTGGTGCTCACCGTTCCCTCCTTTCCTGCTGCTGCCATGTGTAAATTTTGCTTCTGGCCATCCTCGGCCGTGATTTAGCGTCAACGGAGACTCTCATACATCATTACATGCTTCAAAGTGCATGAAGTTGCTATCCACATGTATGGAAAGGCCTTCAAAAGTGGCAGCAAACAGGTTATGTCCACAGAACCAAGCATGCCCATATTTAGAGAGTGTGGGGCATCAAGTTTTAGTTACACGTTAGTGCCATGCGAAAGAACAAAAACAATCATGCATGTTGGAAAGGCGGTAATGCTAAAATGCCGGGCACTCCATGTCGCTGTGTTGGCTGCGGCAGCAGATGCTTGCGTAACCCGATTGTTTCGCAATGCAAGTTGCTCATGTTCAACAGCGCCTGTCGGTGCAAACACGTAGGACACACTGACCAATCTGCTTCCGCTGCTGGTTGCTGCTTGTTACCAGACTACCATGTGCGACGAAGGCAAGCACTATGCCTACAGTCGGACAGTTGAATGTGCCACAAGGAATCCGTGTGCGTGTGTGCTCAATGTTGTCATGTGTATCGTAGCCAATGTATAGTGCCAATGTATACATTGAGCGTTACGTTTGAGTATGCTGAAGTGATTTGATTGCAGAGTCTTGTTTCAATGTTGTCCCACTTGGTCATGGTTGCCGTGTTACACTTCTCGGATGGGGCGGCCTGGTCAGTTGCATGGGGCAACAACCTCTCGTGGTAAGCACCTGCTTCTGCAGTCCGCACAGCGACAGAGCCTCCCTCTTTACATGCACTGCGATTGGTGCTCCGTTTGTCCTTTCCTGCGGCAGCTATGGGTAAATTGTGCTTGTGGCCTACATTGGCCGTGATTTGGCGTGAACGGAGGGTACCATACAGGATTACATGGCTTGAAGTGTATGAAGCTGATAACCACATGGGTGGAAATGCCTGCTAAAGCGGCTGCAAAATGGCAATTCCCACAAAACAGACCATGTCCATATTGAAAGCAGGCGGGGAACCAAGTGTGAGCGACACATTAGTGGCCGCCGAAAGAACAAAAACAAACGTGCGGTTAGGAAAGGAGGCAAGGTTAAAAGGCCGGGTAGTCCATGCCGCTGGTTGGCTGCGGAGCAGATGCCTTGCGTCACCCGATTGCTTCGCAATGCAAGTTACGGCGACTGTCGATGCAAACAGGTGGTGCACTGCCCAATTTGCATGCGCTTCTGATTGTCGCTGGTTACCAGATCGCCATGTGCGACGACGAAAGTGGGCAGTTTACGAACGCGCGGTAATGGTTTCAGCGCATCTCGACATGCAAATTTTATTTCTGCTCGTGTACGAGAATGTGCATTGCTTTTCTTCTGCTATAAAGTCGCAAGTCCTGTTCCCTCATTTGTGGCTAGTTTGTATGAGCGTCACTAGAGGTTCTTTAGCGTGCTGGCAATTAAAAAGCGGCAGCTGAGGCATGCCGCAAATCCAGCTAGCCGAGAACGGTGCGTACCCAGCGTATGCCACCGGTGACGCTCCTAACACTGGTAAAGGTGACGCGGTAAAGAGAGGACACCGATCCTCAGGTCACGTGGCTGCAAAATCACGTGACCAAACGGGCCAGGCACTTAGGTATTTGTCTGCATAAAATATAGGAAACGCCTAGGTACAACTGGTGCCTAGGCGAGCCTGGCTTTGGCTTCTGCTCTTTGTAACAGGCACAAACGGCGCAGCGCACGTATGGCGCGAGGCGTATGGCAAAAGTTTTCAGACATGAATGTTCCGTCGTTCCGTTGGATTCGCCAGCACGTTGGTTCTTTATGGCACCACTGTGAACCAGATCACGGCGGTGCACAAGTTCACAAATTGTGCTTCTTTGTGCGGCGGTGCACTAGAAAAACGGCTCAACGATTTTTCGTTTCGAAATGTCTTCAACGCACGTTTGGTGGCAACGAGTTGTCTAAACAATGAGCAGGTGCTGTGCAACGAGCAATTTATATTTCCTTCATCTGTGTGTGGAAGTACGCGCATTGGTGAACGCCTTCGTATGACCTCTGTTTATTTTCTCTCTTAGCGATGTTTGCTTTCAACGTCTGTGTGGTCCTAATGCACATTTTCCATGTGCACTGTTTGTATGTCATGTAGATTGGCGACAGACGATGTCGCGCGTCTTCGTATTGGTTGACGCAGTGCGATCACGGTTGTGATGTTTCTCGGTGTTCTCAAAGCTCAAAGTAGCATTTAAATGCGGTCTCGTCAACGGCGCGTGATTCCCAGTGAAATATGTACACGTAAGATAATCACAGCTGCACATGTGAATCCATAGGTTCCAGCTTTTCCCACGTTATCACATAAATTACTGTTGAGTGGACACGGCAGCCCTGCCATGACGATGTCACCTCAAGTGTCTTTCTGTGTGCAGGTTTGCGCATCGATCCTGATCCTAGCCTCCGACACACCGCCGTTTATAAAGGCCATTGGACGGCAGCGCTCCGATTCCCCGGCTCCGATCGACGAAACGCTGTGGCGGCTTCCTGGATTCATCGCCGAGGCCCCTCACCCTGCACGGAACATGACTGACCACGGCCTCGTGGAAAACGTCCTCTGCGCACCATCGAAGAGCACAGTGACGTTACACTATCGTGATACGTCAGGGAGCCCGCCAGCTGTAAATCTGCTGCCCAGATCTACCATCACCTGTGGGCATGGCAGCCCTGCCATGAAGATGTCACCTGAAGTGCCTTTGTATGTGCAGGTTAGTGCAAAAAGATACGGTTTTCATAGTGACTACCTCTGTCAAGTTGTGCTACCGTGTCCACAAGTACTGCTTGATCGTGTCTGCGACTGTTTTTCAATGGCATGCGTACTGCTGAAGCTTTCAGGGGATGTAGAGGAAAACCCTGGGCCTGTTTCTGAAGCCACCCCAAATGAAATTCTACGAACCCAAAAAGATATCCCAAGCAACGGAAAGACCCCATTGAACAAGCGGTCGGACGTCTCTGGCCGGCTGCAAAACAGTTGGCCCGACTCTCGGCACCCGATGAGGGGCCGGCATCGCGGATTGGCACTGGCCTCACGTCTAGCGACCATCGGCAAGTGACATAGGCCCGACCGCTGTAGCCGACGTGGCCGAGTGCACACGGCACGCGGGCCGACTACGACCTAACATTCCGTAAGCACCAGTTTGCCGTTGGCCATCGGCTGGGTGCGGACGTTTCTTTTAATTTTTTTTAGTATATTAAAAAACACATCAGATTTTTCTTTTTTTGCCGCGTGTTGCGTTTACAGGTGAACGATATACAGTTTATTAGAGGCGTTTAACTCGCGCTGACAAATAATATGCACAATATGCGCGTAATTCACATGTGAAACATAATTAAACGCCACTAATTATTCTCTGTACTGGTTTGTATAAATACGTAGCACGCAACGAAAGAAGCACGTGAACGGAATGTTTTCTCTTGTTACGTCTTTATTTTGGAACCATTAAACACAAATGTTTTCGTGCAGCAGTGTTAACAATTTGCAAGTAGTCTTTGTTCACTGAAATAGTATCATACAGCTAAAGGACAGTGCTGGTCTGCTTTGAGAGTTTCGCATACTGCCTGGGAGGCCCTCTTTCAGCTGTTCCCATGTTCTAGGCTCTGAATGCTACAATATCCGGCATTTCTCGGTCCCCGTCGAAAGTAAAGCTTGGATAGTTACAGTGCTCATACAAACTTAAACAAACGAACCATGCAATAATATAATAATGAATAACTCAGTGAACCATACAGATGATTTAATGGACTTTTTCACATTTGTGTGCAAGAAATCCTGATCCTGGCACAGCCACAGACAAAATTATTATTTCGTCGTTGCACATGCATATAACAGACATATACTGTGCACTTTCAGTGAAAATTAGTGCGTTCCAATTCTGGGACATAATTCACACTTTGTAACCGCCCAAGAAAATACGAGGTCATGAAGGATCGACTTACTGGCTCGGCTCAGAATATTGTTGAAAAAATATACATCCAGGAAGCGCGATAAATGAATTATCGGCAACACATGGCATGCACGAACAAAATAGCACGCAGACTGCCACTAAATAAGTAGAAAGGTTTACATCACGTCGCGACTGCGGTGATAAAGTTTTACACGTAAACTATGAAAATGCTACAACAGAACAATCGAGGGACAACCTTCATATCGGTTGTCCGCAGTGTTTCACGTACGTGTCTTTTTGTCCGATGTTCCTAGATCTACTGTAGTCTACATACGGAGATGTGCCACACACTATCAATTATTACCTGCAATGCAGCAGACGTATATCGTACAGTACTGGGTATTTACAGTTTTGTTTTTCATCGGTGGGAAGGAACAAAAGCGACTTCGAATTAATTATGACTTTTGCGCAATGACAACCAGACAAGCGTCTTACCTGATTTCTTCCGCAATTGTAATAACAGTACCGAGCGTAGCAGGTCATTCGCACACTATGCCTCAATATAAGCAGTCTCGTTGCAGTATTTCCGAGAAAAAAATAAAGGAAAATACGCCGCGCTTACAAGACGAAAAAAATAATATTAAATATCTGTACCTGAAAGTACGTCTCACATTAACGCTTGATCCGTTCTCATATAAAGGTCTTCTTTTTTTTTCTTCCTGTCAGAAAAAAAACACAAAAACAAGGAGTTCACATGTCGCGGGACCATTCGCACAATACAAAGCTAGTTTTGTTCACGTGACAAAGGCGGTCACGCAATACACAACGTGAAATTAAAATGCCACTTACGAGTACGCATATCTTGCGCGGCGAGACACGGCGGCTCCGCTCTATGGAAAGGGCTTGCGCTCTTCTTGTCCATGATACTTTGTGTAGTTTGCGTTTATATGCGCAATTCATAATAACAGAAACTCACCTACTAGTCTACGAAGCTGGTCAAGACGCGAAACGAGCTGGCATCCAGAGCTAGCATTTGGCCGGAACTCACGCCCCTGCCACCCTGCCTGCGCCCCCGCTAGCAGGCGGCGTTCAGCCTGACGAAGAAGGAATAGATAGCAAGGAAAGCCCCGCAGCTGATGCTCACGGAGAGAATCGCCCGTCCCTGCTTTCCAAGAACCTTTTCATTCGTTGTTGGAGAGGGAGATGCGACTGCACAAGACGACCGCGATTCCCTATACGTTTCCTTTCTTTTCTTTTTTCTTTTTCGCTGTTTCCCTGTTGGTGTGTGTGTTGTGCGCGTGCGTGCGTGTGTAATGAAAATCTGCAATCTACATTTTGCAGGGATTGGTAGCTCTATACGAATATGTATATGGCTAATATATATAATTTTGGCCTCTTCAATGCGTGAAACAGCGTTTTGGGTCCTATGTATGCTACCACGTAGGTTCTGTTTTCCTTTTTGTGAAGATTGTGTAAATGTTTTCGGATCTTGTTTTGTTTTCTTTTGTTCTTGCTCATTTTGTATAACTGTGGTTACACTGTGCAATTACCTTTGTTTTAAAAGTCTTGCTGTGACGCCGCTGCCAAGCGAAATGGGGCTGCGGCTATGTCAAGCTGTATCTGACAGCTCTTTCTGCGACTCCACTGTCTCTACCTTTACAAGGCAGAAATAACCACCTTGGATTTTAATAAATGTTCATCTTCAGTGCATCGCGTCCATTGTGCAGGGAGTTCGACACGTGCGTGCGTGCATGCACAGTCAATACGCCTTCCAGGGTGCTTTCCACGAAAATGGTAGATATGCCTCACAGGAGACGCAGCTTGAATCAACACTCATGATGTACCATAAATTTATTAATTCTCAGCTGCTTGATTGTTGAATGTCATTAGTTCCCAAATAACTTTAATGAGACAGAATTTTTAGGATTATCAGCATTTAAAATTAGCTCTCATTACAAACCACATTTAAGCTTTTGAGATACTCTCACTAAAAGGCAAAGCTTATTCTTTCTGATGAGCCTACCCTGTGCATTTTCATTCCTTAATAATATGTGTACTTTTCCTTATAGATTTTATCTTCAACATTAAGTGAACAGGGTTTTTCAGTTCATGGTCAAAATACATTTACACAAGAATTTAAATTCGTGCTATCTTGTGCTGTCCAGACCAAATTTCAGCTTTTCTGTGTGGTATGTCACCTGCTTTTGTGTTATACTTGGTGCTTAAAGGGACAGTAAAGACAAAAATTATTTATTGTGCACCATTAAATTACCCTTCTACAACACCAAAAACAACAATCTTACTACGATAAGACGCTGAGTAAGCAAGAAAAAGAGCAAAAGCGAAATACAGGTGGCGACGCCTCCTTGAAGCTCCCGCATCAGGTCACTGTGAAGTCATGAATTTTGATAGCGTCTTCTAGGTCACATTTGCTCATTTAGCAGTACAGATTGACTGTGTAGTGTTCTAAAGGAACCAAATATTAGACACGGCAAGTTTGGGGAGCCGTTACTGAGCCAACGCTGCCCAAACACGAAAACATACTTCGGAATCCCTGACGTCACACTGACGTACCGGCGTAGGGGTTTACGAGCGAAATTCAAATATTGGTACTTTAACCTTCATTTCCTCATCTAATATTCAAACTCTTATTTTCAAATGACTGCCTGCAGAGTTCTCATGCGAAGCTTCATCAGTCTAAACTGACTTATTGTTTTCCTTTAGTGTTCCTTTAAGATACCCTGATAAATAGTTTTCACACAAACAAACCATTGGAGTTACAGACTCTTCAACTTTATATGCAAAAAGTACTACCGTTGCAGACATAAAACACTTTAATGTAGTAAGAAATCCTGAGCATTGTTTTCTGCGCAAGAAATTCGGTTGGCTTTGGGCAAGAGTCTAAAAATATTGCAGACTTCGGTTTTTAAAGCCAGTTTTTCCGTAATACAGCCGTAGTCACAGGACATGTGTGTTCCTTAATTACCCACGTGCGCACCTACTGTCCCGTGTCATACTACAAATACCGACAAATGTAATAACTGTACTGGCAGCCATTCAAAGCTGTTTCTGTGGAGATTTCAGGTTCTGCGGTGAAAAGTGCGGCTCTAATTGTAAGAAAGTAACACTTTATTTATCAAGCCCAAGTTTATATTGTTCATGTTTTTTAAGTGTTTATTATCTTTAGAATATTAGCTACATCCTTGCAAGGTGGTTGAAATAAGAGCTCACATTGCCACAGCCATGTCCGAAGTAGCTCTGATGGCCTGCTGCTAAAATTAACAGGTGTATTGATGCGTATTGTATTGTGTATTGTGTATTGTAGTGTGTATTGAACCTACTGACAGGAGACGGCGTGTGCACACATGTATCATTAAAGGGACACTAAATCGAAACAATAAATCAGTTTAGACTAATAAAGCGTGGTTTAAGAACCCTGAAGGCAGTCATTTTAAGACAATAGTTTGGTTATTAGATGTGAAAATGAAGGCCGAAGTATCAGTATTTGAAATTCGCGCCGAAACCCCGACGCAGGTGCTCCAGTGTGACGCCAGGAATTCCAAAGTATATTTTCGCATTTACACAGCCGCGTTTGCTGAGTAAAGGCTTCCGAAACTTAATATGTGGTTACCTTAGAAGATAATGTAGACAGTCTGTACCGCTATATACTTAAGTAGGCCCTAGAAGACACCATCCAAATCCGTGACGCCACAGCGACCAGGAGCGGGAACTTCAAGCAGGCATCGCCACCCGTCATTCGTTTTTTGTGCTTTTTGAGTCTTACCAAGCTTCTAATACTGGTAAGAGTGGTGTTTTTTGTGTTGTAGAAAGGAAATTTACTAATGCAGAACAAATAATTTGTCTCTTAAGTGTCGCTTTAAGGAACACAAAAAATCTCCCGTGACAGTGGCCCCTTTCCACCTTTATATTATGCTTCGCCGCCGTACATTGCATATGCTTCACTGCTTCAGAAGACTGTATTGTGGCGAACCTGATTTCACTTTTTATCAGCTTCGCTGATAAACATATTAGCGAAGATATCAGCGAAGCTGATACAGAATGAATCAGTTTCGCTGATTCATTCTTTAGAGGCGCAGTGAAAAGGCACGCTGCTCTATATTCGCAGCAAACTTAATCTGCATCATAGAAAAACAAATTCTTGTGATATTTATTCGCAAAATATTCATGTAACGTCAGCCAAAATATTGCATGCCATTTTACATGTGGTCCTGCGACCAGTAAGTCGGAAGAACCGAGTCGGTCTGAGTAGTCTGGCTCTGAAAATTGCCCATAGATAATATTTGCATTCCATTAAGATCAGTTTTTCTCTTTACTAGGATGCAAATGAAAAAAAAATTTGTTGTGACGTAGCATTTACCATGACCTTTGATACGCCCCGAAGTCATGGTGCACTGATCACACTCAAGGCACGGATCAATCTTAACATGGGTGCCCACAAGAAATAAAGATTAAGAGCACGATGTGACGATGATCATGTGCAGATCATGAAGTGCCTGAGAAATGCCCACATTTTAATTATTTGTGTCAATAGAAGAATTATAAGCAACCTCTAGAAATCTGACATTTTGTGATTAAAGTGTAAAAGTTGGCAGGTATGTACTATGACTTTGAAGCAGAAAACAATCATTTTGTCATTAAAGAAAGTCATGTATGCATTACGTTTTAATTGTTCCCTCTTGTGCTAGGGCCTTCATTTGTCTGTAATGTGCAACATGTAAAATAATATGAAATATACCTGAAGACAAAGAAAATACTAGCCTGCTAACATACGTTTACTCAGTACACTATTGACACGTCCTGATTTATTAAGCGTGCTCATCTGTCAATTCAGGCACAGAAGCAGGTAACTATATCTTCCGCTCTTGAGCTGAAACATACACAACCATGATCTCATAGGAACTAACTTTCGGGAGGTCAATTATGGGCACGCATTGCAGATAGTACTATGGATCAAGCATGGAGCTCACCACAATGCCCTCGAACTCTTCCCAACATACATTTATTGTCTAGCATCCTGGGCCAACCTTCTGGCCATGCTTTGAAGCTGTTATCAGGTTTCGAACCAAGCCCAATCACTTTCTGGCTTTGTTCTCCTCTTCGTCTTGCCATTTCCCCCTCATTTATATTTGTCATATTGAGGCAGATATGCGATGATTTTTCATTTGGGTGTCGTTTTGGCAAAATCAATTTCAAGTTCAACAAGTCACAGCGATTTTTATGGCCAAATTATTTTGCACTCATTGATCATGCAGACCTACCTGCACGGCGGCATGTAAACGGCAACTGAGTTTTCGTCAGATGTTATCTTAATATTTCATTAACAAACTTCATATAGACTTCTGCATGTTTGCAGCACTGACACATTGCGGCTGCCACTATATTGAGCTGCATGGCTGTGCACAGCACCATTACGGACTAAAATCTGCCAGTCTTTACTTATTGTACAGCCAACTTAATGAATAACCGAATAATGTTTTGTATATTGTTCTAAATTTAAGTACTTTCTGGCTAGCACTGTCGTGTTCTTGTAACTTTCGCAGGCCTAAAAATCTCAACAGACCATCTAGCTATTTGGTGTGATTTTTTAGCCATTATATTATCGCTGCGTTTGCCTGTTTTCCCCGTGCCTACCAATAATCAGTAGATATCATGCTGGTTCCTTATATCTGGAATTGGTGACTTTCCCAAAACCTCATAGTACCCAAAAGAAAATAAAGCCATCGCATACATGCAACAAACATTTAATGCACCCATGGAAGGGGAAGTAAATCGTAAAGACTTGAGTTACAAGCTAAGAGTAAGATGGCATTTTGACGTGAACAGCAGACTACAAAAAATACAGCAGTGGCACAAAACAAAGCGAATGAATAAATATTGTATAGCCAATGAGAACATTTTACTGTTTCAGCAAGGTGAGACGATGAGGGAAGCAGTACTGCACCCACCCCATAAAATACAGGCTTGACCGAAGGGTCCAAGACATCTCGAACATGATGTCCACACTTGACCAAACAAGAGGGGGCCATATCGAGAAGCGTCTACTCTGGCTACAGGAAAGGGAGCTCACAGGCCTTGTGTCAGAAGTCTGTGGCCTGGTGAAGTTACAAACCGTACTCTTGCAGATAGGTAATGGCCAGGTTTTGACTGGTTGCCCTGGTCCAGTGAAGTCTTGACGGGATGTCTTCAGCACAATCCATGCGGCGACTTTCCTACATGGTTTCCTCCATGTTCCAGCTATTCCCTTCATTCTTTTGACCCGGGGCTTCGTGGTCCGCAGTGTTTAGTCCGTTACCTAATATGTACAAATAGGTCCTTTAATTTTCCTGTTTTCCTGCCTTGAATGCCCTCATACCTATTTCAAACAGAAGAGGAAGATAGCAACACTCTTCTATCATGATTGTTCACATTAGAATACCATGAAATGAGCATGATGGGGATAGCCATGGCATCTGTCTCGGTTCTTTATATATTGTGCTGCAATACCCAGCACCCATACTGTGGCTGCAGACGTCATCTGTAGGTTTGTGAGTCGGGAGCACCTCCTGCTTGCTTCAGCTCCTGTCTGACCTTTCCCTTCAGCACAATTGGCCCAAAATTCACAAAGCCAGGATGACCCTGGAGGTGAATGACACATACTGTCAGCCCCACCTTCAGAGCAGCCGATGACCTGCCTATCGATGCGAAGGACAACTGCAATGATAACTGAAAAGCAGGCAAGGCTGGAACGGTAAATTTCTTCAGTGACATCCATTTTGAAGGCATACTAGCCCTTGAAGTGAAGCTCACATTGAGTGCAGACTTATCTCGCCACCACAACGATGACTGCTCCATAGATCATAAGTCTGGGATATCAAGTCTCATCGGAAGGCTGATCGTGCACGCCTAGCCCTTGAAACCACCAGCTGTGCGCCTGCCAATATTCTGCGCCTTCATCGTAATAAGTACTCCAAGGTTTTCAAGGCTGGAACGCTGAGGTCATCTCATCTGAAATTTGGAAGCTTTGTCCTTAAAGCAGCCGGTACCACCACGGCTGTATTAAAGATGGAAGGAACTACGAGGATGAATGATGTTTACAAACAATCATGTAGCATCCTTGGCTGTGCACTCACAAGTGTCCTAGGGACCTAAAATACTGAAATACGGGACATTGAGTGGCTGAGAAGTATGGGAATATTCTTGCACACTGACATCAAAGAAACGTGATAGAATGCTTACATCTGTGTCACAAATAGTTGTTAACTTCAACTTAGTTTGCTTTCAACAACAGTGTAGTAGCGGCTTGTGAATACTGTGAATTCTACATCTGCTGAAGTAAAGGGAAACTCGAGGTCCCATTGATCAAACTAGACATGAAAGCATGTTGCCAGCATCTATTCCAACATGTTGCCAAGCATGTATGCCAACAAGGATATTAATAAGCAGGGCATAGAGCTCGGATTGTTCAAATGACGAGAGGATGGCCATTCATGAAGCTAAGTAACTCGGTCTGAATATTGCTGCAAGAAATTAACGCTACGTGAGCAGCAATATTCTAACAGCAAATAGATGTGTTGCATGGGCAACAGTCATAGCTCCAAAAGCACAGAAACTCGGAGGCGAATCTGAATTTGGGCCGCAAAAGCCATGCCGATCTCTGTCAGCAGGTCTGCTATGCTCTGTAGGTCAATGGGTGCTGTGTCTGCCCTGAAGACTGCGACAGATTTCCTTTAACTGGGACTGATAATCCATCTGGCACCTCTGCTAAAGAAATGTTAAACATTTGTCCTAAAGACAAAAACGCAAAATAAAACGGGGGCAGGGTGGATGAAGCTTGCAGAAAAATAAGACAAGGATTCTCTGAGATAAGTTGTGGCAGTCGGAATCAGAACCAGAACGATAAGTCAAAGGAGAGTTTTTGCACTTCGGTGTGTGATCAAACGGACAGTCATCATACTGAAGGCATCAAGAAGAGCACGAGGATGAAGCGAAGGCACTTGGCAGCTTGGAAAGACAGATTCACGCACCCGAATGTAGAAAAATTACAGAAAACAACTCAAACACCCGAATACAATAAAAGAGTGAAAATAATACTTTAGGCTAAAAAAGGAATTTCGTTTCAAACACAGGGTTAAAATAACACTGCCCCACTGGACGATACATAAAACATTATAAACAGCTCCAAAATTGCGTAACTCTGCACACTCAACCTGAAAGGCTAAAATATATTAAATAAAATGTGTTCCTTGTGAGCAAATCGGGATGAGTGGCTTGGATAAGCTGAATATGTAGAGTTTTGGCTTGGCAGAAAGGTTATTCATTAGTTAAACTTATATTGTGGTGACCATGATAGGAGTTCGGCAATGGGAATGAAAAGTATATTTTTGTGCAGTAGTGTGAGAGTTAACGTGGACAGAAGTGCAATGTGTAAATAGGGTCTATTTTGGGCCGAAATACCGAGATATAAATTGCACTGGTATTGTACTGAATCAGGTTATCTCGACAGGAAGCAATAGCCCGCCCTTTAATTTGCATAGATTTTACCATACAGTTTGACAACACTTGCATAGCTGTTACACTACAGCATACCTCTGCAAAGCCAGATGGCTGTCATGCTAAATGTCATGTATAAAGCAGCCATATATGTCTATCCATGAGCAGGTATATCTGTTTTATCACTGTGCGCAAGTTCATTGTTGAGAGATACCGTTTGTTGTGCATAACATAAATTATGTCCTTGCATTTATGCTGGAAGGCAATATTTTTCAATTCTACCCTGCCCCCTGCTTGAGTGCACATGACAGAGTTGATGCTGCTTCAAGCTTCAATAATTCTTGTGCCAGTTACAGCTATGCAAGCCAATATTTGCACCAAGAAAATGTTACTTAGCTCCTTGAGGTTTTTCAAATAAAGTACTTTACCAACCAAAATTTGCCAGGGGGCTATCCGCCTTCGACTTTTCTTTGGCATTTACAACACATCTTCAGACCATAAATGCTTATTCAAAGCACCCACTATACTTTAGGCCGAACATCTTGGACAAAGTTCCAATTGATGAGGTACTGAGATGATATGTTCAATTATTCCGTTTTTTGTCCTTAATTTAAGGCTTTAAGGCTCTAAAAATATAATGACAAGCCTTGGAGTGGCGTTATTTGGTATAATAGCTTTCATAGAGCCGGTTTCGGTTTTGTTTTCTAGGCGGACACAGTGTAGTGACATCACAGCAATCTCCAGTCACAACACTCCTATCTCCTATGTGGTCACGTATGTGGTCACGTGGGAGAAGGACATTGCGACGTTTTGACACTCTCTTGAGGCCTCGGGCTAGCTCGGTCAACTTGTGTGCTGCTAATTGTGAAGGCCAATGTAGCAGCATTTCGGACGACTGAATGAGCTAAAGCGAGTGTCACAACATCGCAATTTCCTGTTCCCACATGATCATATACTGCGTCCTAACATCAGGGCACAGTATCCTCCTGGCAAACAAACGTGGCTGTAAAGAAGCTACTGTATTAAATTATTTCCGGCGGTTTGAGGCTTCACCCTTCTAACGCTGTATGTCGTCTTCTCTCGACCCATCTTCAGCACTGTTAAATTAAAATATAAACGTGCATTAACCAGCTCAGTTAAGCACACTCGGGAAGTATGTAATACCAAGCGCTCTTTATCCCCTTCCATGTCGCACGTTACCCCGATGGGGGCGAAATGCAAGGACTTCTATGTATTTCGCATTTGGTGCACATTAAGGAAACCCAGCTGGTCAGAATAATTGCGGAATCCACCACTACGGTGTGCCTGATAATCATATCAATGTTTTGGCATGTAAAACCCCACAATTCGTTTCATTCTTACCAGTAGTGGCTAATGTATTTTTAAAATCTCAGTTGGCAGGGTGTCTTACCTGCTCAGAAAAAAATACATTTGCTACTTTCTGTGCTGTGCCATGGATTATGCATTGCCTTCGATCAAAAGCCTGACAAAGCATTGACACACATCTTGGCTTGAGCGTGGCATTAGTTGAAAATGCGAAGCACTGCTTCTGAGCTGAGATTGTCTTTGGCCGTTTTTACCGAAAAAGCTACGGACGGACCTAGTTTACCGAAGGCACAGAAAGATTTAAACATCCCACACAATGTGTACAAGTATTTCATTTCAAAATGGAACAAAATGGAACACAAGCTGCACACCTGGCAAGTACTGCTTGTACAATTCACGGAAAGCTAAGTCTACCAATCTTGCTAGAAAGCACTCCAGAAATGATGTACTTCAGCAATTACGAAACTATACAGCAACGACCAAAGTCTAAGAATGCAAGGTATGCGCTGAAAAATTTTGGGGAGCTATTGCAAAGAAACTGCGGGTAAATTATTATGCTACTATGAAAAAGCTTTTGGCAGACCAGTTATTTGTAATATTTTAGCTTGATGGCACAAAGTTGCATTGCTTAGACAAAGGAATACTGTTAAGTACTTGGGTCATGGCTTTCAGTGAAAGGCAAAAATGAAGTTTAACACAGCCACCTACGTGCTTTATCTGTTTGGACAGTGATATAAAGAGAAGGAGGCTCCGTAGCACATTAAGAATAATGTATGTAGGACATGCCCAAAAGTTATTAATAAGGCAGGTGACATCGGTGGTATTTTTGGCTTCTGTTCCGAACATTAAAATATGGACCAGATTCTCTCTACAATCACTCCTTTATCATCAGGTTTATAATGTTACCCTTTCTTATACACTAAATTTATAAAAAGGAGCAGCAGACAGGCTTCACACAAATCGGATAGCAATTTCTTTTCACAAATTAGCTTAATAGCATCAGCATTAGGCCAATTTCCATGATCCCGTTCATTAAGTACTACTTGGAACATGCACAGAGGAAAGATCACTTATGTTGATATCAATTACAGCTGCACGGTTCTCGTAACTTTCATGCAACCAGAGGGGTTCCATGCTGTAATGTCTTCCTAGTTGTATTAGTATGTATGGAAGACAGGCGTAGTAATATATCTACACTAAGTCAAAATATGTTCATTAGTGACGATGCTTCTTTGTTTTGTATTTCTTTTTTAACTTCGAAGAAGAGAAATGAGTGCAAGATGATGGTTGGTGGTACATTTAGAGTGCCACAACAAATGTAATAATAAAAATAGAGTTGCCGTGAACCTGTAGAACGGATATTCAATATATAAAGAAGTGAACCTTAGCAAAGCTGCACAACCATAAATGAAGACAGTTCAAGTGCATATACTAGTTAAAAACAAGCTTAAAATATAACGTACCACATATTAATTTAGTCATCATATTTACCACTCATAGATGCTAGTGTGGTGGAGTTAGTGATCACAATTGATCCTTCAAAAAACCCATTGTTGTAGAAACAACGAAATCCGTGTTCCTGTTTGGTTTTGAGACCATGACTTAACTTATAAACCAGGTGTTCCATACATGACATGGCAGCAGTTTCATTCTTTTCTTTCTAATGCAGGCACAATCCAATAATTCTAACACAGTGTATTTGACCACATTTGAATGTTTCAACAATACAAATGCTGAACTCTTAAGAATACTAAAGGGAAATATTTTCATGTGGGTTGTTCCATCAGTCAATACAGTCATCCTTAGTCCACTATAGCTGCTCTTGTCCTAAATATTTAACGATGTGTAATATTGGGAGATGTTCAACAAGTAAGCACCATCGGAAGATAAATAAATTTTGTACACCACAGGTCTTAGAACAGTTACCCATTGACAAGAAGCTCGTAAAATTGACATAGTGCTTAAGAAACCCGAGCCTGTTAAAGTCAGCAAGGGCTTTCCAAGTTTAAAAGCTGTCCATGAAGAAAGATGTGTTTTCAGGTAACACTATATCATAGTAAATACAAAGGGCAAGTGGAACAATAGGTTTATATTCGGTCATGGCGAGGACATTATGTAAAATGATGAGATACTTTCAGCTGGCCACAGAGTTGACAGTGCAAGCCTTACATTAGTTCGGCTTCCCTAAAGGGCTGCCACAGTAGATTGACGCCTACTTGTATGTAATGGTTCATTTGAAGTTTTGTTGATTGTTTTCGTCGCCACAGCCGAGAGAACCCTTAGCACACCCCTTTTACTATCGCAAAATTATCCTTGCCTTCAAAGCTTTCCACTTCCCCTTTCCATAGTCTTCATTTTAATATTACGGACCTGCTTGTCCTCCTTGACCCTTGTGAGCGATGAGCTATGTGTAAATCAATTGTTGCCCTAATGAAGGCAAGTACTTTTGTCCAAGCGTTGATTCCAGGCAGAAGATTCTCTTGTTCAGTGACTGCCGGTCATTTAAATATATGTGGTGTTCTACTTGCTCCACACAATATCTTGTACAATAAGGTCTAATTTGAAACCACCGTTAATTTCTGGTGAAGTGGTGCCTTAGTTGGCCAGGCCATTGCCTGACCAAGTGTGCTGACCAACTTGCTATCTCTGGTTAAGGCATAAGTAGAAGGGCATCTGAGTCGCTCAAGTGAGTATGGGAAAAAAACATTTCAACAATAACTTGGTTTATTCTCAAATAAGAATAAGTTATTTTGATAGGGCTACCTTTCTGGACTCGCTGGATTGAAAAAGCACACATGCATGAATCACTGCAGGATTTTATATGAAAAGCTAACATTTCTATTGCGTCATTAATTCACTGTACAAGTAAATTATCTATTTCATTATTGTGGAAAGTTGGGTTGGTTGATGATTATTCATCATACCTTGCAGCGACTGTCATGTATTCTTGTGTGTCTTCGCTTGTCCTTGTCAGTGCGCTGCTTCACCACCAAGATACAATATTCTATTTCATATTTCGCAAAGGCTAACCTTGGAAGCTTTCGATGACAGTAGATAAAGAACTATCAACTGAAAACGCTGACTACCTAAAACATATAGACCATCAGAACACCGACATGATCGGGTAAAAAGAAAGCAGAGCAGTTCCTGACTGCCACCTTTATTTCCATTACAAGAGAACATGCCACACAGGTCGGACACATAAATTGGGCAGCCACAACACAACCGCTCCTGAATTTCAAAGGTGCAAACGCCCCGTCGAAAATTGTAATGTGTAGTTCGGAAATCATATTAGAGTGTGTTTTGTATGTATTGGTAGTGCGCTATCAAGGAACTGTGACCCAGAAAATCGTGAAGCTAGTACAAAATCAGCTATATTTATACATCCTTCGCTGCAACCCAGAACGTTACCAGAAAGCAGTTCTTGCCTTTTACACTTATACCCGAAGGCAGATTCGAAACCATGCATGTTTTGAGTGTTCAAAAAACAGAGCTATCTTTTACAAGTACCGCATCGTTAACCTGCACAATGCCTTGTATTACATTGGAAATAGCAAGAAAAAGAATATCAAAAACGAAAATATGAAACTTAGAAATGAGTAAATCATTGCGCATTGTCCAAGTTTCTAAATACAAGCACATACACATTTTATGGACGACTGCAAACAGCAGACAGAATTAATTACTGATTGGTAGCGAACACCAAAAGACACGTAGAATGAGCCGAATGAGTGCTGATTCGCAGGGTCTGTGAGATCCCTGTGACCATTGTGAAAATGGACAGCAGTTCATGGCGAGAACCATTCGAATATGTACTTCTACTGAATATGTACGAAGAATATGTACACCCGGCCGCAAAATAGTACGGACCACGAAATCTGAGAAAAAGCTGAATATCTCCGCAATCTCACAACGCAGCCTAGTATTTGCATTTCGGGCCTGCACTAGAATATGCTAGGAGCATTTTAGTATACAGTATTACTGGCTACTGCTACAGGCTGTTCGGGGATTGAACGTTTTGTAACATCCCGTGGTCCGTAAACTTTTGTGGGTGAGTGTACTTCTGACATGCAACCCGCCGTGGCTGCTCAGTGGTCTATGAGGTCGGGCTGCTGACCACGAGGTCGCGGAATCTAATCCTGGCCACGGCGGCCGGATTTCGATGTGGGCGAAATGCGAAAACACCTGTGTACTCAGATTTAGGTGCACGTTAATGAACCCCAGGGAGTCCAAATTTTCGAAGACCCCACTACGGCGTGCCTCATAATGAGAAAGTGGTTTAGGCACGTGAAACCGCATTATTTATTTTTTTTTACTTCTGACATGCAGCTTCTCTGCAGTACAACGTAATAATGAATCTCACTGACAAAAAACTAGCAAGTTGGAAACATCTTACTCGCACGAAGACACTATATCCGCGACTCAAACTAAACAGCTACAGGTTTCATTTTGCGGATGGTTTATAATAGTACCAGTGCAGTCGGATATTTATACAACACGTCGAATACATTTTCACCGCAGCGCGAACCTTATGCGATGAGGCCGCTAGATTTTGGTGTAAAGCTTCATCGCAGCCACCGCACCTGCTGAGCATACGTAGTAAAAACTATGTATATATATATATATATATATATATATATATATATATATATATATATATATATATATATATATATATATATATATATATATATATACTGGCTACCTGCGAGACCCTGAACATTGCGAAAACATGAGGAAGCGCAATGTGTTCACCTGAGTTTCAAATTTTTTTCCGATAGCGCTTCAATGCATCAACCTTAATGCTGCTGTGATGCCCTTTTGCAGACAACAGTTATGCATTGCAGCTATTGCCTGAGTTAATTAGTTGGTTTTATTGTTGGTCGCGAGTGGTGTGTGGGTGTGGTCCCGATACAGTCATTGACTATGGGACCTCTTTCAGTATATTATTCTTTTTTGTAACCTGTAATCTATAATCAATAAAATTAATTTCAATTATTACTTTTATTCATTAAGAGGGCGCGAACAGAGAGTAATCATGCGGGCTAAAACAACGGCTTAAAACACAACACTAGGAACACCTCTGAATGCCTATAGGTACATATCAGATGGTTCAGTGCTCATACTGTAAGTGGAGACTACGTGTACGCACTTGTGTAATTAGGGAATCTTACTACAGTCCCCGTGAGAGTTGAACTGAACCCTCTTTCAATCTAAGTATGTTTCACGGCAATGCAATTTGTATAGCTTACCACATAACTCTACTGTATTGCGGTGAAGATAAAGCAAATCTGTCGACAACCATTTAGAAACACATACAAGACCTTTGCCCACGTGTAGGTGTGTGTGTGTGTGCGTGTGCGTGTGTATATATTGTGACGAAGAAGATCGGCAGGCTGAAAAGCCCCGTTGCCATCGCGTGAAACGCGATGGCAACGGGGCAACGGGGCAACGGGGCGATGGCAACGGGGCAACGGGGCTCAAGGTAATCATCCGTCCCTCTCGGGAACGGATGATTACCTTGAGGTCGTTTCGAGGCAGCGGTGGGAGTCGGGGTTGTCGGTGAAACGATGGTTGTCGGGGTTGGAGGGGTGGATTGGTGGGAGTCGATGTTTTCTTCCGACCGTACTTAACAGTGAGCCAGTCTCCGCCGGCAGGTTCATCAGGAAGTGGGATTTGCGCGTGCTCGAGAATCATCTCGGTGCCATCACTGGTGGCCATTGGTGCACCGAACTCGGTCAAGGTCTTCGGCTAGACCGTACCCGTCGTTAGGCTTAGCTGGGCGGGCGCCTCTTGCGAAGTTCAGAGTCCGGTAATTCGTGGAGCAAGCGACTCACAGTATAGCCTTGGGTGTCCACGTGTTCCGTTCGACGTAAGGAGTCGATTGAGGCAGGTTGTGGCGGCGCTGACGTCAATTATCCAGGGTTTAGCGATGTAAAGGCGGAACCCATGTGCAGTGCAACCGTGCGCAGCCTCTTCTTCTTCTTTTCGCCGTCCTCGAGTTCAAAGCTGGCTTCTCACTCATGTGCGTCTCCAACCCATCGGCTGAACCAATTACTTTACGCCGCCGTGAAAGCCTTGGCAGAGCAGAGCCACTGACCTCATCTTCAATATTTGACACGATGGACGACTCCACTTATCTTGCTGCTCTCGAGGCATCGCCTTCTCAGTCACTGCCGCGTTCTTTTACGCCAGCTATAGCCAGTGACCTTACGACGACGCAGCGCGACGAACTTCTTCGCTTGCTCCAAGGCTTCTCTTCGTCTTTTGACTGCCAAGCAACATCACTCGGCCGCACAACGACTGTTTCGCACACTATCGACACTGGGAGCCATGCCCCAATTCGACAGCGCCCTACCGAGTATCGGCGACTGAAAGACGCGTTATCAATGATCAGGTGAACGATATGCTAAATCGCGGTGTCATCCAGCCTTCTAATCGTCCTTGGGCATCACCAGTCGTCCTAGTTAAAAAGAAAGAAGGCACCATACGATTTTGCGTCGGTTATCGAAGGCTTAACAAGATTACCCGAAAGGATGTATACCCGTTGCCACGTATTGACGACGCACTTGACTGTTTGCAAGGAGTGGAGTTTTTTTCCTCCTTAGATCTCTGCTCTGGCTACTGGCAGCTGCCCATGGCTGACGCTGACAGTTCGAAAACCGCGTTTGTAACACCAGACGGCTTGTATGAATTCATTGTAATGCCGTTCGGTCTGTGCAATGCGCCCGCCACCTTCGAACGCATGATGGACGGCATCCTACGCGGCCTGAAGTGACATACTTGCCTCTGCTACCTCGACGTCGTTGTCGTCTTTTCTCCTGATTTTCCGACCCATCTTCGGCGTTTACATCAAGTTTCTACGAGTCTCCGGAATGCTGGTCTGCAGCTTAAATTAAAAAAGTGCCGATTTGCAGCTCAAAAACTGACTATATTAGGCCACGTTGTCTCCAAAGAAGGCATTCTTCCTGATCCTGCTAAACTTCGCGCCGTATCTGAATTTCCAAAGCCCACTAACTTGAAAGCACTACGCAGCTTCATTGGCCTATGCTCTTATTTTCGACGTTTCGTTCGCAATTTCGCTACTGTGGTCGCACCACTAAACCAACTTCTCCAAGGAGACAATGAACTTTCTGCTTGTTCGGAAGCCTCTGATGATGTCTTTACGACTCTTCGTCACCTACTCACGTCTCCGCCAATCTTGCGTCATTTTGATCGCAGCGCACCTACAGAACTTCACACTGACGCAAGGGGTGTCGGCCTTGGTGCCGTGCTCGTACAACGTAAGAACACTAGTGCCGAATACGTAGTCGCCTATGCCAGTCGTGCCCTCACGAAACCTGAGGTCAATTACTGAGTAAGAGAAAAAGAGTGCCTGGCTATCCTATGGGCTCTTCAAACATTTCGTCCATATTTCTACGGTTGACGCTTTGACGTGATGACGGATCATTACGCTCTTTGCTAGTTGTCCAACCTAAAAGACCCGTCGGGCCGCCTCGCTCGGTGGGCCTTCCGAATCCAGGAATATGATATCCGTGTCGTCTATCGCTCTGCACGCAAACACGCCGACACCGATACCCTCTCGCGCTCCCCAGTTACTTCAGACAGCAGCACTTCTACCGACAGACATGACATCTCACCACTTGACATCCTGGACGCGGCATCGGAGCAACGAAAAGACCCATGGATCGTCATGATGTTCGACTTTTAGTCAAATCCTCCGAAATTCGGCACCTCGAGCGCTATGCCGACAGGCGCAGCATTTCACAACCCGGGACGGACTTTTATACCGCCGCGACTACCAGAATGACGGCCGCGTATGGCTCTTAGTAGTGCCTCGCCACCTACGACAAGAGTTCTGCTCCGCTTTTCATTCTGACCCGAAGTGTGGTCATGGCGGAGTGTCAAAAACTTACACACGGCTTCGCCTACAATATTAATGGCGAGGGATGTACACCTTCGGCCACAAATACGTACTCTCCTGCATTGCCTGCCAGCGACGCAAATGCGTCCCGCATCTCTCCACTGCACCTCTCCAACCACTTCCCTGCCCAGCTCAGCCATTTGACCGTGTCGGCATTGATATATATGGGCCTCTTCTATCTACTGGCGCTGGCACCCGATGGATTGTTGTCGCCGTAGATCATTTGACACGGTATGCTAAAACCGCCGCTTTGCCTGCCACATCAGCAAAAGACGTCGGTCGCCTCGTTCATTCTAAAGAACATTGTTCTCCGCCATGGCGCACCTCGTGAACTGTTGAGCGATCGGGGCCGCGTATTCCTCTCAGATGTCCTGCTCTCACTCCTATCTGAATGCCAAATTATTCACCGCACTACTACTGCTTATCATCCACAGACCAATGGCTTAACAGAACGATTCAACAGAACTCTTGCTGACCTGCTATCGATGTATGTTGCATCTGACCACTCATACTGGGACCTTGTACTTCCGTTCGTCACTTACGCATATAACACTGCCTCTCAAGCCACTACCGGATTCTCACTATTCTTTCTGCTTTACGGCCGCCATCCCTCCAGCACCATTGATACGGTTCTCCCGTACCGGCCGGACCCTGCTGAATGCTCACCTCTTTCTATGGTTGCTCAGCACGCCGAGAAATGCCGCCAACTAGCCCGTTCTTTGACGTCTGCTCAGCAGTGCCGCCAAAAGGAACGCCATGACCTCAATCCTCCCCCTCGCCCCTTCCCCGTCGACTCACTCGTGTGGCTTTGGGTCCCGCCTGTTGCTGCTCCTGGCCTTTCGTCCAAGCTCCTTCTGAAGCACCACGGGCCCTACCACGTGGTTGCACAAACATCACCAGTGAACTTCGTGTCGAATCCGTATCGCCATCTTCCGATCTGCGTTCTGCGTCGTCGGGGGCGAGAGACTGTGCACATTGACCGGCTGAAGCAGTATTACGATCCGCCCACCTCTTCCTAGGTCCCCAGGATGGCTACTCTTCAATTGTGACGAAGGAGATCGGCAGGTTGAAAAGCCCCGTTGGCATCCCGTGGCACGTACCCAGTTCGTTCGCTGGCTGCGCCCTACCTGCTGGTGCTGAGTTTGTCGCTGCTGCAGTACGAGCCGAATAACCCCGCTTTACAATATATATATATATATATATATATATATATATATATATGTATATATATATTGTAAAGAAGATTACGAACGTGCGCACAGCCCTAGACCACCCCTGGAACACCACTGCCATCGCTAACCCGTGGCGTACGCCGGACAATCGCCCTATATGCTTCGCATGTCGATGTCCCGGTCATGTCGCAAGGTTCTGCCGCCGCCGATCGCAGGCGTTCGTTGACGATCACCGAGCGCCCAATGTGCCGCCTGATTGAAATGCGCCTTACAGACCCTTCGACCCATATCCAGCTCGCTCCCAGACTGATCGCCGTCCTCGCTTCGAACGCCTCCGATCACCCTCTGCACGTCGCCGATCGCTTTCCGTATGCGTCGACGACCCGTCTCTAACGAAGAGGGAAACTACACGACGCAGTTCTTGCCTTGTATCGTCATGCCGAAGTCTTCCTCCTTTACCTGCCAATGTCATTGATGTGTTTATCAAAATGTCGCCTCAGTCGCCCTCGTCGATACCGGTGCCGCTATTTCAGTTATGTATGCTAGGTTTTGCCGTTCGCTTCGTAAAGTGACGACGTCTCTGTCTGGATTATCGCTACGAACGGCGGGTGCTCCACCCATTTTCCCTACCGCTGCTTGTACTGCCAATGTGACCATACAGGACGTTTTGTACACGATCGAATTCATAGTTATTTCGTCGTGCTCCCACGCCGTTATGCTAGGATGGGATTTTCTCTCATGCCACAATGCCATCATCAATTACGCTCGGGCTGAGATTGAACTTTTTCACTTTGGTGACATGGCCTGCGTCGATGCTCCTCCTGCCGCTAAAATTCTCGTGAAAGAAGACACCTGTATTCCCCCGTGCTCTTCAGCATTCGTACCAGTCTACTGTAGTACCATATCCGAGAGTACGGTCTTCTTCATGCCCTCTCATCCCTTTGTTACCCGAAAAGCGCTTTGCAGCTCTTGATCTTGCCGCCGGTGTCAGCACGATGCCCATTTGCAATCATCTTTCATCGCCGCTATCACTGCTCCGCCGCGAATGTCTTGGTTACGTCGAGTCGGTCGATTCAATACGAATTGTCTCCGTCCTCGACGAAGTGCCTTCTACTGCCGACCATGAATTGAGTGCCCTCTCCCTACCCGACTCAACATGGACTGGTGTGTTCAGCCCATTCATCGCCGAAGATCTGACGCACTCGCAGCGATCTCAACTTCTCGCACTCCTTCAGCACTTCCGCCATTCTTTCGACGTTGCGCAAACATCTCTTGGCCGTGCATCGACGGTCGAGCATTAACACTGACTCTCACTCACCATTGCGACAAAGACATTATCACGTGTACCGCTACGGAACATCGCGTCATTGCAGACCAGGTCGATGACACTCTCCGTCGAGGCGTCATTCAACCTTCCCAAAGCTCATGGGCCTCTCCTGTGGTCCTCGTCACCAAAAAAGACGGTTCCATCCTCTCCTGTGTTGATTTTCGACGGTTGAACAAGATCACGCTGAAAGACGTCTACAATTACCACGCATTCATGATGCTCTGGACTGTTTGCAGGGAGCCGAGTTCATTTCTTCGCTCGATTTGCGATCAGGCTATTGGCAGGCTCCGATGCAGAGGCCGATAGCCCAAAAACTGCCTTTGTTACACCAGATGGCTTCTATGAATTCACCGTCATGCCTTTCGGACTTCGCGACGCACCTGCGATGTTCGAATGAATGATGGATAATGTTCTGCTTGGCCTCAAATGCACAATCTGTCTTCGCTATCTTGACGACATTGTAGTGTTCGCCCCTGATTTCGCAACGCACCTGCTCCGCATCCAGCACGTACTCACTTGCTTCACCACCGCCGGGTTGCAACTTAACTGAAGAAGTGTCGATTTGCTGTTAGTCAGCTCACAATTTTAGGCCATGTGGTGTCAAAGGAGCGCATTCGCCCGGATCCCGAGGAACTACGTGCTGTTACTGCTTTTCCGAATCCTACCACTATGAAAGAGCTAGGCCGTTTTATCGGCCTCTGCTCTTACTTCCGGCGATTCGTTCGAAATTTGACGTCAATTATATCGCCTCTCACGCAGCTCCTTGGCGGCGCTAGATATTTCTCGTGATTGTCTTCAGCGTGTGAGGACGCCTTCAAAACCTTGCGCCGCCTTCTCACGATGCCACCCATTCTTCACCATTTTGACCCTCAAGCGCCAACCGAAATTCATACCGATGCAAGCGGTGTAGGCCTTGGCGCTGTGTTTGCACAGCGTCAACCTGGCCACATAGAATACGTCGTCGCATACGCGAGCCGCACGTTAACCAAGGCGGAGACGAATTACTGCGTTACAGAAAAGGAGTGCGTGGCCATTGTGTGGGCGCTTGGCAAGTTTCGCCCATATTTATACAGCCGTTCGACGTAGTGACCGACCACCACGCACTATGTTGGCTGTTGACGTTCAAAGATCCATCGGGCCGCCTTGCGCGCTGGGCATTGCGAATCCAAGAATATGACATTCGCATGGTTTACCGTTCCGGGCGAAAGCACTCCGATGCTGACGCACTATCCCGATCGCCCCTTCCCCCGAAGGCCAATGACGACTCCACCTGCGAGTGTGCATCGCCCTCTCTGGACGTTGACACTATCGCTGCTCACAGCGTAATGATCCCTGGACTGCATCTCTGCTAGACCTTTTCTCGGATACGTCGAAAGTTCCGGCGTCACGTACGCTTCGGCGCCAAGTTCCTCATTTTGCGATTCGCGACCAGCTACTATATCGACGCAACTATGCCCAAGAGGGACGCACCTGGTTACTCGTCCTTCCAAGAATCTTGCGATCAGAGCTCTGCTCTTCGTTCCACGTCGACGCTCAGTGTGGCCACGCGGGAGTCTTCAAAACCTACGAAAGACTTCGACACCGCTATTACTGGCGGGGAATGTACTCGTTCGTCCGCTCTTTTCATGAGTGCCAACGCCGCAAAGCGCCACCGCACAACTCTGCCGGTGAACTCCAGCCTTTACAATGCCCATCCCGACCCTTTGATCGCGTGGGCATAGATCTCTACGGGCCACTTCCGTTGACTCCTACCGGCAACAGGTGGATAATCGTTGCGGTAGACCACTTAATCCGTTATGCGGAGACTGCTGCTCTGCCAAATGCTACAGCGCAGGAGGTCACCAATTTCATACTTCGACGTTTTCTTCTTCGTCACGGAGGTCCACGTGAACCTTTAAGTGACAGAAGCCACGCCTTCTTATCTGAAGTCATCGAACGACTGCTTGCTGAATGCGCTATTGTTCATCGTAAATGCACTGCTTATCACCCACAGACTAACGGTGCGACGGAACGCTTTAATCGAACTCTGGGTGACATGCTCTCCATATATGTGTCACCTGATCACTCTAATTGGGACCTAGTTCTTCCGTTTGTCACCTACGCCTACAACACCGCGTCTCAGAACGATACTGGATTCTCACCCTTTTACCTTCTTTATGGCCGTCATCCTTCGCACACAATGGACACCATTCTACTCTACCGGCCAGACCCATCTGAATGGCTGCGGATCTTGGAAGCCACCAGACACGCCGAGGAATGTCGCCAGCTGGCCCGCCGATTCACCTCGGATGACGAGAACCGTCAAAAAGCCGTTCACGATGCCCAGAACTCGACTGCCACTTTTCTCCCGGGCGCTCTCGTTTGGTTGTTAGTGCCACACCGCACGCCTGGGATCGCTTCAAAACTCCTTCCGAAGTATGACGGACCATACCGCGTTCTCGAGAGAACATCACCCGTCAGTTACCTGGTTGAGCCGCTAACGCCACCGTCCGACATGCGACGTTATAACCGCGAAGTCGTTCACGTTCAGCGTCTCAAGCCGTATCACCATTCTACCGCCCTTCCAGAAAACTAAGTCGCCACGATGGCTCCTTTATTTCCGCGGTCATCTTCCGTCATTTTTCGTCATCTTCCATTGTAAGGAAGATGACGAACGTGCGCACAGAGTCAGCAGCATCGGCAGCATCAAGCGCGCAGCAGAGGCTCGAGATCGGGAACTGCTCGGTGCATCGCAGGACCGGCGGTCGCTACGAACCCCAATAAATCTCCTCTATAGTATATATATATATATATATATATATTAGAACTGATGCTTCTCTGCACTGCATTTTTGTACAATTGAACCCATAAAATGTCTATGTTGCGGTGAAGCTAATTAAAGCAAATTTGTCGAGCATTACGGGATGCATACAAGACCTTGCCCACATGTGCATTTATGCAAGCTATGACTATACTCTAAAAAATGTTTACACCTTTTGTGTTGCATTTTGCCCCCAAACAATAATTGTCATTGGTCTTCCCGCATTTACCTTCTTTAACGCTGCGAGGCCGCTACTTCCTTGTCACGAACGGCATGCGCGCAATCAGCTTGACACAGCACTCTCGACAGTAAAGTATCGAGCGCCGAATTTTCAAGAGAGGAAATGCAAGTAAGGGAGATGACGATTATCACTGTGGGACAAGACAAGCACCAAAGGGTGTAAACTTTTTTAGAGTGTACTGTGGACTGTCAGTGGCCGTGAAACCTTCAACACCTAGCTCCTCTCACTCTCTTTTGAGAGAAAATTTAATTGCATCTAGAGAAGCCCCAGCCCCAGGCTTGGAAAACTTGATGCTCCATGTTAGATGGCAAGGGACTAAAGAAAGGAAGTGAAAAAAAAAGAGCACACTGACTTACACATACACGCGTGCAAAATGCACTACCACAAAAGTGTTTTTCTCATTGCATTCGTGGAGCACAGCACAGATCTATTTTTATTTGCACCACAAATCGTGCGTCGTGTGGCTACTGAATTTCTAAGGACAGCCCTCACATTTACAAAGCCTCTGCAAGTAAATCAATGGCGCCTGTCCTAGTCAACAGAACAGGGGGATATATGTATGGCATGCTGGAAAAATAATTCTAAATAAATCCTTCTTGAGCGCATGGCTGTTAACGAGACCTTTAGCATTTTGAAATGTAAGTTTAGCTCTGAACTGGTTAAATTGGTGATATAGCCGTGGTCGAGGTAGCCTTTCAAATCAAACCCAGGCCCTCAGTCCCCAGCAGCTGCGAAGCAACTGCTGGGGACTGTGGTCAGACCGGCGACGCAGCAGAGGGTGCTAAGAATCCTCGGCTCCGGACAGGCCGCCATTGGAATCTGAACCTGGCTACGTTTAACGCTAGAATGTTATCTAGAGAGGCGAGTCTAGCAGTGCTATTCAAGGAATTAGAGGGCAGTCAGTGGGATATAAGAGGGCTCTGTGAAGTTCAGAGGACGAGAGAAGCATATACAGTGCTGAAATAAGGGCACGTCCTGTGCTACCGGGGCTGAGCGGAGAGACGAGGACTAGGAGTCGGATTCCTGATAAATAAGGATAACGCTGGTAACATACAGGAATTCTATAGTATTAACGAGAGGATGGCAGGTCTTGTTGTGAAACATAATAAGAGGTACAAATTGCATTTTGATATTGCATTTTTGCAGCAGCGGCAACGTTACAGCGACGACGTACTCAACATCGTGGGCTTCTTCCACGCAGGCCTGTTCCACATCAAGTTCTCCGGCTTAATATAAGCTGATCACCTAGCTGTGCGCTTGTCATATCAGCAAAGCTTCGTCACCTGGCCATATGACACGTGCTGCTGGAGGCCTGTGACGTAAAATGGACTTTCATTTTCATTGGCTCTTCGAAGAGAAGACTACTACAAAAGCGGCGAGCGCTCCCGCTCAAGGTTTCATTTTGGCAGCAGCGGCAACGGTACAGAGACGCCGTACTCACAATCGTGTGCTTCTTCCACGCAGGCCTGTTCTACATCAAGTTCTTCGGCTTAACATAAGCTGATCGCCTAGCTGTGCGGTCATCATATCAGCAAAGCTTCGACACCTGGCCGCATGACGCGTGCTGCTGGAGGCCTGTGACGTAAACTGGACTATCATTTCCATTGGCTCTTCGAAGAGAAGACTACTACAAAACCGGCGAGCGCTCCCGCTCAAGGTCTCATTTTGGCAGCAGAGGCAACGGTACAGCGACGACGTACTCACAATTGTGTGCTTCTTCCTCGCAGGTCTGTGCTGCTCTGTTTTACTGAATTTATTTTTGCGTTTGGTTTCCTGCTGTTGCTGCTGCTGTCACGCTGTATTTGCATTGCAATGTCTAAAGAAATCAGGGCTTTTTTCGACGAACTGAAACATGAACTTTATGCAAAGTTTAAAAATTTTAGAGATACATTTGATAGTAATTTTCGAAAAGAAATGAGGGAGGTGAAGACCAGCCTGACGTTCATTAGTAAAGAGTGTGATAGAATAAAAGCGGAGAACAAAGAAGTGAAAGAGGCGAAGGTTCAACTTGAAAGTCGGTGGAGTGACCTTGCACAGCAGTTGAGGGCTGATGAAAGTCGTCTCCTCCATGCCGAACCATGCTCTCGAAACACAAATGTTGAAATTAAAGGTGTTCCTTGCAACATGCCACAGAACCTAACCGAGAATATAGGTAGAATTGCAGCAAAAGTGAATGGCTCTATTTTGCCAACTGCCATTGACGTAATTCACCGCGTCCTGACAGCAAACTCGGCAGTAAAAGATATATTTGTGCAGTTGAATCGGAGGCAGGTCCGTGAGGCCTTTCTTCAGAAAGCGCGCGCTGCAAAATTGTTATGCTCTGGCATTGGTTTTGATCCTGACATGCGAATTTTTGTTAATGAGCGCCTTTGCCCTGAACTCAAGCGCATTTTGGGCGAGGCAACTGCGCAGAAGCGCCAAGCCAAATGGAAGCATTTTTGGGTGCGCAATCGTAAAATCTTTGCTGCAGCGGTATCTGCAGAGGAATCTTTGCACAATGGTAAAAAATACATGCAGAACTGACATTGCGAGGCTCACTGCATTATCAGATAGTGTCTAAAGCAAAAGGTGTCACTTGCTCAGAAATGGTAACATTTGAAAACATGTCGCATGTCTATGCTTCTTAAACGAAGCGCACTTGCAGTGCGACATGTTTATTCTGTAGAAGTTTTGTCATACCCTCGTACGTCCCTTGTAAGGATATTATACCCAAAACGAATTGCGTCATATTACGTTGTTGTATCCCTGTGCTTAAGGTTGTGGCACTAAACAGTTTGTGCTGTGATGACGCATCCAATTTGATTGCCCAAGCTTATATCGTACAAATTCACAATCCCACGTGGATATTGTTACTGTACCAGAGATATCTGCATAAGTCAGCAAGAACTCGGCCTTGCAGTTACACATGTTGCGCTTGCCAAATATTTTCCGTATCGTCACGTACTTTATTCTTCTTATCATTTTTTGATGACAGTCAATCGGTATTTTGAATGTGTTTGCCCCTGTGAACTGGGATCTAGTGTAAAAAAAAGGCTTGTTCTCCGCGTTGCATTTAAACATTCACTCAATGAGGCATAAACACGAGCAACTAGTTCAGCTGAGACATAATCTTCCAGTATGTTTTGTTTGTTTTATGTTTACTTAAACATGGTGCGCCCAAGAAAGTTATCTCATTTCGATGGAATCATTCTCGCGCTTTTCTTGAACAGAAGGACCCGTGGGGGAGGCCTGGCAGTCTATATTAAATATTGTTACGCATTCGAGCTTGTTGATGAATTTTCAGTTATAACAAATGACTATGAAATTCTCACATTACGTCATCACCATAAAATCTTATGGGTAGTCTATAGGCCCCCGGGCGGGAACAGTGACCAGTTTCTCAATTATGCTCACAAATTTCTAGAATTCTGTTCTATTAACCATTATATTGTGGTCTTGGATGGCGATTTCAATATAAATGTAGCTGAAGATTATTATACGTCACTTAGTCTTGTCAACATAATTGAATTCAATGGTTTTACAAACGTAATAGTGTCTCCCACAAGAAAACTGCTTCAAGCCAGACAACTATAGATTTATACGCCGTGCATGCAGACACTACTGTCGAATGCGCTGATACATTGTTGTCCTAGCTTATTGACCACTGTCCAATTTTTGTATCGGTTGAACAAAAACTTTCAACTTTCACTAGAAAAGCCCTTGCTACCTATCAGTCAATTAATGACACAAATCATAATAAATTTAGAGAAATGATAAGCAGTGCTGATTGGTCCAAAATTTATTCTAATAGCAGTGCAGATGAAGCGTACAATATATTTATAAATAAATTTCGTGAAATATCTGATGCATGTTTCCCGTGGTCTAAATAGTGCCAATCTAAAAAATGAGAAAACCATGGATTATGCCGTCGCTTTATAAACAGATAAAAAAGAAACACAAGATGTTTCAAAAATTTTTATCCAGCCGAGATTTAGCCGACCTGACTGCCTTCAAACGGTTCCGACATAAATTAAACAGCGAGTTGCGCAAGGCGCGTAACGAATATTATACGAATATATTTGAGAAAGATGGCCACTGTGATGCAAAATTAGTTTGAAAAACAATACACGCAGTCATTAACATGCCGAAGCCCTCCAATTCTATAGGAGGTCTTACAATGAACGGCGTAATCTCAATGACTAATTAACTAGCGGACGGCTTTAATAAACACTTTATTGGTCTCCCTAAAGCAGACTACAACAAAGATGCTACTTGCCTAATTTCTGTACAGACACCTGACTCCTGTTTTTCTCCACCCTACGCACCAAGTCGAAGTTCTTGCTACGCTAATGACCTTGAAGAATGGCTCCAGCCTTGACGCAGAGGGTCTGTTAGTGAAACCAGAAAAATTTGTAGCTGACCTTCTTGCACCTTACTTATCGTATACATTTAACCTATCGATATCCTCCTCTGCCTTCCCAGACAGACTAAAACTAGCCAAAATTACTGTTATCCATAAATTTGGGACGACACAAGACATGGGCAACTATTGACCAATATTTATTCTGCCAATGTTCTCAAAACCACTAAAACATTTTACTTAAGCGTTTGGAAATTTACTTTAATGATAATCGCCTTTTCAAAGATTCCCAATTTGGTTTTAGACAAGGCTTATCTACGGAATCTGCGCTACTTAAACAAAAAGAACTAATTTTGCAAAAGATTGAAAATAAATTTCTAACACTGGACATTTTGTCGATTTGAGCAAAGCATTTGGCTGTAGTAATCATAACATTCTTTTAGATAAACTTTATGCATACGGTATAAGAGGCAATGCGCTTAAGCTGATAAGGTCATACCTTGAAAAACGACAGCAATCTGTATGTGTCGATCGTTGTAGCTCCACTTTTGAATATATAAGATGCGGAGTACCACAGGGCAGTATCTGAGGTCCGTTCCTGTTTAAAGTTTATATAAACGATCTCGTCAATAACTACAAGAAGGCTAAATTTATAATATATGCCGACAACACTAGTTTATTTTTATCTGGAAACTTATCGAATGAACTCCTATTTGAAGCGAACGTCATATTAGAAAGCCTCCATAACTGGTCACATGTAAACAGCTTAAAGATTAATTATAATAAAAAAGGCGGTTATTTTTCGTTCGATAAATCGGTAAGTAACTATATCAATCCCACTGCTTATTGGAGACTACGCTATCGAAATCGTAAGTAAATATAAACCTCTTGGCGTAATATTTGACCAACATCTTAGATGGGCTGATCAATTCCGTCATCTTTCGTTAAGCTTGTCGAAATCTGTAGGAGCTCTTTCACGAGGTCACGACTTGTTTCCCGTGAAAGTTAAAAAAATAATATATCCTTAATTATTTCGTTCTCAAATAAGCTACTCTCATCTTGTGTGGGGAACTGCGGCTCGCGTGCATCTAAATCAACTACTACTTCTGAAAAAAAAAGCTATCCGCATAGTTTCTCGCTCAGATTACCTAGCTCATGCCAGACCACTGCTTATTAAACATGGAATATCTCCGATTCATCATCTAGTGTCATTTACCACTCTTCGCGCTTTAAATAACTTGAGCTTACCTCGGGCTAAGTTCGTAATCCAACTCTCCTGCGTGACAAAAACGCACCCTCATACAAGCACCAGACGCAAAGAGAATTGGCTTCTACCCCGACTTCGCGCAACTTATGGCTCCCAAATGTTGCACTTCCTGGTTCCGAACGCCCTTAACACAAACAAATGGTACACAGAAAATATAAAGCTAAACTACAAAACAATTTTTAATCAATTTTTTGAGCATGTGGTGGATTGAAACCCAAATTAGGCTAATAATTTTATATTTTTTCCATTGTATAAAAAGAAATACTGCTATGTATTGTGTTTGAACTTCATTTTTCATGTCGTTATGTTGAACTGCAATTATGTTTAATCGTTCTGTTTCTGCTATACCGCCGTTTTATGCTTTTTTGTTACATCTCAGTGCATTGTATATTTGAATTTTACTTTCTCTTACATTAAGTTTAATTGTAATTCTGCATTGTGTATAGTTCCTTGATTCATGATGTATGTCAAATTGTACTTTTTTCCCTTCACTGCTGCCATTATGTAAATGGGCCCCGGACCCCGTCAAGCTGCTCCAAGGCAGCTTCTTGTCTGCGGCCTTTTTCTCTTCGAGAAATAAATGACGCTTGAATCTTGAAGGTCGTACAGGTATACGCTCCTACACCCAGTCATGATGACCAGGAAGTCGAAAGCTTCAACGAAGACGTGGAATCGGCGATGGGTAAAGTCAAAACAAAGTACACTACACTGATTGGCGACTTCAATGTCAGGGTAGGCAAGAAGCAGGCTGGAGACAATTCAGTGGGGGAATATGGCAAAGGCTCTACGAATAGCAGGGGAGAGTTATTAGTAGAGTTTCCAAAACAGAATATTATGCGGATTATGAGTACCTTCTTCCGCAAGCGGGATAGCCGAAAGTGGACGTGGAGGAGCCCGAGTGGCGAGACTAGAAATGAAATAGACTTTATACTATGCGCTAACCTTGGCATCATACAAGATGTGGACGTGCTCTGCAAGGTGCGCTGCAGTGACCATAGGATGGTAAGAACTCGAATTAGCCTAAACGTGAGGACGGAATGGAAGAAAATGGTACATAAGAAGCCGATGAATGAGTTAGCGGCAAGACGGAAAATGGAGGAATTCCGGATCAAGCTACAGAACAGGTATTCGGCCTTGACTAAGAAAGAGGACCTTAGTGTTGAAGATATGAACGACAATATTATGGGCATCATTAAGGAAAGTGCAATAAAAGTCGGTGGTAATTCCGTTAGACAGGATACCACTAAGCTATCGCAGGAGACGAAAGATCTGATCAAGAAGCGCCAATATATGAAAGCCTCTTACCCTACAGCTAGAATAGAACTGGCAGAACTTTCCAAGTTAATCACCAAGCGTAACAAAGCTGACATAAGCAAGTATAATATGGATAGAATTGAGCATGCTCTCAGGAACGGAGGACGCCTAAAAGCAGTGAAGAAAGTATGAATAGACAAGAATCAGACGTATCCGCTAAGAGACAAAGCCGGCAATATCATTACTAATATGAATGAGATCGTTCAAGTGGCTGAGGAGTTCTATAGAGATTTATACAGCACCAGTGGCACCCACGACGATAGTGGAAGAGATAATAGTCTAGAGGAATTTGAAATCCCATAAGTAAGGCCGGAAGAAGTAACGAAAGCCTTGGGAGCTATGCAAAGGGGAAAGGCAGCTAGGGAGGATCAGGTAACAGCAGATTTGTTGAAGGACGGTGGGGAGATTGTTTTAGAAAAACTGGCCACCCTGTAAACGTAATGCCTCATGACTTCGAGTGTACCGGAGTCTTGGAAAAACGCTAACATTATCCTAATCCATCAGAAAGGGGACGCCGAAGACTTGAAAAATTATAGACCGATCAGCTTACTGTCCCTTGCCTACAAAGTATTTACTAAGGTAATTCCAAATAGAATCAGGAACACCTTACACTCCAGTCAACCAAAGGACCAGGCAGGATTCCGCAAAGGCTACTCAACAATAGACCATATTCACACTATCAATCAGGTGATAGAGAAATGTGCGGAATATAACCAACCCTTATACATAGCTTTCGTTGATTACGAAAAAGCGCTTGATGCAGTCTAACCTCAGCAGTCACGGAGGCATTACTGAATCAGGGTGTAGACGAGCCGCATGTAAAAATACTGAAACATAGCTATACCAGCTCCCCAAGCACCCTCGTCCTCCATAACAAAGCAACAAAATCCCAATAAAGAAAGGCGTCAGGCAGGGAGATCCGATCTCTCCAATGCTATTTACAGCGTCTCTACAGGAGGTATTCAGAGACTTGGATTGGAAATAGTTGGGGATAAGATATAATGGAGAATATCTTAGTAACTTGGAATTCGCTGATGAAATTGCCTTGCTTAGTAACTCAGGGGATAGACTGCAATACATGCTCACAGATCTGCAGAGGCAAAGCAGAAGCGTGGGTCTAAAAATTATTCTGAAGAAAACTAAAGCAATGTTTAACACTCTAGGAAGACAACAGCAATTTACAATAGGTATCGAGGCTGGAAGTGGTAAGGGAATACATCCACCTAGGAGAGGTAGTGATTGCGGATCCGGATCATGAGACTAAAATAATGAGACGAATAAGAATGGGCTGGGGTGCGTTTGGCAGGCTTTCTCAGATCATGAACAGCAGGTTGCCATTATCCCTCATGAGAAAAGTGTATAACAGCTGTGTCTTATCAGTACTCATTTACGCGGCAGAAATCTGGAGGCTTACGAAAAGGGTTCTACTTAAATTGAGGACGACTCAACGAGCTATGGAAAGATGAATGATAGGTTTAACGTTAAGGGATAAGAAAAGAGCAGATTTGCTGAGGGAACAAACGCGAGGTAATGTCATCTTAGTTGAAATCTAGAAAATGAAATGGTCATTATGGGTTACGGAGTGGATTCCAAGGGAAGGGAGCGTAGCAGGGGCGGCACAAAGCTAGGTGGGCAGATGAGATTAAGAAGTTTGCAGGGACAACATGGCCACAATTAGTACATGACCGGGGCAGTTGGAGATGTATAGGAGAGGCCTTTGCCCTGCAGTGCGTGTAACCAGGCTGATGATGATGATGAGGTAGCCTTTTCTTGAATCTACTCTGTGTAAAACACACTCAAAATTAGTGACAGTTGATTCGTTACAATTGAAATCAGCAGGGACCTATTCTCGGCTTACATAGCTATATATACTAAAATGCTCAGACCACATATTTAACATTCAACCATCTTGCTTTAGTACCATCTCGTTTGCTTGAAAGTGGCGAGCTCTCGATCTGCATCTTCAAGAACCATTGTTACTCAATATCTTCCACTTTCAAAGATTTTTGCACCTGCTGCAACATCACCAGTGTACCCACCCAACTGGATAGCTGACCTTTCACAGAGGCTAGGATCCTTGGTGCTTGGCCATATCAACGAAGAAAGCTACACATACATTCTCCTATGACTTTTTAAACTAAACGAATCAGAAAAGACACTTATAGACACCAGTGAAATCTCTCGACTTGCCTCTTTTTTTCTTTTAACCCCTCATACCTTCACACCTCCACTAAAGTGGTAGCCAAGTGGATGTAGGTCTTCTTAACATACCCTGCCTTCCTTGTTCCTTTCTCTCTCGCTCAGATGTAAACCCCATGCAGGAATACTAAAAGCCACAACAAATGTAGTCAGCCATACCTGTTGAAACTTAGTTGCGACAAGCTTAAACCATTTTAGACATGCAAGTAAACCGAAAATACAAGAACCAAAAAGGACAACACACACGTAGCACATGCATTACTGATTCTTGTCCTTTCTTTTGTTCTTCTATCTTATATACTTTTACAAGCCTGCAATGCAGAACCAACTCGCCCAACAACCTACAATGCTTAAACGAATTCAATTAATCTTTTGGTTAATCTATACTCAGGAATTCGTGCGATGATTAGGCAGATTCATCTCTTGCAGAACTTCATCTAACCAAACACCAGAGAAAAAAGTGATGCTGATACAGACACCGAGGTTTTTTGGCAGTGGAATATGTTAGCTGGACAAACTCGCTGCAAGCGTTGCATAGCAACCTGCATTGAAGCTGGTGAGCAAGTTGAAGTGCATCATCTGCAAATTTCCTGCCAATAATGTGCATTGTTAGACATCTTTGATGAAGGCGAAGAAAGGACTGCTGGCATCTGGACCAGGTTCTTGCTAAGTTCGTAGCAACTGCTAATAAATTGGAGGACAAAATAAAGCAACCACTGTGCAACATGAAGCAACATTCTCATTTGTTGCTTAATCCAGCAAGGACAGAATAAGTGTGGAGAATGCTGCCTTTTAAGCCTAACTGCAAGCAATGCAAAAACAACCGTGGAAATCGAGTCAACTGCATCATTCTGGGCAGAAATGGGAGAAGTAAAAACATAGGACGACATGCAAGAGTACAGAAATATCTGTACATTGGCTCAACACATAGTAGTTTTATATTATTGCTGCAACTGATGGAAGCTATGCTAAAGAAGAGCAGCAGCTGGGCTTGGAGCTAAAAAACTGCTTGCCATATTCATAATAAAATCAGTTTTTATCATGACTGGCAGGAACGATGTCAACATGTACAAGCATCAATGACCAGCAAATTAAAGTCCACCAAAAAGGAAGTGGACTAAACAACACATTTGCTTGAGCTTTGGCAAAGTGTTATCACCTGGCATTACTGCTTACATGGCCTCACCAATAAAATAAAGTCGCATAAGTAATACAATATTGCTTTTGCTGCAATGAAATTATTATGATGTATTTGCTTATGTTAGTATATGATTTTTTGATGTAGCTTTTTAGGTGCAACAAAGCACCAAATATTTTGGTATAGTTTGTATTGAAATATTTCAATAATCGGGTTTAGAGAAAAGACGGGAAATGCGTGAGATGGAAATTCAAGACGATGAGCACAACGTCAACAAGGTGAATGCAGGAGCCAACGTTTCGACAAGTGGACTTGTCTTTTTCGAGGCGATGTATGCTTTCCTCGCCACAGTATATGTAGTTTCAGTTCCTCTAAAGGGGAGAGGGTGTGAGGCGGGAGGATGCGGAAACGAGGGAAAATGTGTTAGCGTGTTGAATTGAGAGAAAAGAAACGCTGTGTACACGGTCAAAGCCAGGGCAGCGCCCCCTCCCGCCCGGTCTGTCAACGCACGCCCGTTAGCCACCGTGCCAAGGGCGTCCGACACGCCGGCAGTCACAATAATGGGGTTTGTTACTCTTACATGTTTTTATACAAACCCAGTAGCCCAGTTGTATATTAGCTTGGGCCACTAGACGTGTGGTTGTGTTTGTGATGCCACCGTGTTCGTTACATTGTCGTCATTCAAGCTTTGTCATGCAGCTCTCACGCTACCTGCGTTGGAACCAGATGGCTCACATGAAACGATCTGGGTGTCTAAGCAGCAGCACACCCACCCGTTGTTGGTCGCCTCCGTTTGAGATTCAAAAGCAAGTTTCATACGAGTGTTCATTTCGGAACAGCCGATAGCAACACTTCACCTTGGCATAGCCATCTACCTGTATAATACATCAAATAATATCAATTCCCACAATGCATGGGATTTACGCAAGTTCATCTGATAGTTTTCATGTAGAGCCTTTTGGACCTTTATGGGGGGGATAGTAAAATGGCTTTTTATGTCTAGCTCCTCGGAAATATATAAAAATAGACACTTCGCATTCTAAGCTGCAGCTTCTTAAGTCCCAAACTGGCATGAAGAAAGCCAGGACCGTAAAATGATACTGGGCTGGACAAATCAGTTTCCAGATTTATCTTGCGTTCTTGACCTCCTTTCCACAGTTCCAGTGACAAGTTTGTGGGAAAAGACATTCACAAAACTAACAAATGTAATGACCAGGCTGAGAAGCTTTATGTCAAGAAAGGCTTAACTGACTGATGGTGCCTTTGGTGGAGCAATGAATCGCAAATTTTTTATGTTGTTATGAAGATAAATAACACTATAGCATGCAGAATTATGCTGCAGAAAGAAAGCAAGAAGCAAGTGAGTAATTGCAAAATAATCTGCATATTGTACCTCAGCTGTATTTTGTGTTCCACATTATCAGAGAATCCTGCTTACCTTTCATTCACCTTTCCTGCGCAGCATATTTTTATCAAGCCATACCTTTGCGTCTGGTTGATGTATGTAGGTCTGCCCTTTCACCTTCCTGTCCGCTTAGTTCTGTCAAAAGTAGATGTACTAAAGGTAAACACTCTTGCTGCCTACTTCGCATATTGCAACAGAAATGAAGGAAACACAGGTCTTAACAGTAAACTTTTAAAGAGTGTATTTAAATACTTGTGCAACCTTTTCGGAAAGACCATGGGGCGCCTACTGGTGTAGAGATGTAGCTTGGCCACTAAGAAACTGATGTGCTTTTATCTAAAAATACAATTGATTGATGTTTTGTGGGACAAGGTGCCTGGTATATCAATGAGCACACTTTATGGCTGAGAATATTTTTGTCATTGCGTATGCTTTCAAAACTTGTCAGAGTCTGTAATCTTTGCGCATTAAAAAAACCTTGACACAACATGAATGTAACCCTTAATTTCATTGAAATGAAGGCACTGAAAATAATTTCGTGAATACAGCAGAATGAAATGCAGATAACATATATGGGAAGTAGGTAAGCAATTTACCAACCAAGCTATGAATGCAAGCAGCTGACACCTAATAGATAAGAAAGCCCTGGAGCAAGTATCTGGCTTGCCTGTGAACACCTATGATGATATTGCAGTATTCATGGCAGAGACCGGACCATTCAACCTTGCAACACGTAACACTCTATTTTTAAATCTTGTACCAACATGTACAAACTGCATGTTGCAAACAGTAACATCATTACTATTGTCGCACAGGCAGTTTCCATGCTTATTGTATCTTTATTTTAACAGCTGACTTTGAAATTCCACACTGAGAGCTGGGCGAGTTAGTGCATTTTTGAAAGACTAGAAAGAGTGAACAAAGTATGAAGCACAGTGAAAACGCCACAGGAGCACTGACTTGCAACATATTTTTTTTATTCAGGTATACATACAAGAATATGCACACACCATGCAATGTGAAAAAAGCAAGCAAATGAAGTGCAAACTATTAATCGTGATTGACATTGCTAGAAAACACAAGCATGTGTGAAGTCATGAGTTAACTGCGACATGGTACTAAATCCATGCAGAATGCCATGTCAGAACTAACATGGGCATTATGCGATTCAATTAATTCAACAGTATGCTTAGAATCTATGTATTCTAACATTTTACTTGAATGAGGTACTAAGGAGATCAATCTATATATAGCTACAAATGTCTTAGTCACCAGATTTGAAAAGAGGGAGGACTTTCGTTTGTTTCAAAGATGAAAGAGCAATACCTGTTGTGAGAGGATGCTGAGAAATAACAGCGATACTGAGGAGTCCATTTGGAATAATATAATGTACCAACATGCATTAGGAAATGCGTCAGGGACTCCACATTTCTTTAATGTGCAGACATACGTCTATATTTTAGCAATATTATTGAGGCATGCAAATTTAAAAAAGAAATGCCACTACGTTAGTATTTGCAAAGCAAATTATTTCCTAGGGGTGCGTGTACAATGGCCCCCAATAGAAAGTTGTAGCACTAAAGCTCTACCACATGTGTTTGAACCCTGTTGATTGCAAGTCACACAAGTCTGTTGCCTTAGTGACGGAAACTCAGTGAGAGAAACTTGGCCTTCTTTATAGAGCAAAGACAGTAGGCAAAGATGAAGCACACAAAGGTAGAGAGGTTTTGGTATAGCCTGTACAGTGAAAGATCCACTCAAGTTCGCGCTGCTGTACCGTATCTTCAGAAGTTAAGCATTTATCTGAACACGTGCGCAGAGTGTAAATGATCGCACTCCTATGAATGTGACACATTATGACAATCACCACAAAAACATATCGCATTACTATTACTTCCACAGGTAATTTTCATGGCTGCTATGGGATGGCTGTGTGACTGCACCACAATCTATAGCAACAAATACGCTGAGCACCTAAAATGGTTCATGAAAGCGGGCTGGGCACTGGCCAGGCAGAAGCAGCGGCATTCCTCACAGTGTTCAATGCCCAGCCTCGTGTGATTCACATAACACTCGTCACGGACACTTGCTGACGTTCCCTTCAGGCGGGAACAAGCCTTTCTGTTAGGTTCACGTTTCACGTCCCGGCTTTCGCTACTAGGCTCCTGCGTGCGTAAGGCGACGCGAAATGTTTGAATGCACTTTGCTCATCGACAAAAGGCGCCCTTACTTTGCAAAGCGATTTGGAAATGTGTATGCACCCTACATCGACGTCCACGCCGGTGCGCACCACGTCTGCGTTTTCGAGCTCGTGAGCAGTGTGTCGACGTGGTGTCCAAGGCCAAACAGGCATCCCGCTTTACCAGAAGGCGTACACACAACTTGAGAAATCGCTACACATGACACACCCTGCAATACGCATTATCCATGTCGGCACCATATGCAGTGGGCGTTGTGTTACCAGGACTCTTCCAAACCGGCAGTCAAAATCAGGCAACATGTCGTGCTGTTTCGTGCATACAGTGCACTTCGTTCGAAGCTTCTGTAGCTTCGTAACGGAAACATTATTCGTACTCGCAGATATACACAGTGCTCCACTACTACAATACACACCACACAGTCACAAGGAACGACAACGGTCCTCCCGTTGCGTGCACGGCGTGCACGCGTGTGTAGGCGCCGACAGTCATTTTCGATTTTAAAACACAGCATAAAATAAATGCTTTATTTATTTAGGCGTAGTACATTTAACAACAAGACGATAATGTTAGCATATTACGTAATTTTATTAAACTTTCTTGTGACGTCACCATGCGTCGCAGCAGGACACTCCACTTGGGGTCGTCTGCTGCCACAAATGATGACGTCACAAGAAAAGCTTAAAAAATACAGGAAATGCTAACGTTATCGTTTTGTTGTTAAATGCACTACACCTAAATAAATAAAACATTTATTTCATGCTGAGTTTTAAAATTGAAAATGACTGTCAGCGCCTACACGCGCGTGCCCGCAGTGGGATTACCGAAAGGTGAAAGGGCATCCTTACATATATCAACCCAACGTTAAGGTATGGCTTGATAAAGACATATTCCGCTGGAAAGGTGAACTAAAGGTCAGCAAGATTCTCTGGTAATGTGGCTCGCACAATGCAGCTGGGATACAATATGCAGATTACTCTGCAATTAGTCATTTGCTTTCTTTGTGTTGCATGGCAGGAAACGAAGCTGCAGCATAAGTCTGCATTCTATAGTGTTATTTATCTTCATAAAATCATAAAAAATTGAAATTCGTTGCTCCACCAAATGCACCATCAGCCAGTTAAGCCTTTCTTGACATAAAGCTTCTCTGCCTGGTCTCAACATATGTTAGCTTTGTGAATGTCTTTTCACACAATCTTGTTACTGGAACTGTGGAAAGGAGGTCAAGAACGCAACATAAATCTGGAAACTGATTTGCCCAGCCCAGCATCATTTTACAGTCTTGGCTTTCTTCATGCCAATTTGGGACTTAAGAAGCTGCAGCTTAGCATGCGAGGTGTCAATTTTACATATTTCAGAGGAGCTAGACATAAAAAGCCATCTTATTATCCCCCACATAAAGGTCCAAAAGGCTCTACATGAAAACTATGAGATAAACTTGCGTAAATCCCACGCATTGTTGGAATTGATGTTAATTGAAGAATTCTACAGGTAGTTGGCAATGCCAAGGTGAAGTGTTGCTATCGGTTGTTCCGAAATGAACACTCGTGTGAAACTCGCTTTTTAATTTCAAACGGAGACGGCCAACAATGGGTGGGTGTGCTGCTGCTGCGACACCCGGACCATTTAATGTGAGCCATCTTGTTCCAGTGCAGGTAGCGTGAGAGTTGCATGACGCAGCTGGAATGACACGACAATACAACGACATGATGGCATCGCAAACACAACCACACATCCAGTGGCACAAGCTAATATACAACTTGGGCTGCTGGGTTGCTATGAAAACATGTAAGAGTAGCAACCCCCTTTATTGAAATCGTTCAATACAAATAATAAAAGATTGAGTGCTTTGTTGCAACTATAAAACTAAATAAAAATCATTTACTAACATAAGCAAATACACAATAAAAAGTCCATTACAGCAAAAGGAATATTGTATTCATCATCATCATCATCATCATCATCATCATCATCATCATCATCAGCCTGGTTACGCCCACTGCAAGGCAAAGGCCTCTCCCATACTTCTCCAACAACCCCGGTCATGTACTAATTGTGGCCATCCCGTCCCTGCAAACTTAATCTCATCCGCCCACCTAACTTTCTGCCGCCCCCTGCTACGCTTCCCTTCCCTTGGGATCCAGTCCATAACCCTTAATGACCATCGGTTATCTTCCCTCCTCATTACATGTCCTGCCCATGCCCATTTCTTTTTCTTGATTTCAACTAAGATGTCATTAACCCGCGTTTGTTCCCTCACCCAATCTGCTCTTTTCTTATCCCTTAACGTTACACCTATCATTCTTCTTTCCATAGCTCGTCGTGTCGTCCTCAATTTGAGTAGAACCCTTTTAGTAAGCCTCCAGGTTTCTGCCCCGTAGGTGAGTACTGGTAAGACACAGCTATTACATACTTTTCTCTTGAGGGATAATGGCAACCTGCTGTTCATGATTTGGGAATGCCTGCCAAACGCACCCCAGCCCATTCTTATTCTTCTGATTATTTCCGTCTCATGATCCGGATCCGCCGACACTACCTGCCCTAAGTAGGTGTATTCCCTTACGACTTCCAGTGCCTCGCTGCCTATTGTAAATTGCTGTTCTCTACCGAGACTGTTAAGCATTACTTTAGTTTTCTGCAGATTAATTTTTAGACCCACTCTTCTGCTTTGCCTCTCCAGGTCTGTGAGCATGCATTGCAATTGGTGCCCTGAGTTACTAAGCAAGGCAATATCATCAGCGAATCGCAAGTTACTAAGGTATTCTCCATTAACTTTTTTCCCAATTCTTCCCAATCCAGGTCTCTGAATACCTCTTGTAAACACGCTGTGCGTAGCATTGGAGATATCGTATCTCCCTGCCTGACGCCTTTCTTTATTGGGATTTTGTTGCTTGCTTTATGGAGGACTACTGTGACTGTGGAGCCGCTATAGATATCTTCCAGTATTTTCACATATGGCTCATCTACACCCTGATTCCGTAATGCCTCCATGACTGCTGAGGTTTCGACTGAATCAAACGCTTTCTCGTAATCAATGAAAGCTATATATAAGGGTTGGTTATATTCTGCACATTTCTCTATCACTTGATTGATAGTGTGAATATGGTCTATTTTGAGCAGCCTTTACGGAATCCTGCCTGGTCCTTTGGTTGACAGAAGTCTAAGGTGTTCCTGATTCTATTTGCAATTACCTTAGTAAATACTTTAGGCAACGGACAGTAAGCTGATCAGTCTATAATTTTTCAAGTCATTGGCGTCCCCTTTCTTATGGATTAGGATTATGTTAGCGTTTTTCCAAGATTCCGGTACGCTCGAGGTCATGAGGCATTAATTAGGCGACTTTCTTTTATTGGTGAGGTCATGAAAGCTGAAATGCCAGGTGATAACACTTTGCCAAAGCTCAAGCATATGTCTCGTTTAGTCCACTTCCTTTTTAGTGGAGGTTAATTTGCTGGTCATTGATACTTGTATATGGTGACATAGCTCCTGCCACTCCTAGCAAAAGCTGATTTTATTATGATTACGGCGTGCAATTTCTCAGCTCCAAGCACTGCTGCTTTTTTGGCATAGCTTCCTTGAGTTGCAGCTACAATATAAAGGTAATACGTGCTGGGCCAATCTGCAGACAATTCTGTACACCTGCATGTCACCCTATATTTTTACTTCCCCTATTTCTGCCCAGAATCATGCAGTTGATTAGATATCCAAGGTTGCTTTTGCATTGCATGAAATTAAGCTTGGAAGGCAACATTCTCCACTCCTTTTCCGTCCTTCCTTGATTAAGCAAGCAGCGAGAATACTGCTTCATGTTGCACAGTGGTTGCTTTATTTTGTCCACCGATGTAATAGCAGTTGCTACGAACTTAGCAAGAAGATGGTGTAGATGCCCGCAGCCCTTTCTTTACCTTCATCACAGATGTGTGACAATGCAAATTATTGGCAGAAAATTTGCAGACCATGCAGTTCAACTTGCTCACCAGGTTCAATGCAGGTTGCTATGCAACGCTTGGAGCAGTTTGTCCAGCTAACATATTCCACTGCCAAAAAACCATGTGTCTGTCTCAGCATCACTCTTTTCTCTGGTGTTTGGTTGGATGAAGTTCTGCAAGAGACGAATCTGCCTAATCATCGCACGAATTCCTGAGTATAGATTAACCAAAAGATTAATTGAATTGGTTTAAGCAATGTAGGTTGTTGGGCGAGTTGGTTCAGCATTGCAGGCTTGTAAAAGTATATAAGATACAAGAACAAAAGAAAGGACAAGAATCAGTAGTGCATGTGCTACGTGTGTGTTGTCCTTTCTTTTTTTCTTGTATTTTAGGTGCATTTATACGTCTGAATAGGTTTAAGCATGTAGGATCTTAGCTTCAACCGGCATGGCTGACTAGATATTGTGTGGCTTTTAGTTTTCCTGCATGGGGTGTACATCTGATCGAGAGAGAAAGGAACAAGGAAGTCCAGGTAGGTTAAATAGACCTACATCCACTTGGCAACCCTGCATGGGGGTGAGGGTATGAGGGGTTAAATAAAAAAATAGGCAAGCCCAGACGGCTCACTCGTACAAAAGACAGATGGTGTCTATAAGTGTCTTTTCAAATTCGTTTATTTTAGAAAGTCATAGGAGCATGTATATGTAGCTTTCTTCGTTGATATGGCCAAGCACCAAGGATCCTAGCCTCTGGGAAAGGTCAACTATCCAGTTGGGCGGGTACACTATAAAGGGCTGACATTGGACATCAAAGTGGCTTCACTGACAGGGAACATGCTCAGTGGTGTTTTTGCACTTACAGTGGTCGAATTTAATAACGAAGGACAGTGAATTTGTAAAGGCACATGGTCAAGTATGCCTCTAAATACCAGGGGTTACAAAGAAGGCCCAGATGTCATAAACATTTCTAATAGAGCTTTCTCTTGCCAGGAAAGGGAGATCGTGACGTTGCAGCAGGTACAAACATCTTTGAAAGTTGAGCCTAGTGAGTAACAATGGTTCTTGAATATGTAGATCGAGAGCTCACCACTTTCAAGCAAACGAGATGGCACTAAAGCAAGATGGTGGAATGTTAAATATAGGGGTGCTCTGAGCACTTTAGTATATATAGCTATGTAGGCCGACATTAGGTCTCTCTGCTGATTGCACTTGTATTGATTCAACTGTAAACAATCGTGAGTGGGTTTTACACACAGTAGATTCAAGAAAATGCTACTTCCACCACAGCTATATCACTAATTTAACTATTTCAGAGCTAAACTTACATTTCAAAACTCTAAAGGTCTCGTTAACGGCCATGCGCTCTAGAGGGATTTATTTACTATGGCAAAGAAGTCCGACACGGCTGTGGACTGCACGATGGACGCGGACAAGAAGAAGCAGCAGCGTAGGCATAGCCAGTCACACCAGGAACAGCATCTAGCCCGAGCCCCACTTCAGTAGCATTGGCGATGCAGCTGCGGAGCTCCGCACGGCGCACTTCCTTGCAACCTCCCTCCCTCGCTGAAGACGGAGCCGCACAGGAGGCCTAACGCATCGTGAGGATGAAGGGCTCGTGATACGGCTTGAGCCGATCTACGTGTACAGTTTCGCGGCCTCGGCGAGGCAGGTCCGTAGGGGGCGTCAGAGGTTCGATGACGTAGTTCACCGGAGAAGTTTGCTGTAGAATCCGGTAGGGCCCATGGTATCGGGATACAAACTTGGAGGGGACACCTGGTGTCGAAGTAGGAGGCACCCACAACCAAACGAGAGCGTCAGGCGAAAACTGGTGGTGGGGGCGCCCGCCGTCATGACGAAATTTCTGTAGTGCTTGTTCTTGCGTTGTAAGGGTGCGAGCTAGTCACCGACAATCTTCTGCATACCGGGCGGCTTCGGAAATAGGTGTACCCTCTGTAAAGTCGGGACGGTAAGGAAGAATAGTGTCAACGGGAAATGATGGTTCGCGACCATATAGAAGAAAGAAGGGAGAAAAGCCCGTCCTTGACTGGGGTGCCGTATTGTAGGCGTACGTGACATAGGGAAGGATGAGGTCCCAGTTGGTGTGGTTGGAGGCGACATACATCGAAAGCATGTCGCCAAGAGTCCGCTTAAAGCGTTCTGTCAATCCGTTTGTTTGCGGGTGGTATGCGGTGATAGAGCGATGAATAATGCGGCATTCAGCGAGAAGCTCATGAATGACATGGGCGAGAAAGACGCGGCAACGGTCGCTCAGGAGTTCGCGGGGAGCGCCGTGGCGTAGAACGAAGCGTTGAAGGAGGAAAGAGGCAACGTCATGAGCCGTCGCGGCTGGCAGGGCGGCCGTTTCTGCATACCTCGTGAGATGGTCTACAGCTACAATGACCCAGGGATTGCCAGCAGCTGTGTGTGGCAGAGGCCCGTAGAGGTCTATCCCAACCCGGTCAAAGGGTCGCGAAGGGCACGGCAAAGGTTGAATTGGTCCAGAAGGGGGGCAATGATCAGGCTTCCGGCGTTGACATTCTGTGCAAGAGCGAATGTACTTTTGCACAAATGTGTACATACCACGCCAATCAAACCTATGACGTAGTCTGGTGTAGGTCTTGAAGAGACCAGCGTGTGCGCACGGAGCGTCGGCGTGGGAAGCGGCGCATACATCAGTGCGGAGCTGCCGAGGTATTACAAGCAGCCATTTGCGGCCGTCGGAACTGTAGTTACGGCGATAGACAATTCCGTCGCGGAAGGCGAAGTGCGAAGCTTGCTGGCGTAGCGCTCGGGATGGTGGGCGTGTAGGTGAATTAGAGATCTAATCTATCAAAGATGCAATCCAGGAGTCCTTGCGCTGCTCCAAAGCCATGTCGACAGGAGTGAATGGAAGTGGGTCGTCTAGGACGGACACACTGACAATGTCGGCGTGGAGAGGCGAGCGCAGAAGAGCATCAGCATCGGCGTGCTTTTTGCCTGAGCGGTAGACAACCCGGATATCATACTCTTGGACCCTCAGTGCCCACCGGGCTAGGCGGCCGTAGGGATCCTTGAGAGACGACAACCAGCAAAGTGCGTGGTGATCGGTAACGACATCGAAGGACCGACCGTACAGGTATGGGCGAAATTTTGGGATGGCCCAGATGATCGCGAGACATTCTTTTTCCGTGACGGAATTGTTCGCTTCAGCTTTCGTCAGACTGCGGCTCGCGTAAGCAACAACACATTCTTGGCAGCCGGGCTTTCGCCGGGCGAGCACAGCGCCAAGACGAACACCTCTAGCATCCGTATGGATTTCCGTAGGAGCAGATGGATCGAAATGGCGCAGTATCGGTTGTGTTGTGAGCAGGCGATGTAGCGTTGCGAAGGCATCATCGCAAGTCGGGGACCACGCGGAAAGATTGGGGTCTCCCCGAAGAAGCTCTGTCAGAGGTGCCATAATCAAAGTGAAATTTCGAATAAAGCGGCGAAAGTACAAGCAGAGACGAATGAAACTGCGCAAGTCTTTTAGAGACGTTGGCCTCGGGAATTCTTTAACAGCACAGAGCTTAGCGGCATCAGGGAGAACGCCGTCCTTCGACACGACATTTCCGAGAATTGTCAGCTTGCGTGCCCCAAGGTGACATTTTTTTTCAGATTTAGTTGGAGGCCAGCGTAAACCGAGACAGCGTAAAACCTGCCCCAAGCGATGAAGGTGAGTAGGAAAATCTGGTGCGAACACTACTCCATCATCCAAATAACACAAGCATGTGTTCCATTTAAGGCCTCGGAGAATAGTGTCCATCATCCGCTCAAAAGTCGCGGGCGCGTTGCAAAGTCCGAATGGCATTAAACGAAATTCGTATAAGCCATCTGGTGTGATGAAAGCAGTTTTAGGCTTATCTTCTGCAGCCATGCGCACCTGCCAATAACGAGAGCGTAGATCGAGGGACGAAAAGAACTCTGCACCTTGCAAGCTGTCGAGGGCGTCGTCGATCCGCGGCAATGGATAAACATCCTTTCGGGCTATTTTGTTTAAGTGGCGGTAATCCAAGCAAAAGCGGATTGAGCCATCCTTCTTTTTAACTAAAACAACTGGCGATGCCCATGGGATGTCGGACGGTTCAATGACACAACGCTTTTGCATGTCACCTACTTGCTCGTCGTCACCTCATTGTCACCTACCGCGTCGTTCTGTCGACGAGACGCGGTAGGGTCGCTGCCGTAGCGGTGAGTGAGAACCGGTGTCAATACTGTGAGATACAGTCGTCGTTCGGCCCTGAGAAGCGCTGTGACTGTCAAAAGCAGGGCAAAATTTCTCGAGGAGACGGAGAAGGTCATGGCATTGCGTGGGGCTTAAGGCGTTGTCGATGACGTGGCTGAAAACGTCTTCAGGCGATGCGGCAGGTGCGGCACTAAAGTAGAGGGTGTTGACCTCTGAAGATCCAACAGGAAGTTCCGACGTGGTAATGGTGTCGTAAGGCTCCACGGTGCCGAGAGATTCACCGCGAAGCAACGCAATCGAGAATGGGAAGTGGTTGTGTATAGGAAGGTGAGCAGCACCAATTGAAGGCTAAGCAGTGCAGTTGGGAGTGGTGAGAGGTGCCGGTGAACGAAAGCAGTCGAAGGCATGAAGAGTACGGTAGAGTGGGAGGCAACGGAACAGGATACAGGTGCCAGAACGGATGCGTGCGGAGGTATATGGACGTCGTCAGTGAGGGACAACGTGGTGCAGGAAAGCGAAACGTCAGCAGATATGGCATTGCCAAGCGAAGAGAAGGCGACTTCTGCACGGGAGCAGTCAATAACAGCTTGGTGACGGGAGAGAAAGTCCCAACCTAAAATATTATCGCGGGAACAGTGGGGAAGAACGACGAACTCGACTGTGTAGAGCACTCCTTGAATTTCAAGCCTGGCGGAGCACACAGCCACCGGCTGGACGTGCTGTGCTGGGGCAGTGCGGAGCAAAGGACCGAAGAAAGGCGTCGTGACTTTTCGTATTGAGCGGCATAGTTTTTCGGCAATTACAGATATGGCGGTACCTGTGTCAATGAGGGCAAGCACAGAGACACCTTCAACAGCGACATCAATAGCGTTGGGCGGCGAAAGAAGAGGGCTTGAGCGTTGTGACGATGACGCAGTTCTTGCCTCGGGAACTGCGCCACTTAGTTTTCCGTGTCAGCGGTAGAGGGACGTCGACGCATCGGGGAGAGCGAGCGACGACGAGGAGAAGGAAAACGGCGGTCGGAAACTGGGCTTCGGCTTGGGCGGGGAAGGGGTAAATCGCGGTCTGGAGCGTAAGACAGAGGATGGTCGTACGCGGCTGTGCGTGGGTCGTCACGTGGATGAAGTGGACGGCGGCGGCACAGGCGTGCAACGTGTCCGGGAATACCGCACGAATAGCAGATGGGCCGATTGTCCGGTGTGCGCGAGGGATAAATTACTCGAGGGGCTGGAGGTCGTGGCGGCGTGGGGGTAAAAACAGGGCTAGGCATCGGAGGCGGAGCCCAGAAGATCGGCGGTCGTTGTCGTGCGACGGCATCGGCGTAAGTCAATGGGGCGGTGTGTTGAGGCGCCCGTTCAAGAGGAAGGACCTCGGACACTTGCTCTTCTATAACATGTCTTAGGGTTGGACTAAGGGACGAACTTGAGTCCGGTGGGTTGGAGATGAGGGAGAGCTGGTGAGCTTCTTCCCGGACGAAAGCCTTGATCTGCGAGAGGGTGGAATCGTGAATAGGGGAGGTCAAGTCGGACAACGATTCGTGATGGGGAACAGGGCGGGGAGTGAGGATGAGTTGACGGCGGAGCTCGTCATAGCTTTAGCACAATTCAACAATTTCTGCAACAGTAGAGGGGCTCTTTAAAATCAGCATCTGAAATGCGTCCTCGTCGATACCCTTCATTATATGCTTGATTTTATTGCCCTCAGTCATGGATGCATCGACGCGTTTACAGAGATCGATGACATCTTCAATGTAGCTGGTAAAGGTCTCACCAGGCTGCTGAGAGCGCGACTGCAGGCACTGTTCGGCACGAAGCTTTTAAACAGCAGGGCGGCCGCAGACCTCGCTGAACTTTGTCTTGAACACCGTCCAGCTTGGGACTTCGCTTTCGTGGTTCCAAAACCACAGGTGGGTAATTCCGGTGAGATAAAAAGGGACTGTGATCAGTTTCGTGATGTCAGCCCATTTTTTGTTAAGACTGACGCGTTCGTATGATGAGAGTCAGTCATCAACGTCGTGGTTGTCAGTGCCGCTGAAGATGGGAGGATACCGCTGACGGAGTGTGCCGGGGCATACGGAGGACTGGGGAGCAGGTGGTGGTAAGCTCATGGCGCTTGCGGTGGTCATGATGGCAGGGAGAGTCCGGCTGCGCAATTCCAGGATGACAACAGACCCAGCACACCTCCACCAATTATGGCAAAGAAGTCCGACACGGCTCGGGACGGCACGATGGACGCGGACAAGAAGACACAACAGCGTAGGCTTAGCCAGTCAAACCAGGAACAGCGTCTAGCCCGAGCCCCACTTCAGTAGCATTAGCGATCCGGCTGCGGAGCTCCGCGCGGCGAACTTCTTCCCTACATTAGAATTATTCGCCCAGCAATCCATGCATGTACCACCTGTTGCAATGACTAGGATAGGGACCATTGATTTACATTTGCAGGGGCTTTGTTAAAGTCAGGGCTGTCCTTAGTAATTCAGTAGCCCCACAATACACGATTTGTGGTGCAACTAAATATATATCTTAGCTGTGCTTCATGAACGCAATAAGAAAATAACTTTTGTGGCAGTGCATTTCCCACGCATGTATGTGTAAGTCAGTGTGCTTTTTTTTCTTTTTTTCTCACTTCCTTTCTTTAATCTCTTGCCATCTGACACGGGGCATCAATTTTCCTAACCTGGAGCTGGGGCTTCTCCAGATGAAATTAAATTTTCTCTCCAAAGAGAGAAAAAAGCTAGATGTTGAAGATTTCACAGCCTCTGACAGTCCACCATACACTCTAAAAAAGTTTACACCCCTTGGGGCTTGTCTAGTCCCAAAGCGATAAGCATCATCTGTCTTGACGATGACGATTATTGTTTGGGGACAAAATAGAACCGAAAGGGTGTAAACTTTTTTAGAGTGTAGTCACAGCTCATATAAACCTACACGTGGGCAAGGTCCTGTATGGATCTCATAATGGGCGAGAAATTTGCTTTAATTAGCTTCATTTGCAATACAGACATTTTATGGGCTCAATTGTGCAAAATACAATGCAGATAAGCATAAATATATTGCAAGAAAAATGACGAACGTGCGCGCAGTCAGCAGCATCGGCAGCATCAAGCGCGCCGCAGAGGCTCTAGCTAGGGAACTGTGCTCGGTGCATCGTGGAACCGGAGGTCGCTACGAACCCCAATAAACCTCCTTTATAAGTGGTGGAGCCGTGCGGGGTAACGTTCCACTCTACCATCCTGTAACTCCGTTCTCGGACGCTACCCTCTGCCATACCGGACGCCGACCAGCAGACTCTTCCATCGCCACCTATCCCTTGCGCTGGCACCGTTCACCAGCGGGAGCCTCCCATCTTCAGCGGAAACGATGACAACGACGTTGAAGAGTGGCTGTCGTCCTACGAACGGGTGAGCGTTCACAACAAATGGAATGGCTTGGACAAGCTGGCTTACGTATCATTCTACCTCGCGGGCGTGGCCAGTTTCGGGTTCAGAAATCATGAAAGGGATAACCGAACGTGGTCGGTGCTCAAGACGTCAATTCCAGAAGTATTTGACCGACCGCCGTCAGCAAACTGCGCACCGAGCAGCGTTTGCGTACAAGCGCACAGGACACGGGTGAGAGATTCACCAGCTATATAGAAGACGTTCTCGATTTGTGCAGGCGCGTGAACGCTGCCATGACAGAAGCGCAAAAGATCAAGCACGTCATGAAGGGAACCGACGATGACGCGTTCCAAATGCTTCTGGCCAAGGACCCGCGCACGGTTGGCGACGTCATCAGCTTGTGCCAGAGCTATGATGAATTGCGTAAGCAGCGAGCTCTGACAAGGCGACATCCCACACCAAATGCGGCATCACTCTGCAGCCTTACCACCGGTCCAGAACAAGCCTCCCTGACAACGCAAATCAAGGATTTCGGCCGTGAAGAAGTCGCACGACAGCTATCTCTGGTGTCCGTCACTCAGGAGACTGCCAGCACTTTGCCGCCTCATAACCGTAACGTGATCCATGAAAAGGTCGCAGAAGCGCTGCCGGCTGCTCACCAGCAGGATGTCGTGACTACACCAGTCACTTATGCTACGGCTGCTGCAGTGGCCCCTCGCAGTATCCCCCTGCGTCACTTCCAGCAGCCTGTGCACCGCGCTCCCTCTCCTGTCCCCTGGACCACCATTGCCGTCGCTAACCCGTGGCGTACGCCGGACAATCGCCTTCACATGCTTCACATGTAGGTATCCCGGCCTTGTCGCAAGGTTCTGCCGACGCCGATCGCAGGCGTTCGATGACGATCGCCGAGTGCCCTATGTGCCACCTGATGCAAATGCGCTTTACGAACCCTTCGACCCATCACCAGCTTGCTCCCAGACTGATCGCCGTCCTCGATTCGAACGCCTCCGGTCACCCTCCCCACGTCGTCGATCGCTTTCTCCTATGCGTCGACGACCCGTCTCTAACGAAGAGGGAAACTAGGCGACGCAGTGCCTGAGGCAAGAACTGCGCAAGTGACGACAAGCCGAAGTCCTCCTCCTTTACGTGCCAATGTCATTGATGTGTTTATCGAAGATGTCGCTACAGTCGCCTTAGTCGATACCGGTGCCGCTATTTCAGTTATGTATGCTAGGTTTTGCCGTTCGCTTCGTAAAGTAACGATGCCTTTGTCTGGATTGAAGCTCCGAACGGCGAGTGCTCAACCCATTCGCCCTACCGCTGCTTGGACGGCCCGTGTGATCATACAGGAGGTTTTGTACACGACTGAATTCGTAGTTCTTTCATCGTGCTCCCATGCCGTTATTCTAGGATGGGATTTTCTCTAATGCCACAATGCCATCATCAATTGCGGTCGGGCTGAGATTGAACTTTTCCAACTTGGTGACCTGGCCTCGGTCGATCTTCATCCTGCCGCTAAAATTGTCGTGACAGAAGACAACTGTATCCCACCCCCCGTGCTCTTCAGCATTCGTACCAGTCTTCTGTAGTACCATATCCGATGGGACGGTCTTCTTCATGCCCTCTCATCACTTTGTTACCCGAAAAGCGCTTCCTTTGGCCTTTGCAGCTCTTGACCTTGCCGCCGGTGTGAGTACGATGCCCATTTACAATCATCTTTCATCACCGCTATCACTGTTCCGCCGCGAATGCCTTGGTTACGTTGAGTCGGTCGATTAAACACGAATTGTCTCCGTCCCCGACGAAGTGTCTTCTACTGCCGCCCATGAACTGAGTGCCTTCTCTGTAGCAGACTCAACATCGACTGGTGTGTCCAGCCCATTCATCGCCGGAGATCTCACGCCTTCGCAGCGATCTCAACTTGTCGCAATCCTTCAGCACTTCCGCCTTTCTTTCGACGTTGCGCAAAACTCTCTTGGCCGTGCATTGACAGTCCAGCATTACATCGAGACTGGCACTCACTCACCCCTGCGACAAAGACCATATCGCGTGTCCGCTACGGAACGTCGCGTCATTGCAGACCAGGTCGATGACATGCTCCGTCGAGGCGTCGTTCAACCTTCCCAAAGCACATGGGCCTCTCCCGTGGTCCTCGTCACAAAGAAAGGCGGTTTCTTCCGCGTCTGTGTTGACTTTCGGCGGTTGAACAGGATCACGCTGAAGGACATCTACCCATTACCACGCATCGATGGTGCTCTGGAGTGTTTGCAGGGAGCCGAGTTCTTTTCTTCGCTGGATTTGCGGTCAGGCTACTGGCAGGCTCCGATGGCAAAGGGCGATCGCCCGAAAACTGCCTTTGTTACACGAGACGGCTTGTATGAATTCACCGTCATGCCTTTCGGACTTTGCAACGCACCTGCTACGTTCGAAAGAATGATGGATAATGTTCTGCGTGGCCTCAAATGGAAAATATGTCTTTGCTATCTTGACGAGATTGTGGTGTTCGCCCCTGATTTCCCAACACACCTGCTCCGCCTCCAGCACGTACTCACTTGCTTGGCCAACGCCGGGTTGCCACTTGACTTGAAGAATTGTCGATTTGCTGTTCGTCTGCTAACAATTTTAGGCCATGTCGAGTCAAAGGAGGGCATTCGCCCAGATCCCGAGAAGCTACGTGCTGTCACTGCGTTACCGAAACCTAATACTATGAAAGAGCTACGCAATTTTATCGGCCTCTGCTCTTACTTCCGGCGGTTCGTTCGAAACTTTGCGTCAATTATATCGCCTCTCACGCAGCTCCTAGGTGGCGCTAGAGATCTCTCATCATGGTCGCCAGAGTGTGACGACGCCTTCACAACCTTGCGCCTTCTTCTAACGATGCCACCCATTGTTCGCCATTTTGACCCACTAGCGCCAAGTGAGATCCATACCGATGCAAGCGGTGTGGGCCTTGGCGCTGTGTTTGCACAGCGTCAACCTGGCCACCCAGAATACGTCGTCGTCGCATACGCGAATCGCACGTTAACCAAGGCGGAGACCAATTACAGCGTTACAGAAAAGGGGTGTTTGGCCATTGTGTGGGCGCTTGGCAAGTTTGGCCCACATTTATACTTCCGATCTTTGGCGTAGTGACCGACCACCACGCACTATGTTTCCTATCGACGCTCAAAGATCCACAGGGCCGCCTTGCCCGCTGGGCATTGCGAATCCAAGAATACGACATCCGCGTTGTGTACCGTTCCGGGTGAAAGTACTCCGACGCTGACGCGCTATCCCGATCACCGCTTCCCCCGAAGGCCAGTCACGACTCCCCCTGCGAGTGCACATTATCCTCTCTGGACGTTGACACTATCGCTGCTGCACAGCGTAATGATGCCTGGACTGCATCTCTGCCCGACCTTCTCTTGGATACGTCGAAAGTTCCAGCGTCACATACGCTTCGGCGCCAAGTGCCCCTTTTTGCGATTCGCGACCAGCTACAATATCGACGCAACTATGCCCCAGAGGGACGCACCTGGTTAGTCGTCATTCCGAGAATCTTGCGATCAGAGCTCTGCTCCTCCTCGGCAGTCTTCAAGACCTACGAAAGACTTCGGCACCGCCGTTACTGGCGTGGAATGTATAATTTCGTTCGAAAGTTCGTCCGCTCTTCTCATGAGTGCCAACGCCGGAAAGCGCCACCGCACAGCTCCGCCGGTGAACTCCAGCCTTTGCAATGTCCATCCCTACCCTTTGATCGCATGGGCATAGATCTCTACGGGCCACTTTCGTTGACACCTGCCGTCAACAGGAGGATAATGGTTGCGGTAGACCACTTAACCCGTTATTCGGAGACTGCTGGTCTACCAAGTGCTACAGCGCAGGAGGTCGCCAATTTCCTACTTCGCCGTTTTCTCCTTCGTCATGGAGGTCCACGTGAACTTTTAAGTGATCGAGGCCGCGCTTTCTTATCTGAAATCATCGAAGAACTGCTTGCTGAATTCCGTGTTGTTCATCGTAAATGCACTGCTTGTCACCCACTGACTAACGGTACCACGGAACGCTTAATCGAACTCTTGGTGACATGCTCGCCATTTATGTCTCACCTGATCACTCTAATTGGGACCTAGTTCTTCCGTTTTTCACCTACGCCTACAACACCGCGACTGAGGCAACTACCGGATTCTGACCCTTTGACCTTGTTTACGGCCGTCATCCTTCGCACACCATCGACACCATTCTGCCCTACCGGCCGGATCCATGCGAATGCCTGCCCATCTCGGAAGCCGCCACACAAGCCGAGGAATGTCGTCAGCTGGCCCGCCGATTCACCTCGGACGACCAGAACCGCCAAAAAGCCGTTCGCGATGCCCAGAACTCGACTCCCACTTTTCTGCCTGGCGCTCTCGTCTGGTTGTTGGTGCCACACTGCGCGCCTGGCCTCGCTTCAAAACTCCGTCCGAAGTACAACGGTCCATACCGCGTTCTCGAGAGAACATCATCCGTTAATTACCTGGTTGAGCCGCTAACGCCGTCGTCCGACATGCGACGTCGTAACCGCGAAGTCGTTCACGTTCAGCGCCTCAAGCCGTATCACAATTCTACCGTCCTTCCAGAAAACTAAGTCGCCAGGATGGCTCCTTTATTTCCACGGGGCCATTGTAAGGAAGATGACGAAAGTGCGCGCAGTCAGCAGCATCGGCAGCATGAAGCGCGCAGCAGAGGCTCGAGCTCGGGGACTGTGCTCGGTGCATCGTAGAACCGGTGGTCGCTACGAACCCCAATAAACCTCCGTTATAATATATATATATATATATATATATATATATATATATATATATATATATATTGTCGCGAAGCACTTTGACCAGTAAGCGATCGCGACTAGAACGTTGGATCAGCGAGAGGTAGTGTAGCCGACCGAGCACCGAAACAAGGTTGTTCTTTCTCGTCGTTGTTGTCTCTCTCCTAGCCACAGCCCCACTGCTCCCTATTTTACAGTACAGTTATCTCCCCCGCGGAAAAGGAAGCCGTCCCGGCGACCTACGGGTAGGACAGCACAGGCGGATCATAGTCCGGCTTGAGACGCTGGGCATGCACAATTTCGCGTCCACAAATGCGATGATCCAAAGGTAGCTCGAGGGGTTCCACAAAATAGTTGACTGGAGACGTTTGGTTGATCACGCGGTATGAGTGAGTGAGTGAGTGAATAAACTTTATTGTAGGTCCGGCGAGGACGCGAACTCGTCGCGCACCCGGCTAGTCCCACGTCGGGACCGGCAGGTCTAGCCCACCGGCCCGGTCGCGGGCACGCTGGACGGCCAGGATTTGCTTTTCTAGAGCGGGGCTACGCAAAAGCGAGTCCCACTCCTCCTTGATGAACTTGGGGTATGTCGACCCACACTCCCACAGCATGTGCGCTAGAGTGGAGGTCTGGCCGCAGGAGGGGCAGGCGTCGTCGCGATACACGTCCGGGTAAGCCTCGTGGAGAACGGACAGACACGGATACGTACTGGTCTGCAGAAGCCTAAGCGAAACGGCCTGCGCTCTATTCAACTTGGGGTGAGGGGGTGGAAAGACCCTTCTAGACATGTAGAAGAATTTAATAAGCTCGTTGTGAGTAGCGGGAGCGTCCCTGTGGCCGTAGGGAGGAGGGGAGTCGGTGCTTCTTGTAGAGGAAGCGCGGTCGGTGAGGTCACGCGCAGCCTCGTGAGCAGACTCATTGAGGTTCGGGGGAGCACCCTCGACCGACCCTACGTGAGCTGGAAACCAGTGGATTGAATGATGCGTGAGAGCATCTCGACTCGAGCTGCTAAGAAGACGAGCAGCTTGCTTGGCGATGCAACCCTTCTGAAAAGCCCTAACTGCTGTTTTGGAATCGCTATATATCTCGGATCCACGACCGTCTAGCAGGGCGAGGGCGATGGCGGCTTGTTCGGCGACACCGGGGTCTGAAGTGCGAACGGAGGCGCAGTTGGAAATCGTGCCGCTGGAGTCGACCACAACGATGGCAAAGGTCTTCCCATCGCTGTACTCCGCGGCGTCGACGAAGCCTGCTCTAATGTCTCGTTGCTTGATCTGTTTGAGGATGGCTGCTGCTCTGGCCTTGCGTCTGCCCTCGTTATGGACGGGATGGACGTTTCGGGGCACAGGCGCCACTTCGAACTTGTCTCGAATGCACCTGGGGATCGGGGTACTGACCATCGGGAATCCCGCAGGTTGGTAACCCAGCTCTTCGAGGATGTGTCTACCTGCCGCTGTGGTGCTCAAGCGAGTGAGTTGCGCGCGTTCTTGGGCTTCGGCAATCTCCTCGGCAGTGTTATGCACCCCCAGCCTAAGGAGATCCTCGGTATGGGTCCTGATGGGTAGCCCGAGAGCCCTCTTGACCACTTTGCAGATGAGAGCGTTGAGTTTGTCTCGCTCCGCTCTGAGCCTTGGTACTTCGACGCGAGTTTCGGTGACAGTCCAATGGTAGAGGCTGGAACCCAAAGCAGCGCATGCGAGCCAGGAGCATAGGATACAGGAGCATTGGAAGTTTCTCGATGGTGCTTCTCGCGTTGCTGGTCTTCTGACGTAAATATACGGGAAAGCTTGCGACACTCTTCTGCGTGTGCAGCAGCTTCGGATAGAGTAGTTGTTTCGGTGAAGTCAGGGCGGTATGGAAGGATAATATCCATTGTGGAAAGAGGTTCGCGTCCGTGCAGGAGAAAGAAGGGCGAAAATCCCGTGGTAGTCTGCGTGGCGGTGTTGTAAGCATAGGTCAGAAAAGGTAGAACATGGTCCCATTTGGTTTGGTCGGATGCAACGTACATGGCCAGCATGTCACCAAGAGCGTGATTAAAGCGCTCGGTCATGCCATTAGTCTGCGGATGATACGCAGTAGTGGCGCGATGAATGATGCGGCATTCTTTGAGGAGAGCCTCGATGCCGTCGGAGAGGAAGACGCGGCCTCTGTGACTGAGTAATTCCCTGGGAGCTCCGTGGCGAAGGATGATGTGGCGCAGGAGAAATCAGGCGACGTCACGTGCAGAAGCACTGGACAAAGGGGAAGTTTCCGCATAGCGCGTAAGATGGTCGATGGCCACGATTACCCAGCGATTGCCATCAGATGTGGTTGCCAGAGGTCCATAAATGTCGATGCCTACTCGATCAAAAGCACGTGCTGCGCAAGGCAAAGGCTGCAATGGGGCGGTTGAACGACGAGGGGGATCTTTACGGCATTGGCAAACCAGACAGGAGCGGACATAATGATGGATGAATCGATACATCCCCCGCCAGTAGTAACGAAGGCGTTGACGCGCGTATGTCTTCAGTACCCCTGCATGCGCGCACTGGGGATCGTCGTGGAATGCTGCGCAAATATCCGAACGCAGGTGTCGCGGGATGACAAGCAACCATTTGCAGCTGCTCGGGAGGTAGTTGCGACGGTACAAGAGCCCGTCGCGAATGGAGAAGTGATGTGCTTGGCGACGTAATGCGCGATTGTTAGTGGGTGTCGATGGGCTGGACAAAAAACGCAGCGTGTACACAATCCATGGGTTTTCTTCTGCTACACAAGAATGTCCGTGGCAGCAAGGGAAGACTCGGACAATGAGGCCTTCGGGAAGCTAGCCTCGTCTGTTAGTGGCGAGCGAGACAAGGCATCGCATCCGAATGTTTTCAGCCAGAACGATACAGCACGTGAATGTCGTATTCCTGCAGTCGAAGGGCCCATCGAGCAAGACGACCAGCCAGCACAGCGAATGCTGATCAGTTATGACGTCAAACGGGCAGCCATAAAGATACGGGCGGAATTTGGTTATGGCCCAAATTATAGCCAGGCATTCCTTTTCTGTGACAGAATAGTTCGATTCAGGTTTAGTGAGTGCACGACTGGCGAAGGCAACGACGTACTCATCGAAGCCAGCCTTTCTCTGAGCGAGAACGGCCCCAAGCCCAGCGCCACTGGCATCCGTGTGTATTTCAGTTGGAGCACTTGGGTCGAAATGGCGCAGGATTGGTGGTGACGTGAAGAGACGACGCAGTTTTGTGAAGGCGGCATCGCAATCCGGTGACCAGGTTGAAAGGTTGTGGCCACCAAGAAGGAGCTGCGTTAAAGGTGCTATTATAGTGGCAAAATTGCGGATGAAACGGCGAAAGTATGACGCTAATCCAATGAAGCTGCGCAGTTCTTTCAAAGTCGTTGGTCGGGGAAACTGAGCAACAGCTTGTAGTTACGCCGGATCAGGGACTACACCTTCTTACGACACGACATGGCCGAGGATGACCAGCTGCCGGGCTGCGAAGTGACACTTCTTCAAGTTAAGCTGGAGGCCAGCATCGGCGATGCACTTTAGGACGCGTTGAAGTCGAAGTAAGTGGGAAGGAAAGTCCGGTGAAAAGATAACGATGCCGTCCACATAACACAGGCATATCTGCCATTTGAGGCCGCGCAAGATATTGTCCATCATTCTTTCAAATGTGGCAGGCGCATTACACAGGCCAAATGGCATCACGGTGAATTCAAATAAACTGTCAGGTGTGATGAAGGCCGTTTTCGGGCGGTCTGACTGGCACTTGCCAGTACCCGGATTGTAAGTCTAAGGATGAGTAGAATTCAGCGCCTTGGAGGCAGTCTAGCGCGTCGTCAATACGGGATAGGATAAACGTCCTTGCATGCTATCTTATTATGTCGCTGGTAGTCCACGCAAAAGCGAATTGTGCCATCTTTCTTTTTTACCAGCACTACAGCAGCAGCCCAGGGACTGTGCGAAGGTTGTATGACACCGCGTTGGAGCATGTCTGCAGCTTGCTCAGCGATCACGCTACGCTCCGTGGCGGATACACGTACGGCCTGTGGCGTAAAGGCGCATGGTTGCCGGTGTCGATGTGATGGACAACAGTGGAAGTACGGCCTAAGCGATATTGTTGTAGGTCGAATGACGTGCGAAAGCGGTCTGGAAGATAGACGATCTGGGCGTGCTGCGCTGCAGTGAGGTTCTTTCTCGTCGTCGTTGTCTCTCTCCTAGCCACAGCCCCACTAATAATATATATATATATATATATATATATATATATACATATATATATACATGTATATATATATATATATATATATATATGTATGCGCCTCCACGTGGGCAAAGGTCTTGTAGGTTTACACGGACGTCCTGTTGGGCGAGTTGGTCACAATTCATCTTGGGTACTACGCGCGAAAACACACACAACACAAGGAAGGAGGCGGGACAGAGCGCCACTTACAAGTGCTTTTATTCGGAGGCACACCACACTTTTATATACCCGTCTTAGACGCAAGGACCCCAATCACATCAACATTAATATAGAAGCCAACTTGTTAAATATTTCGTTTCAGCCATATATAAAGATATTGACGGGTCGCTCACGCACATTGTTCCTTCCTTTCCGATAAAGAAAGCTCCTATTACTTCCAGAGCTTTTTGATCTTTACTTTTTGCCAGAATTCGCGCCCCTGCAAAACATGGCTCACAAGAGCGTGACGAGCAGGACTTAATGTACTTGGGAATGTTTGGCCCTTCCTTATCTTGCCCTACATTTCCTTCATGTTCCCTAATTGAGGCGTTAACGTACATAGGGCAAACTGGGCGCTGCGTTAACGACCGAATTCTGGCAAAACGTAAAGATAAAAAAGCTCGGGAAGTAATAGAAGCTTTTTTTTTCGGAAACAAAGGAAGCATGTGCGCCAGCGACCCGTCAATATCTTTATGTATGGCTGAAAAGGAATATTTAACCAGTTCGGTTCCATATCAATCTTGATGTGATTGTGCTCGTTGCGTCTAAGACGGGTATATAAGCGTGTGGTGTGGCTCCGAATAAAAGCAGTTGTAAGTGGCACTTTGTCCCTTCACCTTCCTTGTGTCGTGTGTGTTTTCGCGCCTAGTACCAAGATGTCTTGCATGTGTTTCTTAATAGTTGTCGACAGATTTTATTTATCTTCACCACAATACACACAAGTTATGTGGTGAATTATACAAGTTCCATTGGCGTGAAGCACGCTAAGATTGAAAAGGGGCTCTGTTCAACTCTCACGGGGACTATAGTAATAGTCCCTCGTTACACACGCGCGTACACGTCGTCTCCGGTCACGGTATGAGCACTGAAGCATTTAATATGTGTACCAACAGGCGTTCAAAGGTGTTTCTGGTGTGGTGCTTTATGCCGTTGTTTTGCCCTCATGCTTCCTCTCTTTGCGCGCCCTCTTTACAAATCCAATCGCGAACAACAATCAAACCAACTAATAAGCCGAGCTATTCGCTGCAATGCATTATTGTTTGCAAGTAGGCTTTGCAGCACCATTAAGTATTATGCAAGGAAGCGCTATGGGAAAAAAATTTAAACTCGGTAAACACATTGCGCTTAGTCATGTTTTCGTAATGTTCAGTATCTCGCAGGTAGCCAGTGTATGTATCAAGTTTTTACGAGGTGTTCTCAGCAGTTGCGGTGTCTGCGATGAACTTGTACGCCAAAATCTATCGGCTTCATTGCATACAATTTGTGCTGCAGTGAAAATGTATTCGATGTGTAATAATAATAATAATAATAATAATAATAATAATAATAATAATAATAATAATAATAATAATAACGATTTTTTCCGTCAACATTACATTGAGGGAGGGGATGGGAATAAAAGCGATTGAGGGTTGACTAAGTTCCCACCCCCGTACAGCAGGTGAGCAGTGGCATGCGATGCTACTTCTGTCCCGACAGCAAATACAAAATCAAACACAGCATTAGTACAAAAACAAGAATGCAAAATACACAATCACCAGCGTGTGTGAAAAAAATATCAGCGGATTGAAAAGAAGAACAAGTGCAGCCACTGAGAACAAGAACGCTTATGAAACAGCGAAATAACAATAACCGCAACCAGAAATGCGCTTATAAAACAATTAGACTCAGAAACGTTTACAGATGCCACAATGTTGCACAATCAAAGGGACGCATTAAGAAGAAAGTAGTTGTGAAGGTTAGAGCAGATACTGCTTGCTAAGTCTATATTTTCATCAATTAACTTGTTAAGTAAGGATGGAAGTTGAAATGCTACCATTTGGCGCCAATCATTTGTTCTTACTTTTGTTAATACCCAATGTGGTTTATGACGGCGTGGATATGTGCAATGAAATAATGCAATCGGGGCTAAGACAGATATATTACTTGTGCATCTTCTTTGTTCTACTTTGTAGGTGCGTAGTAGTCTAATCTGAGCTAATGTGAGCATTTGTAGTCTAATGAACTAATCTGAGGGCGCGTTTTTCGAGAGTTCCTAGATTTTTCAGACCGGTTTGTGTAGCAGTACCCCATACTAATGAGCAGTATCTTAGATGTGAGCGAAATAATGCATTATATAGAGAGAGTTTTACATTTAGTGGGAGATAATTTTTGAAACGCATTATAAATCCCATGGCTCTAGATGCCAATAATGCTAAATACTATGCATATCCGACTGCACTGGTACTACGATAAGCCCTCCGGAAAATTAAACCAATAACTGTTTAGCTTAAGTATCGTGGTTTTGTCTTCGTACGAGTAAGATGTTTCCAACTTGGAAGTTTTTTGTCAGTGAAGTTCATTATTACGTTGTACTGCAGAGAAGATGCATGTCAGAAGTGCATATTCTTTACTCGTTGCGCAGCGACTAACAAATTAGTGGTTCTCGCCATTTACTGCTGTCCATATGCACAGTGGTCACAGTGATCTCACAGTCCCTGCAAATCAGTACTCATTCGGCTCATACTACGTGTGTTTTTGGTGGGCACTACCAATCAGTAATACATTCTGTCTGCAGTTTGTAGTTGCCTAATAAAGGTGTATATGCTAGCATTTAGAAACTTCGACAATGTGCGATGATTTCCTCATCTTTTTGTTTTATATTTCATTTTTCGTTACTTCTTCCCTTCCTATTTCCAATGTAATACAAGGCGTAGTGCAGGTTGACGATGCGGCATTTGTAAAAGGTAGCGCTGTGTTTTTAACGCTCTGAACATGCATGGTTTTGAATCTGGATTCGGTTATATATGTAAAAAAGCAGGAACTGCTTTCTGGTAACGCTCTTGGTTGAAGCGAGGGATGTATAAATATAGCTGATTTTGTCATAGCTTCACAATTTTTCTACGCCGCAGTTCTTTGATAGCGCACTACCAATACGTACAAAATACACTATAAAAAATGTCTTTCCGCACTGCACATTACAATTTTTTGACGGGGGTGTTTGCACCTGTGAAATACAGGAATCGATGTGTTGTGGCAGCCCAATTTACGTGTCCGACCTGTGTGGCATGTTCGCTTGTAAAGGAAATAAAGGTGGCAGTCAGGAGCTGCTCTGCTTTCCTTTTTACCCGACCATGTCGATGTTCTGATGGTCTATATGTTTTTAGGTAGCCAGAGTTGTCAGTTGATAGTTCTTTATCTACTGTCATCGAAAGCTTCATAGTTAACCTTGGCGAAATATGAAACTGATGATCATAACCTGGTGGTGAAGCAGCGCACTGACAAGGACAAGGCGAAGAAACACAGGAATACACGACACTAGCTGCAAGGTATGATGATTAATCACCAACTAACCCAGTTTTTCCACATTAACCAAATAGATTATTTACTTGTTGCGTGAAGCAATGACGCAATAGAAATGTCAGCTTGTCATATGAAAGCATGCAGTCATTCATGCATGTGTGCTTTTTTTAATGCAGCGAGTCCACAAAGGCAGCCCTGTCAAAATAACTTATCCTTATTTGAGAAAAAAAAATAAAGTTATTGTTGACATGTTCTTTCCGATACTCACTTGAACGACTGAAATGCCCTTGTACTTATGCCTTAACCAGAGATAGCTAGTTGGTCAGCACACTTGGTCAGCCAATGGCCTGGCCAACTTAGGTACAACTTCGCCAGAAATTAACGGTGGTTTTAAATTACACCTTATTGTACAAGATTTTGTGTAGGGAAGTAGAGAACCACACAATTAAATAAATTACCGACAGTCGCTGAACAAGAGAATCTTGTGGCTGGAGCCAACGTTCGGAAAAAAGAGGCTTGCCTTCATCAGGGCGACAACTGATTTCCACATAGCTCTTCGCTCCTGAGGGTCGAGGAGAATAACCAGGTGCGTAAGAGTGAAATGAAGGCTATGGAAAGGGGAAGGGAAAGCTTTGAAGGCAAAGATTTGGTTGCGATACTAAAAGGGGTGCTAAGGGTTCTCCCAAGTGGGGCGACGAAAACAACCCACAGAACTTCAAATGCAGAATTATATAAAAGTAGACGTCCATCTACTGTAACAGCCCTTTAGGGAAACCTTCCAATTAAGGTAGGGCTTGCACTGTCAACTCTGTGGAGAGCTGAAAGTATCTCATAATCATTTCACGTAATGTCCTGGCCAAGACCAAATATAATCTGGAGCTGCTACTGTTCCACTTGCCCTTTGTATTTACTATGATATAGTATTACCTGAAAACACATCTTTCCTGATGGACAGATTTTAAACTTGCAAAGCCTTTGCTCACTTTAACATGCTCGGGCTTCTTAAGCACTATGTAAAATTTATGAGCTTTTTGTCAATGCGTAACTGTTCTAAGACCTGTGGTGCACAAAATTTATTTATCTTCCGATGGTGCTTACTGGTTCAACATCTCCCAACATTACACATCATTTAATATTTCAGACAACAGCAGTTATAGTGGACTAAGGATGACTGTATTGACTGATGGAACTACCCAGATGAAAATATTTCACTTTAGTACTTTTAAGAGTTCAGCATTTGAACTGTTGAAACATTCAAATGTTGTCAAATACACTAGGTTACAATTATTCGCTTGTGCCGGCATTGGAAAAAAAAGAATTAAACTGCTGCCATGTCGTGTATGGAACACCTGGCTTATAAAGTCATGAACTCGAACCATTGCAGGAACACGGATTTAGTTTTTTCTACAACAATGGTTTTTTTAGGATCATTTCTGATCACTATCTCAGCCACCCTAGATGAGTGGTATATATTACAGCTACATTAATATGTGGTACGCTATGTTTTAAGCTTGTTTTTTTAACTAGTTTATGCACTTGAACTGACTTGACCTAAGGTTGTGCAGCTTTGCTAAGGTTCACTTCTTTATATATTTGATATGCGTTTAATTGTTTCACGGCAGCTGTATAGTTATTAATCACTATGTTGTGGCAATCTAAATGTGCCAACAACCATCAATTTGCACTCATTTCTCTCCTTCCAAGTTGAAAAAAGCAACATAAACAAAGAACCATGATCAGAAAAGAATTTTTTTTGCCTTTAGTGTACACATATGACTACGCCTGTCTTCCATACATACTAATACAACTAGGAAACATTACAGCATGGAGGCCCTCTGGTTGCATGAAAGTTCCGAGAACCGTGCAGCTGTAATTGATATCAACATAAGTGATCTTTCCTCTGTGCATGTTCCAAGTAGTACTTAATGAACGGGATCATGGAAATTGGCCTAATGCTGATGCTATTAAGCTAATTTGTGAAAAGAAATTGCTATCCAATTTGTGTGAAGCCTGTCTGCTGCTCCTTTTTATAAATTTAGTGTATAAGAAAGGGTAACATTATAAACCTGATGATAAAGGAGTGATTGTAGAGAGAATCTGGTCCATATTTTAATGTTCGGAACAGAAGCCAAAAATACCACCGATGTCACCTGCCATATTAATAACTTTTGGGCATGTCCTACATACATTATTCTTAATGTGCTACTGAGCCCCACCCTCCTCTTTAAATCAATGTCCAAACAGATAAAGCACGTAGGTGGCTGTGTTAATCTTCATTATTTCCATTCACTGAAAGCCATGACCCAAGCTCTTAACAGTATTCCTTTGTCTAACCAATGCAATTTTGTGCCCTCGAGCTTAAATATTAAAAAGAACTGCTCTGCCAAAAGCTTTTTCATAGTAGCATAATAATTTACCGCAGTTTCTTTGCAGTAGCTCCCCAAATTTTTTCAGCGCATACCTTGCATTCTTAGACTTTGGTACTTGCTGTCTAGTTTTGCAATTACTGACGTACATCATTTCACGCGTGCTTTCTAGCAACATTGGTAGACTTAGCTTCCACTCAATTGTACAAGCAATACTTGCCAGGTGTGTAACTTCTGTTCCCCTACTTGATTCTGAAATGAACTACTTGTACACATTATGTGGGAAGTTTAACACCCTCCGTTTCTTCAACGAGCTAGGTTTGTACGTGGCCTTTTTGTTAAAATGTCAAAGACAAGCTCAGCTCATAAGCCGACTTTGCGTTATCTAGCAATGCCACGGACAATCCAAGATGTGTCTAAATGCTTAGTCAGGCTTTTGATCGAAGGCAATGCGTAATCCGTGGAACCGCACAAGAAAGAGCAAATTTATTTATTTCTGAGCAGCTAAAACATGTTGCCAGCTCATGTTTTGAAAATACATTAGCCACTTCTTGTCAGAATGAAACGAATTGTGGGGTTTTACATGCCAAAACCATGAAATGATAATGAGGCACACCGTAGTGGGGGATTCCGCATTAATTCGGACCACCTGGGTGTCCTTATTGTGCACCAAATGCACAATATATGGATATCTGCATTTCGCGCCCATCGGGGTAACAGTGCGATAAGGCAGGTGATAAAAAAATCGTTTGGCAGTACATACTGCACGAGTGTGCTTAACTGCGCTGGTTAGTGCACATTTATAATTAAATTTAACAGTGCTGAAGATGGGTGGAGAGAAAACGACAGACAGCGTTAGAGGGGTGATGTCTCAAAACGCCGTAAATAGTTTGATATACCAGCTTCTTTACAGGCTATTTTGTTAGCCAGGAGGATACTATGCCCTGATGTCACGACATAGTCTATGGTCATGCGGGAGCAGGACGTTGCGATGTTATGACACTCGCTCTAGCTCATTCACTTGTCCGCTATGCTGCTACATTGGACTTCATGATTAGCAGCACACAAGTCGACCGAGCTAGCCAGAGGCCTCAAGAGAGTGTCAAAACGTCGCAATGTCCTGCTCCCACGTGACAACATACTGTGGTGTGATGTCACTACATAGTATCCTCCTAGAAAACAAAACCAAATCCGGCTTTAGGAAAGCTATTATACTAAATCATGCCACTCCAAGACTTGTTACTATATCTTTAGGGCTCTAAAGGCTTAATTTAACGACAAAAGAAGAAATAATTGAAGATATCATGTCCTTACCTCTTCAAGTAGAACTTTGCAAAAGATGTTCGTCCTAAAGTGTATTGCGTGCTTTGAATAAGCATTTATGGTCTGAGGATGCGTTGCAAATGCCAAAGAAAAGTCGGAGGGGTTTAGCCCACGGGCATAATTTTTTTGGTAAAGTGCTTTAGTTGAAAAACCTGAAGGAGCTAACTAACATTTTCTTGGGGCAAATACTGGCTTGCATAGCTGTAACTGGCACAACAATTGTTGAAGCTTGAAGCAGCATCGACTCTGTAATGTGCACTCAAGCAGTGGGCATTCCTTCTCTGGACAAAGACTTAGAGTGAGGCGGCCGGGTAGAACTGAAAAATATTGCCGTCCAGCATGAATGCAAGGACACACTTTATGTTACTAAAGGGAAAATCGGACATCCACCCGTTAGTAGCAATTGCTACAAAGGAAACCGATACGGGTTCCTCGAAAGAAAAGCCTCAGAGTTGAAGAAAAATTCGTCCTGGTCCGGGACTCGAACCCGGGAAGACCCACTTTCCGGGTTTGCCGCTCTACCATCTGTGCTAACCAGGCGGCAAGCAGATGGCAGGGCGAAGTTGAATTTGCCGACAACACACGAAGCAAAGGCAAGTGTTTGACGTAGTAGTTCTGCGGAAACCCGCAAGGTGGATTTGTGGGTTTGCGGGTTTGCGGTTTTACGCAGAACTATTACGTCAAATACTTTATTATGCACAACATACGGTATCTGTCAACAACAAACTTGCGCACAGTCATAAAATACACATATGCGTGCTCGTGGATAAACATAAATGGCTGCCTTATACAGGACATTTAACATGACAACCATCTGGCTTTGCCGAAGTATGCAGTAGTGTAACAGCCATGCAAGTGTTGGCAAACTGTATTGTAACATCTGCGCAATTTAAAGGGCAGGCTATTGCTTCCCGTCAAGATAACCTGTCTCAGTACAATAACAGTGCAATTTATATCTCGGTATTTCTGTCCGAAATCGACACTATTTACACTTTGCAATTCTGCCCCCGTTAACTCACACTTCTGTACACAAATGTTCTCCTCTTTCCAATTACCGAACTTCTATTTTGGCCATCAGTATAAAAGTTTAACTAATGAATAACCTTTCTATTCAGCCACAACTGCACATATTCAGCTTATCCAAGCCACACATCCCGATTTGATCACAAGCAATAAATTTTATTCCATCTATTTTAGGCTTTCAAGTGGAGTTCACTCAGTTACGCAATTTTGGAGCTGTTTATAATGTTTTATGTATCGTGCAGTGAGGCATTATTATTATGACCTTGTGTTGGAAAGGAAATGCTTTTTTTAACATAAAGTATTATTTTCACTCTTTTCTTGCATTCGGGTGTTTGAGTTGTTTCCCGCAACATTTCTCCATTCGAGTGTGTGACTGTCTTTCGAAGCTGTCAAGTGCCTTCGCTTCATCGTTGTCCTCTTTTTGGTGCCTTCAGTATGATGCCTGTCGGTTTGATCACACATGAAAGTGCAAATTCTCCTTCGACTTGTCGTTCTGGTACTGATACCGACTGGCCCACCTTACCTCAAGTAATCCTTGTCTCGTTTTCCTGCAAGCTTCATTTCTTCCCTTTTGTTTTGCGTTTTTGTCTTTAGAGCAAATGTTTTAGCATTTCTTCCCCAGTGGTGCCAAGTGGATTATCAGTCGCAGTTGAAGGAAAGCTGTCGCCGTCTTCAGGGCAGACACGGCACCCATTGAGCGAAACAGCATAGCAGGCCTAGTGACAGAGAACAGAATGGCTTTTGTTGCAGAAATTCAGATTCGCCTCTGTGAGTTGCTGTGCTTTTGGAGCCATAATTGTTGCTTCTGCAAGGCACCTATTTGCTTTGAGAATATCGCTACTCAAGTAGTGTTAATTTCTTGTAGCATTCTTTAGACCGAGTTACTTAGCTTCATCAATGGGCATCCTCTCGTCTTGTGAACAAACCCAGCTCTATGGCTCGCTTACTAAAATCCCTGTTGGCATAGCGGATGTGTAACACGCTTTCTTGTCTAATATGGTCAGTCGGACTTTCAACTTCACTTTACTGCAGCAGATGTCCAATTCAAAGTATTCACAAGCCTCTACGTCCTTCTTGTTGATCCAGTCTACTTGTGTAATGAATCTGGTGGTATAGTTTGTTCAACGCCTGTAGCATCAATTGCAGATGTAGGCAAACTAAGTTGAACTTAAAAATTTGTTGTGACGTAGATGTAAGTATTCTATCACTTTTCTTTGATTTCTTTGATGTCAGTGTGCAAGAATATTCCCATAATTCTATACCACTCAATGTCCCGTATTTCAGTATTTTAGGTCTCTAGGACACTTGTGAGTGCACAGCCAAGGATGCTACATAATTGTCTGTAAACATCAGTGATCATCACAGTTCCTCCCATCTTTAATACTGCCGTGCTGGCTGCTTGAAAGGCAAAGCTTCCAAATTTCAGGTGGGATGACCTCAGCGTTCCAGCCTTGAAAACCTTGGAGTGCTTCTCACCGTGAAGGCGCAGAATATAGGCACGCACTCAGCTGGTGGTTTCAAGGGCTAGGCGTGCACGATCAGCCTTCCGATGAGACTCGCTATCCCAGCCTTGTGAGCAACGGCGCAGTCATCATTGTGGTGACTAGATAAGTCAGCACTCTATGTGCTGTTCACTTCAAGGGCTAGGCCTTCTAAATGGATGTCCCTGAAGAAATTTATCGTCCCAGCATTGCAAGTTTTGCACTTGTCATTGCAGTTGTCCTTCCCATAGATAGGCAGGTCATCGACTACTCCAAGGGCTCGTATGACAGGTTGTGTCATTCGCCTCCGGGGGCATCCTGGCTTTGTGAACTTTAGGTCGTTGTGCTGATGGGCAAGGTCAGACCGGAGCTGAAGCAAGCAGAAGGTTCTCTTGCCTCACAAACCTACAGATGACGCCTGCAGCCACAGTATGAGTGCTGGGTATTACGGCACAAAATGTAACGTACCGAGACAGATGCCATGGCTACCCCGATCTTTCTCCTTTAATGGAACTCTAATAAGAATGATCATGATAGAAGAGTAATGCTATCTTCCTCTTCAGTTTGCAGTAGGTACTAGGGCATTCAAGGGAAGAAAACAGGAAAATCGAAGGACCTATTTGTAGGTGCTAAGTAAGGGACTTATGACTGCGGACCACGAAGCCCCAGGTGACAAAAATGAACGAAATAGCTGGAACACGAAGGAAACCATGTAGGAAGGTCGCCGCGTGGATTGTGCTGAAGACATCCCGTCAAGACTTCACTGGACCAGGGCAACCAGTCAAAACCTGGCCATTACCTCTCTACAAGAGTACGGTTTGTAACTTCACCAGGCCACAGACTTCTGACACAAGGCCTGTGAGCTCCCTTTCCTGTAGCCAGAGTAGAAGCTTCTCGATATGGCCCCCTCTTCTTTGGTCAAGTCTGGACATCACGTTCGAGATGTCTTGGACCCTTCGGTCAAGCCTGTATTTTATGGGGTGAGTGCAGTACTGCTTCCCTCATCGTCTCACCTTGCTGCAACAGTAAAATGTTGTCATTGGCTAAACAATACTTTTTTCATTCCCTTTGTTTTGTGCCACTGCTGTATTTTTTGTAGTCTGCTGTTCACGTCAAAGTGCCATCTTACTCTGAGCTTGTAACTCAAGTCTTTACGATTTACTTCCCCTTGCATGGGTGCATTAAATTTTTGTGGCATGTATGCGATGGCTTTATTTTCTTTTGGGTACTATGAAGTTTTGGGAAAGTCACCAATTGCAAATATAAGCAAGCAGCATGATATCTACTGATTGTTGGTAACCACGTGGAAAACAGGCAAACGCAGTGATAATATAATGGCTAAAAAATCACACCGCATAGTTAGATGGTCCGTTGAGATTTTTAGGCCTGCGAAAGTTAGAAGAACATGACAGTGCTAGCCAGAAAGTGCTTAAATTTAGAACAATATACAAAACATTATTCGGTTATTCATTCAGTTGACTGTACAGTAAGTAAAGACTGGCAGATTTTATTCCGTAATGGTGCTGTGCACAGCCATGCAGCTCAATATAGTGGCAGCCGCAATGTGTCTGTGCTGCAGACATGCAAAAATGTATATAAAGTTTATTATTGAAATATTCTGATAACATCTGACGAAAACTGAGTTGCCGTTTACATGCCGCCGTGCAGGTAGGTCTGCATGATCAATGAGTGCAAAAGAATTTGGCCATAAAAATCGCTCAGTGGCTTGTTGCAATTGAAATTGATTTTGCCAAAGTGACACGCAAATGAAAAATCACATATCTGCCTCAATATGAGAAATATAAATGAGGGGGAAATGGCAAGACGAAGAGGAGAACAAAGCCAGAAAGTGATTGGGCTTGGTTCGAAACCTGATAACAGCTTCAAAGCATGGCCAGAAGGTTGGCCCAGGATGCTAGACAATGTGTGTTGGGAAGAGTTCGAGGGCATGTGTTCGAGGGTGAGTTCAAGGGTGGCCATGTTGGAATGTCACCTCGTGCACTGTGCTGAATACATGCCATCAAGACTTCACTGGACCAGGGCAACCATTGAACACCTGGCCAACACATCGCTACAAGACTGCGGTTTGTAACTTCAACAGGCCACAGAAATCTAACACAAGGCCTGTGAGCTCCCGTTTCTGTGGCCAGAACACGAGCTTCTCGGTATGGTCCCCGCTTCTTTGGCCAAGTGTTCATAATATGTTCGAGATGTCTTGGACCCTTCGGTCAAGCCTGTAGTTGCTGGGGTGAGTGCAGTGTTGCTTCCCTCATCATCTAACCTTGCTGCAACAGTGAAATGTTTTCTTTAGCTGAACAATACTTTTTTCATTCGCTTTGTTTTGTGCTGTTTTGTGCTGTATACTGCTGTATTTGTTGTAGTCTGCTGTTCACGTCGAAATACCATGTTACTCTTAGTTTCTAACTTAAATCTTTACGATTAACTTTCCCTTCCATGGGTGCATTAAACTTTTCTTGCATGTATGCAATGGCTTTATTTTCTTTTGGGTGCTATGAGCTTTTGGGTAAGTCACTAATTCCAAATATAAAGAACCTACATCATATCTACTGATTATTGGTAGACATGGGGAAAGCAGGCCAACGCAGCGAATATGTAACGGCTAAATATCACTCCACATAGTTAGATGGTCTGTAGGGATTTTTAGGCCTGTGAAACTTTAAGAACACAACAGTCCAAGCCAGAAAGTACTTAAATTTAGAAAAAATATACAATAAATTATTCGGTTATTCATTATGTTGACTGTTTTACAAGTAAAGACTGGCATCAATTTTATTCCGTAATGGTGCTGTGAACAGCCATGCAGCTCAATATAGTCGCAGCCCCAATGCGTCTGTGCTGCAGACATGCGGAAATGTACATGAAGTTTATTAATTAAATATTCACGTAACATCTGACGAAAACTCAGCTGCCGTATACATGCAGCCGTACAGGTAGTCTGCATGATCAATGAGCGCAAAAAAAATTTGGCCATAAAAACAGCTCAGTGGCTTGTTTTATTTGAAATTGATTTTGCCCAAACTACACATAAACGAAAAATCATCACATATGATAAACAATGTGACAAACAATCAATATGACAAACGTATATGAGAGGGGAAATGGCAAGACGAGGAGGAGAACGAAGCGAGGAAGCGATTGCTCTTGGTTCGAAACATGACAGCAGCTTCAAATTATGGCCACACGGTTGGCCCAGGATGTAGACAATAGATGTATGTTGGGAAGAGTTCGAGGGAATTGTGGTCGGCTCCGTGCTTGATCCATAGTACTATCTGCAATGGGTGTCAATAATTGGCCGCCTGAAAGTTGTTTCTTACGTAAGCATGGTTGTGTATATTTAAGCTCAAGAACGGAAGTTGTAGTTACCTGCTTCTGTACCTGAATTGACAAATGAGAACTCTTAATAAATCAGGACCTGTCAATAGTATACTGAGTAGGCGTATGATAGGTGGCTAGGATTTCCTTTGTCTTCAGTTATATTTCACATTATTTCACCCGTTGCACAATGTAGACCAATGAAGGCCCAAGCACAAGAGGGAAAATGAAAAAGTAAATGCATACATGACTTTCTTTAATGAAAAAATTAGTATTTCTGCGTCAATGTCATAATACATACCTGAAAACTTTACAATTTCATCACAAAATGTCAGATTTCTAGAGGTTGCTTATAATTCTTTTATTGACACAAATAATTAAAATGTGGGCATTTCTTAGACACTTCATCATCTGCAAATGATTATTATCACATCGTTGTCTTAATCTATATTTCTTGTGGGAACCCATCTTAAGATTTATCTGTGCCTTCCGTGTGATCGGTGCACCATGCCTTCGGGGGCGTATCAACGGTCATGGTAAGTGCTACGTCAGAACAATTTTTTTTATTTGCATCCTAGTAAAGGCAAAAACTGATCCTAGTGGAATGCAAATATTATCAATGGGCAATTTTCAGAGCCAGACTGCTCAGACGGACTCGGTTATTCAGACTTACTGGCAGCAGTGCCACAAAATAAGGCAGGTAATATTTCAGCTGACGTTAAATGAATATTTTGCGAATAAATAACACAAACATTTGTTTTTTTTATGACGCAGATTATGTTTGCTGCGAATATAGAGCAGACTGCCTTTTCATAGCGCCTCTACTGAATGAAGCCATGTTAGGTTCCCAGAAGTGTTGCATAATTCAGTTTCTTTAAATCAGCTTCGCCACAATACGGTCTTGGTATGCAGTGAAGCATAAACAATGTACGGCGACGAAGCTTATAAAAGTGGAAAAGAACCGTTCTCATTGACATGTAATGTGTTCCTTAATGATACATGTGTGCACCTGCCGTCTCCTGTCAGTAAAAGCACCAATACACCTTTTAATTATACTAGCAGGCCATCAGGGCCTCTTTGGACATAGTTGTGGCAATGTGAGGTCTTATTTAACCCAGCGTGCAAGGATGCAGCTAATATTCTAGAAATAATAAACATTTAAAAAACATGAACAATATTAACTTTGGCTTGATAACCAAAATGTCGCTTTCTTACAACTAGGGCAGCACTTTTCACCCCAGAACATGGGCCTCAAATCTCCACAGAAACAGCTTTGAATGGCTGCCAGTACAGTTATTACATGTGTCGGTACTTGTACTATGACAGGGGACAGTAGGTGCGCACATGTGTAATTAAGGAACACACATGTCCTGTGACAACGGCTGTATTACAGAAAAACTGACTTTAGGAAACCGAAATATGCAACATTTCTACACCCTTGCCCAAAGCCAGCCAAATTTCATGCGCAGAAAACAATTCTCGGAATTTCTTACTATATGTCAGTGTTTTCTGTCTGCAACGGTAGTACATTTTACATATAAAGTTGAATAGTCTGTAATACAAATGGTTTGTTTGTGTGTAACTTGTCTGTCAGGGTATCCTTAAGCGCCATGCAGAACACAAAAGCAAGATGACATACAACACGGAAAAGCAAAAATTTCGCCTAGACAGCACAAGATAGCACGAATTTTAGTTCTTGTGTAAGTGTATTTTGACCATGAGTTGAAAAAGCCTGCTCCCTTGCTGTTGAAGGTAAAACCTATTAGGAAAAGTGCACAAATTTTAAGGAATAAAAATGCACAGGGTAGGTTCATCCGAAAATATAAGCTTTGTCTTTTAGTGAAGGTTTCTCACAAGAGCTTAAATGCGGTTTGTAGCAAGAGCTAATTTTGAATGCTGATAATCCTATAAATTCTATCACATTAAAGTCATTTAATGTGGATCTAGCTTCTTCGCTTTTTCCTCCAAGTTTGACGTCGGAATCTAACCAAATAGAAGTAGCAGGATACAGCTGTACAAGGGACACGGAAAACGTGAATATTTACAGGACAAAGGACTCCTGCCAGATAGACTTAGCCAAAGGGCTCTGCACTTGCGTGATGGATGTATTTAATAGCTCATGCAATGTAGAGATGCTCAAACAGTAGACATGTTTCATACCTCGTAGCAGCGTGACTGTCACCTCTAACGCTGTCGAAAAAGATGAGCTCTCATGCAGGTAGCGTGAGAATAGAACACGCTAGCGCACTCGACTAAAGCGGCCGCGGTGTCAGCCGGCCCCGAGATCCCGTGGCACCATGGCTTGCTGGCTTAAACAGTGGCTACTGCGGCTACCTCTTCGCTCCGCCTCCCTGAAATTGGTGACACAGACGACCAAGCCCAGCCTTCCCACAACTTGATGACTACGACGACCGAGCCCTGCCATGGGAGCATCAGCGCACCGACTTTACGAAGGCGAGTAGTGACGTGGCCTCGCACTGTTCGGCAGATGTCCTGCGATTGTAGGGCACCCGGGAATTCTACATTGATATGCCGGACATCTGTTTCATCCAGCTAAACAGCCATTTCCTTCTCAACAAGGTTCGAGGCTCCGGCTGCGTTGCAGGCTCTGGCTCTCAGCCCATGCTCCGACTTCTACAAGGACTTGCGTGCAGCCGTCCTTGCTCACTATGTCAGCTCGAGCGTTCACTCTCCTCCAGCTGGTGCTCCATCACAACAGCTCTCGCCATCTATCGCTTCATTCTGCGTCTTGTCGTCCCACATCTCCTGCGTCCACCCGTGCCGGTGGTCAGCACGCGCCGACCCCAGCTTCAAACCTCTGCTCAGTCCGTGAGCCTCCTCCCAGCTCAAAGGTTCGGCGATTCTTTCCAAGGAATTCACTGGGCTAAACGCAAGCACTTTCCGCTACTCTACAGCTCGTCGCTCTCCTTCCTTAAACGTTACCACAAGCTGCGCGCTTTCCACTCGGGGCACCTCACTCATCACCAATTCGGAGGCTCAGCCACCGGCTCCACATAGCGCAAATTTCACTCTCGCTGGCACGGCGACGCCGCAAGCACAACCTTCGTGATGCATTCAGTGACCACTGCAACCCTGATACTATCGGCATTCGAGCTTCCACTGCAAGCAGCAGCAGGCAAGCCTTCCGATGCTGCGCTCCCACCTTCCGCGGATGCATGGCCTACCGAAGTTTTGCAGGAGCCCCCAACTATGCCATCTGGTTTCTTCAGCTCGAGAATCGCTGCGTCAACAACATGCGTCACCAACACTTGCGCTATCTCAAGGCAAGGCCCGAGCTGCCAGACGGTCTACTTTTGGAGCTGCGACTTCTACAGGCCCGGGAAATTACGAGTGCCTGTGGCAGGTTGCGATTTTTCACTCTAGTATCATTGTGGCTGCGCCTCACTTACAACCTATGCTGCCGGTGCAGCCTGCTATATTTGTCTCATTTTGCATGAACCCGACACAACCAAACGACGACACCGTCTGCACACTCTACTTTGGCTTTACCACTGGACTTTATTTCAATTGCACTTCGCACTAGGAGGTGGGCCCTGTAGCCACGCGACTATCGCCTCCAACGCAGGCAGAGAAGATGGGCTCACGCACTGGCAGCGCAACAATAGAACATGCTAGAGCGCGCGACCTGGATGGCCGTTCCCGAGATCCCGTGACACCATGGCTGACTGGCTTTAATAAGCCGTGGCTACCTCTTCATGCTGTCTCCCGTAAATTGGTGACCAGAACTACCGAACCCAGCCTTCCCACAACTTCTTTGTACATACACCTCTGCTCACAGTGCTTCCGTTGCAAGTCATAAACATTTCCTTACCATGCAAGTCGTTGTTGCATTCATGTAATTAACCATGATGACTTGTTAATTTGCATTCCAGCAGAAGTTAAACATTTGGACAAGTCGGAAATCAAAATGGAGCAACTCCCATGTATTACGGGAACCAATGTTATCGTAACATTTTGCTGCTAAACCAGCATTGTTATGATTAACGGGAAGTGTTGCTAGGCGGACCGACATGTTGGTGTAAAATGAACAACTATGTGTTTAACGAAAGCAAAAGGACGTAAGTGACCATGATTATGTGACACCAACGGCTTGATTTCTACTCCCGCCATTTGAAGTCAGCTTACGACATGCAGAATGTTGCGTTCTACATGTGTACTGGACGAGCATATGAAAGAGAAGCATGGATTGTGAAGTTATCAGTGATAATGTGTTGTACAATCGTACGTACCTATGGCTATGTCATGTGATGTATTTTAAAGCAACGATGGCTTCATAGGTTTCTCAGCTGAAAGCATCATCTTAAAAACCCATGAGGGTTTCTTTGAAAAAAGAACTTGAGAGCTGAAAAAAATTTCTACTGGTCCGGGAATGGAACCCAGGACATTGTGCTTATTATATTATTATTATCGTAAACAGAGCGTTTCAATCGATAATAATCTTTCACAACCACTCGATGTCTACTCCGGAGTACCTCAAGGATCAGTTCTGGCACCACTTTTGTTCTTGATGTACATAAACGACATCCAGTTTTGCGTTAAAAACTCAATTCAGATGCGCCTGTTTGCTGATGACTGTGTCGTGTACACAGTCGTAGACAACCAAGAAGACCAAATAGAACTTCATAATTCACTTCAAACAATTTAATCTTGGTGCAACACTTGGGGCATGAAACTAAACACATCAAAAACACATTACATGTCTTTCACAAATAAGAAACTCCCGCTTAACTTTTCATATTCGATCGGAAGGTCAACGATCAACAAGAGCAACCAGGTAAAATACCTAGACATTAAACTCACGCCTAACCTTAACTGGGAACCTCATATTTCGACCATGTGTCAAAAAGCCATAGGCAAACTTACCTTTTTAAAAAGGAGACTGCGTGCAGCACCGCCACACCTCAAACTAAACGCGTACAAAACACTAATAAGACCATGCCTAGAATACGCTGATCTAATCTGGAGCCCTCATCAAAAATGCCTTATAAATAAAATAGAACGCATACAAAAATTAGCAATTAGGTTTGTATATTCGGACTACAAAAGGCGGTCCAGTGTCTCGGGTCTGCTAGCAAGGGCTAACCTAAAACCCCTCTCGCAGAGAAGAGCAATTTCGCGACTAAAATTCATCTATCAATTATACCATGGTCATTTCCAAATTGCACGTTCTCATTACCTCCAACATCCTCCAAAACGTTCAACCAGGCTTAATCACTCCAAAACAATCTATTTTCCCCGAAGTCGCGTTAACGTTCACAAGCATTCCCTTTTTCCGTCAGCCATTTCCCAGTGGAACAAGTTAACTAACGATATTGTGTGTTGCAATAACATCGACTCTTTTATTAACTGCATTCAGTGCATTGACTTGTCATCGTCATTTCTTTTTTTTTTCATTGCGTCTCTGTACCACTCCTGCACAGGCGGTGAAGGGCCTGCAGTATATTCAAATAAAATAAAATAAAGCTAGGTTGATAAGAATTTTCCTCTTCGTTAACCCTCCTTGATCTTGAGGGCTTCTACAGATTTGATTTGCCATTATTTGTGCGTGGGAGCAGGCAAATGGTCGACGGCCCTGACTTTGACCGCCTCAATGCCTTGGGGTAGCATACAAGAGTTTATTGGCTACTGGCCTTCTTCTAAGGTCACTGTGATGACCCTAATGATGGGGCAAAGGTTCGTGTACTGAAAAGGTTCTGATGGTTCTCTTAGGCGGAGCCTCCGAGAACCCAATTGAGAACAAAGCCATTCGTTTCGAACACACACACACACGTTTAATGGAACTGAAGAAGGCTGAAAAATAAATAGAAGAAAATAGCAAACATAAAAGAAACACTCAAATACACATCCAAACACACATTTGGGGCTAGTATGGAGCTAAGTAGTGCGCGAGTCCGGGCTTGCCACGGCGGCAGGGACACAGAACAGTCTCGACGCGGCGACGCGGCGACAAGCTGACGAAAGGAGTGGCGCCGGTCTCACCAAGGGTCGTGGTGTATGTTGGTTGACCGGGCGACCGGAACTGGCCAGCTCTGTCTCGGGGAAGCAAAGCAGGCGGCTCGGTGGCACGAGCAGACGGCAGCGGCGTTCTGGCCGGGCAGCTGAATGTACAGCTCGGGCCCGTAGCCCGACTGCTCTTGTTCTGCCCACGGGCACAGAAGCTCGAACGCCGGCCTCGGGCAGCAGGCGGCACGACCGACGGGGGCGGCGTTCTGGCCGGGCAGCTGGCGTAGAACTCGGGCCCGTAGCCCGACTGTTCACGTCGTGCCCGCGAGTACAGAAGCTCACCGGCCTTGAGGAACTGGCGGCACGCTCGGGTAGACGGGCGACGCACAGGAACAGGTTGGCAGGAGGCCCCGGTCGGGTGAAGTCCTGGTGGCTCGGGTCCGGAACCCGACGGCCCGTCTTCAACGCCCGCTCTGGTGGTTGACGTCCTCCTGCCGTCGCTTCCTGGAACTCTCCTGGCGTCTCCCCGGCGTCTCCTCTGTGTCTCCTTGCGTGTCCTCTGCGTCTCCTGTCCATAGTTTCTTAAGTAGACTCAGTGGGCCTCGGGCGTGTCGACCGTAGATCAACTCTAAAGGAGAAAACCACATGCTGGCTCGAGGCGCTTTACGACACGCAAACAAGAGGGGTGCTAGTAATCGGTCCCATGGCTTTGGTTCTTCTTGGCACATCTTGCGTAGCATTTGTTTCAACGTGCCATTAAATCGCTCCACCAGACCATTACACATGGGATGGTACGGCGTCGAGCTTAGATGTTCGATAGCCAGCAAGTCATTTATCTTTCTCATTAGGTCCGACGTGAAACAGGAGGCCTGATCGCACAGTCTCTCACGTGGAAATCCAATGCGAGAGAACATTTCTATCAGTGCTTCGGCCACCGTAGCCGAATCGATCGACGGCAAAGCTATCGCATCTGGATATCGGGTAGCGAAGTCCACCAGGGTCAGTCTGTATCGGTTACCCTCATTTGACGTAGGCTTTAAGGGTCCAATTATGTCCACCGCCACTCTTTGAAATGGAGTGTCTATTAAAGGCAAGCGACCAAGAGGTGCCTTGCCCACCTTGCTCTTAGGATACGTTCGCTGGCAAGTGTCACAAGAGTGTACGTATCTTCTCACTGCTTCTTGGACTCCTGGCCAGTAGAAGGATTCCAGAACCCGATCAATTGTTCTCTTAATTCCTTGGTGCCCTGACATGAGGCTTTCGTGTGCCAAAGTGAGCACTTGGCGGCGTAATCTTTGAGGTACTACCACTTGTTCGGTCATTTTGCCCGAGGGTAGCCGGTAATGACGATACAGCACTCCCTTTACTACTTCGAATGAGTAGGATGTCAATCTTTTGCTTTGGAACACTTGACCCACTTTGTTCCTGCAAGACTCTAAGGTCTTATCTTCGTTCTGAGCCGTGGTAAGATCCTTCCTGGTTATTTTCAAGGCACCGATATTGATCGTGGATGTTTTCGGCTGTTGGCCTCGGCTCTTGATGCCGAACAGCAAAGCATCCGGGGAATGGTCTTCTCCCTTGGTTCTTTTCCCACTTGCTATACCATCTTCGATGGGCTTCTTCTTCAGCCTTTCTGTCCAGGTTTTATCTGGATCAGGAGGTTCTCGTGAGCCTGGTACATTTCCGATAACAACATCATATAAAGGAGCCGTCATACACTTGACAATCAACGTACCAGCAAAGTAAGGTGAATGAATTTCAACCTTAGCCTCGGGAACTTCAACGCTGCTGCCATCCACCAGGACAAGCTTAGCGGTGGTACCTGTCAGAGCCTTGTCTGGTACGAGGGAACGACGCACGACCAGCGTATTGCTTCCCGTATCTCGCAAGACTGACGCGGTCTGTCCGAAGATGACGCCCTTTAGCAATGGCATCTTGCGTGCTACAGTCTTTGTGTGGGTCTTCACCGTGCTAGTTATGTCTTGTTCAACGACTACTGCGTTTGAATCTTCCAGGCGCTCTTCTGGCGACAACAGGCAAGACGTCCTTGGTGCAGGCTTTGACATCATGCCCGGGCTTACGGCAATATCCGCAGTACGGTTGCCTCAGCTTAGATCGGCAGTCTGACGCCCCATGACCCAGTTTTCCACATAGGAAACATCGTATTGGAACTTTCTCGGATGAGCTTTCGGTTTTCTCTGTAGGGTTAATGCCTTCCTATTTCTGCCGGAACACTAACAAATTGGGCTGTCTCTGAGCCTCTAAGAAATTATCGGCAGCTTCGGCCATGTCATCTAGCTGGCGGTAGCTCTTCTCGCGCAGGAAGAGTCTTAACCGATGATGGCAGTTGTTCAGAAACTGTTCCGTCACCACTAGGTTGCGAAGTGCCAAATGCTCCTTTTCGGTTTTGGACATTTCCACCCACCTATCACAGAAACTCAGTAGCCTAGTTGCGTACTGCTTTCCAGTTTCGCCATCTTGGGGTTTGCTCTGTCGGTACTTCTCCCGGTAGCCTTCCGCCGTAAAACGAAAACGCTGGAGCAACGCCAACTTGGCTGTATCGTAGTCGAGGGAGTCTTCCAGAGACAGACGTCCAAAGACTTTCAGAGCTTCTGCGCTCAAGCATAAACTTAGAGCCGTGGCCCATTTGTCTATAGGCCATTCTTGTTCGGTGGCGACGCTTTCGAACCTTTTTATATAGGCATCCAAGTCGTCCCGGCTTTTATTGAATCCCGGCATTAAACTGTGAGGGTTCACGCTGAATGGGGCAATCCATCCAGGCCATCGGTCAGCTGTTCTTGCTGCGTCCGTTGCCGCCATTTGAAGGCGCAACTGAAGCGTTCGCTCCTCCGATTCCAGCTGCCGTTGGCTCGTCTCACCCCGATTGCCCTCAGCTTCCGCGATTTTAAGCCGTAACTGTAAATTCTTTTCCTCTAATACAAGCTCCTGCTTCTTGGCTTCGCTCTCCGCTGCCCGCTCTTCTCGCGCCCGCGCTTCCTGCTCGTTCAACCATGCCCTCAACTCCGCACCTTCTAGCCCCATGCGCCCGGCTAAAGCTAACAAGTCTCGTGAGCTAGCCATAGTTCATAGCCGCTAGAATAAAAAATATCCAAACGAACGGCTTTGTCCTGTCGCCGACGCCAATTTGTGATGACCCTAATGTGGGGGCAAAGGTTCGTGTAATCAAAAGGTTCTGATGGTTCTCTTAGGCGGAGCCTCCGAGAACCCAATTGAGGACAAAGCCATTTGTTTCGAACACACACACAAACGTTTAATGGAACTGAAGAAGGCTAAAAAATAAATAGAAGAAAATTGCAAACATAAGAGAAACACTCAAATACACATTCAGACCCGCATTTGGGGCTAGTACGGAGCTAAGTAGTGCGCGAGTCCGGGCTTGCCACGGCGGCAGGGACACACAACAGTCTCGACGCGGCGACGCGGCGACAAGCTGATGAAAGGAGTGGTGCCGGTCTCACCAAAGGTCGTGGTGTACGTTGGTTGACCGGGCGACCGGAGCTGGCCAGCTCTGTCTCGGAGAAGCAAAGCAGGCGGCTCGGTGGCACGAGCAGACGGCGGCGGTGTTCTGACCGGGCAGCTGGGTGTAGAGCTCGGGCCCGTAGCCCGACTGCTGTTGTTCTGCCCACGGGCACAGAAGCTCGAACGCCGGCCTCGGGCAGCAGGCGGCATTAGGGTCAACACAGTCACAAACAATTAAAATCAATTATATTTACTAACACATGCAGGATCGTTCTAAGAACATATGCCACCATGAACTGATGCACTGCATAAGATCATAACACGCGAAAAACTCAGTTCACATTAGCAGGCGCTGCAAAGCATGCGAAGATGCACACTATGAAATTTATTTAAATTGTTTGAGTGCTTCCTAATATGGTCATTTAATGGGACACCAAAGGCAAATACTTAGTAGATGTGGCCTATTAAGGTAGCATTCCATAAACCCTACAGTGCATGTTTCGTGCCAAGAAAAGACTTAGTTTACCAGAAAATTGCGTCTGAAGGGTTCGCAAACCTAGAGAGCAATTCAAATCGCCTGCCTCTGAGGACGGAGTGGCGACGTTGCGCCATCAGTGCCCTTTACTTCCATCGGTAAGTAAAACAGTGCCTTACAGACGGTGCTACACTTTTCTGTGCAAAATGCGCACACGCGGTCATGGAGCAACCGGGCCAAGACAGAAGGTTGGACTCGCTGCTGCAGCTGCTCTTGATCAAGTAGCATGGACTGTTTAGGAATACCGCAGCATCACATGAACACAGAATTCTCTTTAACTTGCAGTTTGTGTGAGTTCAGCTTGCCAGAAAAGCCAGCTCAGCACTACGTAATAACGAAACTACTGACATGTGAAAGCGTGGGCGATGCTTTCAAGAGTAATCTCAATGAGTTCTTTTTATAAAAATCAAATAGAACTAGACAAGTAGCACTTTCTTTTATCTTATAACGCAATGCAGTGATTTTTTTTATTACTAGTAGATGAGTCCTAGCGACAGAACTTTAATGATGAGTGCCTTCGTCATCAGGCTAGTACTTGAATGTCCCGAGGCAGCCTCTAATTGTGTCCTACATTTACTTCAGTTTCTCAATTACTGAAGCTCTGTTCGCAATAATAGCGATGCCTGAGACGTTCTCGAGCACAAATCTATTGCTTTAGCTTGACTTAATATTTGCCTTTAGTGTACCTTTAGACACTAGTCCCTCTTATCTGCGTAGGACTTGCCACGGCAGAGAGGTATCGCACTGATAACCCCCACAGCACAACACACAAAGTGCTTGGCATGGTTCTTCATATATCCTTGTCTCTCAGTATTCCTGCTACAAAGACACAATTGGGCTAACCGCTTCTGTGCGGGAGAAACCACTGGGGCACCATATATACCAGCCATATTTTTCAATTTGTGTTCTTTTTATGTCCGATGGTGTGTCCTAGGAAGCAACACTTCACCTTTCAAAGAGAATATTTGGTAACAGCATGCACAACAAATTGACTGAAGCTGGATTTTAAATGCCTGTTCATTCGATGAAATCGCATCAATAGGCCACTTGCCCCAATTGGGCAAATGACCAATAAACCATCGTGCCCTATCTTAGGGCATCAAGGGGCAGCCGAAGTCAGAGCCCTTGAAGAGTTGCCCGCTGATGTATTTCATGGTGACTGCAGTTAAGACGTCTGCTGCTGTGGCTGTATGTAGTAGTGGCTTATGCCAAGGGGATGGGAGAGTGAGTGCCACAGTAGCTGAATTGGTAAGGCACCACATGCCTAATGAAGGTGGTGTGGATTCAGCCCCTACCTACAGCAAGCTATCTTTTCGTCCACTTTCATCTCCCTTTCCATGCTATCTAAAAATTACAAAAATGCACAATTTATTTACCCTATGCTTTCTCCGATTTCATTGCCTATTTTCATCATCTGGTCCAAAAGTGATAGCTCAGCTCCATACGGCCTACTTCAGCTTGGAAGATAAAAATATCCGAGGAGGCCTAAGGAAGTGACCTGCTCGGTAATTGTGGATACTGTTCAAAATAGGTTTAAAAAAGAACAGGTTTCGAGCTAAATGCATAGCAGGTGCTCGATTTCTCATAAAGGTGCTTAGAATAAATACTCGTGCAGTAAACATGAAAGTTTTAGCTAAATGGGCCCCAATTTCTGACAAGGAATACACAAATAAGATAACTTCTCAATCTACTATAAGCTCCAGACAGTGCAGCTTGCCAGCGAGCACCGCAAAATTTGTAACAGCAGAAGCGCAACAAAGGGTCAGATCGGGAATAGGCACCCTGCAAAACAGTGCAGTTTGCGGATTTGAAGCTGGTCGGGGCACAGCATGGTATTGGCGTGTTCAATAAAAGCATGAATCTTCTTAAACGGCGGAAGATGATACATACGCTTTCCATTCCATATTGTGGTACTTGTTAGGTCGTCAGTCCTGACATGACCGGCAACTGTGCTTTCCATGCTCGTATGTCGACATTTCTAATGGAATTGCCGGACATTTGTGTCATATTCTTATTGGTTGGTTAAGGTGCCCTCTTTACCACATTAGGGCGAGAAAACTGTTTATTAAATCAAGATTAACATAAAATACATGTTTTCTTTATATTGTTGCTCCGGGTGATCTAGTGCCTCATTTGATCCGCCCCCCCCCCCATGCTTCATAGGCTTCATCGCCTCTCTTGTTTCATGCTGGCGGCCAGACCCGTCTCTATTTACTTCAGCATCCAGTGAAGGTATGCGCCTGAGAGATGCTATTTACATGGAGCAGCACTGTCTGCCTAACAGACGCCTTTAATCTAATTTGGCACTAGAGACAAGTTTTACATTTAAATAGCGTGAGTCTTGTCACCGACTTGTGATAGCACTGCAAAGCATACTAATAATGCGGCAGAAGTTGACCGTGAGGCAGCTCTATTACAAAAATCTGGACCTATATCTACCCTAACGCGCCCCAAAATCAATTTTCCATTTCGCTTTCTTCCTTGTGTGGCCGCAGTAGCAGATCCAGCGAAATGAATAGATATTTCAGTGGCGTGATTATAACGATCATTACATCCGTGCATTAGCTTGAGAAGCGGCTAATCAAAATTGTTACAGTGTATAGACTCATTCTCGTTTTTTACTGACTCTCAGTGTTGTTGTTATTTTGAGTTTCATTTGTGTCATCTGCCTTATTTCTCGTGAATTTTTAATACGTTATTGTTTACTTGCTTCTTGTATGACTTCCTTTTGTCTAACCCCCTCCTCGATTAGCCCCATAAAGGGGCTGCAGTATGTATGAATAAATTAATAGAAACAAATCACTTTGAGCACGCTAAAGTACGCAAAAATTGAGGGCTCACTACCCTTTAGAAAATATTAGATGAGTTTCATGTTAAAGTCTCATGAGTTTTGACATCACAGCTAATAGACTTTCTGATGAGTTTCTTTGGAATTGTCTGATGTATTCCTAATGTCATTCTAAAACATATTGGCCACGGTCTTTCTGTTGAATTGTAGATGAGTGTTTTTCTTGCGAGCATGAAATGTCTTCCTAATGTGCGCTCCAAAGAAGTTTTCTTGTGACTTTCTCATGTCTTCCTAATGAACCTCTAATGAGATTATACATTAGACTGCTGGTTCTCATAGCTCTCTATGACAAAATTGGCCACCACGTGTGGTAACATTTTCTCATGTGCCCCAATGGCAGTAACACCTCATTTAAAGATATTACCTGTGCGTGACAGTCCTTGGTGCTTCATATATGCAGCCTGTATGCATGTATGTATGTCCAGCGAACATGCAGCACTTTTGATATATACATGGGCCCGTACGTATGCTGTATGTTATACATTACTCAACGAAAGAAATTTAACAAAAATATTAATTGGGCATATCAATGCTTCCTTAAATGCAGAAGGAGGTTAAATGAAAGGAAAACGCACTATCAGTTTGGTTAGGTATGTGATATTTTCTTTCATTTATTCTCGCTACTTATCATTGAGGAGAGGCTGTTCTCGAGGTGGAGGGTCGTTGTCTTGAAGTGAGTGCACGTGTACCCTGCATAATAGAAAGGACAGAAAATTAAAAAAACTTGGCAATCAACCACAGAAATACACGCTGTGTCTCTTGCTGCAGAACGATCTGGAGATGTTATAGCTAGTTCTGCGAAAAATTTATATGGTGTCGATTTACACAAAGTTGTTGAGGAACCATTGTGTGGCCTTTGGGTGTAGCAGTAACTAGAGTAAGCAGAAATTGGTCTTGGCTGTACAAATGTGCAACGTGGATCAGGTGTGGCGTGTGTACATGTTGGGAACCACTTCAGCTATATCGGTTTCCACTTGACAAAGGACAGCAGTCTGTGGATTGCTAGCATGAATGAGAAAATCTCACTAATTGCTTGGCATGGAAATGAGCATAGGAGTATTTGTGTACGGCCAACCCAATGCATCCCCGAGACATCCAAGTGCCAGTCCTTATAGAATGTGTGCATCAGCTACCGGTACAGTTCTGATACATTCCAAGCCTACTATGTCATGCATGTGTTGGCCTCCTCTATGATGGCGTATATCCCATTCAAGAAATACGCCACACCATGTCTGGTTTTTTTTATCGTTTACACCCAAGCGCTGCTTTTAGAGGGAGGGTACAAGTTGAAAAACTAATGCGTGGAAGCGTGATAAACAAGCTTGTTTCAAAATAATTTATTAATTAGCATGGTGGTTGCTGTCCCTTGTCATTAGAGAGCACACCTCTTTCTCATGCAATCATAATAAGTGTTGACTGACACATGTCCCATTTTTGGATGTCGTATTCCTCACTGATTTTGTTGTATCAATCGGTTGCCATAGGCGAACAAAGTAGATAAACAATCTAAATCCAGCACACAGCTTGTTGTGTCAATGCATGGTCAAATGGGACGAGCACGCTGGTCCTTTGAGTGAATTAAGGTGCTCTCCTAGGCGCATGCTGAGTCACCGGCTATTCAGCATGCCCGATGTACATTGGCCCTAATATGCACGTGATCAAAAGAATAGCCTACACTACCTCTAACAGATACGAGACAAATTTTGGGTATCTTTAAGCAAGCCTCCAATGCCTGGGTGCCTTTGTCAATTCACTTGTGGACTGCAATGCACATATATTTCCATCAAAAATAAATTAGGCAGCATATGCACAACAGTTCAAAATTGAACTGAGAAAGGCAAGGAGGCAAGCGAGGCTTACTTGGTTAAAGGTAGCACCAAATGTGTGCAGTACGTGTCAGAGGCACTGTACTGTATTGCTTTCACATGTGGTGAAATGTACATAGCGAGGACTGGCTGGTGCCGAAATAGGTACCTATGAGATCACCATATTTCACTCAAAAGACCAGTATGCTCGTCAGACTTGGCCACACATATCGGCAATGGGGCTTCAGGCCGGTTTAGGATTGTTGATCTGTTTTCACCCATGGCTGAAAATTGGCAAGAGAAATCAGTCAGGCACACCACATAAATAACAGTAAGGGTGAGCCAGCCCCCAATATCGATGCATGAAGAAAGGCGTCCTTTGTAGATTACAAGGGATAGAAATTAGTCTGTGCCTATTTATTTACTTCTTGTTATGCAAACACCATTTATCATGATTTTATGCCTTTGTATTACAACTTCTGCCATCCCTCTCAATTTAACTGCTACACAACACAAGCGCGCATACAGTGCTATTTTTGTTAATCCTTCCATCAAGTTAAACAGTCAGTTGTTAGCCAAGGTCATGTCGCATGGTATCCCTTCCCTCGCTGCGTGAATTTTGTCCTGAAAAGTCACATGAACTGATAGGCAAATTCAAATGGACACTGCAAGTTTCGCCGAGTGGACACGGCTTGTTCTCAGAAATGCACAAAAACAGTGATGGGTATCTGTTGGCATCCTGTAGCGTGTGCAAACTCGCTGTGACATTGCTGCAGTAAACACACTCACAACTGCTACTATGCCTATTAGCATGAATAGGGGCAGCTTGCAAAAAAAAGAATATGAAGGAAGTGAGAGAAAAAATTGCAAGCTTACCAGAAAACACCTCACTACTTATGTAACTGCAGCACAATGAATACTGGCCTTCCTATCTCATGTCAGGAAATTCGAGTTTATGAAATGTGTATTTCCCAGTTGCAGTTATTCTGACAACAAGACAGACATGATGATAAATATCAACGTTAAACAATGGTATGCACACTGCGTGCTTAGATCTGTGACATATATGGCACACTACACTTAGAATTCTTACGTGGACAAAAACAGCACATGTGTGTATCATAAGCAGAATGGAAAATAGGGAAATATATGCTACAGCATAGGAAACAGTTCCAAACAAATAAAACAAAAATTAAAAAAGAAACATACCGTGTAATAGTCAAAAATAAAATGGACTTGCAGCCAAGTGATTGATGCCAGAAAAATACTAAACGTCAGGACATGCGAGGTGCAGTTTTAACAGAACAAGATAACGTGTGCATAATGTCTACAAACACAAATAAGCAGCAAGTGTAATAAAGTTGCATAAATATTTAGCCTATTTAGCAAGATGCATTAGGTAAGATGTCGATACACTTATCCACTAATGATACTGAGACCCTACTTTTGTGAACACGTACACTTAAACCATGCCTGACATGTCCATCCAGATTACACGCCGTGCTGCTGCAGCCATGACCACGGGCTATGTGGACACTGTTGTGGGTCACGGCTTCACCCCTACAAGGAGAATTCTGTGTTAACTTGTGGCTGTGGCGCAGTAAGGCTATCACATCCTGAACAGACGCAAGGAGCATGTAAAAACAGTCACAAAAACAATGCCTGCACTGGTGCAGGGTGGCAACACGGCATAAAGTCGAAGTCACTGATGAATGTCAGGATAACAGAGGCCCCTTCAACAAAGCAAAATTTCACATGCAGCAGCAGCAGCACATTACATGATTGTTTGTTTACATAACAATTCTAGAGTTTCTTTCATGACTTTAAGTAACTATTCCTTGTAATGTTTATTTACGTCAAAGTTATGGCAACACCCCTTCAAAACAAACCTGTGCCAGTAGCACACTGTGATTGCTTACATTTTTTCCCAAATACTGCTCGTAAACCGAAAACCTTATCAGAGATTATCTACAACGTCGAATTATTTATAAGCGAGGAAACGTCATTGCAGTAACAATCAGTGAAGAGGTAGATGAGTCGTTATAATGCGACTTCAGCAGAAAAGCGGGAGCTCACGCACAAGCGCGCGTGATGAACACGATTATTTCCGAGCGTAATCTTTCTCATCAGAAGAAAACGCTTATCAAGATTTTCAATTCCGCATTATGGCAATAAATTCGCGCAACTAAACTCTGACACCCAGCAAGCATTCGCATATGTTTAACTGTTGTCATGGGAGTTCTCTTTCCTACGTTCGCAGGGCACACTATGTCCACACGAGAAGCACGCACAACACGTGTGTAGTTAGCAATCACGGTTACTCACCTTTTGAATGGCACGTCGCGGTCGAAAAGCGCCCTCCAAGTAGCCGGTGATTCGATTTTACTCCCAGCATACATGCCGGTGCATAGTAAACGAGCACTGGCACGCTAACAATACGCATTATTTCTTTGCGGCATCCACCCGACTTTCCACGACAACCAGAGACAAAGGGAACGCACTCCACGGCATGAACATCGTTGGTCCACATTTGGCTGGCGCGCCACGCATACGGCGAGTTTCCAGCGAGGCACAAGCTGTCTGTGGTACTTATGCGCACGTGCACAAAGTCACATTTCGTTACAGCAAACACTAAAACACACGGTCAAACAAGCACATCGTTGCAGTTAGCACACCCAACCGACTCGTTAACAGAGCGAAAGGCTGATTGGATTGAATTGGAAACGGGGCGGTGGTTGGCGCCGCGAACAAGTCGCTTGAGGCCCGCGAATGCCTCGGCCAGCGTCATCTGAGGATTTTCGCGGCCGCCTAAGTGCGCATAGCTGTTGCAAGACAAACAGAGCCACAGGTAAGTCTATATAGTAAGCTATAGCTTGGCATACAAAGAAATTCTATAACGCATTTTCAATTTCAATCGTTTCTGCTATCTGCAGCCAACAAAAGCATGGCCTTCGAGATCTGAAAATGTTATCTTCATAGAAAGCCGTTGCTGTGATGTTATTCGAAAGATTTGCACTTTAGTTACCTCTCTTAAAACCCGTGAATTACGCATTTTGCTCCTGCTCATGCTACCTGCGCCGTCATTTCATTTTAAACAACTTCCTGCAGTCGTTAACATCAACTGTATAGCCTCAGACATCGTTGACGCCATCTCCTAGGGACACGTGCAGTGTGCGATGTTTCAGTGCCCGTTGCAACAGTGTTAGACGGAAAGCATCAAATATGCTCGTGTGGCGCAGCTGACACCCCTGTCACCCGTATCTTGCTTTCGTGTTAGTGTGTTTAATGTGCGCGGGTTGCACTCCTGTCGCTCGTGCCTTCTGTGTTGATCGTGCTACCCATGAGGATTCCTCGAAAAACCAACATGTTTCGGCAGCGTGCATTTGTCCTATGTGGTATATGCCAGAAATGTGCGCTGGCGTACGATGTGCTTGCAACCAAGTACTACAGTGCGTTCCAGCAAATAGACGCTTCCGCCTACGCGCAGTTTTCCATGTCATGATCATGTGAATCTGCACAATTGTCGGTTTGCCACTTAAAGACAAGTAACACATCCGAGAAATCAAACTACGCAGGACAAGGCATACGCTATAGGTTTGCGCTGTTTACAGAGTGTGATAACGCGGTAACACGAACTTACAGTGCCCTTTAAGAAGAAAAGAAAATGACGTCGCTGTTTTGTGCCTAGCCCTGAAAAATCGGAAGCGTTTCCAGAGTACTCGGCGCTCACGCTGTGTTATATCGTCTTCTTCATTTTTGTCTCTTATGTTGAATTCCAACGGCGGATTTGGAGCAGCCGACGGACTCCGTGAGCGAACACTCGACACTGGAGTAGAGCAACGCCTCCAAATCCGCGCGTGAAACACAACCTGCGCCGCCGGAGCAAGGCGGAAGCGGAACTTCTATCTCCGAGTTACCCAGGATGCCTCGCGTGTTGTCATTTCCTTCCGCTGTTTGCTCCCAGCACCACCGCACCAGTCACTTGTCTCTTCTGCGCCGTTCACCTGTTGTTGTTTCAAAAGTGCGGAATGGATATCTTGGCAAGCGTGCAGCCGCTTTTGCTTCCTCGCGAGTCGTGACCGGTGGCGCCTCCCAGCAGACAAATGTGGTAAAGGATATACGTCACGCAGAGTTCCAGTCCACTCCGCCGATTTTGGCGGAGCATCTTTTTCTGCTCCACGGAGTGACTCCCGCTCTGAATCCACTCCGACTCTCTCATTGGAACACCTTACTGCTGCCCTCACTCTGTCATTGGAACAAACTTGCTCCGAAACGAGCAGAAAAACTTGCTCCGACTCCGCCATTGGAATTCACCATTAGACTACCCCCAACGATGAATCTGAACCACTCCCACCAAAGGCCAAGAGTCAGAGTGTCTTAATTAACTGTATCCTAAATAACGGTACCTTAATCAACATCGTCTTCATTAACACCAATGGTCATGGGTTCGACTCCGACCAGTAGTCATGGGTACGAGTCCTTTCATTAACGAAATATTAATTAACTGTACGTTAATTATCATCGCCTGCATTAACGACGAAGTTCGTCGGCGCGACTCCCACACAAGATTATGGGTTCGAGTGTTTTGATTAACTATATATTAATTAAATATGCCTCAACATTACCTTTCACTACAAAGGTCGTGGGTTCGAGTGACTTAACTGAATATATTGTTACGCGCGAAGGAGACCGTTTATAACTCTTACGGATGAAGGGGACCGTTTACTTTAGGTCGCGAAGGAGTCCATCACGTCCATCTTATAGAGGAGTCCATCACGTACACAGAAATGGTTTGCTGTCGTCGACGCGGCCGTAGCGGTGAAGAGCGGTGTTATTCTATCGTCTTTTCGCTGTTCGGTTTTGAAGCAGTCGAAGTCTGGAAAACGCGGCGACACAGAAGCCACGAGCTGATCGAAGTCAGCGGCGTCACAGTCCGTAGTACAAAGTGGCATACGCGAGAGACAGTCCGCATCAGCGTGTCGTCGACCACTCTTATAGGAGACGGTGAAGCTGTATTCTTGCAGTCGAAGCGCCCAGCGCGCAAGGCTACCACAAGGGTCACGAAGGTTCACAAGCCAACACAACGAGTGGTGGTCGGTGACCACTGTAAAGGGGCGTCCATACAGGTAAGAACGAAACCGCTGAACCGCAAATATTACCGCGAGGCATTCTTGTTCCGTCACAGTGTAATTCTGCTCGGGCCTACTTAATGAGCGGCTTGCATATGCGATCACGTGTTCGCGGTCACCGTAGCGTTGAACTAGGACGGCACCAATACCTATGCCACTGGCATCCGTATGGAGTTCTGTCGGAGCTGAAGGACTGAAGTGTTGAAGAACCGGTCGTGACGTCAGCAGGGAGTTCAACTGACGAAAAGAAGAGTCGCACTACGGATTCCACTCAAAGGGTGTGTCCTTTCGTAGCAGGCATGTCAGCGGATACGCAACGTCGGCGAATTTAGGAATAAATCGGCGGAAATAGGAACAAAGCCCCAGAAAACTACGGAGCTCCTTGACGCAGCGCGGTGCACTGAACGCTTCAACGGCTGCTGTTTTCTGGGGATCAGGGCGGATGCCATCCTTGTCGACGAGGTGCCCAAGCACAAGGGTTTCGCGGTCTCCGAAGTGGCGTTTCTTAGAGTTTAAAACTAGACCAGCGTTTCTGAAGCAGTTCAGGACAATATCCAGACGCGAGTTGTGTTCGCTGAAGGTGCGGCCAAAGATGACGACGTCGTCGAGGTAGCACATGCAGATGTTCCACTTCAAGCAACGCAATACAGTGTCCATCACACTGTATCACACTGCATCACACTGTTGCACAATCCAAATGGCATCACATTAAATTCGAAGAGCCCGCCAGGGGTTACAAAGGCACTCTTCTCCTTGTCGTCAGGATGCATCGGAATTTGCCAATAGCCGGATCGTAAATCTACTGAGGAAAAGTAAGAGGCGGAATGAAGGCAGTCTATTGCGTCATCAATACGTGGGAGTGGGTACACGTCCTTTTTTGTTACTTGCATTCAAACGGCGATAGTCGACGCAAAATCTCTAAGATCCATCTTTTTTTTTAACAAGAATCGCTGGAGCTGCCCACGGACTTGCTGACTCTTGTACAACTCCCGTTTTCATCATTTCGTGCACTCGTTCGTTGATAATCTGGCGCTCTGATGGTGAAACACGATATGGCTTTTGTCTAATCGGATTTGCCGAACCCGTGTTGATGATATGGCGCGTTCGAGACGCAGGGATTCGAGGTATATTGTCCTTCTGCGCAAATCGAATACCGAAACGTGCTTCGAAAGCACACCCACTAACGTTCGGCGTTCACTCGTGCTGAGCTATTTATTTACCATCGACAAAAGGGCCGTTTCCGAACTGTGGCCGTCAGGTTCTTCCGGCACATCTGTAAGTTCAGCCACTGATAAGGACGCATGTTCCCTGGCGAAGGCTAATTTCATGCCGTCTGATAGTATAACGGGCTCCTTAGAACAGTTTACGGTCCATAAGCCAGTGCGTCCGCATTTGATCGCCACCACACAATGTGGCACTAAAACATTCTTCTTCATACAGTTAAAGTGCACCGGTTCTACCGTAGCTTCGAAGCAGTCGGAATCGGCGCCGCAACAGACAACGGGAACGCAAACCGTAGATGATGCAGGTATGACCGTATCACCACAAACACACAGTGTAGTTTCGCGATCTACAGGGTTCTCCAGGAGTCCTGATGGAATCCTACCACTTAAGAATACTTTTCCTGTGCGGCAGTCTACAGTAGCAGCACACTCCCGCAAGAAGTCCATGCCGAGAATAACATCATGGGTCGACCGAGGAATAATTACAAACTCTGTCGTAATAGCATGGCCTCCCAAAAATACGTCAGCACTACACACACCAATAGGTCGCAACGGCTCACCACTCACTCCACAGAACTTTGAATCTTCGTCCCATTTAAACAAAACCTTTCGCCCTAACACGTGTTTAAAAGAGACACTCATGACCGAAATTGTTGCGCCTGTGTCCACCAGAACCATCACAGGGACATTATCTACAAGCACGCGCACTTTGTTTTTCAGCATCAACACAGGAGGTATTTCTGTCAGTAGCACGTCTCAAGCGACCTCACCTCCATCGGCTGCGCTAGCTAGTTTTCCGGTGACGAAGGGGACGCGGTGCGACGCAGCGGTGAGGGAGAACGGGGAGCACGATGTTGTGGTGGGGGTGTCAAACTTCTGTCAGATGCCGGGGAGCGATTCCGGGAGCTGCTCGGCCAATAGTCGTCTCCAGACGATACGTGTGCTGGCCACGGGGCACCGTGTGGCCTTTCGGAGGGCCGAGAAAACTCTGACGGCTGGCCATACCACGTGGTCATACGCTGGTTGCAAAACCGCGATATATGACCCGGGACACCACAGGAATAACACACCGGGAGAGGTCGAAACCTTGGTCGTTCGTCGATGAAGCAGATATTATCATTTTCCCGCGTGTAGTGGGTTGGTTCGTGGCGTGTGTCACGACGATACATCGGGCGTCGAGAAGGCATGCGCTGAGTGCGTGGGTCATAGCGCGGAGTCGGCGGGCGTGTTGTCATCCTCGACTGTGGGGCTGCGCTGTACTCCACGGCCGCTGCGGTAACCATCGGTTGCCAAGGGGCTGAATGTGGCGCCGTCATAGCCTCACGTGACGTGTACACGCCATGGTGGTAAACAGTTGAATGCAACAACCCTTCGCGGCGGAAAGTTCCTCGCGGACAATCTGTCGGATGGTCGAAAGAAGGTCGAGGCAAGGACTCGTGTCCACACTGGCAACCGTCGTAACGTTTGCCAACCGACCAAACTTTGGCGCAATCCGCAAGTTCTGCAGTGCCGAATGACGTCGGACACAGAACTGAGGCTCTCCTTTCCAATTAGAAAATTATACACATCCTCAGCCACTCCTTTCAGCAAATGCCCAACTTTATCTTCTTCCGACATGCGAGCATTGACCACCTTGCACAGCTTTAACACTTCTTCGATGTATGTTGTGCATGTCTCACCTGGTAGCTGCGCCCGTTGCGACAGTGTCTCCTCCGCACGCTTCTTTCTGGCGACTGAGTCCCCAAAACACGCCTTTAACTCGTCAACAAAATGTTCCCACGTCGTAAGCGCGTCCTCGTGGTTCTCATACCAGACGAGGGCGGTATCGGTCAGGGAGAACACCACATTGGTGAGCTGAGCGGTTGCATCCCACCCGTTAGATTTGCTCACTCGTTTGTAGTGGACGAGCCACTCGTTGGCATCTTCCCCCGCTTTGCCTCCGAAGGTGGGTGGAACTCGGTAGTATGGCAGCGGACTGCTAGGCGCTGCCCTCGGAGTGGCTCCTTCTTCTGGCATTTCGAAGATGGTCACGGCTGATGGTGGGAGGTCGGCAAGTCGATGGCTTCGACGAAGCTGCGGCAGTGATGGTTCCGTTGTTGTGAGCGAAACCCAGCACCTCCACCACTTTGTTACGCGCGAAGGAGACCGTTTATAACCCTTACGGATAAAGGGGACCGTTTACTTTAGGTCGCGAAGGTGAGCGCAAGAGCGGTCAGCTGGTTTATCCACTGAGCGTCGTTCTCTTCTTTCTTCTTCCACTCGGGACCGCAAGCACGTTCACTGGTCTTCGTTTTCTTCATGCGTAACAATATATTAATTGACAGTACCTTAATTAACATCGCCTTCAATAACAACTAAGGTCGTGGGTTTGATTCCCACCCTAAGTTACTGGGTGCGAGCGACCTAAGTGCTAGATCATAATTAAATGTGCATTAATTAGCATCGTCTTCATTAAGAAGGATCCTGGGTTCGAGTGCTTCAAATAACTGTATCTTAACTGCGCCTTAATTACCATCGCCTTCATTAGCACCATAGGTCGTGGGTACAGGTGCATTAATTGACTACATCTTAATTAACATTACCTTAATTAGCATTGCCTTCATTAACAACAAAGGTCGTAAGTTCCATTCCCACACAAGGTAATGTGTTCGAGTGATTTAATTACACGGTCGTAATTAACTGTGCCTTAATTAGCATCGCCTTGATTAACACCAAAGGTCGTGGGTCCGAGTACCTTAATTATCCAATAATAATTAACTGCGCCTTAATTAACACATTAATTAACAGGCTTGGACTTCCACTAATGTCGTGCGTGGCTTCGAGTGCATTAATTAACAATATCTTAAATAACTGTCTTAATTAACGGTGCCCTAATCAACACCGAAGGTCGTGGGTCCTTAGCCTTAATTACTGCCAAAGGTAGTGGGTTCGACTCCCATGAAAGGTTGAGAGTTTGTAACCTCTTTGTCATACGCCGACAATGCCGGATTTTCCGCCTCATGAGCCATTTAATGCTATCGCATTACAAAGAATTTTTAACGGCTTGGCATCGTACAAATTCATAAATTATGTACTTTGACGTTAGCAACAACACAATAAAGCTGTATACTCCTCTCATCAGAAATTATAAGGTGCATTGTCATTTGAGTCTCTGATGTACTTGTGATGCCGAAAAGCATCAGACGAAGCATTTCTTATGAATGTCTGATGTCACATTAGGAACACATAACGGGCTCTACAGAAACTCATGGTTCATTTTCGTAAGGGATAGAGCATCGAAGCAGTGCCACGAAAGAGCGAGCTACTCAAATATCGAGCCGAGTAGTGCTCGCAGAATTTTGAATTGCTATCTCAAAGCATAAATTCACATACGGTATGGCAAAGTGAAAAAAAAAAGCAATTTTTGTTTGTTTACGTTGCTATGAATGTCGGCAATCCAGCAAAATATGACCCTTACTTTCACGCCGAAAATGTGCGCAGCAGTGTACAGTTTTCTTATGTGAAAGCGAATAATTTTGCTATTGGCTTCAAGAAATAAAGCAATATTCGTGCCATTTCTGTTGCTCTAAGCAACAGCGTACACGCAGTTTCGATATTAGTACCGCACTGGCGAACCAGTCCCACCATGGCAGTGTTGAGTCAAGTTGCCGAGCGAAGGACTGATAGTTCTTGCTCCTACGCGCCGCCTGTGCAGTGTCAGAAGCTTGTACGCTATTGTGAAGAGAGGCATCTCTTTTTTGTAGGTTACTCTTAATGAATCGGGACACGGTTATTCTTCTACAATGTCAAAACAAACAAAAGTGAAGACATTTGTTCCCCTCAATCTAACGAGTTTAAAACCCAAATTTCTGCAGGTAAGGTGACGACGTCCATGTTTTGGGACCAAGAAGGAATCACCTTGGACTATATTTGAGTGGGTGCTTCAGTAACAGCAGTGAAATATTTATCACTGATGGCAAAATGAGGCAGATCAGATTGACAGACTATTAAAAGCAGGTTTACCCTATAGGTCATGCGTGCCACGGCCGAATCCCTTCCCCGAAAGCTAAATAGCAGCTCGACAAAGACTTGCTAATCAGACGTAAGCGGAACACACACTACTAAACCTGAGGTGTGCAACTTGTACACCTCATGTACAAATATGTTCAATGTACCAATATGTGCAAAAATTCACCCACATCTTCAAGAATGTGCCTGCTAGATACAATGTCCCATTTGTTCCATTACACACCTGTCAAATTAGCCCAATTGGGTTCTCGTTCCACGAGGCACGGGTGTATGAAAAATAACGCCAACTATTCTGTGCATTCTGCTTCGGATTGGTCTATACCACTCAGCTGTGGCAAGTTCTATGTGGACCAAATGACCCAATGTCTGAATGACTATTTGAGGGAGCATTCAAACAATTTAAATAAACCGGATGGTACAGCGCACATTGCAAGGCCTGCTCATGTGAGCAGCGCTTTCGTACATCATGAACTTGTGCAGGAGTAGTAACAAAACAGCACATGAGCTCACGAAGGCATATTTTATCAGAAAGATTGTGCACATGTTAGTAGCACTTCAACTGCTTTAATTCCCCAGAGGTGCACTTGTTTAATGCCTATTTGAAGCATTACTAGACAAACTAGCGCTGTCACAACATTCGACTCTTGCGTGTGCGCAAAATTTGTACCCTACATCCTTTGACTCCTAAAATTATTTGGAAGTTCGCACTGTCATGTATCGTTCCTCTGTGAATATCTTTTTGCGTACAAAAATGTGCAGCAGACTTCGCTAATCTGCGCAAGACGAAGTCCTGGTCAAACTCAAAAATCTCCTTCAGAGATGTTGTGATGAGAATTTCTGGCATTGCACGGCCTCTCTGTTCGAATAAAGTCTTCACTGATAAGATGGGAGAAAAGAAAGGTTACAGAGGGAAAAACTGTCACATTATCATCCAAATATTTCCCTAATGCAACGCCTAAAATATTTTTTATTGGACAAGATGATCAGGGTAAGGCTCAAGACCTAGGAGCATTCTATTGCACAGATGAAGGGAATTGCCAAACAAGCCCTGCGAAGTCAAAAAGATTCATACAATGGAAACTTGACATTTGGTTGAGAGTGGCATGCATGGCCCTGAAAATCCACACCGGTCATATTATCGTGCATCTCACATCTAAAACATATTGCAGGTTCCTGCAATGAACCTACATTGTGTTTGCAAACAAGTTGCGAGGAACGTTCGCGCAAGCCTGGTACGTCACATAGCGCCACAAAAAGAAGCAAAACCAAATAGTAGCTTAGCAAACTAGCTGAAAGAAATTTAAGAAAATTTGTTGGTTTTCAAGACAGCCAAGCTTTACAAAATTGAGCCACAGTAGGACTATGAGTGGCTCTATAAGTCCAGTAGTCTGTGAGTGGTAGCTAGGTGTCCTCCTGTGCCTTGTCTGACTGTACTGCAGAATGGCTTGGGCGAGCTCCGCTGTAAAGGCCGTTCCTCTGTCGGTGATAAGGACTTACGGGGCGCCATGTCACAGCAGGGTGTTCTCTACAAAAAATTTCGCCACTTCGGCTGTGCTATCTTTCGGCAGTGTTTTCGTTTCAGTGAAGCGGATGAAGTAGTGCGTCGCCACGAGGATCCACTTATTTCCGGTTGTTGACGTCGGAAAGGGTCCCAACAAGTCAATATCAATCTGCTGAAATGTTTAGCAAGGAGACTCGATTAACTGTAGTAATCCCGCTGGCCTTGTCGGTGTTTTCTTGCGTCGCTGACAGTCTCGGCATGTTCTTACATAACGGGTGACGTCGGTGGTAAGACGCGCCCAGTAATGCCTTTCCTGTATCCTCGACAGCGTCCAGGAGAATCCGAGGTGCCCAGCGGTGGGACCGTCGTTTAGGGCATACAGTACTTCTGGGCGCAGCCCTGACGGTACACCAAGAAGGTAGCTGGCGCGGACTGGTGAGAAGTTCTTCACGAGCACTTTGTTTTGTAGCGTGGACGAAGACAACCTGCGCCTAAATGCCCTAGGGACAACGTCGGTGTTCCCTCCCAAATACTCGACAAGGCGGCCTGTTAGCTCCTGGTCTGCTCGTTGCTGCTTAGTGGAGTCTTCCAGGCACATTATTTCCAGGACGGCGTTGTCGCCCGCGTCGTCTTGCGGCGGGGGATCGATTGGGGCGCGTGATACGCAGTCGGCGTCAGAATGTTTTCTTCCGGACTTGTATATTAACATGACATCATATTCTTGCAGTCTGAGGCTCCACCACGCCAGTCGTCCTGAAACGTCCTTCAAGTTGGCTAGCGAACACAACGCGCGATGGTCGCTGACGACTTTGATTGGCCTGCCATAGAGATAAGGGTGGAAGTTTGCGGCGGCCCAAATGATGGCGAGCCATTGCTTTTCAGTCGTAGAATAATTGCCTTCCGCTTTTGACAGCGACCGGCAAGCATAAGACATCGCCCCTTCAAGTCCGTCTTTCCTCTTGACTAGGACGGCCCCAAGGCCTAGGCTACTGGAGTCAGTGCGGAATTCGGTATCGGCGTCCTCGTCGAAATGTGCAAGTACCGGCGGCGACTGCATGTGTCGCTTGAGTTCTTGAACTGCGTCGGCCTGCGGCGTTTCCCATTTGAACTCGAGACCACATTTGGTTAGATGTGTTAGCGGCTCCGCGATATGTGAAAAGTCCTTGACAAAGCGCCTATAGTAGTCACACATGCCAAGGAATCTGCGCACTGCCTTCTTGTCGATTGGCTTCGGGAACTTTGCGATGGTAGCTGTCTTCTGCGGGTAGGGACGTACTGCAGATTTGCTTATGACGTGGCCTAAGAACAGAAGCTCATCGTAAGCGTAGCGGCCCTGTTCCGACTTCAGTGTGAGCCCTGACGACTTGATGGCCTCTAATACTGTCGTAAGCCGCCTAAGGTGATCGTCGAAATTTCCGGCGAAGAGAACGACGTCATCCAAGTAAACAAGACACGTCTGCCACTTCAATCCTGCTAACACCGTGTCCATGACGCGCTGAAACGTTGCAGGCGCCGAGCACAGTCCCAATGGCATGACCTTGAACTCGCAGAGGCCGTCTGGCGCGATGAAGGCAGTCTTTTCGCGATCTCTCTCGTCGACTTCTATTTGCTAGTAGCCAGACTTGGTGTCTATCGGCGAGAAGTATTTAGCGTTGCAGAGCCGATGCAATGCGTCGTCTATCCGTGGAAGGAGGTATACCTGTTCTGTGTGATCTTGTTCAGTCGACGATAATCGACGCAGCAGCGTAGGGTTCCGTCCTTTTTCTTCATCAGGACCACAGGAGATGCCTACGGGCTCTTCGACGGCTGGATGATGTCGTCGGGCAGCATTTCGTCGACCTGTTTCCTAATAGCTTGACGTTCTCGCGTCGGGTCTCGGTAAGGGCTCTGGCGGAGTGGTCGAGCACACTCTTCGGTTAATATGCGACGCTTTGCAACTGGTGTTTCTCGAATCCTCGATGACGTCCAAAAGCAGTCTTTGTGTCGTCGGAGAAAACTTCTGATCTGTTGCTGTTTACTGATAGGAAGACTTGGTGTTGTCACGCATAAGTTAACGCCTGGTACGCTTGCTTGAGCGGGCGGAAGGAACACATGAACACGAGGTGCAGCACACACAACATTCATTCATTTGGACTTTTAACTACAGGAACACACGGTAACTTTCGACACTTATTGCACACAGAATGCGTCCTCCCTTCCTAAGCTTTACGCACGCACTACCGCGTTTACTAACGTCCGTGCGGCGATCGTCTATACGCTATAGTAGGGGCGCTTATAGTACCGGTTCTGTTCGACGCGGGTATCGGCGTCCCCCGGTCTGTGGTCCGTCGATGCGAACTGGTCGTCGTCAGTCGTTGCTAGTGTCCGGCGTCACCGATGCCCCGGCCGACGTGACGAAGGCACGGTCGCTGAGGGGCTGTCGCGCTCCGGCAGAGCGCGGCTCGTGCCGGCTGGCGCTCCCGGTGCGCGCCGGCCCAGCGTAGTTCTCCGGACGGGACGGTGACTGGCTGTAGCCAGCCTCCGCGCGTCTACGTTCAGCGGCACAAGCGCTGACGTGTCCTGGCAGGTAGGTCCGGGCCAGCGGTAGTTCCGGGGACGTCGGACATCTGCTCGCCGAGCCTGGTACTCGGGCGGGACGTCGATGTGTCGCCTAGGACCTGGGGCAGGGCCCAGAGAGGCGATCTCCGGCCGTCTTCTCCTGGAACGCTGCGCCCTGGCCACCACGTCCTTCCCTGCGCGCGCCCCTTCTCCAAGATGGCGGCTCCACGCGCTCGCGCTCCACTCTTTCTTCCTCGTCTTCCTTCTTTGTTGGCGCTTGTCACTCCTGACAATGGCCCCCTTGTTTTCTGAGTTTTCGCTCCGCGAAAACTTCCCTCACTACTCGTGACTCCTTGGGTTTACACGGACACTGCACTTCACTTCCCTACACCACATATAACTTCGCCGCTTCGTTCACCCCCATCACTGCACTTCGCCGCACTTCACTGCACCCACCACATATAACTTCACTTCGTCGTTTCTTAATTCACACCATCACTACACTTCACCGCACTTCACTGCACCCATGCGCATATCACGTAAGCACGCAAGTTTCGGCCGAGTCTTAAAAGTACGTCAATGCCAACGACAGCACCATTCACACGGCATTGTATTCCGCGAGTGTTTGAGGAAGACTCCTCAGAAGCTCTAAACACTATATGCATGCGCAGGAAGCTGTTCCCCAGTATACGAACATGTTCACGAAGTAAACACGTAAACGAACATATTCTGCAAAGTCAGTGATGTCCTTCGCGGCACGTTCACTCACTTAATCCGCGTACTCCTGCCTACCGGTTGTTGTCTGACATCGATACAGCCCGCCAGGAAGCTGTGCACTAGTCCTGACTCTCGACGCTGGCGCCTCATCGCGACATTGCCTCGAGTAGGATGATTTAGATGAAACCAGGAGTTGGGGCGGGACCCAGCCCTGCATGCCCTGGGCTTGTCAAAGTGGTCGGGCACAGCGATGATGCGTCCATTGCTCTTCAATTCTTGAGTCCGTCTTTTCTCACATACACTCGGTTTAGACATCATGCTTGTTATCTTCGCCTTCTGAGGCGTAATTTCTGTTGCTGGGATGTCTGCTTGGTAGGGGCTTTCAGCAACCAACTCTGTCATGACCATTCCGGCGTCCTTTTGAAATGGTTGCTCAATAATAGGCGTAGTCCCTAGAGGTACCTTTGATATCAACCTTTTTGGTGTGTTTCTCTGACATATCTCGCAAGATCTCACAAACCGTTTCGTGTCACTTTGCATGCACGGCCAAAAGAATTGTTCTGATACTAGGCTGGTCGTCTTCCTTACTCCTTGATGGCCAGCCGTAATAGTGTCGTGCGCCAGCTCGAGCACTGCTCTTCGTAAACTCACTGGCACTACTAGCTGTCGTGTTTCTCTTCCATCGTGAGTTCTGGCTATTCGGTAAAGTAATTCTCCAACCTTCTCAAACTTATGTATGACCTGGCTTTTCTTATTCGGAACACATTTCCCTAAAATTTCAAAATACCGTCGCAGAGTACTGTCCGCTTCTTGCTTTTTCTTCATTTCCGTCGCGGTTATATTCATGGCGGTGCCTGAAGTGTTCTTTATACGGACATCTTTCCTATCCTGGTTCCTTGTGCTTTTCTCTACTGACAATATCCTAGCTTCTCTGGTATACGGATCCGAACTTCTTTCGTTGTCTCTGCCACCGGCTTCGGTGGATTCATGCTCCGTCCTACTTGTAATTTGGATACCGGGAAAACTCCAGAGGGGTTCTGGATCATCCACTCTTCTGACTCCTGGCACATTCCCAAGAATGACGTCGTAAAGCGGTTCTTTGACGCACCGGGCTTCAATCCAACCGCAATAATAAGGCGTCAAAAGCAACACACGAGCCATAGGCATTCGCCGTACTGTACCATCCGCCAATCGAACTGGTGTTTCTGTACCAGTGATATCTCTGTCGGACACCATGGATTGCCTTACCAGAACAATGTTGGACCCAGTATCTCTTAGTACCGACACTTTTCGTCCCTGCAGCATTCCCACTACTACTGGCATCGAGGTTTCCGGGTCTTCTCACCTCGGAGCCGTCGTGACAGCACTTGCCTTGTCGCTGGCCTCCTTCTGTTCTATTCGCGTACTGTCAACAGCAATGGGATTTTCGCTCGCAACAATGCAGGCAGTCTTATTTTCTGACTTAGCTCGGCAGGTTCGTATTGTATGTCCATGCCGTCCGCACCCCTCGCACTTCAACGTCGAACTGCGAGTACGACCCAAGGGGCAATTCACAGCCCGATGCCCTATCCTGTCACACATAAAACATTTGATTGTGCTTCGAGTCTGGTCTCTCTCATCTGGTGTCTTTTTATCTTCTTTCCCCTTTCCCAAATTCCTTTGGCCTTGGGCTTCTAAATACCAGTCGGCGTGTTCAGATATTTCAGCCAACGTCCTCAAGTTGCGTTCTTTCAGGAATATTGCCACGCCCTGATGACATGATGCTAGGAACTGTTCTGCAATCATATTGTCCCTCAAGTCTTCAAATGTCTTCTCTATGTTAGCCATCTCCAACCAACGATCAAAGTAGTTGGAGATGCGAGCGGCGAATTGCTGGCCTGTCTCGTTATCGTGTGGCTTGGAGCTTCGGAATTTATCCCTGAAACCTTCGGCCGTTAGTCTGAAGCGTTGTAGGAGAGCCTTCTTTACCTTGTCGTAATCTAGTGCATCAGTCGCTGACATCCGGCTGTACACGGCCAATGCTTCCCCCACGAGACACTTACTCAATCCCGTCGCCCAGTCACTCTTCGGCCAGCCTTGCCCAGTTGCTATTCGCTCGAAACGCTGCATGTAGGCATCTAGGTCATCTCGCCTTTCGTCAAAAGGGGCGATAAGCTTTTGGGGACACACTGTCGCTATTCTCTGAGGTAGCGCGTCTGAGCTATTTCCTGCCTCTTCTCCACTGTTACTCATGCGCAGCTGCAATTTCTTTTCTGTAACCTCTTTTTCCAAAATCAAATTCCTATACGCACGCTCGTCCGCATCATTCGCTCTCTCCTCAGCGGCCTTGGCTCTCTCCTCAGCTGCCTTCGCTCTCTCCTCATCTTCCTTCGCAGCCTCTCGCGCCTCTGCGCGTTCTTCTCTTAATCGCTTCTGTTCCTCGTGATACAGTGCTATTATGGCCTCAGCCGACATGCCCGCGGCACTCGCTGCCGTCATCAAACGTTCAAGGTCCATTCCGCTGCTCAAGACACCCCGAGGCACGTGCCGAAGTTAAGGGGATCCTGGCAGGCTCGCCAATGTTGTCACGCATAAGTTAACGCCTGGTACGCTTGCTTGAGCGGGCGGAAGGAACACATGAACACGAGGTGCAGCACACACAACATTCATTCATTTGGACTTTTAACTACAGGAACACACGGTAACTTTCGACACTTATTGCACACAGAATGCGTCCTCCCTTCCTAAGCTTTACGCACGCACTACCGCGTTTACTAACGTCCGTGCGGCGATCGTCTATACGCTATAGTAGGGGCGCTTATAGTACCGGTTCTGTTCGACGCGGGTATCGGCGTCCCCCGGTCTGTGGTCCGTCGATGCGAACTGGTCGTCGTCAGTCGTTGCTAGTGTCCGGCGTCACCGATGCCCCGGCCGACGTGACGAAGGCACGGTCGCTGAGGGGCTGTCGCGCTCCGGCAGAGCGCGGCTCGTGCCGGCTGGCGCTCCCGGTGCGCGCCGGCCCAGCGTAGTTCTCCGGACGGGACGGTGACTGGCTGTAGCCAGCCTCCGCGCGTCTACGTTCAGCGGCACCAACGCTGACGTGTCCTGGCAGGTAGGTCCTGGCCAGCGGTAGTTCCGGGGACGTCGGACATCTGCTCGCCGAGCCTGGTACTCGGGCGGGACGTCGATGTGTCGCCTAGGACCTGGGGCAGGACCCAGAGAGGCGATCTCCGGCCGTCTTCTCCTGGAACGCTGCGCCCTGGCCACCACGTCCTTCCCTGCGCGCGCCCTTTCTCCAAGATGGCGGCTCCACGTGCTCGCGCTCCACTCTTTCTTCCTCGTCTTCCTTCTTTGTTGGCGCTTGTCACTCCTGACACTCGGATTTACGTCGAAGTCTGGTTCTGGGACTATGCTCATCGGGGTAGATGTGGCAGAATCCGAGATTATTTTTTGCAGGGGTGGCAGCATATGGAAACACGTCAGATTCTGTGTACACTGCTGTTGGATGCTGTTGGAGTTGCCACATTGGAGCCACATCGGAGCCGTGCTGACTTCAACGTACCTGAACATCTTCGGACCTACTGCCTTCCTGCGGGCACTCTTATTGTCAGAGTTACTCGGCGACGAAATCTGCTCGACCGTGCTCCGCTTCTAGCTTCGCGACTCTGACTGACACTATTTGCGCAAGCACAGTTCGATGCATCGAAGCCTGATATAGTGGGGCGTCTCCCAGTCGGTGGTCTTTTGGCAGTGGCGACATCATCTGGAAACGCATCTGATTCTGTGTACACTGCTGTAGCAGGTTAGTGATTCTTGGAATTTTCTTGTACTGCTGTAGTTTTCTCTTATTTATGCTGTCGCTGCTGCCACTGCTGCTATAGAATGATACAACAGGCATAACCAGTAGTTTCTTTGCAGAACTTTCTAGCTCCTGGTTCTTTATTTTTTTGTCTGCGTGTGCTTTTATTACACTATGCCCAGCACCTGCTTATCGTGCCAGTTACCTGTACAGGATGAAGGGTCTGTGAAATGTAATGAGTGTTTTCACATGTAACACTTCGGGAAGTGTGCTGTCTTGGTAGAAAAATCATACACATACAAATCGGAAACGGCAATAAAGGCCTGGAAGTGCCTGACATGTAAGAGAATGGGCCCTCGGGGTAGTCGCAGTGACGATGTGGTTGACGTACATTTCGTTCTTGCATCGATCAACGAGAAACTTGTGGGCTTAGGAAAAGTAAATAGCATAGTAAATCGGAAAAGTAAATAGCATGGAGCAGACGGTTCAGTTTCGGTCCCAGAAATTCAATGAACTTCAAGAAAAGATAACTAAGCAAGACACTGAAATCAAGGGGCTCAGAAAAAGGGTGACAGAACTGGATGAAAGAGAAAAGGTACATGCATCTGCAGAATGCGACCTTGTGCGGCAGGTGAATGATCGTGAGTTCCGATGTAGGTGACTGAACTTGAAAGTTTACGGAATCCCTGTTGTGGAGGGTGAAAACTTGATGACCTCTCTAAATGAAGTGGCTGATAAGCTAAGAGTACCTTAGCTTACAAAGGTTGATATCGCATCCATGCATAGGCTGCTCGCTAAGCAAGGCAAAATACCAGGAATTATTATCCGCTTCACAAAGCAAGAGACCAGAGACGCGTGGCTCAAGAAAAGTACAGCCTTACTGGCGACAACACTCGAATTTTCTTTCAAGACAATCTGACTCGGCACAGCAAGGAGCTTCTACGGGCTACGAAAGAAGCGGCAAGGCCGAAGGGTAATAAGTTTGTTTGGCACATCAACGGCAAGGTCCTTGTTCGGAAGCCCGAAGGAGCTGACGCAGTTCACATAAAGGATAAGGATGAATGAACTTGAGGAGCTCTAAACAGTGCAGTTGGTTGCAATGCCTGAAGGATGAATGATGAAGTGCAGTTTTACTTACCAAATGATGTAAATGAAATTGTAGCAGCATTTACTACAACCTCCATAAAATGTATTCACCTAAACAGGCGATTTGTGAGAAACAAATCTCGTGCTTGGAGGAAATGCTTACCGCATTTTCCTTTCAATTTTCGATTATATGCTAACAGAAACATGGAGCACTTCTGAAAGTGATATATTTATGTTGTCTACTTATAATACTTTCTCTTTAAACAGGTCGCACTCTCGGGGTGGTGGAGTAGCGTTGCTGATTGAAGATGACGTTGAATGCCAAATCCTTGATTCTTATAGTGTGCTTTCACCTCAGTATGAAATATTCTCACTATGCACTGGTAAGCATGTATTTTCTGGGTGACCACCGACTGGTAATATAAGGCATTTGTAATGTTCTACGAAGAATTTATTGCATATGTGGTTCAAAATCATAATTCCAAAACTTTAATAACTGGTGGAGATTTCAACATTGACATGTGTTCGAATAGTCAGTCATCGAATTCTTTCAATATGGTTATATTATCGAACAGTTTTGCCAACATAATCACCACGCCAACTAGGGTGACGCCTCAAGGCCAGTGAACTCTTGATTTATTTATAACTAATTCCTTAGAATCAAACATTAAATCCGAAGTCTTATCTTGTTCTATCAGTGACCCCTTACCAGTGTTTTTGTGTGCTGAAATAAGCAGATTAAGAGGAAAAAAAGTTCCCGCCATTTTCATACCAGTTAATTGAAGACACAACTCTGAAATCTTTTTGTGATATGGTTTTGACAGTAGAGTGGGATGTGATAACTAACCTACCAGATGCCAATGAGGCTTACAATATGTTTAGTGATATAATCTCCCGTCTATACCACCACAGCCTTCCTTCCAGGACATGTAGGAAAAGTATAAAAACCCGCAAACTATGGATTACACCTGATTCCCGCGACGAAATGAAAGTGAGGGACAAGCTATACCAACATTTCCTCCACACGCGATCAACAGATGACCTTGCCATATTTAAAAAAGTATCGGAACAAGTTAAGTAAGAAATTACGGCATGCACGCACAGCATACTAATCTTTTCTGGACATCGAAAGCCGTAAACACAGTCTACTATGGTCGTGGCTGAACCGAGTTTTGAATCGTAGGGATTGCCACAAGCTTTTATCGCAGTTACAAATTAATGGCAAAGAATTATCAGGTATTAAACTAGCTGATGCATTTATTAATTTTTTTCACAGATATGGCTAGTACTCACGCTACGACCTGTCATAGTAATAAATATATTTGCACTAACAATGAGAACACAATATACCTTCAGCCCATCTCACCGGATGAAGTTATGTCATTTATAAAAACCTTAAGCAATAGCAGTAGTTGCGACATTGACGGTTTTCAAGTGTGCCCAATTAAACATGTAGTTGAAATTATAGCCCCAGTACTCACCGATATTTTTAAGATGTGTTTGGGATCTGCAATTTTTTCAGTGAAGTTGCAGTCTGCGAAACTACCCGTTCGATATAGAAAGGAGATCGTAACGACTTGGGAAATTACAGGCCGGTATCTATTTTACCAATGTTTTCAAACGTGTTTGAAAAACTTTTGCATTCGAGGATGGCAACCTTTATTCAAAACACAACGTGTTAACGGCACACCAATTTGGTTTTCGTAAGAAAAAATCAGTCGAATTAGCATTAGTAGAGCAGAAGCAATATATATTTACAGAGCTTGAAAACACTGCTATAGTTGCTCGTATTTTCGTAGACTTTTCTAAGGCCTTTGATTTAGTTGATACTAACATTTTATGCCAGAAATTAAGCTATTATAGAATACGAGGACAGCCATTATCTCTTGTCAACTTCTACTCATCTAACAGAACACATATTGGGAAAATTGATACCTTTACTTCTAAGGCTAGAGCTGTTCATTGCGGATTGTCACAGGGAAGTATTTTAGGGCCTTTGCATTTTAACATCTATCTGAATGATATAGTCAATATTAACTTTCAGGCAATGCTTGCTATCTATGCGGACAACACGAGTATTTTTTTCACTGGTAATCATGTTCATGTTCTTGTAGAGAAATGCGACAATGCAATGAAATCCTTAGATGAATGGTCGAGAGTGAATTTAATGAAGATAAATTCAAACAAAACAAAAGTAGTTATATTCATACCGAAAATTAATTTTACAAATATGAAAATACAGCTCTTGCATAACCCTTCACACAACGTAACGTGTTCACGTACGATATAAATTGACATATATAATTTATCTGCTTTGACGGATCTAAGGGATGCCGATTACAGAACCACGGTATCTGTTGTTGAAGCAGAGGCATTAATTTGTGAACTTTGTCTTTCATTTTCTCATTCTTTAGCATTTCTGAAAATTCTTTCTACAATATTCAGGCCCTAAATAGAAGTTCCACTTTCAACACTCATTAAAGTTTACCTTTATCTCAGAATGCAACAAATTTCAATATGATTGGCCCAAGGGTTATCTCAGGAAAGAGTTTGTGCATTCTGCATGCATTTGAATAGGCGGCGTAGGAGCTGGGCCCGAACTTAAGCTAGAGACGTAGCGCAAATAAAGACGGGGATCTTTGTTTAGCACGAACTGGCTGCCATCTTGGTCCGTGGCTGCGCCACTCTCGTAAATACATTGGAATTTGTTCCTCTGTCAGTCTGTGCAGCGCTAATCATATATATATATATATATATATATATATATATATATATATATATATATATATACATATATATATATATATATATGAAGCCAACCAAGAATGAAACCAATTCCCTAGCTCAATTGCTAGAGCATCACACGCGTAATGCGAAGACGTTGGATCGTTCCACATCTGCGGCAAGTTGTTTTCGCATCCACTTTCATTTCCATTAATTTAACATTTATTTCTATCAGTTAGCAAGTATTGCCATTTGTTGGGCGTGTTGGTAAACTGACAGCGCCAGCCGCCAGCAAACAAGCACGGGAGGGAGACGACACCACCAATGCGCTAACTTCAACAACTTGATTTTCAGGAAATACACTCATATATAGCCCATGCACAGTGGTGCCGCTTCCATCCAAATCTTAACCTTCCAAAAAAGCCGTCTCCTTATCTAGCAAGTCGACCGAAGGGGCACTAACACACGTATCACTATTCCGCCAGATAGCCTGAGCCTCAGCAATCTCTCGCACGTCTCTATCTTTGTACTTCGCAAGAACCCGGAAGGATCCATACACCGGCGCACAGCCGCAGTCCTGACAGTGAGTTGACAGATGGCCATATTGCTTATTTTTCATGTTTAGACTATGTTCCCGTAATCGGTCAAGACATCTCCCTGTCTGTCCGATATATTTTTCCACAATACAGCGGAAGCTCATATACAAGAGCTTCTATGCAATGCACTGGTGTGCTTTTCGATGATTCGTAGAACATCCGGCCGCTGGCTTACGGTACGGGTCCATTAATCGACATATTTTTGCCAGCCTTTCTGGTGCTGAAAAGATCACTTTTGTGTCCACCCGGCTAGCCATTTTCTTAAGAGATTAGCGCACCCTGGTGTCGTCTCCCTCCCGTCCTTGTTTGCTGGCGCTAAATATGCGTTCAGTTAGCAAGTACAAGTAATTTCGCCTATGCTTTCCTTCGTGTCATTGTTTGTTGGATTCTTACGATATTAATACAAACCGGGCCTTTCAGTTAAGTCCCGTTCTTCTCGTTTATATATTTATTGTCCATGTAGTGCTGATGGTGAAGAAGGCAGCAAAAGTGTTATTGACGAAACCAGCTTATTATTGGGTGAACATGTGCCCTCAAAAGCAGGCAACACTCAAAGAACAAGGATAGCGGCGAACACACTCGGCGATCGTCAAAAATCTGATCAGCGGGTCAAGCGCATCAGCTTTTATAAATCAGTTGTCGAACATTCCAGAGCAATCGCTGGGACCAGCGTGTCTTCGACAAAGTTCTACACTATTTGCGTTGCGCATACCTGGAATCAGATTACACAAGGTTCGGTGAAAGACAATGGAAGGAAACATCAATAGCATTCCAGAAACTTCCGATACATGCAGGCGCATCCTGCGCTGTGCGAGGACGTTCGTTGGGCAGTGAAACGCGGTCGCCCGATAAACAAGTACACGTGTCAATACCCCCTCTTAAAGAACATCGACCCAATGCTGCAAACAAACGAAAGTAATAAACAAAAACGCACGTAACAAAGGAACAGCAAAATAGGGAAGTTCGTCAGCGTGCGTAAAAGGGCTTAAGACGCACCACGTGGACCACTTCAGATCGTGCGTGGCGCCGCTGTGATTGCGAAATGCCGTCTAGCACGACCTCATAGTGCAATTCGCCAATACGTCGGATAATCTAGTAGGGTCCGAAATAGCGCCGGAATAATTTCTCACTGAGTCCTGGTCGGCGTATCGGCGTCCAAACCTAAACACGGTCGCCGGGCAGGTACTCGACGTAGCGTCGTCGGAGGTTGTAGCGTCGGCTGTCGGTACGCTATGGTTCTTGATCCGTAGGCAGGCGAGATGCCGAGCTTCTTCGGCGGGCTGGAGATAGGTAGCAACGTCAAGATTCTCTTCATCGGTGACGTGCGGCAGCACGGCATCGAGAGTCGTCATCGCGTTCCTGCCGTAAACCAGCTTGAACGGAGGGATCTGTGTTGTTTCTTGTACCGCCGTGTTGTAAGCGAAGGTTACGCATGGCAGGAAGGCATCCAAGGTATTGTGTTCGACGTCGACGTACAGTCTTGCTTCGAAGAAATTAGCAGTGGCTTAGCTCGGCTATGCCAGGATATACGTAGAGTGAGCTCAGGTTCAGCTGGTTTACGAAGTCCGTCTCGAAGGTTCGAGTCGCACTGGAGCTTTCGCTGAGTTTCTCGACAAACATTGCGACGCTTTCATTCGGACGCTATACTCTCGCTTGAATTGAAGATTCAGCTCGATCCTTGCGATCGAGGCTGGCATATGTGCTGATTAGCTGCCGTCGGAATTCGTCCCATGTCGATAAGGCCGCCTTACGGTTCTCAAACCATGCACGCACATAGTCCTCGAAAGCAAAGTAGGCGTTGCGTAGCCTGCGCTCTATAGTCCAGCCGTTGAACTCTGCGACACGCTCAATGTGATCTAGCCAGTCCTCAACATCCTGGAAGGTGTCCCAAGGGAAGGATGCGGGGATTCGCGGCTGGTTCAGGACGACCTCGGTCGGTGTTGTTGAGGAACAAGACGGAACTGATTTGCTCATCCTTCTGAACCAATTGGGTAGAGCCTCGTGCTTTTGTGCCAGTCCTTAAACTCGACGGCTTGTCCTTACGTGAACAGGACTAAGCTCGACAGGACTGCGTACTGGGCTTTGACGGTATTCGACCTGGGAGTGGTGGCACGTACCCCGCACCTCCACCAGAAGAATGTAACGTACATTGAAGACGGAGTCTTGCAAAACAGACGCTTCTCTTTAATGGAGGGCCAGAAGAAGAACGTGCAGCTTACGCGCTTCATCGTCTTTCATGGCGCCGATCTTTGCGTGCGGCATGCCGTGGTGCGGAAGCCCCATACCATTGTGTCAATATTTATTATCAACACATTTATCGCCCTATATACTGCTGCGCTGGTCATCCACTTTTACAGAGTGAAATGGCTCTGAATTATTTTTTCTCTCTTCATGATTGAAAATGTCGGATAGGACCTGGTACTTGTTATTGGTGAAACACCTCTTGATGTTCGCGCCCGCTGCGGCTAACGTAGGGTTCAGGTGAGCACTAGTACAATCAACCACCTCCAACACCAACGCTATCTTTGTACACGTTTTTCTTTTCGTTGACCGAGTGAAGACGGAAACCTGTGTCGTAACTGTTGCAATTATTCGCTGTAGGAAAGAGGGATCCTTCGATGCACCCCCCACCTCCACTTTGCCTCACACCAGCATACACAAATGCAAGCTTGAGACACTATTAATTTGGCTCAATTTCCTCACTAGAAGTTTTGTATATGCCAAATAGTCATCACTGGCATCACACCTACCATGTCAATGCCCATTCTTGCACATTGCACATCGCTCTGTGCCGCCCAGGGAATGTTCTCAGCCGGAGAAGTGCACGGCAAGCACATTTCCTACTGCATAATGGTTTCTGGCAATTGAAGGTGTACGTGGAGCAGTGTTTGGAGGGCTCAGTTTGAGGGCACCGAAACGCTGGCTCGATTCGCCACACCACCGTATGATTTCTTTTAACAAAATTGGTGACAATTTTCTGAACGGATAAACGCGTTCAACCCATTCTTGAAATCATAAGTGCTGTTTGCTATAAACCAGTTAAACAGGCTATTTCCGTACATTTTCGGTGCAAAAGACTGACCACTCCAAGTTTGCGCAGAAAGGCCGGAAACGTCGGGGGCCGAAAATGCACTTGTATGGGAATACCGTATCCATGTCTTTTGTGTCTGACTTTGCATCTTCGGCGATGCCAGCCGAACAACCACAAGGAGCGTCGGAAAGGACGGTAAACAGCGGGCGACGCGGCTTCAGAGCGTAAATAGTTTTTGTTGCGGATCACACGCGTGCCCCATGACACGTTGCCAACTTTGCTGTGGCGCGGTGCTGGCTTCGAGCGTTTCGCTTTTGCTGAAGGCTGCTATCACAGCCCCTCTCCGCCCGCGCTTCCTATCTGTGCTTCCCTTCCTTCGCACTCGCGACGGAAGATAGCCGAGCAATCGCTTGTGACCGCGGTCGCGTTCACTGCTTTGTCGAGCTCCACGCTTTCCACCCCGCAGCCCTTGCCAGCTCTCTCGAACAACGCTGTTCCCGCACTGCGCCCACTTAGGCACCGTAGCAGTTGACAGTGTGCCAGAGACGAAGATTTGTAAGTACAACGTTCCCTTCAATATTTGACGCACGAAAAAGCTGTTTCTAAGCGCATTTACAGAAGGAAACGAAGTGCAACTGCGAAATCGGTTTAGCAAGCGCGGAGAAGCAGTACAGCGTGCGAACAGAAGGAAACTTTTTTGCCATTGCACTTCGCCTAAAAGATTGATTTGTTGCGTTTCCAAGGTATAAAAAGAAAAAAAAGCGCAGTAACAAAGCAAAAGTCGGCGCAATGAAGCAGTTCTTCCGAATTCTGATGGGCGTATTTTCCCGAATTAGTGAAGGGACGTCGCATACCACAAACTTAATACCGCATATATAGCGCACGAATTTCAAGACGTTCTGTGATTACATGAGTTCACCGGTCATGCTGCCCTTTGATTTCGAAAATTGCTGAGGTATCGTATTGACTCTAGGAGCTAAGCTTTTATGCATGTGAAGCCTCTAAATGTTTTTGCGGGAACTGTAGCTGGAGCTAGAGCAGCATCAGCTGAAGCTCTGAATGCGTGATTTACATGCCGTGTCTGTGTCTTATTGCGCAACTTCTGTGCTTAATATCGAAGGTGTACTTATGGAATGTTTGACGATCTGAGTTCGTATTTTGTGCGTTTAAATGAACTGCAGGACATGTCGCAAACTTACCTAGTAATCTTCCTTGCTTTTATGCTGAGCAAAAAAAAATGAGTGGTTGCGTCAGAAGCCATGCCTTGGCTAAGGAACAGTCACCTTGTCACCCGCGTAGACACTACGATGAAGTCTCGAAGCGTAACGGTTATTTAACCATTTATTTCTTGGTAAGACAGTGCAGCGCGCGAAATAATAAAGAGAAAACTGTACAGTCACCGCAAGAGTGATTTCTCAGTTGGGTATTATCTAGAAAAACGCAACCTTACACACGAAATATCTACGTCAGGCCCAAATAAGTTATACAGTTCAAAATTTTCTTTGAGAACGAGATGTCAGATTTTGCAGCTGAAGATGCAACATTTTCTTATGTATTGTCACAAGACTAGCCTAGAGGTTGTAGCGGTGGTGGCACTGTAAACTGGCTAGCAATTTATCTGCTACTTGTTATGGAACATCCGATTTGAACGCCACATTCATTTGTAAACAATTGAGAGGCGTCTCAGCATTTTTTCAGGAAAATTTGGTTTGGGAGAACAGTCGAGTACTGTCAGAAAAGTCACCTGTGGCCACTCCCAGAGAAGTATAATGAACAGCAAGAAGCAACATATTGGAAGCAGATGTACGCCACGTAAGAGGTCGCAATATGTGGCAACATAGAAATAAGACAATGTAACAGTCACGCTTGTATACGTTCTCCAGCCACTCAAGAATATTACTCAAGTAGTTTAATTGTTTAAGAAGAAAATTTTGTTTCTTGAAATGCCTATTTTGTTTGTTAGTACGGCCATGCTTATTTAAATCATGCATAGCTACAAGTTGTACCCGTAGTCAGCCACGTTGGGAAATCACACACCCGCTGACTTGAGAGATGGCGAAGTTTATTTCTTTAGTAGCGAAGAAGAGCTGTGACCTGCAGCAAACTTTCTCGGGAATAAGGGAGATGTGGTTTATTCCAAGAAGTATTTATCAAACAATATAATTTATAAGAAAATAAAATGTAAATAATTTAAAAGCGAAATGCGACAACTTTGATGCTTTTGTGCGATGCCATGGATGTGTGGGCCCTTTGACTGCAAGTAAAAAACAACGAATCTCTGTTGTATCTAACAACGAACAGTTTTGCAAATTCGATCAGTCATCAGCAATGGCCTTGGCTTTCTTTGTTCCAGATTGTATATGCTAGCTCAGAATGTCAAACGCCATTAAAGCCCTGTACATCATATACTAGCACTGACAGATTCCTCTGTGCATTTTGGCGTAGGTAGATGATACCCATTACAAGGTTATATAGCTCATAATGTACATTTGACTCATCCTGTTTATCTGGACCAGTGAAATATTTCAGCTTATCATACCAATTGGTTCCGGACCCCCGACAATAGGGTTTTTTCACACTTCAACTGTGTTCAGTTCGTCGTTATATAACATGCTTTTCCTTCACGCAGGAGCCATTTACAGGGTTTCTGAAAAAAAAAGTGGCCATACGCGGAAATACATCACCGTTAATATTTAAATGCAAATCGACCTGAAAGAGCAAGGTTGCCATAACGTCATCTATGCTTGCATGCTCGCTATTTTCAGACGAACATGCCTCTGCGAGCGGGATTGAACATCATCATTGGGCGCTGGGCTTGCAGTTCGCCTAAACCCACCATACAGCGACGATTCGTTTCTAACGGTAAGCTACTTACTGTGTGCAGCGGACTAAAACTGCTTGTCCTAATGTATTTAGACATTTTTAGAGATTTAGACATTATTTATTTCATCATAAATTTGTACATCAACATAAGCAAACAACTGTTGGGCCCATAGCAAAGGCTAGTGTGGGCCAATGTGGTATACATGCGCATGTGCTACGGCGATCAGGACAGCGATGAACAAATGCATATTGATTATACATAATTGTACAGGATGAGAAAAAAGAGGGAAAAAAGAAAACATACGTCAGTGCGACAATAGAATAGTATTACTGAAAAAATATCACCCCTAAGACACAGCAACATTCTTAACTAATTTTTGCGATATAATCTTTTTATGGAAAACAAAGTTACTGGCACTCTTCACTTCTATTGGTAAGGCGTGCCATATTTTTGTACCATAATACTGAATTAGTCTGTGACCGTATGTGTTTCGGGTAACTGGTAAATTGAAATTTGTTATTAGCGTACCTAGTATTTCGTGTAGGAATCACAAATATACTAAAGGACAATGAGTGATTGCTACATATTATGTAATTCACTAAAATAGCAACTCTCATTTCGGAGGATAGGGTAAAGGCAAGTATTTTCAACCTGCAAAATAAATGACTGCTTGATTCGAATGGACTAGAAAACACCATTATCCGCACATTTCTTCTGTAAGCGCAAAATTGGATTTAAATATGTTTTAAATGTGGACAACCATGATTCGCAACAGTATGTCATATGACAATGAAAGAGAGAAAAGTAGATTATTTTCAGCACCGAAATATTGAAGCATGCCCTCGCCTTTAAGAGCCCATAAAAAGCTGACGCTAGCTTCGAACATACATTATCAATGTGTGGCTTCCAGTTTAAACTACTGTTTCGTGTCATGCCCAGATATTCAATTTTGTTCACCTGCTCCAGAGTGCTATTCTAAAGACATATTTGCAGAGGTGCACTGTTAACATGACTATGCCTAGAATGAAAAATCATGTGTTTTAGTTTAGTTGAGTGTAGGTTTATTTTCTCCAAACCATGATGAAACACAGATTAGTTCTTTGTTAGCAATCTTTATTAATTCGTGAAGTGTTTTGCCTGTAAACACTAGTGCAGTATCGGCCACGTACATGACAGCTTTGGCAGATATGAGAATTCAAGGAAAATCGTTGACATACAAAGAAAATAAAATTCATAGATCATTTCATAGATCGCTATAGAGATGAATATTGCGAACGACTGTAATAAATTCATATAGTGCTGTTGCGCTATTAATAAAGAACCGCGAAGAAAACGATTGTTTCACTGAGAAATCCAGCTTCAGGGAGCCACTGCAGCAATAACTAGCAAACAAGATATAGACGAACTGAAACATTACATATGCCGGCCATGCCGTTCTGAATCGCGAATCGGCATGAAGCAAATGCCGGTTCGGTAAGCCTGTAAATATTGGTTGCGTCCCAGGGACGCAGCTGAAATTGTATTGGACAGTTGGACAACTGACAATTTTGTGTTGACAGCATCCCCTCACATTCGTGCATGAGCACTGGTTTGAACACTCATGACGTCTCTACAGCCAAAATTATTCACTATGTCGGTTCTTTAAAACAGGTTTTTGCTCTACTTAGTGCATTGCTTTAAGGAAACACCAGCCAAGAAAGACGCACTCAGGAAAAATAAAAGAAGACGGGAAAGAGGAAGGAAACAAGAAAAGGAAAGAGGCCAGCCTCTTTTCTGTCTTGTGTGCTTCCTGCGTGCGTCTTATTTTTTTCTTTTTGCTTTAAATGGCAGCAGAAAGGCGATGCCTAAAGTTAGCGTCTGGAAACAGAAGCATTGCAAAAGGTGTGTCTCCGTTTTATCATGACAAAATGTGACACTCCGCATGTTATGTATGTTTTTTTGAAGCAAACTTTTTCTATTAGTTTGCGTCTCTGTCTCAAGTTTGTTCATAAAGATTAAGGGTCGCATCTAGTAGGATCGCATGCCATGAATAAATAGCGCTCATACGAGTGCGTTGTGATGTTCTGGTATGAAGATAGTGGTTTGTTGATTGGCTGCAGGAAGATCACATGACTAACCCGCTAGGTATGCGGCGGTTTCTTCATCATTCATATTACGTGACGTGCGCCGTCGCATTGAGAGATTTTCCCCATGACGAATTATGTAAACTACGCTAATGAGCCGCCATGTGCACGTGATCCTGAAGGCGAATGAATGGCCGCATATTCCATGTCGTTTCTGGCCCTGTGTTGTTTCCTGCCCACAGCGTTTGCTTAGCTCTCACGAGGTATGAAAATTTATGTAGTTATTTAATAAGCATTTAACGAAGCTATAATAGCCGCACATTAAACAAAGTTGTTGCAATGTTTCACGCTTTTTATATTTCATATTAATGTGAATGGCTTCTTATGTCGCTAGAATCTGTGACGTTGGAGACATTTTCACTTTTGAAAGAGGCAGGGCTTTCATGATTTTGACAAGTGTTCACAAAAAAAAACAAAACACGAGACTTGAAGGGACAACATGAAGTGGTACTACAGTGGCTACAATGGCGAGCAGCATGCAGTGCCTACAGGGCGCACTGAAGCCGGCAACAGGGGAGCCGCGAGGGGGCGCGCGCTGACGTTTACACGTCGCCCAGTGCGAGTCGCGCCGGCTCTGCCGCTTCAATAACGCCACACGCCCTGACCTGTGGGAAGTATCACTCGTTTCTTTTGCTACTGCAGCAAGTTCAAAGCGTAGAATAGCGCACGCACAAGCCACTTGCCAGCTGAAATACTAGCTGTCGCTTTACACTAAAACTATTGAGAAACTGAAGAGACAAAGTGCAGAATTAGAAGAGGGCGTCCTCGAAGACCTGTTACAAGCCCTTTCACCAAAACCAAGACTTGCTGTTATGCAATGCTTTCAAGCCGCTCACCACAAATCAACGATAGGTATGTAGTACAATCCAGACTGGTTGCTTGCTTGCGTAATAATACGAATGAAAAGCCCGATGCTCTACGAGCATGTCCGGCGGGAAGGCTTACTCATCCTCCTAAGCAGAAGCTGCTTGAAGGTGCACCTGCAGAAATATAAGAAAGGGTTTGGCTTGAACCCTGCTATTATCACAGAGATTGAAAGAAAAACTAAATCCATGGAGGAAGTCAAATGCCACGGCGGCCTGATTGTGGAGGAAATGAAGCTGTCAGAGTTCTTGAATGTTGCCACAAGAGGGAAAGTGGAAGGTCTGGAGAACTTGGGAAAATTCACACCCGAAAACGACAAACATCTTCCCTGCGATCATGGTCTCGTGTTCATGTTTCAGACTTTCACTGGTTCCTGGCACCAGATACTAGGAGTCCTTGCTTCCAGGGGAAATGTGAAGGCTGCGCTTTTGTGCAAGATCTTAATAGAAGCCAACACGGCTTATATTAAGATCTTGGATGAAGTCGATTATATCGCGACGTACGGACCTTCATGGAACCGTTCGATGTAGCGCCTTTTTGGGATTTCTGGCTCCTCGACGTCCATAAAGCCATCTGCACCATCTCCTGTTGGCACAAGATGCCTCTTCATTTCGGATTTTCTGCACATGATAAAATGTGTTCGAAATGGCCTTCTTAAAGCAAGGTACAAAAGACGTGAAGGTTCTGTTTGTACTGAGCACATCGGGCAGTACACAGAGGACAAGTGTACACTTACCCGAAGATCACGCTTGCTCAAGTACACCTTAACAACTTTGAAAAGGTAAAGGTAATCCTGGCAACGCACCTTTTCAGTCCGCAGGTGCTTCGGGGCCTGTTTCTCTACAAGAAGCAAATAAAGAAGTACAGGGGTGACCCCGCAATAACTCAAGCCTTTGTTCTGCGGATCTGGAAGCTAGTAAAAGCAATGACAGCGCGGATAACATCTGAAGGGTTTAAACCTGACTCTGCACATGAAAGGCACATTAAGGATGTATTAGACTGCCTAAACCGATGGGAGGGTCACGCGGAAACTTCACCAGCCTGATTTCTTTCAGCAAGCACTGCGAGGGCTAAAGCTCACCCTTCAGGCCATGCTTGATTTAATGAAGTACCTTCGTAGGAAGCTGCTGCCGTGCCGGCTGAGCCAAGACAGCCGCGAAAAATTGTTTGGTGTCATTAGGCAATTTTCTGATTGCAACGACCATCACACTTCTGGCCAATTCTGGCTCATCGTGAACTGCCTCAGTTATTACGACTTGGTCAATGCTCTCAGTAGTGGCAACTGCAAAAGGGGCGATCTGACCTTTCTCCTCGGTAGTGAGGATGCAAGCCATAATGGGAAGGTAGAAGAAGCTTCTTACATGATAAAGAAGTCTACAATGCTTCCCGACCATGAGTACCCTCAAAAATTTGGCGATTCCCGGTTTTGTCTTATACGTGACAGAGTATGTTGCACGCAAAACAGTCTTGAAGACTGCGTGCAAGGAATGCTTCGACGAGTTCCTTGTTTCCGCCGACGAAGCCAACAAACAGCTGGCGATGTTCACCAAGTTCTGCGGGGCCTCATATACCCTTCTGAGAAGCTCTTTTCATATGTAAACGTCCGTGAAACAACTTTTCCGACGTGGTTCAGTTAAGAGATGCACAGTGGCAGCTTGGAAAAGCTTGTATTCTGCCTGAAAAAAAATGACGCCATGCTAGGATATGCACGGCATGTCCCCAACTACACCAACCAGGTTATAAATTTTTTTGGTCACGCATTTGCGCTTCTACGCGAAGGCACTCAAGGAAGAGAGCGGGTATTTCAGTGAACAACAGTTGTAGCTCAGGCGGGTCACTTAGCAGAGGCTTACAACGTTCTGTTTGAACTGCTTATAAACTATTTAAATAAACTGTCTTTTGTTCTCTTGAAAAAGCTCCAGCCCAGGTGTGTCGCGTAGCAAAACATTGATTACTGAGTATGCTTTCGGATTCTTAGCCGCTCTTCAAAAAATGTTACTTGCGTAAGCAGTGCGTTGAAAATAAAACGCTTACTTCCGAGTTATCACTGGGAATTATGAGTTACCATGAGTTACCACGGCGCACTCAATCGGATTGTTACATCGGCGCCTTTTATTTCTTAAGGGGCTATTCTATTCTACAGCAATTTGCAGCCATGAACGAGCGAACACACACACACACACACATCATATATATATATATATATATATATATATATATATATATATATATATATATATATATATATATATATCGTAGCTCTCCGATTTGCTATTCCTTAATGCGCGCGCGGATGATCGCACTACACGCAGGGCCCTTGCGCTGCGGCCGCTAGCCACCGTCGCGGCCGACGTGATGGATGGATGGATGTTATGAGCGTCCCCTGAACGGGGCGGTAGGTTGCGCCACCAAGCTCTTGCTATTATACTGTCTAATGTCCTACCTAGGTTAACAAAGAAGAAAAGAAAAAATCGTGTGAATTACCACACCCAAATTTTCTGATCCCCTGTTGCTCACTTTGCTTTTGTACGTCTGCTTATTGTCGTTTCCCTCCTTTTCTTCCACCAATCATCCAATTGCCTCTTACTAATCCCTATTGCGGATATGTGCACTTTTCCACTACTCTCGCTGAACCCAAGGGCTTCAAGGAGGCCAGTTGTACCTAAATCGACCGCTGGGCAGACGTCTTCACATTCACTTGTATACGTGTAGCAGCGCCCCCTGTCAGTTACCTTCCAAAGTGCCACGCGCGAGCCGGAGCGTTCATCATGCTTCCGGATTCTACCCGCTCTAGCTGTACTGACAATTGATGTTGACTGTTGATGGTGATGTTGATGTGGATGCCTTTCGATTCATCTCATTCAAAGCTTATAAAGCGGGGTATGGCGTCGTCATGTTCTAGTTCATCTCTTTTAAAATCGTATCACGGCAAATAGCTTTCTAGTTTTCATCTTCAAGTGGGACTACTGGAAAGGGCGAATTTTGCGAGCTTTCTTTCGCTTTCATTTGCCGAGTCAGTTTGTCAAACTTCGAGAAAGGACAAAGATACATCACTCTTTATGAACAGGCTAGTAGGAAAAATTTTACAGTACGTCCCTACATACATCAAGTTTCCCATAATCTTAAAAAGATTTCTAGTAAATACAGGGTTGATGTTGTCTTTGCTCCTTGTCCTTGTAAGATTCCGAGTTGTGTAACATGCTAGAAAGAGGAAGCAGGGGGCTCGGCCTCCTGTGAAATAAGCATACAAATTCCCATGTGCCTTGGTCGAGACGTGTCATATATAGCATGCCGCTAAAGCGCGGCAGATACTACATTGGACAAACCGGTAGGGGCGTTAACATTCGCTTGCGTGATCATGAACGCTCCCTTAGGGGCTACTGGAGGGTCGAACTTGGCTATTGAATGCCGTAGTTGCTTGGGCTGCTCTCCTTTGTTTTCCGACTGAGGTTATTGGCAGAACAAATTGTGAGCTTTGATTGTGGATTGTGATTGCGTTAGCTAGCTCTCAGTTGCCGTTTCGCAGAAAGAACTTTTGTTTTTTTTTTCATGTGATACACACGTTTTCAGAGCGTCAGTCGGTCACGCTTTCTTATTTGTATCGCACCATTGTTTAAAGTGACTCGGTGCTTTTTGGTTTTGACGTTGGTTTTCGGGGGCACACGTGTGTCTCATCTCGATAAGCTTGGCGTTCATTTCATTAAATCACTAGTTGTCAGTACCGCTTCCGGTTGGCCCATTTTTCAAGTCTCGTGCTTTGCTTGCGGTAACTTCCGAAATTCATGAATAACCAACTGGCTTACACCCACACTCTGCTATGTAGGGACCTTCACGTTTCATCACGTGGTGTGACTAAGCAGCGGAGTAAACGAGATGCGGCGGCGGTCATTTGCGTAGTACGGGTGGCCACCTAGGTTGACCGCATGGTTATTAGCAATATTTGGCCGCTTCCCGGCCACTGCATTGAAGCTTAGTCTCAACTTTCATAAGCAAGCAATAACAAGGCCTTCAAACGCGCGATTTTGCCTCTGGCCTATCGCTGGTGCTGTCTCGAGGTGTAAAAATCGATTGGCTCCCGACTTCTATGGCTTCCATTGCGCGGCCCGACGCATCCTTCCAGGTGTGACAGAAGAGATCTTGAATTCTACCGCATTCATTTACGCTGCGCATGCGCATAAATGGGGTACATAAGGCACGCAAGACACTTAGCGCCCCTTCTCGGTGGGCATCCCTGCTGGAGAAGGGAGGGCTTTGCTTCTATGCATTCTACGGTAATGTTATTCAACATGCACCCATATCGAAAGTCGTGACAGCACACAATTCCAGGACTCGCAGGTCATTATTTTCGGTTTGTGTCACAATACCAGGATATTGTGGAATCTCTCAGCAGGCTGCTCCATCTAGGTCAACCATTTCACGAGGATAATGCAGAAAGGAGCTTTGAAAGAGTCAAATGTGATCTGTTAACATGGGAAGGAATTCAATTGATCGACCCCTGTTGCCTGACGGGGTGGCAAGATGCTTCTGAAAAAGCCTTGGCTGCTTTCTTAAATCTTCAAGCTCAAAAGTAGTTTCGCATGCAGGTCTCTTATAACTGCGGCACCAAAGTACTCGGCGGGCAGAAATAGACATTAACGATGTGCTTGTTTTCCAGTGAACGCCGGTATGTTTACCTCTAGGGAAAGCGCCTTATTTTGCGTATCGACCACCAAGCACTAGTGACCCTGCTTTCGTCTAGATCCAATGGGAGGAGGTCACTACTCATCGCCAAATGGACAACTTTCGATATAGTATACCAAAGAGGGAGCGAGAATGCGGTAGATGCGTTGTGCAGGTTATCTACTGCATCAGCCACAGCACCAGAGGTAGGAGACGTCACTTAATTCGTTTCATCTGACGTTAGCAAGGTGCAAATCTTATCAGCAACATAGACAGACGGCACGCAGCATTTGGTGGCCAACTACGTTGAAACAGGTTGGCCAGCCGAAAGGGTGATGTCACAGAAGTTGAAGCTGTATCACCTTCAGCAACTGCGTTGTCGTTGGCATGATTTTCAAGAAGGACAGAGTTGTGCCGATGTACCGATTGACAACCTAGTTTCTTTGGCCCATAAAAGTCACTCTGGCATCACAAGAACAAAACAAGATTTGTGAAATAGAGGTGGACGCATATGAACAGACATGTTGAAGGCAGTACAATGCTGGTATGTGCATCATTCTGTGGGTAATTCAGCAGAGTCTCTTGTGTAAATTCGGCGCATTGATAACAAACCTTCAGTTAGAAGTCCGCGCTTTTCCTTGTCACTTCTCGATTCCACGTTTATCTTTCACTCTGTACAATAACGATAAATGAAACAATTGCTCCAATGAATCGAGTCATCCAAGAGAGCCCAGCAAAAGTTTTCAGCGGTCATTGTTTGAAACAATTAAACAACCTGAAAAAACCAGTGCCATGCTTATCACGTTGTTGGGCTATAAGGAAATAGCCGGCTGTTTGCTTTGCGAATACAGTTACATGAGAAGTCGAGTGATACTTTTTAATCACTGTTTTTAGGCGAAAGCACTACTCGAAAGACTTCGTCATGGGCAGCATGCCGCCGTTCCAGTTTGAAAACCATTACTGCGTTAGCACTCTTGGGATACATCACGCATTTTCCGGTGGCTATCTATCCATCTTCCCGCCTACATGGGTCCCTGAGTACACACGTGCCCCTCTTCAACGAACCTCTTTCACGCCGACATAGGTCACAGTAGACGCGAGACTGCGCAAGTACCAATGTTCGAAGAAGCACTTTCAAGCCGTCTTGGAATAATGGGTATGTTACACTCGGTGTATGTTAATCTCCAATGAACCTCTTTAGTGCCAACTTGGGTCACTGGCTATGTGCGCGCTGCTCTTGAATGAACGTCAGTGACACCAGCTTGAGTGCCTATTTAAGCGCCACTGGGAATTGCCACTTCACAGTGACGAAAAATGTCTCTTAAATTTATTCGACGCTTAGCGGAATCGAGCCCCTATCACAATTGTTCCTGAAGAACAGCAAGCCGACGCATTAGTAGGTTTCGCTACAAATTCCCTGGGTGCGTGCCGCTTTCCAATGAACGCCTTTCACGTCAAGGCTTTTGAGAGCTGTGATGTGCACGTACTGGGTATGTGCCACTCTTCAATGAACCTCTCACTAACTTATGTCACTGAGTATATGCCACTGGTTGTGTTGCAAGCCAGGGCACAATTGTTGGCGTTCGCAGGCATCGGCATGCCACGCCTCCCGTGTCGAAGGCTACGCGCATACTTCACTGTGGTGCCAGTAGGTGGCGCAGCGTGTTTAGAAAGAAGCTCGAGAGAGCAGCCCGGTTGTCGCATGACGCATTTCACAGCATTCACACTTGCCGGCGTGCAAAGGGCTTCGGAGGCAATGCATAGGCTTGAAGGTGGCGGTGCTAGATGGCGCCGTGTTCTTAGGGAAGCGCGAGAGAAGAGTCGCGTTGCATTACACTCGTATATTACTCGTTTCAACGCTGGCATTACGTTGTCTCTGTATAAATTGAATGCTAACACATTAGCGTCGGCAGTCATCGTGAGATGGGTCCTGCCGCACTTTTTTTGGAAGAAAAGTATCAAGCAGTGCTCGTCTTTAGTGCATTACCCGCATAAAGCATTAAATAACGAAGAGTATGTAGTTGGCATTTTTGTTTATATTAAAAAAGCGTTTGACACTGTGAACAATGATATACTAATATCAAAACTTCATCGGTATGGATTCAGAGGTCAAGCGAAGCAGTTTTTCGAAAGCCATCTTTATGGTCGCAAGCAATGTGTTAAAATCGACAAATCCGTATCAAGCGTTCATTCCATCCTTTGTGGCGTGCCTCAGGGCTCGGTATTGGGACCATTACTCTTTTCCTTGTACATAAATGATCTGCCAGATGGTTTGAATTATGCCCAAACTATTATGTATGCTGATGACACAGCCCTTCTCTTCTCTAGTCATGACCCTAATATGCTCGAAACGCACGCTAATAGTGATCTTTTTCAGATGTTCCAGTGGTTTTTACAAAATAAATTCACAATACACACCTCAAAAGACTCAATACATTGTGTTCTCTAGTCCATATAAAAATTCATATAGCTTAAATCAGTTGCGAATAGGCGCAAACCCTCTCGAACGAGTCGATCAACAGGTATATCTTGGTATAACTCTAGACTCAGCTTTCAATTTTAATCCTCACATAATTCGAGTAAGCAGCAAATTGAGACGGGCTTGCTTTGTCCTAATAAAAGCTAGAAAGTTCTTCTCGCTTCGCACATTAAAAATTTTGTATTATTGCCTTTTTCAAAATAATATGACTTACTGCGTGGAGTCCTGGGGACTTACGTATAACACGTACTTAAATCAAATAGTAATTTTACAAAAAAGAGCACTTCGAATAATAACACATAGCAAACACACAGATAGATCCGCTCCGCTCTTTCGTCAGTTAGATATTACACCTTTATTTGCTATGCGGGATTTCAAACTAGCTTGTGTGGTTATACATATACTAAACCATAACATCCCACTATCATCATCTATTTTTGCATATCCATCTCGTCGAACTAGAAATTTTTTCAGTTGTCGTTTTACCCTTCCAGCTGGTAATAATGTGTACGGTAAAAGAACTATCGCCTATGCCACTGCTAAAATTTGGAACCAACTGCCTGCTAACTTAAAAGTAGGTCAATTCTCAATCGCTGATATAAAAAAATTTTTCCGAAGCCAGCAATATTCGACTCCACTATAAGTCTGTTTTTTCTTTGATGCATTCTTCCTTTTTTATTTTATTTATTTATTTTTTGTATATTTTTTTTAATGTTGTCCTCCGAACTATTGTATAATTTCTTGAGCATTTCGCCTGCCTTTGTGTATAACTGTAGTATAACTGCTGTTACATGAATCCTGTGTAAAATAATGAGTTGTCTCGCTATAATTACTTTTTTTTCGCACTTCCTGCATGGGCCCAAGTCTAGCCGAGAAGGCTAAGGGCCCAGATGATTTACATGTATTTCTTATTAGTCGTTTAAATAAACTGATTTTTGAATTTGAATTTACCAATATCTTAGTTCCACGTTTTAACACAAGCTCAAGGATTTTATTCAGCTTTCTGTGTTAGAGGGACAACCATCAGGTTGGCTAACTTCGATTATTTAGAAGTTTATTAGGTTACTGCGCACTCAACCACAGGTGTTTCCCCTGCACTGCTTTTACATTGGAGCCATTACAGGACCCATGTTGATTTCGTTGGCATATAAAGAAATATCGCAGTCTAGCATTCTGCAGCAATGTACCAGCTACGCGAACGTATGCCAGCGAAGCAGCGTTACATGAAGGAGGCAAAGAGAACTGAAAGGGTGCCCAGCTTTAAGAAGGGAGATTTCATGCATGTTCAAGAACCAGGTAATGGTGCCAAGGAATATTTGTCATAATGTTGTCCCCTGAAATTATCAAGCAGCTGCTCAAGGGAGCACTCAACTCTATATGGCCGGTGTTGGAACCTATCTAATCTTTCTCTGGTAATAAAAGAATGCCTCGTTGGAAAAGGGAAGCTAGGCCAGTAGCGAACCCAAGTTAATTGCATTCAGCATGGGCCGCCACGCAAGTTCCGACAACGCTCCTATAGCGCTCCGGCACACTCCAGGACATATTGCGCTAGAATCATCAGCAGGGCCAGCTAAGGTGAACGTCTCGCTACCCTAAATCATCCAGCATATAAGCCCACCCTTTATGAAGTTCGCAGTGCACATGTCGCAACAGGGCGAGAACCATCAAGGGCCTGACAAAGGACAAAATGCTTATTTACCCTCAGGGCCTTTGAGGCGTTACAGAGGGGATGGGTCCATGGTTGAACAAGAACATAATCTTGTGATGTGTGGTCCGCGACGTGGTGCGGTGATCGGGACGGTCGAGAGCAGACGACGCTGAGTGCACGCGCGCCGAGCTGGAAGGAGGAAAACGACGACGCCGAAGAGCGCCCGGCACGTGAACGCGCGGCGCAGGAAAGACAAAAAAAAAGCAACCAATTAGAAAAGACCACGGGGCGTCGGGCAGCCAATCTGAGAATGCCAAATCGGCCAGACCACAAGAAAAAGCGTGGTGCGCTGGCAGAAGAGGGCGACACGCAAGAGGACACGCAGGGAGACGCCGGGGAGACGCCAGGAGAGTCCCAGGAAGCAACGGCAGGAGGAGGTCAACCACCGGAGCGGGCGTTAAAGACGGGCCGTCGGGTTCCGGACCCGAGCCCGCCAGGGCTTCACCCGCCCGGCGCCTCCTGCCAACCTGTTCCTGTGCGTCGCACGTCTACCTGAGCGTGCCGTCAGCTCCTCAAGGCCGGTGAGCTTTTGCGCCAGTGGGCAGGACGAGAACAGTCGGGCTTCGGGCCCGAGTTCTACGCCAGCTGCCCGGCCAGAACGCCACCCCCGTCTGCCGTGCCGCCTGCTGCCCGAGGCCGGCGTTCGAGCTTCCGCGCCGTGGGCGAGAGGGGAGCAGTCGGGCTACGGGCCCGAGCTCTCTGCCCGGCCAGAACGCCGTCGCCGTCCACTCCTGCCACCCAGCCGCCAGCGTTACCTCGCCTCGCCAGAGCTGGCGCGCTCCCGGCGCCCGGTCGGTCAACCTACGCCGCGACCTTTGGTGAGACCGGCGCCACTCCTTCTGCCAGCTTGTCGCCGCGTTGCCGTGTCGAGACTGCGACGCGTCCCCGCTCTCGTGGCAAGCCCGGACTCGCGCCCTCGTTAAAGCCCCAAGTTTGTTCCTTACCGCAGTGTTTTCTTGAATGTTTATTTTTTTGCATGCTTTCTGTTTCGTTCTATTTGCTTTATGCCTTTTTATTTTTGATTAAAAGTCTGTGTGTGTGTGTGTTCAAACCAACTGTTTTGTCCTCAATTGGGTTCTCGGAGGCTCCGCCTAAGGGAACCGTTTAAAACATTGAGAACACAAACCTTTGCACCCCACATTTGGGTCATCACAAATCTAAAGTTACGAATGAAATCAAGAAAAAACAAAGAAAAAGAAAGCATACACTTACAACAAGCACATAGTGCCGGGCTTTAAAAACTATTCTAAGTAGAAAGATAAGGTAACGTGTTAAATCTACAAATGCAGTAAATTTTTCATCGCGCCTTTGAAGGTAACAGGATCTTCTATACAGGCCATGTATGGGGGCAGGTGGTTCCAATCTGTTGCAGTTTTCGGCAAGAAAGAGTGCAGAAAGGGGTTTATGCGGCAGAATAGGGCATGAACTTTGTGTGTGATCGACACGTGTTAATTAAGCTGCTTTGGAGAAGAGTTCACTTTTTAGAAATTGGTTAGTGAAATAAATTTTGTGAAGTAAACATTGACGGGAGAGCTTCCTTCGAACATCTAAGTTAGGTAGACCTATTTGCGATTGCATTGAGGAAACACTCGCAGTACGCGTTGCACGATTTTGAACTGCTTCAATATCGCCAATTAAAGTACAAACAGTTGTATCCCATATTGGGGAGGCATATTCGAGCTCACGTCGAATTAGGGTTAGAGACAAAGTGAGGTTAAGGTGTTTTGGCGCTTGGGAAAAGTTTCTCCGCAGGTAACCGAAAGTGCGATTAGCATTGTTCGTGATATGTTTTACATGAACATGCCATGAAAAGTTATTTGTTAGGTAAACACCGAGATATTTAAAGAAAGTGACATTTTCAGCGGGTATCGAGCTAATTCTGTAGCAAAAGAGTAAAGGCATGTTAGTACGGCGGGAAAGTGTCATGATTTTGCATTTAGGAGCCCTTAGTCATAAGCCAACTGTTGTACCAATTAGAGATAGCGTGAAGTTCAGATTGCAAGAGAAGGTTATCATGAGGGTTAGTTATTTGATGATGAAGAACGCAGTCATCGGCGGAAATCTTTATGGATAAGGAAATACATTCGGGAAGGTCATTTATCTATATTAAGAATAATAAAGGGGGGAAACAGAATTTTTTAGAACACCGGATTTTACAGGGGTTATACATGAGTTATTAGCTGTTACAGACTGAGAGTGTTTAGAAAGAAAACATTCAATTCATTGCACGAGGGAAGGGTCAATGTTTAGAGTATGTAATTTTAAAAGGAACAAGCGATGAGAGACTTCTACGAAAGCTTTTGCAAAGTCGAGAAATATGCAGTCTATTATCGATGCATGGTCGAGGGGGGAAGCTCTGCTATTAGTAAGAGAGTACTTGCGTTTCGCATGAATACTGGTTCCGAAAACCTTGCTGAGCGGGACTAAAGATGAGTTTGATTCAAGGAAGCCTATGAGGTTAGAATGTTGTGTGCTCTAGTAGCTTACACGGGATACTTGTTAATGCGGTTGGTCTATAGTTAAGAGCAGAGTGAGCGTTACCACTTTTGAAAAGCGGGACCACCTTACCCACCATCCAGTCCTGCGGCACTGTACTGTTCTGTAGGAACTGCGTAAAAATGTGGGCTAAAATTACTGATGAACACTTTAGTGTTTTCCAAAAATTTCAAGTTAATCCCATCCACACCAGAACGGCACGAAATCTTCAAGCCTCGGATCAGTTGCATCACTCTGAGTCTATCACGATAGGATCCATCGGAAAGAAGTTGCGACTGCGTAATTCTGGTTTTAAGGCAATAGTGGTATCTGAAAAGGGCTTTGCAAGTACGTCATTTAGCATATCGCAGCCTTGGTTATTATGAATGACTTGACCAGTGTCGTCTGCAAGGGAAATGGCGTTTTTCTGAGGGACCCACCGTGGTTGCTCAGTGGCTATGGTGTTGGACTGCTGAGCACGAGGTCGGGAGATCAAATACGGCCGAGGCGGCCGTATTTCGATGGGGGCGAAATGCGAAAACACCCGTGTACTTAGATTTAGGTGCACGTTAAAGAACCCCAGGTGGCAGAAATTTTCGGAGTCCTCTACTACGGCCGGCCTCATAATCAGAAAGGGGTTTTGGCACGTAAAACCCCATAATTTTTCAAGCCCTTTTGTTAACCGAGAGCTGAGGGAAAGTAAGTGTGTCGGCAATAGAGATTAGTAAGAGGTGATTGGAAGATTTGTGGAAGAAAAGCCGTGAAACGGCAAAAAACGGAGACGTACAGAAACAAAGTAGGCCAGAAAATATGGTTATGGGTATTCACCGTGGGTTTTATTCTCTTTGGAACCTAGTTAGGTCACAAGGTAGTATAACAGCAAGAGCTTGGTGGCGCAACCCACCTCCCCGTTGCAAAGGGGAATCTCCTAACATCCATCCACCCAGTTGTTTACGACTTGCTCCGCTCCTATCCCAGCAAACAATCTTACTAGTCGAAGCACGATAAAAGGATCCTTGATTTGATGAAATTCGAGATGTAATGAACTATTTTCTTTTTCCGATCATAGTTTCATAGAAACCCTGTATTTCTTTTCGCAATTCAACGAAGAAATTTTGTACAATGTAACAAAATTTTCAGTAATTTCAGGCAGCTACTTGGCATCCTCTGTGCTTAATAAATGTACCAAAACACTAACGGCCAAGCGAAAAGTTACCTGAAGTTTCCTTCCGGACAATAAATTAGAGGGGCAAAACGTCATAAATGTGCGCGCGCCAGGACGCGGTACACAGGAAGCCCCGCTGCGTCATAGGTAACATTGGTAAACAAGTTTTGGAGGTCGTGGAGCGCTGGGCGAAACACGAGAGCTGACCATTACATCTGCGTAAGGGGAATGGGGAGGGAGTGAACCCGCGGTAGGGAAGTCAAGCACGCGCCAGGGGGTGGGGCGAACGGGGGCTCCAACTCGGCGGCTATCTACCTTCCCCTAGCGCACGCGTGTCCTCCTCGCGCACGTCCATGAGCGGGCCACGCGTGGGCCACACGCTTTACCTCGGAATTATTCTCACTACGGCAAGTACAAAGGCCAAGCCGAGACGTTTGGTGCCTTGATGCGCCTTGGGTTCCCGCGCGTGTAGTGTTGGTGGTCGCGTAATCCCAAGTTTTCGAGACACTGCGAAGCAGGCGCTCGCGTTAGTATGGCGACTTGGTGGTCATCGAGTACGATCTGTGAATGTTTGCCTGAGCGCGCGTGGTACTAATAAAACTACGAACTTTACTTCGTGTGGTTGTTTCTTTGCTATCGCCATCAATGCTCTGCCTTTCTGGCGAAAGTGACTTTTCATTTTTTTGTCCCAGACGAATATCTATCATCTTACTCTTCTGTTTCTAATTTGCGGGCGCCGGCGGCGGGCACTAAGTAGGGTCGGCCATGACGTGCAAAACGTACGGCGCTGTACGATACAACACACGCGAATCTCGTACGCCATGAGCCGCGGAGATGCACTGATCTCGGCGCAACCTGCACCACACGCGCTGGTGCTCATAACTACGGTAATATGGCACAAGCTTCTTGCAATTTGTTTAAGTGCTTACTATCAAGATACTATCTACCAGGAATGTTAATGAATTAGCCAGGTTGCTTTTAATGCTGAAACTGTAAGACCCGGAATTAACTAAATTCGCGATTAACGAAGTTCTTCACTGCAAGTACAACTTCGTTATAGCCATGTTCCGTTGTACTGCATGCCATCCGCAAACAAACGGTGGAGCGGAGCGGCCTAATGGAATACTATCAGACGTGCTCTGCATGTATGTTTCTGATGACCATCGTGACTGGGATACTGCTCTCGCTTTTGTCGCATTCGCGTACAAATAATCACGCCACGACACTGCAGGTTATTCGCCATTTTATGTTGTACGGCCGAGATCCACTACTGCCTTTATATACAGTACTGCCTACCCCTAAACACTCCGTGTCTGAGTATTCCCGGGATCTCATTGCCCGAGCCGAAGAAGCACGCCAAGTTGCTCACCGTCGCATTTGTGCTTCTCAGAAGAAACAGAAAAGCATTTATGACAGACATCACCGTAACACCATGTTCTCGGGTATCTTGTCCTTTCTGTCGTCTCCTACCCGCCGCGTTGGCCGCTCAGAAAAACTGATGTCATGCTACTCTGCTCCTTACTCGGACCCCCGTCAGGTGACCGACGTAACGCACGAGATCTCTACGGTCACACCTACTACTCACTCTATGCAGACATCCCATGACGTCGTTCATGTCAGCCACCTAAAACTCTGCCAGTCGTTGTCTGCCAAAGAAGCACCGGGACGTGCTTGCACGCCGGTCGGGAATATGCTGCTGTTCTGCACAACGTTGAGCAAGATGAGCACGATCTTCGAGTTGAAGATGGCATTTAGCTATTAGCCTCCTATAGACGTGTCTTTGCCAGTTACTGTGAATAATTGTATGTTCTGCAAATGAATTTGCCGTTTTGCTTCTTCACTGCGCAGCAATATCCACAAAGATTTCAGTTACCTTGCCTCTGTACAAGAAAAGTAGATATAGTCTATTAGCAAGGGTCCGACAAGGAGACACAATCTCTGCAACGGTATTAACGGCATGCTTAGAAGTATTCAACCTATTTGAGGAAAGGGTTGGGAGTGAGGATCAACTGCGAATATATCAGCCAGTTTCAATTTGCAGATGAAATTGTCCTGTTCAACAACACTGGAGATTAATGGCAACAAATGATTGAGGACCTTAACCTTGAAAGCGTAATAGCAGGGATGAAGAATAATACTGGCAGAGGTACTTTTTGTCCTCATTTGGTAACATCTTTTCATAGGGTAAGTTCTCGCTCCTTGCTAAACGTGCCTGCATGTATCAGAACATTCTCAATTATTGTAGTCGATCCTATCTGTTGCCACTGTGGTCGCCGGACCTTGTAATCAGACTGTATGTGCGACGCGAATGGTGTTTTACGTGCTGGAAGATATGCGAGCACCAGCACTGACGCTTGAACCATCGACCAACAATGTGGAAAATCCAACGCGCTTGACCACCTGATAAAACTTTCCACTATCGCCGACTGTTCATGCCGCTATCGTTGTACATTGAGTGTCACTTACTTTCCTGGGCACAGGTTCGCCAGAGAGTAATTTTATCGATACTCTGTTTTTCCGCGTCACTACAATGGGAGAATACGCAAAGTACAAAGGTTAGGTTCAATAGCTTGTCAAGGGAACAAGAACTGATGATTGCCCGTCAGCCTCTAGAGCATGTGAAGTACGTTTATGTAGATCAATTACTCACAAGGGACCCTGATCGTGAGATAGCAATTTGCAGAAAAATAAAAATGGGTTGAAATGGCATGCGTCACAAGTGTAATATAATTGCCTTCTACTGTTGCTGACATATTGGACAGAAACTTGAATTTTTTTTCATTCTGGATCGCAACTAGAACATGTCTCAAGCCATTCGTTTCTGGGTGTTACATTTCACAAAAACCTAAGCTGGACAGAGCACATATGTAAGGCACGCACTAAGGTTGCACGATCTGTTGGCTTGCTACAACGGATCTGATACTCTGTGCCTATCAGGATTCTCATACAATTGTACTTTTCGTTCGTGCACTCGCATCTTATCTACTGCCTCTTAGTATGGTGAAACGGTAATAAAACAGATATATAAAAATTGGCACTACTGCAACGGCGAGCTGTTCGGTTGCTGAACTTCTCAAAGCAATATATAGAATCTTCTATACTAATGATGCGCTACAGCATTCCTAATATTAGACTCTTACAAAACAGCAATCTGCATACGGCTATTTGAAGAGATCTCCAGCAACAGTGAACTACTTTCAACTCGTTACCTGAGTAGGGACGCAGGATACAACCTACGTCACACATCAATAGTAATAAACCAAGGACAAAATATGGCACGCAAACCATAGAATAAGAAACCATGTGTTTATGAAATACGTACCCTAACATTGTTGACGAAGCTATGAATTGTAGAACGATTCACAAATTTAAATATGCAATACAAAACATATTTTCATATCATAGTGTGTTTCACGAATGTTAAGAGTTTCTTTGCTTAATGTCAATGGTAATGTTATTAATGTTCTATTCTGAATGTTTACCTTTTGTTAATAGCAGAATGTTATTATTGTTTGCTGTGTTGTATTTATTTATTTACTTGCTATTTGGCAAACGGTTGCTACTTTTAAATGTGTTTAAAATTTTGCTGTAAATATTTTTGAAGTTTTGTGTCATGTTAGTTGTACTTGGCTTTATCAGTACACTGCTACTTCTGCTGCTCCAACAAGGTCAGGAGGATTACGCACTCCTTTTCCCTTACCTTGCGGGCAAACCTTGTATTTGTGCTGCCCAAATAAATGAAATGAAAGAAATTACAAAACTTGAGAAAGACGATCAGTTAAGGACCGCTGGAAGAGCGATGGAACGAAACATGTTGGTCGTAACACTAAGTCTCAGGGAGAGAGCGGTATGTATGAGGAAGCAAACGGTGATAGCCGATAATCTAATTGACATAAAGAAGAAAAATGGATCTGGGCAGACCATGTGATGCGTAGAGCAGAGAACCGGTGGATTAGATTAAAATAGATTAGAAGAGAGATTAGAATAGATGATTAGATTAGTGATAGAATGGGTGCCAAGGCAGGGATAGGAAGCCTATTCGAGGTCGGCAAAAAAATTTGGTTGGGTGATGAAATTAGGAAATTTACTGGCGCAAGTAAAAATGAGCTAGCGCGGAACAGGGGTAAATGGAAACCGCTGGGAGATGCCTTCGTCCTGCAGTTGACGCAAAAATAGGATATTGCCACCACGGTTCCTGCTGCTGCTGATAAGAAGGGTGTTATAGTGATGTCCAGCCTATTTTCTCTAATTCTTCACATATGTGACAGCCGAAGTGTACGGTCTGTTCATAAGCAAGCCTAACGTCACTCTGACTGAGCTCATAAAACTGGAAAACTGCCCCTTCACAGAAGAAAAAGTTCTAGGACACTGGTCCAGACGGGTTTCGGTACTCAATGCCTTTAAGGGCTTTGCTCAAGGTTTTGAGAGCTTGTGAATTGTGCGACCGCCTTTGAATGTTGTTGCACGTAGCATCGCGTTACTGCGTGAATTTTTCTATCTTTCTCCTTTTCTTCCATTTATCGCTTTCCCCAGCACAGGGTAGCCAGCTGGCCATACACTGGCTAACCTCCCTGTCTTTCCTTCCCTTTTGTCTCTTTCTTAACGTCGCTCAATATTTCACAGTAATACGCAGCTATAATGGTGCGATGATTGTGGAAGGAATCAATTAACGATATGCATCAGATGCACAAAAAACATTTGGAAGCAGCTTGACAGCCGACAGCTGAGCCTACCTTGTCCTCTGTCTATGGTAATTGTTCTCGATTTGAACGTTTAAATGGCCTTTCGTGGATTTCCTACGCCAGGCAAAAAAATATGGCCTTGAGAGCGTTTGGTTCCCGAACTGCACCGTCGATTATCATGTTCCAGTCGGTTTTACTTCATGTAGTCTATGTTTCGACAGTGTATGATGGACTAAAGTAATGTAGCTAGACCAGCTGGCAGCTCACGTGACTGCTGACGAACGTTCCGCACATGCCTTCAAACGACAATGCGCACGGCTCGACAGAACGCGGTCTCCAAGAAAAATACGGCAGAAGCCACCTGACGATGGCTGTCGAAGCTGACATGTATAGCAAACGACCAATGTAGCGACAGACCGCATTCCTCAGGTCAGGCTAATTTACCACGTGTAGTGATAATTAGTTTCTTTGCTTTCGCCATATGTCACTTATTCCGATAACTTCCCACTTTGCTATGGCACTCGCTTGCAAAGTTTGCGCATTAGCATGGAGGTATGACGACGACTGTATGATGCCGGTGCGGTGACGATGAAATGACGCAGGAATTATCTAGATTGAACGGTAAATGTGTTCAACGGCGAAGGCACGACGGCAATGCGGTGTAGACTCGTAAATTATAGAAATGGAATAACGACGACCAAGTGACGACATGAGCAAAATGAGATGATGGCGACTGTATCTCGACGATAACGTGACGACGGCAGCATGACAACCGGATGCAGAAGCACGAATCACGAGGATGGCACAGCTAAAATGGCGTCACAAAGAATGGCGTATATGTACTAGGCTATATGTGAAGACGGCGGCAGAGTGAGGACAGCCTGATTACGGTAGAATGACCAACTAGGAATCACGTCGATGGATCGACAAAAATGAATTATGACAACGGCATGACAGTCAGATGACGCTGGTGTGACGATGTAAACCAACAGCGTGGCCACTATGGCCCGACGTTTTCGAAGCTACAATGATGGCAATCGATCGCGACGGCATCCCGACGACGGTGTGACTACGAATGCATAACGACGAGTATTTCACAAGGGCAAGAGGAAAGTCAGATTAGTGTGTGATTACAATGGTGTGACGATGGCTGCATGATGAAAGCTGCATGATGACGAAGGCATGACGAGAGTCGGATGAAGAAGCTGGAGTGGCTATGCTAGAACGACTGCGACGGTATCACGAAACCGGATAAAGAAGCGGCAATGAGGACGATGGTATGAAGGAAATGGCATGAGGATGACGGCATGACAAAGAAAGCATATTATCTATGTGAAGACGACACAATGAAGACAATGTAGTGAAAACGACGGCATTATTGCAATTGAATAACGATAGCACGATTACGATAAGATTACGAATAACAAATGACGTCGATAGATCGATGAAAATGGTATAACGACAGCGGCATGGCAATACTGATGCGATGGCCATGGTGAAACGACAGCGTGACGACGATGGCATGAAGACAATAGTATTAGGACCGTATGATGACGACGGCATGACGGGAGTTGGAGGTTGAAGTTACATGACCATGGAACTACCACGTCGGTATCCCGACAACGGTAAGATAAAGAATGCAGGATGAATGTATGACGACGACAGCACGACGATATGGGGACAATGGGGTGATGTGGTGACAATAGCGGGACAATGACTGTATCACGAAGCGTGTATGATGACTTTACGACGATGGCATGATAATGGTACGACGAAGAAGGCATGGCGAGCCAGATGTCGAAGTTACAATGATGACAGTGCAACGACCGCGACGGGCTCTCGACGACGATATGACAAATACATGACGAGCACTGTATTACGTCAATGAAATGATGACGATAGAATGGCAACGGGATGACGACGAATGTATGACAATGGCGCGAAAATGACTATTAAAGCCTGTATGATGACAGACATGGCGAGTGTTGCATGGCAAAGCTGCTGTGACCATGATGGCACCACGACGACAGTCTGACAATAGAGGCATGATACCAACTGTTCGACGATGACATGAAAACGGTTAATAATTATGATTGAGTGATGACACTGTGTTTGCAATGCAATGACAGGGTGGCGTCGATGGAACAACGAAGGCGGCATAATGACGGCGTGAAAACTGAATATTAACGAAGTCATCAGGCTGATAAAATGATAGTATGACGGCGACAGTACGACGGCCACTGTATGGAAACGATGGCATAACGAGGATCTGATGACAAAGCTGGAAGGGCAATGGTCTACCGCCGAGGATGGCGTCACGATGGCGAACACATACCTCCCAATTTATTAGGAAACTTGGGACTACAGGGACGGATAGAAAGGCTTACGACGACAGCATGACAGCAGTCAGATCCCGAAGCTGGAATGACGCCCATTCAATGACAACGACGGCATCACTATGGCGGTTTCACAACGAACGCATGACGACTTCATGACGATGATGGTGTGATGACGACGTAATGACGAGTGTCGGGGGACAGCGGTGGAGGGACGGCAGTGCAGCGACCACGATAATATCTTAACTACGAGTCCGTACCTCGTGACCCAAGCCGCTGAACTAGGGTCACTGGGTCGGGGAAAAAGGTGTGACTACGACGGCATTGCGAAAATGAGATATCACGAAACTGCAAGGACGACAGTCGAACTACCACAATGACATCACGACCAGGAGCACATAGCTAGTAGTTCAAGCAGCTAGACAAATTGCACCATTGGGCAGGCGTAAGTGGCTAGTTAGATAGCTAGACTCAAAACGGCTTAAGTAGGCAAAAATTGATATTCGCATTAAAGAATTTTATTACACTTGACCCATCCACCTATACATATGTTAGAGATGTGTCTCACTTGTATGTAAGCCCTGACGAAGGTGGATGTTTAGGCGAAGAGCAGCCTTTGAAAAGTTCTGCACGCACGCGAGAGTTCTTTCATACAGTTTGTAAGAGAATTGCTTCGGGTGGAGTTGCCAATGGTAAAGTTATGGGGACTAGGTGTAATTGTGGAGACATCAAGTTACCATAACAGACTTCTACTGAAACTAGCACAGCTTAACATCCACACTATCGTGCTCGCTTGGATTAAGGACTTTCTGTCATCAAGAACACAGTTCACCTCGGTTAATAATTCTAACTCCTCATCTGCTTTTGTGACATCTGGTGTACCGCAAGGAAGTGTGCTCGGACCTTTGCTCTTTTTAATCGATATTAATGACTTACCTGCCTGTGTAACATTTATAATTCGACTTTTCGCTGATGACTGCGTAATTTACCGTAACATTACTAGTGACAGTGACCGCCAATCCCTACAATCTGATCTCAACACAGTAAGCTTATGGTGCTCATCCTGGTTAATGTCATTAAACGTTTCTGAAACAAAACAGATATCTTTCACTCGTCGCACAGATCGCATTCCAACCACTTATATTCTTAACGACAATACTGTAGACCTGACGACAACATACAAGTACCTTGATGTGCACCTTCAGTTTGACCTATCATGGCATAACCATATCGACGTCACCCTAGTATCTGCTAACCGCTCACTTGGTCTTCTCAAGCGTAACCTCAGAAACGCCCCTATGCACGTTAAAGAACTGGGTTATATAACTCTAATACGCCCAAAATTCGAATATGCTGCGGCCATCTGGGACCCTGAGCAAGCCTACGTTATCTATAACTTCGAATCCTTGGAGAACCGCGCTGTTCGCTTCATATTTTCAGACTACTCACCCTTCACAAGTGTTACAGCATCAAAAAAACGTGCCGAACTGGAAGATTTGTCATATCGCCGCAAACTTGCTCTTTTAACACTTTTCCATAAACTTTCTCCCCACCCCTCCCTTCAAGTGATTTGTTTCAGTCACCTCAAGCCATCTTTCCCCGCCGTGATCATTCACTCAAAATTAAACTTGTGAAGTGTCATTCCTCGTCTTACGCCAATTCATTCATTCCCCGTACTATCATCGAATGGAATTTACCATCAGCTATCGCCACAGAAACTGACATCATAACATTCGAAGAGTTTCTTCGCTTTGACGGAAATGTGCAAAATTTGCTGTTTTTGTTTGTGTTCATCTTTTTTCATTTCGTATTATGCCTTATGTTTTATTACATTTATTTCTGAAATGTATCGCCTTTCTTAAAAGCTGTATCGCACCCCCCTCCCCCCTATTTCATACCCTCTCCAGGGAGGGCCTTTAGGGGTAACGTGAATAAATAAAAATAAATAGCTTAAACGTATGCTCGAACTAGAAAGAATTTACCAGCAAACAACTCTAGGTTTTCTGCGTCCCATTCACCCAATCCTGCCGGGTCATTCTCCCGTCAGCGTAGTTCCCTATGTCCTAATGTCTTTCTTCCGTTTTCATTTGTTAACATTCATAGGGTACCTCACCCACTTTCTGGTAATTAGTACCTAGCTATCTGTTTATGCTTGTTGTAACCGTCTTTCCGCCTACCTGGGTCACTGGGTAGTTCGTGCTCGAATGGATAGCCCATCGGGCTGCTGTGCTGAGGGAGCGCGGTGGTACTGAGCATGTGGCACTGAGTACGTGGCAACTGAGGGAACAATTCCCGGCGTTCTCGCGGCGGAAGTGGCAAATGGCGCCGAGTGTTGTTAGGGAAGCACGAAAGAGCCGTCCCACTGAAGTATACGCCTCATACGTAACTGATTTTGGGGGTAGCAGTACGATGTGTCGCTCCATCAATTAAATGATAAGCGCATTACCATCTAATCTAACCGTTTTTTTTTTGCCAGGATGGGTTACTGGGTAGTAGATAATAATAATAATAATCTTTATTTCCATCGGGATGATGGAGGAGGTTGTGGGTAAAAGCTGCTCGTAAACGGCAGCTTGACAAAGGCCCAAATCCCCCTTCTACAGGGCAACAACAGCAAAGCAGGGAAAGGCACACACAAGAATGCATATAATCTCTTCGCAATTTAGCAGAGCCAAAAATAACAGGATCATTTCATAAATGAAATAAAAACAAAGAAAATAGAACAACAATCAATACGATAAGTGCAGGGGGTATAAAGCTGTACAATAAACACAGGATTAAGTATACACATTATAGGAATACAGGTGGAGTTACTAGGAATGTGTGCAGTGAATTTGTCGTAATTCACGTTTAGATATATTAAGTAGGTCAGTCCCGGATTTTTCGCAGTTGTTTAATAGAGTTGGAAGTGTGAAGGATAATTTTTCCATTGTGTATGTGGTTCTAGGAGTTGGTACAATCCACTCCTCTTTATGACGGGTAGTGTAAAACAGTGCTCTTTTTCACTAATTTCAACTCATGCAGATATTTAAGATGATTTTTTTTGTTCGCGCTGGAATGCAAGTGCCAGCTTATAATTGTAAACATTGAATACTGGTATTATGCATGCTTTGAAGAAAAGACCTTGCGAGTGACTGTTGCATGGTAGATTAAAAAGTACTCTGATACGCTTTTTTGAAGTTTAAAGATCCTTTGCAAATTTGTATACGTTGTTGTGCCCCAGACCAAGAAACAGTAATTAAGATGGGAGTAAAATAGGGAATTGTAAAGCAGGATCTTTACTTGATACAGGAGATATGATCTGTAATGGGAAATAATGCCGACTGCTCGAGCTAACTTAGAACAGCATCAATGTGACTATCCCATAGCGTGTTCTGAGAAAATGTAACACCCAGAATTTTAATATTATTTGTGATTTCTATTGGTGGGCGCCACCATAACTTAAGCTTACATGAGAATTTAGCTGCCTCGATTTAGGTCTAAATATTACAGCTTTCGTCTTATTAACGTTTATGTTTAGATGGTTTACTACTGACCACGTTTTAAGCTTAGTAAGGAGAGAATTCGCGTCATTGTGTAAGATATGACAGTCTGGAGCAGATCGAAAAATACTAGCGTCGTCGGCATACAAAACATATTTAGGTTTAGTAGAGAGCTTAGTGAGATCATTGATGTAAATGTTAAAGAGAAGCGGACCAAGAATGCTGCCCTGAGGAACACCTTTAACTATGGATTTTAAGTCAGAACTACACGTTTCGATTTGAACGAACTGCTGTCGAAAACTGAGATATGATTTAGTAAGTTCAAGAAAATGACCTCGGATTCCATAAATTTCAAGTTTCTTCAGCAAAGTTAAGTGATGAATACAATCAAATGCTTTAGAAAAGTCGACATAAATACCTAGTACAAAGTTCTTTTTTCCAAATTCGGACAAAATAAATTCCTTCTGTTCCAGCAAAGCTAATTCGGTCGATTTGTTTTTCCTAAATCCGTATTGAGCATCTGAAATAAGTTTGTGTAAATCAAAGAACGAGCAAAGCTGATAATGGATAAGCTTCTCGAAGCCTTTGGAAAATATGGGCAAGACAGAGATGGGTCGGTAATTATTCATATCATTAGGATCACCCTTTTTGAAGAGCATAATTACTTTAGCGATTTGCATTCGCTTTGGAAAGCATGCACTTGTTAGGTTAAATATGGACATAAAACATCCAACACATATTTCACCGGACGTGTCTGAATTCCTTCAGCGTCGCAACTTGATCTATTATTTAAAGAAGAAAAAACTGATGTAACTTGATCCTCTGTTACAGGGCTTAGAAAAGCAGATGAATTATTTCTAACGGGCATAAAATTGTGAAAATGTACAAGTATACCTTGATCAGAATAACGAAGTAAATACTCATTAAAGGAATCTGCAAGGGCGCAGCCAGACACTTCACAGTCATTTATTGACAACTTCTCGATTCTAGGTGAAAGTTTCCTGCGTTTAAAAACAGTGTTGAACTTTTTCCATGCGAGGTCACTTTTCTTTAGCCAACTGTGGATTTAAGAGCGTAACTGGATCTGCTTTTTTTAACCTCTTTGTTTAATTTATTTCGGCACGCCTTAAATTGCTTTAAGGTATCAGGATCTTTTGTTTTAATAAACTGATGGTAAATCATATTTTTCTCGTTGATTTTTTGGCGCAGTTCTGGAGTTATCCAAGGTTTGCGGATTTTTTTACCTAGCTTAAATGTTTTTAGTGGAAAATGTCGCTTGTAAACCTGCAGGAACTGGTTGATAAATTTTTCATACCCTTCGTCGGCATTCTTTATCTTCATTACGCATGTAAAATCTGACTTAAGTAGTTCAGTCCTGAAGCTGTCTAAATTTGACAGAGTAATAGATTGAAAAAAATGGGTGGTCGGCTTTTGCATCCTTTTGAATTCTGCTCCTTTACCATAACAATTATCGGAAGATGGTCGCTAAGACCACATGATATAGCTCCTGCTGTGATGTCTGTATTATGAAAATTTGTCACAAAAAGGTCTAGCACTGTTTTATTGTCTTTCGCAATTCGGGTCGGTACTGTGATTGCATTATCGCAACCATTTGATGTAACAAGCATTTTCATGTTTCTTTGTTCGTTAGTGTCCGCTAACATATCTATATTAATGTCGCCGGCTGACGTGACAAAGTAACCATTTGCAGAAACAAAATCGAGAAACTGCCGGTAAAATGAAAAAAGCTTGACACATTTTCATGTGCGGGCCGGTAACAAACAGAAAACAGAGGCTTATTTACACGAACTGACAATATTTCACTCATCACATAGCACAGAAAAAGAAAGAAGCAGTTCACACTTTACATTCGGCTTCATCAATAGCATGACTCCACCACCACGACGATTTTTCCGATTTAAGCAGAAGGACTGATAACATGAAAACTGAGTTATTCTGGTCGTCTTTACACCAAGTTGCGGTTAACATGACAGCGTCGAACAAAAAAGAAAAACTAGAGATAAAACAATCCAGTTCTGCTTCCTTGTTGTAAAGTGAGCGAACGTTTAAATGAAGGCATTTTAGTGAATTTTTGTGCTGGTTCGTTGCAACTGCGTTTACATGTTTTGGAAGAAGGTAATTGTCATTAGCCATTCGAAACTCTGACAGCACATTTTACACCCATTTGTTGGACACACTGAAATGTGCTATGACGGAAGGTCGCGCACACTGCGCACTATGATTGACGCCTGACCATCTGTTTTGCGCATGAAGATCTTCCCGTTCCTGTGCCAGACATACTGATAGGCATTTCGTTTTGCCCAGTCCTTCGTCAGTCGCAACAGATGTCGGTTATGACTAGTCATATTTTCCATAATGGCAATGTTGCTTTTTTCGTCCCTCAGCTTATTCCTTTTCTCGAGCCACTTATCTCTGACAGCTTGCCTGGTGTATCTAACTATTATTCCTGGGATGCTATCGTGCTTTGCAGGTAGCCGATGAATTGCATCGACGTCTGCGCTCGAAAGCCTTGAAACTCCGTGTCAGCCACAGCGTTTACTTTATCTAGCAGATTTTCAGGTTCGGTGGACTGAATGCCATGGAATTCAAGGTTCAGCTTTCTGCTCCTCCATTCAAGATCGTTGACGTCACTTCGCAACGTTTCATTTTCTTCTTTTATTCCGACCTTTCTCTCCAAAATTTCCAATCTCTTTTGAATATCTTTTGTCTCTTTTTCCTGGGCAGTTAGCCTTTCTAGCACTTCATCATACTTTTCCGACATTAGCTCTACAGCTGTTTCAATGCTAGCTACAGTGTCTTTAAGCGGCATCAGCTCGTCTAATTTTCCATTTATAGTAACGAGTAGGGTTTTAATGTCGGCTATCTCGTCATCAGACAGCTTTTCCCCTTGGTTGTCTCCTTTGCTGTTTCCATTTTTGCATGTGGGGCATGCCCATTACTGCTTGGCTGACTCCGATTTACTTTTGTACTGCTTTACGGTAAGCCCAGCACAGGTTCCGAGATGGTACAATTTGTTGCATACAGTACATTTGGCAGAAATTTCCTCGGGCGTGAACTTGTTATTGCACGAAGAAGAAAAATCTGTCGACATCGTGCGTTAAAGACAGTAGTTTTCAAGCAAAACAAGAACAACAACAAAAAAAAACAGAACAATAGCAGAATACTAGGGCGGCGGCAGTGGCAGCAAGCAGCACATATTCTTAAAATCAATCACAAGTAACGACACCAACCTGCGAAAAAGCAGAGCGGTGTTCAAGCGATGGCCTTTCATGCTGCCGCTGCCGCCGAGTGTTGGTAGATCCGTGAAGTCCGTCTTTTATCTTAAGAGAAGGTCACTTGTCCCGCCGCAGGTGGTTCCAGGCAGTTCGCAGATCGAGGTAGTTCTGCCGCACTTGCGCAGTTGGGTTCCTTCGTCAGGTTCAGCGTGGCCAACCAAGCCGCGGTGGAGACGAAACTGCGAAAAAGCAGAGCGGTGTTCAAGCGATGGCCTTTCGTGCTGCCGCTGGCGCCGAGTGCTGGTAGATCCGTGCAGTCCGTCTTATATCTTCAGAGAAGGTCGCTTGTCGCGCCGCGGGTCGTTCCAGGCAGTTCGCAGATCGAGGTAGTTCTGCCGCACCTGCGCAGTTGGGTTCTTTCGTCAGGTTCAGCGTGGGCAACCAAGCCGCGGTGGAGACGAAACTGCGAAAAAGCAGAGCGGTGTTCAAGCGATGGCCCTTCGTGCTGCCGCTGGCGCCGAGTGCTGGTAGATCCGTGCAGTGCGTCTTATATCTTCAGAGAAGGTCGCTTGTCGCGCCGCGGGTGGTTCCAGGCAGTTCGCAGATCGAGGTAGTTCTGCCGCACTTGCGCAGTTGGATTCCTTCGTCAGGTTCAGCGTGGGCAACCAAGCCGCGGTGGAGACGAAACGGCGAAAAAGCAGAGCGGTGTTCAAGCGATGGCCTTTCGTGCTGCCGCTGCCGCCGAGTGCTGGTAGATCCGTGCAGTCCGTCTTATATCTTCAGAGAAGGTCACTTGTCGGGCCGCGGGTGGTTCCAGGCAGTTCGCAGATCGAGGTAGTTCTGCCGCACTTGCGCAGTTGGGTTCCTTCGTCAGGTTCAGCGTGGCCAACCAAGCCGCGGTAGAGACGAAACTGCGAAAAAGCAGAGCGGTGTTCAAGCGATGGCCTTTCGTGCTGCCGCTGGCGCCGAGTGCTGGTAGATCCGTGCAGTCCGTCTTATATCTTCAGAGAAGGTCGCTTGTCGCGCCGCGGGTCGTTCCAGGCAGTTCGCAGATCGAGGTAGTTCTGCCGCACCTGCGCAGTTGGGTTCTTTCGTCAGGTTCAGCGTGGGCAACCAAGCCGCGGTGGAGACGAAACTGCGAAAAAGCAGAGCGGTGTTCAAGCGATGGCCCTTCGTGCTGCCGCTGGCGCCGAGTGCTGGTAGATCCGTGCAGTGCGTCTGATATCTTCAGAGAAGGTCGCTTGTCGCGCCGCGGGTGGTTCCAGGCAGTTCGCAGATCGAGGTAGTTCTGCCGCACTTGCGCAGTTGGATTCCTTCGTCAGGTTCAGCGTGGGCAACCAAGCCGCGGTGGAGACGAAACGGCGAAAAAGCAGAGCGGTGTTCAAGCGATGGCCTTTCGTGCTGCCGCTGCCGCCGAGTGCTGGTAGATCCGTGCAGTCCGTCTTATATCTTCAGAGAAGGTCACTTGTCGGGCCGCGGGTGGTTCCAGGCAGTTCGCAGATCGAGGTAGTTCTGCCGCACTTGCGCAGTTGGGTTCCTTCGTCAGGTTCAGCGTGGGCAACCAAGCCGCGGTGTAGACGAAACTGCGAAAAAGCAGAGCGGTGTTCAAGCGATGGCCTTTCGTGCTGCCGCTGCGGCCGAGTGCTGGTAGATCCGTGCAGTCCGTCTTATATCTTCAGAGAAGGTCGCTTGTCGCGCCGCGGGTGGTTCCAGTCAGTTCGAAGATCGAGGTAGTTCTGCCGCACTTGCGCAGTTGGGTTCCTTCGTCAGGTTCAGCGTGGGCAACCAAGCCGCGGTGGAGACGAAACGGCGAAAAAGCAGAGCGGTGTTCAAGCGATGGCCTTTCGTGCTGCCGCTGCCGCCGAGTGCTGGTAGATCCGTGCAGTCCGTCTTATATCTTCAGAGAAGGTCGCTTGACGCGCCGCGGGTGGTTCCAGTCAGTTCGAAGTTCGAGGTAGTTCTGCCGCACTTGCGCCGTTGGGTTCCTTCGTCAGGTTCAGCGTGGGCCACCAAGCCGCGGTGGAGACGAAACTGCGAAAAAGCAGAGCGGTGTTCAAGCGATGGCCCTTCGTGCTGCCGCTGCCGCCGAGTGCTGGTAGATCCGTGCAGTGCGTCTGATATCTTCAGAGAAGGTCGCTTGTCGCGCCGCGGGTGGTTCCAGGCAGTTCGCAGATCGAGGTAGTTCTGCCGCACTTGCGCAGTTGGGTTCCTTCGTCAGGTTCAGCGTGGGCAACCAAGCCGCGGTGGAGACAAAACTGCGAAAAAGCAGAGCGGTGTTCAAGCTATGGCCTTTCGTGCTGCCGCTGCCGCCGAGTGCTGGTAGGTCCGTGCAGTCCGTCTTATATCTTCAGAGAAGGTCGCTTGTCGCGCCGCGGGTGGTTCCAGGCAGTTCGCAGATCGAGGTAGTTATGCCGCACTTGCGCAGTTGGGTTCCTTCGTCAGGTTCAGCGTGGGCAACCAAGCCGCGGTGGAGACGAAACTGCGAAAAAGCAGAGCGGTGTTCAAGCGATGGCCTTTCGTGCTGCCGCTGCCGCCGAGTGTGAGGGGCAGGCTATCGAGGGTACCGAGTGGTCTGAGGGGCAGGGTATCGAGCGGCTGTTTTGTTGGATCTTCCACATACACCCCACCCGGTATCCCAACACTTGCCCTCGGTGCGGAGGGCGGCCATCTCTTGACCATATCACATGGTCGTGCCAGAGTCGGCCACAAGAAATTCAATCACCCCTTATGGGCAAAACTCCAACAGTAGGCAGTGGGAGGTGTGGCTAGCCAGCACGGTGCGGGAGGACCAATTGGCCCTTCTCGACCAAGCCCGGCGTGCCGCGATCGCCAGTGGGGCCCTGGAGTGAGGGACCCACCCACTGGACCTGAATGTGATTTTTCAATTAAAGTTTTATACTACTACTACTATTATTTCAAGACAAACCGCCCAATTAGGTCGGTCCCCTTAGCTGAGTTAGACCGAGTATGTTATGCTCTTCAATTAACTTTTTTTAGGCAAACTCAGTTCACATGGTATGTGTCACTGTGTATCTGCCACTCTGCAATGAACCTATTTGACGCCAACTTGGGTCACTGGGTCTGTGCCACTTGGTATGTGCCATTTAATCAATAACCAAAAAAAAAGACACAATAAAGATTACGTCATTTACAACACAGATCCGGAAGAGTCCGGCTGCAAACATGCCTCAGAGATGATTGGTTTCGGCGTTTACAATACGGTATGTCGTTAGATTGTTTCAATGCTAATCTCGTTAACTAAGATGCCCATCTTGATAAGGATTTTGCCAGAATTGTCCTTGTACTGCATTTGCACTTTTCCTATTCCCTGGATGGTGCTATGCTCCAACACAGAAGATATAGCGGCGAAGCGCTGCTGAGTAGCTGATTCATTTCCTTTTTTTTTCATGTAGCATGTCTTCCAGCAAGTATAAAATAAGCTGCTGGTCACGATAACCTTAACATATCGTCCTGTTTCTGCAAAATTTTCATGCGAAAGCATTATATCGCTTATGCCCGAGGGGCGTCTTGTCAGCAGGCGTTTGGTGTGTTGCGACACCACGTACCCGAGCACACGAGTGTTCGACCCTACCGCGTCTAACCCTGCGCGGCTTAGCCGTGTTCGGGGAAGAGGGGATCCTAGGAGTTGAGCCAATTCCGGGTGCTTGGACCTTTACCGCCCCTCAGCGGCAGCAACAACTCCTTTGGCTTCCGCATCATTTAGACGGCACCTCCGGCCTGACCCGACTGGGGGAAATCGGCAGTCGCCCTTCACCTGCCCCCCTCCATCCCTCACCTTCTTATCTCCTTTCTCACAACGCTCTTGTCAACTCCTCTCTTGTTGTCTTTTTCCTTTTTTCCGGGTGGTTAGGGTCAACCTCGCCTGGCGAACTCTCCTGAGTTGAGCCATATTCGGTGATAGTTGAACTGTACAGCTGGCATGGGCAGGACTTGCTTGCAAGTTGATCTCCCGTCCCCTTCTAGGGCTCTATCGTGGGTGACAGGCACCGCAGCTGAACTATAGAAATTTCCAATGGCACCTCTGCTCTCCAAACCAGATCGCCCTCACAAAAGAGGGTGGAACGATGTCACAGCTGATTTTTTTCCAAAAAAGACAATGAAGTCTTCCCTAAGTATACCGTGATACATAGTGAAAAGCCAGAAAAACCGGCTAGAAAAATATCTCCGTTCTCAGTAGCAAGATGTCTGAAAGAAGTCATAGGGACCAGCTATAAGGTAACAAAGCTTGCTAGCGGTGACTGACGTACTCTTAGAAATCCAAAGCCGAGCCCAAGTGTGTGTAGCCGAGCCCAAGTGTGTTTGAAGACATCCCTGTCTCAATTTCAACCCAAAGATCGCTGAACACAGTGCGCGCGATGATTTCTGAAACTAATTTTTGGACCTTTTCGAAGAAATGCTAAATGGCCTTTCCGAATAAAACGTGAGCAATGTTCAAATAATTAAGATAAGAAAAGACAGCAGAGTTACCCACCAAGCACCTCATTTTGACTTTCACCTGCTGCAGACTTCCAGAGACAATTGAAGTTAGCTACACGAAAGTTACAGTTCCCCCGTATGTCCCGAATTCTCGACGTTTATTCAACTATCAGAGATTTGTCCACGACTCCCAGCGTTGCCGGGGTCACAAAACCTGCTCGAAATGCGCATCGAATGACGATACTTCTGAAATTTGCAAAGCAGCACCTCGGTGTGCAAACTATGAAGGTGAGCATGTCCATACTACAGATCTTGCCCCTCATGGAAAAGAAAAAGAGAACCATTACATTGAAAACAACTGAGAACATTTCATCCAAAGAGGCCAGAAATCGCAGCCCTATCCAACATAAGTTTTCACTCAAACCGAACATCAACTTCGCCGATGTGGTGCGACAGGGCGATCCACCACAGCGGTCTCCGACACCTGCCCAGACCACACACAATGAGGCACAGTGACGCCCCCGGTGGTAGCAGCCAGCGCTGCTCCAACAGCCGCAAGGCAGGCTGTGCCGCCCTCTGGTTGGCAAGCCTCAAGGCCTCTGCAGATGAGGCGAGGTCTTGAAAAAGTGCCCGCGTGCAGTCTGCACGACCCTCCAGTGCCTCTGATGAGGCAATTGACACGAGCCAGGATGGTTCCGTGCCGCCAACGTCACAGGGACGGCGGAACTCCTTGGATTGTGCTTAAAAAGAAAAGCCAGGAATAACATGGCCAAAACCAACTAAACGTTGTCCTAACCCACACACAAAAATCAACATGGCATGCCTATACACTGGAATTGCAGAAGACTCCTAAATAATTTCGGTGATATAAAAAAGATCATAAATTCTTTGTCTCCTGTAGCAATGTGCCTACAGGAAACCAAATTAGGTCCTCAGCATAGAAGTGTACTAAAACATTGTCTTCCGCCGTGACCGAGAGCAGGCGAATAGGCTCTCCGGAGAGGTAGCCGCCATTACAAAAAGTGGCATCGCCGTTCTTGAAGTCAAACTAAAACAAAATTTGAAGCTGTGGCAGCCACTTTGCTTTGTTATAAAACGATTACCGTATGCTCTCTGTATTTTGAACCACACCTAAAGATTACGGTCCGCGAGTTAGAGGACCTGATACAACAATTACCAGAGCCCTATCTAGTAGTTGCGGATTTTAGTGCGCACCGCTGTTTTGCGGAAGCGAGAAAACAGACATAAGAGGACAAATTATTGAAGATTTTATTTTGAGCAATCATGTTTGCCAAATTGTGGAAAGTCAACATACTGCTCCGCAAGCTCAGGAAAAACGAGGAGTATTGATTCAGCTTTTAGTCCGCCTTCTATTTTTAACGATTTTAAATGGCACGCCATGGACAATCTAGGTAGAAGTGATCATCTACCAGTTATAATCACTTTACCGTCCTCACCTGCAATCATCCCAAACAAAGCACGACGATGGAATCTCCACGCAGCCGACTGGAGACTGTTTAGAGAACAAGCCAATCTGTACGAAGTCTTTTCTGAAGACCTCAGCGTCGATGATCTGAATGAACTCACAAATTCACAACTTGTATTTTAGCTGCTGCCCGTTCAGCTATCCCCCAAACTTCAGGAGTGGTGAGACAAAAGCACAAGGTGTGGTGGACTCGGGAATGCAAAGAACAAAGCAAAAAGTAAATAAAACCTGGGGTGTCTTTCGCATATGCCCAACTCGGGAAAACCTCCTAAATTTTAAAAAGGCACGAGCTCAAGCACGGTACCTACGACGTAATGCTGAATAAACATCATGGCAAGTACATGTGTCATCCATAAATAGCAGTCACACCTTTAAAAATGTGGGAGCAGGTCCGTAAGCTCCAAGGTAGCTACTCCCCATTTACAATTCATCTCCTGACGACCCCTGGCATCCAAGCAAGTATACAGGAATAGGCCAACATACCGACATATTAGAACATTTCGCTGCAGTCTATAGTTCACATTACACTGAGTCATTTTTAAAGTATAGAAAGATGGCTGAAAAGCAAGGCCTTCCAATTAGTGGCAGCTTAAATCTGTCGTATAATAGTTTAATCACTCATCAAAAAATCACTAGAATACTATCTGCCAGGCAAGAAACCGCACGAGGGCCTGACGAAATAAATATGAAATGTTGACACATCTTTCAGAGTCTGCGTTAAATGCACTTCTGAAATTTCTTCGCAAGATACTGTTACAAGGGAGAATAACGGTGGCCTGGAAAAAAGCTATTATTGAACCCTTTCTGATTCCGGAAAGCCACCGACATCTCCCGGTAGTTATGGGCCAATAGCTTTTACCAGCTGCCTGGCGAAACCTTTCGAAAGCATTCTGAATATTACTAATGTTTGCTCTTGACTCCCGTGAACTACTTGACATCCACACGCGTGGTTTAAAAAAAAAAGTGCTGTACAACTGATCCCCTCATTCGACTTGAAAACACCCCCCGAGAGGCATTCAATACTAGACAACACAGCCTTGCCATTTTTTTCGATCGGAACAAGGCTCATGATACTATCTGGAGGTATGAGATTCTCCGCGATCTAGCAGATCTAGGTATTCGCGGCAGGATGTTAAAGTGCCTGCGTGACTTTTTGGCCAACCGTTCTTTCAATGTACGCCTCGGTTCAACTCTCTCAAAAAACTTCAGTGAGGAAAGTGTGGTACCACATCTTAACTATACCCTTTTTATTGTAAATATGAATGCCCTAGCACAAATAATTCCGAATTCAATTATGTTTTCATTCTAAGTTAATAATCTCCAGATAGCTTGCACATCCTCAAACGTATCAACATGTAAGAGGCAAGTACAGTTAACGATAAATACAGTACCAACATGGGCAGATAAATATAGACTCCAGTTTTCTCTACAGAAAACAGTGACTATTATGTTCTCGCTGAAACGAGGTTTACAGACTGATCCCACCCTACACCTTAATGACCCCGAACTCCCGGTAAAAAACGAGCACACATTCCTAGGCATTACTTTTGACAAGACATACTTTCCTACCTCACACAAACACTGTGAAAAAGGCTTCTCGAGCACTCAGCATACTTAAAGTCCTTTCAAGGAAACTCTGGGGCTCTGATAGGTCATGCCTTCTACGAATTTACGGCTACGTCATACACCCCTCTTTGGACAATGTGTGTATAGGGTATGGCTCTGCCAGATTATCATATTTGAAACGACTGTACCCGGTACACAGTTTAGGTTTACGCTTGTCAAATGGGGCCAACAAGACGTTGCCCATAACCAGTTTGTATGTAGAAACTAACAAACCCATATTTGCAGATAGAAGGCACATGCTCATACGCTCTAAAAATCCGTTCTCTGTCAAAACATGTTACCCAGAAGTTACCAAGTACCCATCTAGAATACTATTCACAAGCAAACCCCAGGCTGTCAGACTACTCCTTCACTATTTGCAACAGAAATTCTAAGAGCTAGATGCAACGGACACACTACCAAATATTGCCTAGAAACCCGGTACATGGCCACCCTAGTAGTGCTTGCCTTCTGTTTGTGACATCTCATTAACACGATTTCAGAAAGACTAACACCGCAGGAGCATATTCTTACGGGGATGTTGGGAGTATGTAAAGACTATATACATTATACATACAGGATGAGTCAGAGTAGTTCAGATGGCTCCCCACTAAGAACACACAGCAGCCAGCGTCTCGCGATCTTCTTCCTTTGCCTTCTTTCATCCTTCTGCAACAGGACCCCCGGCTGGTTGAGGCGCCTTCACGGCGCATGGTAGGCGAAGAATTGCGAGCAAAGTATGGCTTAAGCCGCGAAACGTGCACGGCGTCTACAGGATGGTGTTGCTACATGCTCTGAATGTGTGCATTTGAGTGCAGTGGTCCCATTAGGCCGCGCAAATCTGCCTTTCCCCTTGTATTATTATTATTATTATTATTATTATTATTATTATTATTATTATTATTATTATTATTATCATTATTATTATTATCATTATTATTAATAATATTATTATAAAAGGGCAATGTGGAGTCAAGACCATACAAAAGGTAAAAGGGTGAATATGCTGTGGGGGCATGTCAAGATGAGTTATACGCGAACGTCATGTAGGCCAGCGTGGCGTCCCAGTCGCGTTGACCGTTGGAGACGTACATAGACCGCACGTCGAAGATTGTTCGGTTGAGGTGTTCCGTAAGACGGTTCGTTTGTGGGTGGTAGGCGGTAGACAGCTTGTGCTCAGTGACACAAGAGCGCTAGAGGTCGTCGAACACTCGAGACAAGAACGAGCAGCCGCGGTCTTTAATTGTCGAGGGGCACCATGATGGAGAATAACGTCACGAAGAAAATTGGCGACGTCGGTTGCGTAACTAGTCGGCGACGCCTTTGTTATCGCATAGCGTGTCACATAAGTAGCCACAGTGATCCACTTGTTCCCTCTAGTCGTCGTCAGAAAAGGGCCAAGCAGGTCAAAGCCTACACAGAACGGTTCCGAGGGAACTTCAATTGGATGGAGTCGTCCGACAGGTGGCAGGGGAGCTTTCTTCAGGATCTGACAATTCGCAAGTTGCAACATCATCATCATCAGCAGCAGCAGCCTGGTTATGCCTACTGCAGGGCAAAGGCTTCTCCCGTACGTTCCAACTACCCCTGTCATGTACTAATTGTGGCCATGTTGTCCCTGCAAACTTCTTAATGGCATCCGCCCACCTAACTTTCTGCCGCCCCTTGCTACGGCTCCCATTACTTGGAATCCAGTTTGTAACCCTTAATGACCATCGGTTATTCTCCCTCCTCACTGCATGTCCTGCCCATGCCCCCCATTTCTTTTTCTTGATTTCAACTAAGATGTCATTACCTTGCGTTTGTTCCCTCACCCAATCTGCTCTTTTCTTATCCCTAAACGTTACACCTATCATTCTTCTTTCCATAGCTCGTTTCCTATCCCTTAACGCTACACATGTGGCGACACACTTCGCGCATATTTCTGCGCACCCTCCATCTTCCTATCATCCGGCCCAGCATAACACAGCTGCACGCTAGAGTGCGTGGCCGATGAAGCATAGCGCCACTGCCGCGTCGCCCAATGTATGTGTCACCGACGGTGGCTATAAAAACAGGCTGCCTGGCTGAGAAGGGCCGCTTTCTTCCTTCCACTACAGGGACGCCCGTGCGCTACCCGTCCGCTGCCATCGTTAGTCGATTAAAGAGTCGTTACGTTTTTATGTTGGGATTCGTCCTTCGGCAGACACGACATCCCACATCTGGTTACCCGCACAACTAACAAGAACGCATCGCCATGGACGAACAAGACGCCCTTCAACTACAGCTGGAACTTCTTAACAGACAGCTTCACGCGCAGCAAGAGGTAATCCAAAAGCAAGAGCAACAGCTTCAGGAACGTCACGACCAACCCAATGGTTCCGTGCCGCAGCATCCTGCCGGCTCCGCCGAGGACGTCAGAACCCCGGCAGATGGCATCATGCACGCTGCCCCGCACGGCGTCTGGCGTGTCGCTGTCAACCTTCCGCTGTTTTGGGCCGACTCGCCCGAGGTATGGTTCACCCAAGGCGAGGCCCAGTTCTCCCTCAGGCACATCACGCAAGACCGGACCCCCTACGATTAGGTCGTCGCCCAGCTCGATGCCCGCTACGCCAACGAGGTCTGGGATATCCTTGCCAACCCACCAACGGCCAACCTTTACGAACAACTCAAGACGGAACTCATTCGCCACATGTCACTCTCGCAAGACCAGAAGGTGCCGCAACTTCTGTCCGCAGAACTTGCCGAGCGCAAGCCTTCGCAGCTCCTCCGCCACATGCGCGCTGTCGCGGGGAACATGGAAGTCCAGGATACCTTACTGCGAGCACTTTGGCTTCAACGACTTCCACCGCACGTCCAGGCAGTTCTGCAGGCTCAGCTTACGCTACCTCTCGACCAACTCGCCGGGATCGCTGATCGCGTCATCGAGGTCTCTTTGCCGCCGTTGTCGCCCACCGTCCAGGCTGTCGCCACACCGGTCAACACCATAGAGCTTGCGCGCTGTATCGACGATATCAACCGACAACTTAGCTTCATTCAACGACGCCTGTATCAACACATGCCGATGGGCCACTCACAAAGCCGTGGCCACAGCACTACCCCGTCGCAGCAGCCTCGTGACGACGACCGGTGCTACTACCATCGACGCTTCTGGGACAGAGCACGGCAATGCTGACCACCCTGCTACGCTAGAAATCAGGGAAACGCCAACGGCAGCTCGTAGCCACGGCTGTGAACTGCCAACCTGGACGCCGTCGCATCTTCGTCACCGACCAAATTACAAAGCAGCGATTCCTTGTCGACAGCGGTTCCGACATTTGCTGCTACCCGCGAGCCCACCTTCAAGGTTCCCGTCCTTCTACGTCTTTGGAGCTCAGCGCGGCAAACCGGTCCACTATCAAAACTTACGGCTCGCTCCGCCTGCACGTCCAGCTTAAAAACCTACGCCGAGACCTTCATCGGAATTTTGTCATCGCCGACATCACAGAGCCAATCATCGGCTCAGACTTCTTAGCGCACGACAACCTCCTTCCGGACTGCCACCACGACCGTCTCATCGACGCGACATCGGGACATTCTGCGCCAGGACAGCGAACGACTACCCTCCAGCCAAGCATCAAAGTACTCAGTGTCGAGCATAATTCACCGTACCACGCCATCCTCGCCGAATTGCCCGGTTTGACGCGCCCCAGCGGGTTGCCACGTGACGTGCAGCACACCAGCTTGTACTACATCCGGACCGCCCCAGGCCCCCCAGTTTTCTGTCGCGCCCGTCGCCTTGCCCCGGACCGCATGCGCATAGCCAAAGCAGAGTTCGAAGCTATTCTCCAGGAGGGAATCGCCCGCCCCTCCGACGATCCATGGGCTCGTGGCCCTATGGGGACTACCGTGGCCTCAACGCCCGCAAAATTCCGGATAGATACCCCGTTCACCACATACAGGACTTCGCCCATTGCATTTCCGGCTGCTACGTTGTTTCCTTGCTAGACAGGGTCAAGGCCTACACGCAGATACCTGTCAATCCGGACGACGTCCCGAAAACTGCAATTATTACTCCTTTCGGCTTGGTCGAGTTTCCCTTCATGAGCTTTCGCCTGAGGAACGCTGGACACATTTGAACGCTTCATCGACGAAGTCGTCCACGGCCTCGACTTCTGCTTCGTCTATCTTGACGAGATATTGGTCTTTTCCCACAACACCGACGAACACCACAGGCACCTTCGTCTGCTTTTCCAACGCCTCGATGACCACGGCCTACTCGTCAATGCCCCAAAGAGCACGCTTGGCGCTTCAGTCGTCAAATTCCTCGGCCATGAAGTCTCATCAGAGGGAACTCGACCCTTACCTCAACGCATCTCAGACATGCAAAGTTACACTCAACCAACCGCCGCTAAAGACCTTCGCCGTTTACTCGGCATGCTGAACTTTTACAGGCGTTTCTTGCCACACGCAGCCGACTACCAGGCTCCCCTCCATGATGCCTTGGCTGGTCTACGAGGAAACCAACCCGTCACGTGGACACCGGCTTTAACGGAACTTTTCGAAAAATTCAAAGCTGCTCTCTGCACCGCCACACTTCTCTCCCATCCTGCGCCAGACGCTCCCTTGGGGCTTTTCACGGACGCCACTAGCATCGCCGCAGGCGCCGCTCTTATGCAGCGCGTAGACAACACCTGGCATCCCTTGGCATTCTTCTCCAAGAAACTCTCAGCTCGCAAAACGACCCCTTATGCGGCCAGTCCCACCGACGAAACCACGACGCCCGCCCCGTCGAGTTCGCCAGCTTACTACAGAGAACTTCTGGCAATATACGAAGCAGTTCAGCACTTTCGCCACATTCTCGAAGCGCAGCACTGCACTATCTACACCGACCATAAGCCTCTGACGTACGCCTTCTCTCAACGCCGCGACAAACTCCCGCCAGTTCAGCAGAACCAGCTCTCGTTCATTGCGCAGTTTACCATCGACATCCAACATGTCAGCGGGAAGGACAACGTGGTCGCCGACGCGCTTTCACGTGTGGCAGCTATTAGCCCTTCTCGCCACACCTGCAGCAAGTCCCCATACCTGAATCGACAACGACTATCTACTGCGACATATCAACAGCACGAAGCAGGCCTTACGTGCCCCTTTCCCATCGCCGTGGCCTCTTCAACGAGGTACATAATCTCAGCCATCCCGGCATACGCCCCTCTACACGCCTCGTGGCCGACCGCTATGTCTGTCCCTCCATGCAGCGGGGTTGCCGCACCTGGGAGCGCTCCTGCATTCAATGCCAGCGCGCTAAAGTCACCAGGCATGTCACTTCATCACTCGGCGCATTTCCCCAGACCTCTGGTTTGGTTTCAATACGTCCACCTTAATATCGTAGGAGCCTTGCCTCCAGCTGGACGCTATCGCTACTGCCTCATCGCGATCGATCGGTAAACTCGATGGCGTGAGGCATGGCCCCTCGAGGGAATCACTGCGGAAGACGTCGCCTCGGCCTTCTTTGCAGGCTGGATTGCCCGCTTCGGGCCCCCTCACCGCGTCACCACCGACCAAGGGCGACAGTTCGAATCGCGCCTTTTCCGGCTTCTTGGGCTGACCATCCCGTTCAAACGCTCGCAGGCCACCAGCTACCACCCATGCGCCAACGGGATGGTCGAGCGTTTCCACCGACAGTTCAAAGCAGTCATCATCTGCCACCCGGACTCAACCTGGCCTGAAGCAATCCCAGCCGTCGCCCTAGGTCGTAGCGCCACCTTCAAGCCCGACATTCAGGCTACGCACGCAGAGCTCGCCTACGGGGAACCCCTCCGTCTCCCAGGCGAATTTCTTGCTGCACCGCTATCCACGACCGCGACGTCAGATCCCACCGATCTCAGCGCCCGGCTCCGACGCACCATCGCTGCACTCCGCCCGTCACCTGCAGCTCACCACTGCAAGACCGCCCCCTTCGTCTTCAAGGATCTGGCAACGTGCTCGCAAACTTTTCTCCGCGACGACACCGTCCGCCGGTCTTTACAGCCACCTTACAGCGGACCCTACCCATTTTTCCGTCGCGACGACAAAACATTCACCCTGCTCCTTAAAGGGAACGCCGTCCGCGTCTCGATTGATCGGCTGAAGCCGGCCTACACCGATTCCACCGAACCATGGAATACCAGTGCACCCACAGACGTCCATCCACCACCCCTGACATCGCAGCCTGCTTCAGTCACCACATGCAGCGGACGTCGGGTACGCTGCCCAGATTTTTACAAGCCCTGAGGGCTCTCCACTCCGTGGGCGGGGGGGGGGGATGTGGCGACACACTCCGCGCATATTTCTGCGCCCCCTACGTCTTGCTATCATCCGGCCCAGCATAACACAGCTGCACGGTGGAGTGCGTGGCCGATGAAGCATAGCGCCACCGCCGCGTCACCCGAGGTATACGTCACCGACGGTGGCTATAAAAACGGGCTGCCTGGCTGAGAAGGACTGCTTTCTACCTTCCGCTACTGGGACGAACGTAGTGTTGGTATGCCCGTCCGCTGCCATCGTTAGTCGATTAAAGAGTCGTTACGTTTTTATGTTGGGATTCGTCCTTCGGCAGACACGACATCCCACACACACATAATTCTTCCCATAGCTCATTGCGTCGTCCTCAAGTGAAGTAGAACCCTTTTCGTAAGCCTCCAGATGGCTGCCCCGTACGCGAGTGCTGGTAAGACACAGCTGTTATACACTTTTCCCTTGAGGGATAATGGCAACCTGTTCTTCATGATCTGGGAATGCCTGCCAAACGCACGCCAGTCCATTCTTATTCTTCTGATTATTTCTCATGATCCGTATCCGCGGTCACTACCTGCTCGAAGTTGATGTGTTCCCTTACTGCTTCCAGTGCACGCTGCGCATCGAAAACTGCTGCTCTCTTCCGAGACTGTTAAACATTACTTTACTTTTCCGGAGATAAATTTTTACACACCCGTCTGCTTTGCCTCTCCAGGTCAGTGAGCATGCATTGCAGTTGGTCCCCAGAGTTACTAAGCAAGGCAATATCATCAGCGAATCGCAAGTTACTCAGGTGTTTTCCATAACATTTATCCCCAATTCTTCCCAATCCAGCTCTCTGAATACCTCCTGTAAACACGCTGGGAATAGCATTGGAGAGATTGTATCTCCCTGCCAGACACCTTTCTTTATTGGGATTTTGTTGCTTTCTATATGGAGGGCGACGGTGGCTGTGGAGCCACTATTGATATCTTTCAGTATTTTTACATACGACTCGTCCACACCCCGATTCCGTAACGCCTCCGTGACTGCTGAGGTTTTGACTGAATCAAACGCTTTCTCGTAATCAATAACAGCTACATATAAGGGTTGGTTATATTCCGCACATTTGTCTATCACCTGATTGATAGAGTGAATATGGTCTCTTATTGAGTAGCCTCTACGGAATCCTGCCTGGTCCTTTGGTTGACACAATTCTAAGGTATTCCTGATTCAATTTGCGATTACCTTAGTAAATACTATGTAGGCAACGGACAGTAAGCCGATAGGTCTATAATTTTTCAAGTCGTTGGCGGCCCCTTTCTTATCGATTAGAATTAGATTAGCGTTCTTCCAAGATTCCGGTACGCTCGAAGTCCTGAAGCATTTCGTATAAAGGGTGGCCATGGTTTCTAGAACAATCTGCCCACCATCAGTAAACAAATCTGCTGTTATCTGACCCTCCCCTGCAGCTTTCCCCCTTTGCATTGCTCCCAAGGCTCTCATTACTTCTTCAGGCATTACTTGTGGGATTTCAAATTCCTCTAGACTATTCTCTCTACCATTATCGTCGTGGGTTCCACTGGTACTTTATAAATCTCATAGAACTCCTCAGCCACTTGAACTATCTCATCCATATTAGTAATAATATTGCCGGCTTTGTCTCGTAACGCATACATCTGATTCTTGCCTATTCGTAGTTTCTTCACTGCTTTCACCCACCGTGGTTGCTCAGTCGCTGTGGTATTGGTCTGCTGAGCAGGAGGTCACGGCGGCACGGCCATGGCGGCCGAATTTCAAGGGGGCGAAATTCGAAAACACCCATGTACTTAGATTTAGGTGCAGGTTAAAGAACCCAAGGTGGTCCAAATTTCAGGAATCCCCCACTACGGCGTGCCTCATCATCTGATAGTGGTTTTGGCACGTAAAACCTCATAATTTTTTTTCACTGCTTTTATGCTTCCTCCATTCCTGAGAGCATGTCCGATTCTATCCACATTATACTTCCTTATGTCAGCTGTCTTACGCTTGTTGATTACCTTGAAAAGTTCTGCCAGTTCTATTCTAGCTGTAGGGCTTGATGCTTTCATACATTGGCATTTCTTGAACAGATCGTTCGTCTCCAGCGATAGCTTACTGTTATCCTGCCTAACGGAGTTACCACTGACTTCTATTGAACACTCCTTAATGTTGCCCATAAGATCGTCGTTCATTGCTTCAACACTAAGATCCTCTTCCTGCGTTAAAGCCGCATACCTCTTCTGCAGCTTCATCCGGAATTGTTCTATTTTCCCTCTTACAGCTAACTCGTTGATCAGCTTCTTATGTACCAGTTTCTTCCGTTCCCTCCTCAAGTCTAGGCTAATTCAAGTTCCTACCATCCTGTTGTCACTGCAGCGCACTTTGGCGAGCACGTCCACATCTTGTATGCTGCCAGGGTTAGCGCAGAGTATAAAGTCCATATCATTTCTAGTCTCGCCATTCGGGCTCTTCCACGTCCACTTTCGGTTATCCCGCTTGCGGAAGACGGTAGTCATTATACGCATCGTATTCTGCTCTGCAAACTCTTCTAATAATTCTCCCCATGTATTCCTAGAGCCTATGCCATATTCCCCCACTGACTTGTCTCCAGCCTTGTCTCCAGAGTTGCGACATAACGACGTATAGAGAGGTAGAGACTCCTCCAGAAGAACCGGCGCCGTGCGCGGTCGTATGTACGCAAATCTCCAAGATGCACCGACAGCGGGACACCTTGAAGTTGTTCGAGCGTGGCGGATCGCAGATGACGAGGAAGGAGAAGGAGCAACTCTGGGCCGTTAGCGTTCATACTGCGGTGGTAGAGGATGCCGTCATGCAGCTCGAACATGTGGCACGTGGCGTCAGTGCTGCCAGATTGCACTCCGGCGATGGTGGACTGTAAAAGGTTACGTCACGTTGTTGTTCAGCGCGCATGTCGGTCGTGTCAGTGAAAGCCACCACGCAGGTTTGCGGATCATACGCAGCAGGATCAGATGGATCCACGGGGTGACGAGAGAGGCAGTCAGTGTCCTTGTGGAATTGTCCAGTCTTGTAACTGACAATATGTGAAAATTTCTGGAGCGGCAAACCCCAACAACCAAACCGCCCTGTCGTTTTACAGAGCAAACACAGTCAGCAGAGTGCGTGGTGGTCTGTAACGACAGAAAACTTGCGACCGTACAAATATGGCTGGAAATTGACGACAGCCCAAACTAAAGCCAAGCACTCCTGCTCGGTGATGGAGTAATTTCTCTCGGCAGGTGACAGCAGGCGGCTGACGTAAGCTATCGCACACTGTTGTTGGGCGAGAACAGCGCCAATACCATGGCCACTTGCGTCAGTGTGGGCTTCAGTCGGTGCAGATGGATCAAAGTGGGCAAGTGGAAGGGGTGGTCAGAAACCCCATGAGAGCGGCGAACGCGTGAGCCCGCTCCGGGCCCCATGAGCATCGCGTGTTATTTTTTAGATATGTCAAAGGCCGAGCAACGCCGGCAAAGTTTTCGATGAAACGGCGAAAGTAAGAGCTGACGCCGACGAAGCAGCGCACGTCAGAAGTAGAACATGGCACAGGTAAAGAGCGGACGGCGCGAACTTTTCCGGATCTGGTTGAACACCGGTTCCGTCAACGAAGAGTCCCACCACGGTAATCTGACGGCGCCCGAATTCATACTTCGTGGAGTTCAGTTTGAGGCCGGCTTTTTGGAAGACCACAAGAATGGCAGCGAGTCTGGTAAGGTGGCTGTCAAACGTGGGAGAAAAAGAAATAACGGCCGTTAAGGTAACAAAGGCAGGTGGTCCACTCGTAGCCTCGCAGAAGAGTCCATCATACGTTCAAATGTCGCACGAGCATTGCATATGCCAAAGGGCAAGACTGAACTGATATAAGCCATCCGCCATGATGAAGGCCGTCTTCTCGCGGTCCATTTCATCAACTGAAATCTACCATTAGCCGGATAGAAGATCGGTGGACGAGAAGTATTTAGCTGCGTGCGAGCAGTCTAAGGCGTCATCAATGCGTGGTAGTAGGTAGACGTCTTTTAGCGTCATCTTTTCTACGTGTCGATGGTAGGCGCAAGAACTCCAGGTACCATCTTGTTTTTCACAAGGACTACAAGCGAAGACCAAGGGCGGGCTGGCTGATGGCTCGATGACCCCTTTGCGGAGCGTTTTGTCCAATTCTGATTGAATAACTCGACGTTCAACATGCAGTACACGATAGGAACGCCGACGAATAGGATTCGTGTCTTTAGTGTTTATACGATGGTGATTACCAGACGTTTGGGCTAAAGCCCTGTTGCCCATATCATAGACCTCACTGTACGTTTCAAGCAGAAGGCGTATGTCGTGGCCTGTGCCGAGGTGAGGTCAGGCGAAATCAATTTCGCGAGGCCATCCGTTAATGGTGGACCCTCACGACGGACTAAATCCGTCTTTTCCGCGACGGATGGCGTATCAGGTAACTACGCGTCACGGGTTTATCCGTCCGCAATTCGTCCGCGACCCCCACGGACGGAAAATGCCGAGTTATTTTTCGCATCCGGATTTTGGGGGGTCGTATATTGCGGCAATACACGCGACTTCGGGATCTTTCTGAAACAGCTTCGTCGCTGTTGACACCATTCGTGCCTGTTTGCTGCGCGACTCGCACAAGAGCGACTGCAATGAACTTCAACGACGAGCCAACTTTCTCCTTCTTGCATCTCGTGGAGCAGTTCCCCGCGTTGTGGGACGTGACTCTCACCGCTTACGCGGACACGAGAGCGAAAGAGACGATTTGGCAGCAACTGAAGAAACTGCTCTCTTGTCAGTCGAAGCAGCTTCCGGTATTCCTCAATGTTACTGACCAACAGCTCTCGGTAAAGTGGTTTTTGCATAAAGAGATGCTTGTTGACAATGTAGTTCTTTTGCCAACAAGACCTCTTTCGATGAAACAAGTACTCATCATCCAATTAGGACAAAAGAACAGCGATTGCGGCCAACCGTCGTTTCCTTTCGATCTCTATCTTCATTCAGAGTTACAAACATGAATGACAAAATTTTGTTACACCGATGGCGCCATCTAGAGTGAGTAGAAACAAGCAAACATTTGTAACTTACGGTCACTGAGATCCGCCCGTGCCGCAGCAACATCTTCGAGGCCACGTTCAAACAATACAGCCACTCGAAGCCTACACGCCGAGAATATGAGTATGGCTTTCGGAAACGGTGCCCACTCATCACGAATACTTTGCTGTCGAAGCTTCTGGACACAAATTTGAACCAAATATAAGCCTTAATTTGAAACTTTCGGGCCACACAGTGAATGACGACGAGTCCATAGGTTCGAGGCGGATGGCAGCCGCTTCGGGCAGTGCCGCCGTGTTTCTTTTTCCGGCGTGATCGTCTGCTCACCCTGTCCGTCATCTGGATGCGCTTTGAAGGCGGACGAGCTAAGGACGAGCGGCGGATCAACCCTCCGTGGAACTGATTTTCGTGGAGCCGTCCGTCGTGTGGATACACCGTAAGGAACCAAAGGTGTGAGCTGCAATTAGCGCTGATAAACCACTCTCGTCATTCAGACCCTCAATGTCAAATTCAGAACCGCTAGAAACGCTGGCCAAGAACACGCCGGCCCGAATGACTTGAGGGCACAGGCTGAAATTCAGAAGCGGTAGAACAACGTTGTTATTAGTAACCGTGACCAGCGTATGCATAACAGCAACGTCCCTGTTGAAAAGCACGTCTATGATAAGGCGAAGCACACATTCACTGTCAGGAACCTGTGGCTGAGCGGTCAAAGTGACGTAACTGCTTCCGGTGACAGACCCGCATAGTGAAGTGAGCACAACTGCAATGGGACGGTACTCGAAGCATCGGCGAGTTGAGGCAGTTCTAACTGATGAACGCTGGTCTCGCAATCGATGAGAGCAGAATTAGTGCATAAAGTCCAATCCAAAAATAACGTCGTGAGGGCAGTTCTTGATCACTGCAAGGACAACAGAAGTAGGGCGACCGGCTATACTTAAACGCGCAGTACACATTCCAAGAACAACCAGCACGCTGCCTTTGGCCACACGAAGAACTCGGGCAGCTGCTGGGGTGAGGACCTTCTTTAAACGTCTACGTAGGCTAGCACTCATCAGAGAAACGTGGGCTCCAGTGTGGACGAGTGCTTGGGCAGATACGCCGTCTATTTTAACGTCATATACGATTCTCCTTGTGGGCACAGACACAGCATTTCCTCCAGTAGTAGGCAATGCAGCACCACCTTTGAGGGCTGCATTTTAGCTTTCCGAAAGGGTGCGGCCAAAAGGGGACAAAAGACGACGTTGCTGCTGCGAACGTGAAGATGGGTGACGTGTTTGCGGTGAACGAGACTGGTGTCAGCGCGGCGATGGTGAACGACTGTACCACGTATTCCTAGCAGAGTTGTGAGCGCTCTTAGACTCGGTGGTGGGCGAAAGATTGAGGGCATTTTCAAGAAAATGTCTCACGTTTGTCGGCGTGCGAGGTGTTGAGGGCCATCAGTTGCGAGAGTATCGGGCGACATGACCAATGCGGCGGCAGGTGAAAAGCACGGCTGGTGGTCCGCAGTTCTTCCCACAGTCGGGTTGGGATAACGTGGAGAGAAGGGTCGGGGTTGAGCGAAAATAGTAGAAGGGCGTTCGTTAGCTCTGGGATTGGCGACAGAACAGACAATGTTATCCAATGTTTTCGAATTCCGCGCGAACGATGGCTTGTACGAGGGGAACCGAAAAAGTAGTAGCATTAGGGCTACGCGAACAGAAAGCTGCGGGCGCCATTACATCCAGTTCACGTCGAACGATTCGCACCACGTCATTTCATGGCGACGCATGCTGCTGTGCGGGTTGATCTTCACACGTCGACGTTGCGGCAGTATTGGGAAGCCTGGCGAATGGTTGCAAGACGCGCCCGCTGTTCGAATTGTCGGCACTTTTTATTGATGGTATGAACTGTAGAACAACTTTTGCACATGAACAGAATGAAGGCGTCGTCGGCAATGCCCTTAAGCACGTACCCGACCTTTTAAGCTTGTGTCATGTCGCGATCGGCCTTACGGCAAGGTGCCAGCACGTCCTGGATGTACGAGACATAGGACTCCGTGGGGGATTGGGCACGTGAGGCCAGTTCCTGCTTTGCGGCAATATTACGGCCGGCTGCTTTGCCAACCAACTCTGTCAACTTCTCTTTCTATTGGTCCCAGCTGGTTAGCTCCTGTTTGTTGTTTTCGTACCACAGCTTTGCCGTGCCTCATAGATAGAACATGTTATCAAGCAAATACATAGGGTCCCATCTGTTAATTCCACTTACGCGATCGTACGTAGCCAGCCACTCTTCAACGTCAGCGCCATCGGTTCCGCAGAAAGTTCCAGGATCCTTGGGTTGTAAAAACACAACCAAAGGTGACCGCGACGTAGGTGGCGACGCTGGCGTTGGAGGCGGCAACGACGTCGATCCCGCGTGCCCACGTCATTCATGTTGTGGACATGATGCGACGTCCACTGCTGAGCTCCATTTCCAGTCATGCTACCCCGCACCTCCCACCAATATGTTACAGGGATGTTGAAAGTATATAAATACTGTATTTATATAATACTGTAATATATATATATATATATATATATATATATATATATATATACGGGATAAGTCAGAGTAGTTAAGATGGCTGACCACCAAAAACACGCAGCAGCCAGCGTCTCGCGAGCTTCTCCTTCCTCTGTCTTCTTTCATCCTTCCCTAACAATATATTGCAAGAATTTTTAGCACTAAATTAAAAATATGTATAATACCGAGTATTTCATACCGATGGTTCCAAAGCTACACATTACGTGGGAAGTGTCGAGATACAAAATAGCTGGGGAAAAATAGTATGGGTGCCCCAATGTGCATCAATTTTTACTGCGCAGAGTTATGCAATTTCTATGGGTGAGGAAAGAATAATAAATGAAAACATTGGAACAGCATTATTTACACACTCACTAAGCATACTTACAGCACTTCCGCCTAGGAATGCAGTTTTCCCAATTATCGGTGACATCCTACACAACATAAGAGCCAGGAGGTGGCGACAAAACAAATTTTGCTGGGTGCTGAGCCCTGTCGGAATCTTTGGAAATGAGAAAGCAGATGACTTTGTAGCGAAAGCTCCATATAAGGAAATCAAAAACATAAGAAATCCTTACAGAGGCTGCATGAAATTAATGTGCCGCAAGCTGATCGAAAAATGGCCGTCCGCATGAAGCACTCAAACGAAGAATAAGCTATGCCTTGTAACACCCATCATACAAGGGTGGAAGCCACGTTCACACCAAGGGCGGTTTATCGAAGTAGTCTTATGCCGCCTCTGCATTGAACATACACACCTTACCTACAATTTCTTGCTAACAAAGCCGACAAGCCTGTTTGTGACAAATGGGAAGATGAAATTACAGTAACGCACTGCTTACTCTCATGCAAAGAAATTGAGACACTGAGAAAAAATATTTTACGCAATTTTACAGCAACACATTACATTTCATCCTTAATTAATTTTAAGTGAGGATGCACTGGTTGAGACACTTCATGTTTTTAGCTTTTTAAAATGCCTTTTTCTTAAAAAATTCTAAAGCCCGACCTTGTTCTATTTTACATCCAGTGGCACACCTCATCCACTTTCTCATGTCTGAGAATAAGGCATAGGTGTTTATTTAATTTGTTGGGATCCTCGGGGCGCTCTATCAGAAAAATACTTTTTGAGGGTATCCAGCTTTTTTCAGACATTGTACCTTGTGGTTGGCGCATGATGGCCTTAGTTGCTTATGCGCCAGTAAACTCAACAACAGCATTACATCGCTCATGGAGCGGAAAATCCGTGGTGCGGCCGGCGATGGCGCAAAAAGTCACGTGGTCACGGAGGCGCACTTATGCCACTGGTCGCGCTTTCTTCTTCGTCGTTGTCGTCGTCTTCCACAGCTGGCTCCAATGCCGCTCTTCACGCCAGCGTTCCCATACTGCCCTGTCCTCTGCGAAGGCGTTCACGACATTGACCCACTGCCGGTCGATGTGGTGATTTCGGTGAGTTCTGTCGTGTGCCCCGATGGACGATGCTTCGAAGCAGATCGTAGAGAAACTCGCGCAGTCACAGAGAAAAACCGCGCCAGTAGCCGGTCTATAATAACGCCACGCGTCGCCGCACTGCCAGTTCGGAGAGTTCTGTCGTACGCTCCGATGGACGAACCTTCAACTTCGACATCTGTCAGCAGCTGCGCCCGGCTCCTATGGACGTCCACGCAAGTACGCGAATGAGGCCGAGGCACGGGATGCGCGAAATAATAAAACGCAACGTGAAAAGAATACCATTGCGTTCCGTAAAATGAGTCGTCACTGGGAAGACCTCGCAATACTGTCGCATTTATCCACGTCGAGATACTTTAGTGGCCTTGAATTTTTTTTAGGATTTATGGACTCCGCTATCTGGGCGTACTACACAAATAATTTTTCAGTTTTCTGAGAAGTCGCGTAACATGGCCGAGAAATCCCGTACACATGTACAATCATTTTAATTCATGCGGATGGGTTGGCGTGAATACGGCGAGATTACCAAATCATGACTGCGAGCTCACAACTGTTTTTCAGAAGAGAAGTGTGCAATCACTGTTATCTACCAGCGATGACGCGCATTTTCATGTTAACGATTGAGCATAGCAACCTTAACAGCCTAAGAGGGCAGCAGTGAAACTTAGCCTTAAGATAGGCTATATAATATAAGCACTTCTTGCCAAGCGCACGGGATAACTGCGAATGACGGGAATAATGTTGCGTATACAAGCATCCAGTTCACTATCTTGAGCCTAGTTGCGATTATCTTGCGTTGTGTGGACCGAATGCGGTTGAAAGACTGGTTACAATATTGTGAGTTGAAGCCGGAAGTAATGAAGCAGCCTTACCAGCGGTACTACATGATGGGTTCAAAAACTGCCAATAATCTGTCAAATTGCGTTCATTGAACGTCGGATGTCGCATTTACTTCGTATGTCCAACAATTTCGTCTTTTTCATTTCAGGACCGTTCGTAGTGTCCGACGAAGTGTCGGCTGCGCTGCACGATGGCCGCCCCATTGTGGCACTGGAGACAAGCATCATGACCCATGGAATGCCCTACCCGGAAAATATCAGGTTGTTCGAGGTTAAGCTTCTCGGTTTAAGTTTCTGTGCACGTGCAACAAGAGTTAAAGACGGAAGAACATCACTATTTAAAAAGTATTTGCATGCATGCATTTGGGCACCATTGCCTTAGGCCCTGAGCCAGCCCGAAAGCGTTAAGTGTCGTGTGACTAGCACCACGTACACAGTACCATACACAGCTTGCAGAATTCTTAATTTTCGGAAATAAAGCAGGCCATTTACAAAAGGATAGCAAGCCTTTATAGTTGAAGGATAAATTTCCTATTATCGTAGAGTACAATCATCGCACTTGTAAGGAAGCATTATTCGTTCGTCAAAATTGACACATATAACGTAGGCAAGTGTGCCCCTATGTCTCAATGCGAGCGTCTTCAATTACTGGTCTATACATTCAACTAGTTTTGCGAGCGCAACTATTTTAAGATTGCGGAGTACAAGCACACTAGAGGCAAGGCCGGGGAAGTTAATATCGTTTGTTAACATCCTTCGTAATATCGCAAACAAATTAACGGGCTATACAGAAAGCTGATGCGAGATTGCCGAACTCTCAATTGAAATCTCCATTGAGAAAAATAGCGTAGACGTGCTGGTTTTATGGGACTTACGATTAGCATGCTTGGAAAACTGCAACGAAAACCAATCAAACACGAAAAGTACTCTACAGCTTCAAAGTCATGACAATTTTCTTCACAGGAATAAAGGCCTGCAACCCAGCATTGACGATAGCCTGAGAATGAGACGCAGTGCGCTATGCACCGTTATGAGAGTTAAACAAAGCGCACAGCATAAGGCAAAATATGTTGGAGTCATCAAACTGATGAAACATAATATACACAAACAAAAACCAAACAGTAGTACGCACTAGCTTCTAAAGCACGAGCACTGAAAAACGTAATTCTCCTTTTATGCAAAGTGATAGATGGTGCTCTCGCACTGTCCTTCACTTTCCTGTGATAGCTAATGGCTTCACAGGCTTATCTTCCGAGTTGACTACAGTAATAAATCTTGTCACCGTCATACAGTAAGGGTGAAACACTTTCATGCTGCATTGCTTGCTGCACTTGATAACGCAGTGTCCAAGCTGCCGCACGTAATTACTGGCACAAAGCAGTAGTGGCACTTCATAAACGACGCATGTGTTGTGATTCTTAATTTAGCTCGAATGAATCTTCTTGTACAATGATTGCTACCGACGGCCCTTGTTCACTGTGCTACGCAGAATACTAGCCTGCGTGGCTTCTCTTTTCGTCGTCTTGCTTCTGGACTGTTAAAGGAAAAACAAGCTAACCGTTCTTTTCTTGTAGTACGCAGAAAGAGCTAGAAGCGATCGTTCGAGGTCATGGTGCTGTCCCGGCAACGGTGGGCGTTCACCGTGGGATTCTTCATGTGGGTGAGTGCGCGTATACAATTATATTCAATTTCGTGCTATTAATTTATTGCACAATATTTTAGTGCCTCTAAAAAGCAAGCGCACACTACTTAATGCTTCCGAGGTCGCTCTAACTTCATTAGAAGCTGTATTAGAATGGACCATGGAGGATCACTCTCAACGCATTACTAGCAGTGGATGAGTAAAAAAATTGCTGCTAGTGGCAAATGGAATTAGGCAAATTCACGGATTCATTTCTCAACTAGCGACATTACAGGTCAATCTACATAGTTCTAAAGTGGTCAGACGATACGCATTGCATACCCGTTGGCGAGAAACATACCTTGCGCCGTCTTTGAGCATTACATTCCAGTGTATGGTTTCTGGCAGTGTGCTGTGCAGAAAAATGTTTCGCCCAAAAGACAAAGCATTGATTGTGGTAGCAAATTGCACGTATTAGACAGCTATGCGTAGTATGAATAGTTTTATCAGCTGTATAAATGGATGTAAATGTTCGCTTACTACATTAGGAAGCACAGGTTGACGTGCGCGCACAGGAAATCATGAACACATCTCACTCCATGACCACAGACGCTATGTCAGGAGGCTTGCTTGATGAAGAGTGGCAGCTGTGGTGAGCAAATTCTTCTTTGTGCAGCGTCTCGCTTCAACGCGGACTAAGCATGCGAGAACACAGCGCACACGAAGCCAACAACTTCTCGAATCGGCTTGCCTTCGAAACTACCCCAGCTTACCTCCCAGATAGGACGCGCTAAGCCGCGGCCGTAGTGGAAGCGGGCGTGCGGCACCCCCGGATGGCACCCCCGGACTGACCCACCTGGGGGAAATCGGCAGTCGCCTCTTCCTGTCTCTCTCTCTCTTCAAACATTCGTCCTTATCTCTCACTTTTATCTTTCCTGTCTTCTTTTCTCTTCCAGTTACGTCCTTTCTCCACGGCGGCAAGGGTTAACCTTGTGTGGCTATCCTACCTTGGGTACACCATATTTGGTTATAGTGACGGCGTACGACTGGCGTCGTGCAGTCTTGTACACAAGCTCTGCCGCGTCCCCGCGTTGGGCTCCGTGGTGGGCGGTAGGCGCTGTTGCCGAACACACATTTTTCTCATGGCAGCGCAAGCCTCTATTCTCTATGATCGGCGTCTGAAAAGATGCCACACCGAAGCAACGTTCCAGTTCTCTTTTCGGAGCAACGCTCCATCATTTCCCAAGTTCTATGTACTGCACAGCGAAAACAACGTACCGGTGAGAAAGCTCTCTCCATTCCTTGTGGCCAAGTGCCTAAAAGAAAAAATCAGACCTTCATACAAAGCCTCAAAAATGTCTAGCGGGGACCTCCTCCAAGAACTAAATGACAAAGAAAAAGCGCAAAAGCTCGCAGAACTTACCAGTATTGCTAACGCAACAGTGCCAATTTCAGCGCACAGAACACTTAATACAAGCAGGGGTGTGATATCAGAGGAAGACTTTATTGGTTTGAGCGACGAAGAACTACTGGAAGGTTTCCAGGAACAAAATGCTACTAAAGTCCAAAGAATTGTCATCCGTAGGAAAGACCAAGCAATCCCCAGAAAACATGCTATACTCACCTTCGGAACAAGTGTAATGCCTACCTCGCTGGATGCAGGTTATGTAAAGGTAAATGTTAGACCATATATCCTGAACCCCAGACAATGTTTCAAATGCCAAACGTATGGACATGCTTCGCATGCATGTCGAGGACGAACAACTTGCGCTAAATGCAGTTTGAACAATCACCAAACTGACAATTGCACCTCAACGCCACTTTGTGTCAACTGCAAGGGAGATCATCCCGCTTATTTGCGGTGCTGCCCTTGCTAGAAAAAAAGAAAAAGAAGTAATTGTTCTAACAGTCAAAGAGAAAATCTCGTTCTATGAAGCTAGAAAGCGGCTATCGTACTTTCCGCAAAGAAGTTACGCCGATGTGACGCAGATGGGGGCCGCGTCAGAGAGGCTTCAGGAGTCCTCCGAGCCCACGCGCAGTGGTCCCGCAGTGACCCATCCCGCCCCCGTGATGGAAGCAGCCGACGCTGCTCCATCCTCTTCAAACGCCCTGCCGACACCAGTCCCGCAGGGCCCTAAGATCAAGCTAACCCCAAGGCCCGAGACACGTGTCTCGGCGCCTAACTATCAATGCTCCAGCGCCTGAGAGAGAGCGATGGAGGTCGACGCAAAAACCCCGGTGTCATTGACACCAAAGGACAAGCGCTCTCTCTCGAGAGTGGTAAGAGGGACGAAATCCCAATAACTATTCAGAATAAGAAAGCGATAACGTAAAGATCATCGCTCATTTGTATAAGCCTTTTAAAATCCATGTCACCTAACATCTCACCTATTATTCTTTCCGTAGTTCCAATTCTTACCTTTCTATTTCAATATGGCTTTTATTATCCATGGGAATTTTAGAGGTCTCATACACAATCTAGGTGACATCAAAGACATTATCAACATCTTTTCACCACTTGCTGTATGTCTTCAGGAAACAAATCTCGGTCCAAAAAATAGTCAAATTCTCAAAGGCTTCACCGTTGTCCGAAGGGACCGCGAATGTTCCACCCGTTTGTCAGGCGGAGTGGCTATAGTCGTGCAGGGCGGAACTCCTAACCGAAATGTTCAATTGAATACATCTTTAGAAGCCGTAGCTGTGACTATTCTATATGACAAATCCATCACCATTTGCTCACTGTACATTCCACCGCACACCCACTTCACTACTAAACAATTAGAAAATTTAACAGATCACTTACCGGAATCATTTGTTTTAGTAGGGGATTTTAATGCTCATTGTACTCTTTGGGGCAGCGTCAAAACTGACCAAAGAGCACAGCTGGTTGAAGATTTTATCTTATCCAATGATATCTGCCTTTTAAATTCAGGTGCCCCGACATACTTTTCACCAACTGCCCGCAGTTTTAGCGGTTTAGATTTAGCTTTTTGCTCACCATCACTTTTTAATGACCTTAAGTGGTAGGCCCTCAACACGTCATGTGGTAGTGATCACTTTCCAGCAGTCATTAAACTCCTATCATCACCACCAACCTTAACCACTAGGCCACGCCGATGGAAACTAAAGCTCGCTAACTGGCCGTTCTGCACGCCACGCCATGGCACAAATACATATCTTCAATCAACAGTACAGTAACATCAAAACGAATGTGGGACCAGGTCGGAAAATTAAGAGGAGAGTACTCATCATACACAATTCCTCTACTTACATGTCCAGGCACACAAACAACAATACGAGAACAGGCAGATATACTTGGCGAACATTTCCGTGATGTATCCAGTTAAGGGAACTATACAAAGGAATTTCTACAATACAAACAGTCTGCTGAAAAACGGAAGCTGCCCACTACTGGCGCGTCAAATGAACCGCACAATTCCCCCCCCCCCCTGACACAACAAGAAATAAACAGTCCTTTCTGCAGGGAGAACAACAGCGCCAGGTCACGACCGTGTTCACTATGCCATGATGGCTCATCTATCTCAGGCATCTGTAGACGCTCTCCTTAAATTTTTCAGCATAATCTTGGAATCTGGTATAATGCCCGAAGAGTGGAAAAAAGAAATAGTAGTTCCATTTCTAAAAGCCGGTAAATCCCCAACATCCGCAAGCGGCTACAGACCCATTGCCCTCACAAGCTGTTTGGCAAAATCATATGAAAGCATTATCAATATAAGACTTTCATTTATTTTAGAATCAAAAAACTTCATAGACCCCCACCAGTGTGGATATAAAAAGGGTTGTTGAACCACTGACCAACTTGTCCGTCTTGAACATGAAATTCGACATGCATTTTTACACTGTCTTGCAGTTTTATTCGATTTAAACAAAGCCTATGATACAACATGTAGATATGGAATTTTAAGAGACCTGGCTGACCTCGGCATCCTTGGTAAAGTGCTGAATTGCCTAGCTGATTTTATGTCTAATAGAACATTTCAGGTACGTCTGGGTTCAGTATATTCTCATACAATTACGCGGGAAAATGGCGTTCCACAAGGCTGTGTTCTCAGCACGACACTGTTTAGAGGAAAAAGAAACTCAGTTAATAAAATTATACCGTCGTCTCTTATGCATTCTGTTTACGTAGACGATATCCAAGTGGCTTGCCGCGCGTCAGATTTGCCAACCTGTGAAAGGCAGCTTCAAATGACTATAAATAAACTTACACAATGTGCAGACAAAAATGGTTTCCGTTTCTCCACACAGAAAAGTTACTGTTTTGTTCTCACAGAAACGAGGGCTACACAGCAATCCAGTCCTAAAATTGAACGACACCATATTGCCGGTGAAACAAGGCCATAAGTTTTTAGGAGGAACCTTTGACACCAAACTTAACTTCCTAGCTCGCTTTAAAACACTAAAGATAAAAGCAAATACGGCTCTAAATATCCTTATTTTTGTCTCATATGCACTGGGGTATATATATATATATATATATATATATATATATATATATATATATATATATATATATACACATACACATACGTATGAAAAAGGCCAAGGTCACTGTACTTTAGGCAAGTGGTAACAAAATTGAAATGAGTAATTACAGGCCAATATCGGTATTGCAAATATTTTAAAAGGCTCTGGAGAAAATTATTTTCAGTAGACTTTCAAAATTTTTAAATATGCACTCTGCGATTGCAGCGGCAGAATACGGTTTAGGTCAGGTGTATCGACAGACAGCACTTCTACATCAAAAAAGGTCATACTCGGCAAAATTGAAGCAACAAAGCTCACACTAGGCATATTCGTAGATTCTACAAAGGCGTTTGATAGGATTGATCACCAAGCTTTGTTAGAAAAATTACCCTATTATAGCATCAGCGGCATTACACTTGACTTAATAAGGAGCTATCTTAGCGATCGGCACAAGTTCGTGTCAGTAAATAGGGAAATGTCCATGCTCCCGAAAATCAAACGTGGTTTACCGCAGGGAAGTATATTAGGCCCTCTTTTATTTAACCTTTATATTAATGATATTGTCACGTGGTAGTGACTGTTAGGAAAGCAGCAAAACTCTGATTAACGAAACGAGCGTTTTATTGGGCGAACTTATGCCCTCAAAAACAGGCCACACTCAAACAACGGTAGCGGCGAACATACTCGGCGATCGTCGAAAATCTGATCAATGGGTCAAGCGCGTCGGCTTTTATACACCAATCGTCGAATGTTGCAGACTAATCGCTGGGACCCGCGTGTTTTCCACAAAGTTCTACACTATTTGCGTCGCGCATACATGCATCAGATTACACAAGGTTCGGCAACAACAGACAGCGGATGGAACCATCAATAGCATTCCAGAAACTTCCGACACATGCAAGCGCGTCCTGCGCTGTGTGATAACATTTTTTAGGCGGTGAAACGTGTCGCCCGAGAAACACAAGTACCCGTGTCAATATCCCCCTCCTAAAAAGCATCGACCCTATGCTGCAAACAAACGAAAGTAATATAGAAAAGCACTCGTTGCAAAGAAAACAACAAAATAAGGAATTTCGTCAGCGTCCGTAAAAGGGTTTAAGACGCACCGCGTGGACCACTTCAGATCGTGCGCGCCGCCGCGGTGAATGCGAGATGCCGTCTGGCACGACCTCTTAGACCAGCGCGCCAATATATCGGATGACCTTGTAGGGTTCGAAATGGCGTCGCAATAGTTTCTCACTCAGTCCTCGTCAGCGTATCGAGACCCATACCCAAACACGGTCGCCGGGCAGGTACTAGACGAAGCGTCGTCGGAGGTTGTAGTGTCAGCTGTCTGTACGCTGCTGGTTCTTGATCCGTAGGCGGGCGAGCTGTCGAGCTTCTTCGGCGTGCTGGAGATAGGTAGCGACGTCAAGATTCTCCTCGTCAGTGACGTGCGGCAGCATGGCGTCGAGCGTCGTCGTCGGGTTCCTGCCGTAAACCAGCTTAAACAGCGTGATCTGTGTCGTTTCTTGCACAGCCGTGTTGTAAGCGAAACTTACGTACGGCAGGACGGCAACTCAGGTCTTGTGTTCGACGTCGACGTACATTGCTAGCATGTCGGCGAAGGTCTTATTGAGGCGCTCCATAAGACCATTCGTTTGGGGGTGATAGGCCGTTGTCCTCCTGTGCCTTGTCTGACTGTATTGCAGAACGGCTTGGGTGAGCTCCGCTGTAAACTCCGTTCCTCTGTCGGTAATGAGGACTTCTGGAGCACCATGTCGTAGCAGGATGTTTTCGACAAAGAATTTCGCCACTTCGGCTGCGCTACCTTTTGGCAGTGCTTTAGTTTCAGCGAAGCGGCTGAGGTAGTGCGTTGCCACGACGATCCACTTATTTCCCGTTGTTTACGTCGGGAAAGGTCCCCAAGAAGTCCATCCCGATCTGCTGGAATGGTCGGCAAGGAGGCTGGATTGGCTGCAGTAATCCCGCTGGCCTTGTCGGTGGTGTCTTGCGTCGCTGACAGTCTCGGCATGTTCTGACATAACGGGCGGCGTCTGCGGTCAGGCGCGGCCTTTCCTGTATCCTCGATAGTGTCCGGGAAAATCCGAGGTGCCCAGCGGTCGCATCGTCCTGCAGGGCGTGCAATACTTCTGGACGCAGTCCTTATGGGACAATAAGAAGGTAGTTGGCGCACATTGGTGAGAAGTTCTTTACGAGTAGGTTGTTTTAAAGCGAGAACGTAGACAATCCTCGCTTAAATGCCCTATGGACAACGTCGGTGTGCGCTTCCCAATAATCGACGAGGTTTTTCAACTCCGGATCTGCTCGGTGCTGTTCAGCGAAGTGTTCTGCGCTTAAAATGCAAAGGAAGGCGTCATCTTCATCATCTTGCGGCGGTGAGTCAACGGGGGCACATGATAGGCAATCGGCATCAGTGGTTCCGACCGGACTTATAGGTTACAGTGATATCATATTCTTGCAGTTATAGGCTCCACCACGCGAGCCGTCCTGAAGGATCCTTTAAATTCGCTAGCCAACACAAGGCGTTATGGTCGCTGACGACTTTGAATGCCCTACCATATAGGTAAGGGCAAAATTACGCTGTAGCCCAAACCATGGCGAGGCATTCCTTTTCGGTTGTAGAATAATTGCCTTCCGCTTTTGACAATGACCGGATAGCGTAAGCTATCACGTGTTTATGTCCATCTTTTCTCTGGACTAGGACGGCACCGAGGCCTAGGCTACTGGCGTCAGTGTGGATTTCGGTATCGGCGTCCTCGTCGAAGTGCGCAAGTACGGGCGGCGACAGCACGCGTTGTTTCAGTTCTCCAAATGCGTCGGCCTGCGCTGTTTCCCACTTGAACTCGACATCATATTTTGTTAGATGTATCAGCGGCTCAGCAATGCGTGAAAAATCCTTGACAAAGCGCCTATAGTAGGCACACATGCAAGCAATCTACGCACACCCTCCTTGTCGATGGGCTGCGGGAACTTTGCGATGGCAGCTGTCTTCTGCGGGTCGGGGCGGACTCCAGACTTGCTCATGACGTTGTCTAGGATCAGAAGTTCATCGTAAGCGAAGCGACACGTTTCTGGCTTCAGAGTGAGCCCTGATGACTTGATCGCCTCTAGTACTGTCGCTAGCCGCCTAAGGTGATCGTCGAAATTTCCGACCAAGACGACGACGTCATCCAAGTAAACAAGACAGGTGTGCTACTTCAATCCTGCTAACACCGTGTCCATGACACGCTGGAACGTTGCAGGCGCCGAGTACAGTCCGGATGGCATGATCTTGAACTCGTAGAGGTCGTCTGGCGGGATGAAGGCGGTCTTGTTGCGATCTCTCTCGCCGACTTCTATTTGCCAGTAGCCAGACTTGAGATCCATCAACGAGAAATATTTTGCATTGCAGAGCCGATCTAATGCGTCGTCTATCCGTGGTAGGGCGTACACATCCTTCTTTGTGATCTTGTTCAGTCGATGATAATCGACGCAGAAACGTAAGGTTCCGTCCTTTTCCTTCAGCAAGACAACAGGGAATGCCCATGGGCTTTTCTACGGCTGGATTATGTCGTTGCGCAGCATTTCGTGGACTTGTTTTCTTATAGCTTCACGTTCTCGCGGCATAACACGGTAAGGGCTCTGGCGGAGTAGTCGAGCGCACTCCTCTGTGATTATGCAATGCTTTGCTACTGGTGTTTGTCGAATCCTTGATTGCGTCGAGAAGCAGTCTTCGTATCGTCGGAGCAGACATCTGAGCTGGTTCTTGCCTAATCATGGGGAGTCTTGGATTAATGTTGTAGTCTAGTTCGGGAACAATGGTCTTCGGGGGAGATGCGGAGGAATCCGAGAGGACAAACGCATTACTGGTTTCCAGAATTTCCTTGATGTACGCGATCGTCGCGCCTTGTTAATGTGCTTGAACTCCTGGTTGAAGTTTGTCAGCAACACTTGATTTTTCCCTACGTGTAGTCGAGCGATCCCTCTTGCGGCGCAAATTTCACGGTCGAGTAGTAGACGATGGTCGCCCTCGATGACGCCTTCTACGTCGGCACGTGTTTTCGTGCCGACGGAAGTGACAATGCTGGAGCGAGGCGGGATGCTGACTTGACTTTCGAGCACGCTTAAGGCATGGTGACTAGGAGAGCTCTCCGGTGGTATCGCTTTATTTTCTGACAGCGTTATTGACTTCGACTTCAGGTCGATCACTGCGCCGTATTGGTTCAGGAAGTCCATGCCAAAAATGACGTCTCGTGAACACTGTTGGATGATAACGAAGGGGACAGGGTAAGTCCAGTCATGAATGGAAATTCTTGCCCTGCAGATTCCAGTTGGCGTGATGAGGTGTCCTCCAACGGTCCGAATTTGAGGGCCTTCCCATGCAGTTTTTACTTTCTTCAACTCGGCGACAATGTGTCAACTCACCACGGAGTAATCAGCCCCTGTGTCGACTAAGGCGGTGACTCCGTGGTCGTCGAGAAGCATGTCAAGGTCGGTGGTTCTTTGTCTTGCATTACAGTTGGGTCTTGGCGTGGCATCACGGCTGCGTCGCGTTGACCTGTGGCCTGTATGTGATGTCGTCAGGTCGTCTTTCATCGTTGTATTCTTTGCTTCCACACTTCGTCGGGACGCCGGCGTGTCGTTATGTCGTCGAGGTAGGTTCTTCGGCGTCTTCGTCGGCGACGGAGGATCTTCGTCAATTCGACGAACAGCAACCGCGCCTCCATCGGTTGCTGCTTTTAGTTTTCCGGATATCGGCTCGCTGACCGGCCCCGGGTTGGGCAAGTGTATGGTTGGCGCTGCGGCGACAGGTAGCGGCCTGGTGATGGCGAACGAGACGGTCGTCGAGGGCTCCGCTGAGTGGCGGCGAGGTGGTCGGGGATATCGCGAGGTCGTTCGCCAATCTGTGGTCGCGGCGTGTTAACGGCGAACCCTCGCAGTTCCATCTCCCGATATGGGCATCGTTGGTAGACATGACCCGCTTCTCCGCAGTGGTAGCAGAGCGGGCGTTGGTCAGGAGCACGCGAAATGTCCGTCTTCCTCGCGTAGCGGCGCTGGGGGACGAGCGGGCGTGCTGGCGGTCGCGGTGGTGGACAACCTAACTGTGGCGTTAATCGGGTCCTGGGGCGGTCGTGCAGGGGCCTTGACGGCGCGCGATAGCGGCGTAGGTCATCACTTCCGGCTGTGGCTGGGTGATTCTGCTTGCACCTCAGGAACTCCAGGCGATCGGTGCACCTCTTCTTTTACGATGTCAGCGATCGAGGCCACTTGAGGCTGCGATGAAGGCAAGACCTTGCGCAATTCTTCACGCACAATGGCCCTGATGGTCTCGCGCAGATCGTCCGTGGCCAGTGATTGAATTCCTGCGTAGTTGGTAGAGTTTCTACGGCGGTTGATTTGCCGGTTCCCCACTTCGAGTGTCTTCTCGATGCTGGTGGCCTCGCGAAGGAACTCTTCTACGGTCTTCGGTGGGCTTCGTATCATTCTTGGCAGCAGTAGCGGCGCGTCGACAAGCGCTAAACCTCTGTTCTGCAAATTGCAGGCATCTACGGAGCATCGTTGAAGCACTACGGAACACCAGAGCAAGCCGCCGATTTCGATGACGGCATCATCGGACTGGGAAAAGCCTGCTATCTGCTGCACTACCGTCATGTTCAAAAGGGACACATGTTAAGCCCGCACCGCCAGAAGCGACGCCGAGCATTGGACGCTACCGAGTATAAGAAGAGCACCGGAGGCGATGACCTACCATTCTTGGCAGCAGTAGCGGCGTGTCAACACGCGCTAAACCTCTGTTCTGCAAATTGCAGGTTAATTGGAGCCAGTTTTCTGTAGGTTGTACTTAGTTGCCGCTTGTTCTTGTCCCCACTGCTGCTGCCATTGCTGTATTCCTGTTTTTCTTTTTCCGTGGGTGTGTTTTCCTTGCAAACATGACACTTTCAGACGACGATGCATGTCCGGGTTGTAAGGAAAGTATTAAAAAAGGGCGGGTGTGCGGAGAATGTTCCTTCATGTACCATATCGGTAACTGCTCACAGGTAGCCGAATCAACTTACAAATAAAAAAGCTAAGTATGACGGAAGGGTTGGCATTGCCAAACATGTAAGATAGCTAAGCCGAGAGGTAGCCAAAGAAACAAAGCAAAAAAGAACAAGATGCAGACATAGCGACTCTGCTTCAACGTATTCATGCAAAATTAGAAAGCTTCATGACACTAAAGGACGCAATAGAAAAAATTGAGCACGCAGTGCAAGTGATGCCAGATAAATATGACGAAGTTATGGTACACATGCGCAATCATGACAAAGAAATATCGCAGCTAAAAAAACGAGTCGAATCAATTGAATTTCAAGACCACGCAACTGAAAAACGACAGATAACTCAAGATCTAAACAACCTTGAATGGCCAAGCAGAAAACTAAATCTCGAGTTCCATGGCATACCCGTCAGTGAAAACGAAGACTTATTGTAAAAAAATTAATGAAGTGGCAGCGGAGCTTCACATTCCAGAAATAACTAAATATGACGTTGTTGCTTTGCACAGGCTTCCAGCAAGGAAGGATAAGATACCAGGTATCATAGCACATTTTGCAAGACAGGATTTCATGGCTCAGTTTTTACAAAAAAAAATACAGAACTCAACCAGTCAAAAATGAGCTGCCACATTCAGGAAAATTTGATGAAACACAGCAGGGTATTGCTTGAGGTAACCGGGCAATGGGCTAAAGTGCACGATTTCAAATACGCCTGGCATCGGAACGTCAATGTTTTTGCCCGCCAGCAAGATAGAACAACAGTACATCATGTAAAATGCAAGGACGACTTAGCCAAGATTAAATAGACTTAAGTTTCTTTTTTCTTTTGCGTATTATGGCCTCATACAAAGATCATATTGCACCATCCGAACTTAAAGATATTTGTGGTCTGGAAAAATGCCAGTTCACTTATGCTGTTTCACCTCAATTCCCAGACAGCTAAGACAAAATCCGCTCCGTTCGAAATGTTTTTCAGCAACCTTGATTTTGCTTTTGATATCATTATGCTTACGGAGACGTAGTACACAGGAGCTAATGCGTTATGCTTACCCTCCTACAACACCTATTTGGTGAACCGAACTCCCTCTCGTGGAGGAGGTGTGGCAATGATGACGAAGAAACACCTTCTCTGTGACCAAGTGCCGAATTTTTCTTGCGTACATGAAGACTATCAAATCGTGTGTTTGACCGTCGACAAAAACTATTAAACGTAGTATACCGACCTCCGAGCGGTAATCTCGAAAACTTATTGGTATTTCTAGATTCTTTTACTTTTTCAAATAAAAATAAGCTATCTGTGATCATCGGCGGAGATTTTAACATTAATATGCTTGGAGATCTTCCCGGAAAACGGGAACTTGAAAAATTAATTAACGCCTATGGATGTATGAATGTAATTAAAAAGCCTACCAGAATTACTCCATCTTCTTCGTTGCTTGATATGTTGGTTACCAACTTGCATGCATTTAATATGCAGGCTGGAATTATGTACACACATATAAGTGATCACTTCGGTATATATATGTGTTTAGATCACATATGCGTAAAACGAAACCCACACAGCAATACTTTCAAGACTTTTCATTAACGAACATGGACATTTTCAAATTACAATTTGTTGTGTAGATTGGCGTATTGTGCTGAACGAGACAGATGCTGAAAGTGCATTTAATATCTTCTGAGTCTGTTTTTAGAAGTGTATAATAAATGTTTTCCCAAGAAAGTCTTTTTGAAGCCAAAGAAGATACGTAAGCCATGGATTAGAAAAGAATTCAGATAGATTGACATTAGAAATAAACTGTATCCAAAATTCATGGCTGCACGCGACCTCGATATATTAGACATTTAAAGTATTGCGCAATATATTAACGAAGGAGATTAGAGCTGCCAGAAATGATTACATTTGCAATTTCTTTCAGAGTTCTGCAGGAAAGACAAACGAAATACGGGAAAAACAATTCTAAATCGCCACAAAAACTTTAGCTTTGTTACAAAGATTGAGCGTAACAATGAAGAGATCATAGGCGCTCGTTTAGCGGATGAATTTAACAAGTACTTTGTTGATTTTAATGTAGAAGATCTGATTGAAGGGGCACTCGATTATATCAGAACTAAAAGCCAGGAGTCCCTTTCTTTTAGTCCTGTAATAGAGCCTGATGTTATTTCGGCGTTCCGAGGACTAAATAACAGTAAAAGCAGCGACACAGACGGTGTAAAACTTGCACCTGTCAAACATGTAATAGAACTAATTTCACCGTGCCTAACGCACATATTTAATTTGTGCATATTATAGGGAGTGTTTCCAAAACGATTGCAGGTTCCTAGGGTGACAATGCTCTATAAAAAAGGCGATAAGACTGACATTGGAAACTAGACCCGTGTCCATACTCATTTTTTCTAAACGGCTGGAAAAAGTCTTTTACGCCAGAATAATGACTTTCTGCGATAAATACGGTATACTTTCCCAGCCACGATTTGGCTTCCGTAAACACAGGTCGACGGAACAGGCTTTGCTGGAGCAGAAATAATTTTTTAAACGCCTCTGAAAAAAAAAGAAGTAGCCTTGGGTGTTTTTGCAGACTTCACAAAAGCGTTTGATTTTCTTAAACATTCGATCTAACTCAAAAAATTAGATACATGTGGAATCCGTGGTAATGCACTAGCACTGTTAGCATCTTATTTAGAAAATCGACAACAAAATTATGTCTACCTGAATGGTTTCTCTTCAGATAAACAATAACCTCAGGCAAGTATCCTTGGACCACTTTTATTTAATATCTATTTGAATGACATTATATGTAATAATCCGAACGTTAAACATATCATTTATGCCGATAACACGACTATGCTTTTCTCAGCTGCTTGTCCGAATGACTTAATTTCTAAAGCAAATAACTCACTATCGCGTTTGAATGAGTGGTCAAGTTCTAATGCATTAAAAATAAACACGACCGAGACGAAAGCTATACTTTGCCATCCGAGGAGTAAGAGCGTTTTTATAATTACACCTCCTCTGTTAGGCGATTCAAAAATTGAAATACTCCGCCCATTCAAAACCCTGGGCGTTGTGTTCAACGAGAACTTAACGTGGGAAGACCACGTGGAACATGTTTCTAAGATTTCAAGTGTCGTAGGAGCTACGTACATTAATAGAGAGAAACTGCCTGGGCAGGTCAAGCTTATTGTTTACAATACATTATTTCACTCTCATACTAATTATGCACATTTATTTTGGGGAACTACGGTTGTTACAAATTTACGTAAAATTTTTATAATGCAAAAAGGAATGTTGCGACATGTTCTCATTGTTCCTCGTGATCACCCATCTGTGCCTTTGTTTGAAAAGTAGGAAATTACGAAAATTACTCACATGTATCCATACCGTCTGTGTTTAACATATAAAAAGGATGTGAAAGAAAAGATAAACTTTCTCTCAGCTTTAGGTTCGCTGTCAAAGAAGGCTCCTTTATGCGATACACGTAGTAGGGAAAATTGGAACATAGAGACGTGTAGAACTACCTATGGACAGCAAATGATGAAAAGAAAACTGCCAGAATTATTGAATTTTTGTCACAGACACGCTATACAGCTAGAACATAAATCAAAACAGCAATTAAAATTGTTCTTTTCTGCCTCAGTTCTATTCCCCTGAACATTGCTCTCGTTTGTATAAATTGGTATGCATATCCAATTTCTGTTTTTCTTCTGATCTGCTGCCTGAACTCTTTTTTTTTTCATAGTGAAATTTAGTCATGAATGTTCGTGATATACCATTATGCAGATGTTAATAAGCCGTTGTTGTGTGTATGGTGTTTACATATGTCTTCCAGCAGTGCCCTGTAAACGTAATGTCATTACTACAGTTACATGTTCACACGTTTGGGAATGTGCATATTTATACGCCACAAAGATGCTTGTAGTTATAGGTATTATTTTTGTGCAATAAAGAAATACCCCGCAGGGGCGTCTGCGTCAGCAGGTGTTTGGTGTCTTGCGAAACCACGTGCCCGAGCACATGAGGGTTGGACCCTCCCGCGTGTAGCCGTATGCGGCTCAGCCGTGTCCGGGAAAGGGTATCCTGGCAGCAAGGGTTAACCTTGTGTGGGTGGCGAACCTTGGGTATTCCAGATTGGGTTATAGTAGCACCGCACAGCTGGCGAGGCCTTGTCTTACTCGTAAGACTTGTTCCGTCCCCATGTTGGGCTCGGCGGTGGGCGGTTGGCGCTACTGCCGAACTCAAGACCCCTATGTGGCTTCTGGTAAACGACTTTCCCTTGATCGCCCTCTAAAAAGTCGGCGCACCGATGCAACGTTTGCATTCTCTTTGAAGAACAATCAAGAACACTTCCCTAAGTACCAAGTAATCCACAGTGAAGGCAACAAGAGCGTGCGTAAATTCTCCCCCTTGGTGGCCAAATGCCTCGCAAACACTATAGGACCTGGCTACAAAGACGTCGAAGACGAGACCTGCACCTTGAATTATGGGATCAAACGGAACACGATAAAATTAATGACTTGAAATGCATTGGCGATGTGGCAGTGACTCTGTCGGCACATCGAACCATGAACACGAGCCGTGGAGTAATCTCTGAAGAGGACTTTATGGACCTTAGTAACGAAGAGCTGCTTGAAGGCTTCCAGGACCAAAATGTGATCAAGGTAGAGAGAATCCTAATCCGCAGGAGCAATGAACAACTTCCAACAAAGCACATAGTACTAACCTTTGGTACCAGTCTGCTGCCTAGAGCATTGGATGTAAGCTATATCAAAGTACGTGTTAGCGGTACATCCCAAATCTTCGACGGTGCCAGAGGTATGGGCATGCATCCCAGACATGCCGTGGAAGGCAGACTTGTGCAAAATGCAGCTCGAACGATCATCCATCAGACACTTGTGACTCATCTCTACATTGCGTGAACTGGGATGGAAGCCATCCAGCCTACTCTAGAACGTGCCCTAAATGGAAAAAAGAAAAAGAAATCACTGGAATAAAGTGAAAGAAAATATAACATTTGACGAACCAAGGAAACGTCTTTCGCACTTAGATCACACTAGCTTTTCCGAGGTGGCGCGATGGGGGGCAGCGTCACAAGGATCTCGGGAGTCTACTCCATGGAGTAATTTTCATGCTACCCAATTACAGAAAATCTTGTAGAATTTAAGCGGTGCAAAGCAAATGGCTGCCGTATGCGCCGAATATCCAAAAGAGAAATCTGGACACGCTACGTATCAAACTCATACACAGATGTAAACAAAGTATACAACAGGGTACATAAACTAAAAGGACAACGACCAAATCCTTTTCCTGTCATTTCTGGCTCTGGCGATACAATAGAAGATCAAACACTCTTGGTGAGCACTTTCAGGGGGTATCAAGCTCCGAAAGTTACACCGAAAAGTGGTTACACCATAAAAAGATAGCTGAAGATATTCCTCTGCGTCCAAACAAGTCGTCATCAGAAGGATACAACAAACCACTAGCATTACATGAACTAAAGCTGGCCCTAGGCTCTTGCGGCAGCTCGGCTCCAGGCTCTGACACAATAACATGAAATAATCAACAATCTGCCTAGAGAGAGCCTAACCTGCATCTTATGTCTATACAATAAGATTTTTGCAACTGGTCATATACCTTCATCTTGGAAGGAGGCAATAGTCCTGCCAATACTGAAACACGGCGAAGACCCTACCTTAGTTAACAATTACAGACCAATTGTACTCACTATTTACTTACAGTATATGAAAAATAAATGATTAACCGTCGTCTTGTGTTCTTTTTAGAATATAATAGTATCTTGGACCCTCACCAATCTGGCTTCCGAAGAGCAAGGTCTACAACCGATAATCTTGTTCTGCTTGAGTCATACTTATGTGATGCATTTGTACACAGCCAATACTGCCTATCTGTATTCTTTGATCTTGAGAATGCATATGATACTGCCTGGCAATACGGTATTCTGCAAGACCTTTCGTCCTATGGAATATGTGGCTATATGCGGAATATCTTGCAAAATACGTATCTCAAATGAAGTTCTCCCTAAGAATTGGCGATGTACTCTCCCGCACTTTTGTTCAAGAAAACGGCGTACCACAAGGAGGAGTGCTAAGTTGCACACTTTTCCTAATTAAAATTAACTCTCTCCGTTCTGCTATGCCACCCATGGTGTCTTATTCTATGTGGAAGACTTTCAAGTCAGTTTTCAATCTTGCAACCTGTCCATATGTGAACGCCAGATACAGTTGAGTGTTAATCGGCTCACGAAATGGGCTGACGAAAACGGGTCCCGATTCAGTGCAGAAAAGACTACCTGTGTGCTGTTCCAGACAAAGAGGGATATGTCCTGACCCACGCCTTACGATGAATGGGAGAAGCCTGCTAATTAGGAAAGATTCTGGGCGTAATCTTCGATCGTAAGCTAAAATTCATGCAGCATATAAAACAGTTGAAAGTGAAATGTCTTAAATGCATGAACCTTTTAACGCTTTTATCTCACCAGTCGTGGGGAACAGATAGGTATTGCCTGCTATCTCTTTTTAAAAGCCTTGTGTTGTCACGCATAGCCTATGGGTGTATTATTTACCAGTCAGCTTCGAAGACAACACTTAAGCTACTCCATCCTGTCTATCACTTAGGTATCCGCAAGCACTTGGCGCCTTTCGTACGAGCCCCGTCCGAAGTCTATATGCAGAATCGGATCAGTGGCCGCTGGATTATCAACGTACATATCTGGGAGTCACCTATGCAATAAGCACCTTGTCGCTAAAACAGCATCCATGCAAAGCACTCATAAGTGATCAGCCTATAAATCAGTTGTATTTAAACAGGCCTTCACAAGCTCCGCCGTTCCCATTAGCCGTAAAACTTGTTGCGGAAAAACTCGGAGTCCTTTTCACAGATCTGCAGCAAAGCGACTACGCTGAACCCATGCCACCTTGGGAGCAATGTACAGTTACCCCTGACTTGTCCTTTAGAAAACTTAGAGTTGTCCAAGTGCCCTCATCCAGCAACATTTCTTGGCCCTTGAAGACAAGTATAGGTCGATGGCATTTTTCACTGATGCTTCAAAGTCTGCAAATTGGGTATCATGTGCAGCCCATGGCCCAAACTTCTCCCACACTAAAACCTTGCACACCTATAGCAGCATTTTTACAGCCGAAGCGTACGGTATCCTGATCACTGTTGTACATAGTACAGCACAAGATACAAAAGTCCATAATATACATATTCCCTAAGCGTTGTCATAGCCCTGTCCTGCTGCATAGCAAGCCGAAACCTTGTAATCAACCAGCTCCTCAAACATATTCACGCAGCGTATAAACAAAACCTTGCTATTGTTGTATGCTGGGTGCCAGGCCACTCTCGTATCGCAGGCAATGAAATGGCGGACAAAAATGTTGGACAAGCGGCTCATCGGGATACAATTGATGTAAGCTGGGTACCTGGTGTGGATATGAAACCTGTGGTACGAAAGGCGCTCCGTCATCATTGGCAAACTGAATGGGACAAGGAAGTTGAAAATTAGCTGCACCTGCTTAAACCGCAGTTAACCAAATCCTTTCCCTGAAGCTTGATAGACACCGAAGTCACCCTGGCACGACTCAGAATAGGACACACTTATGGCACACACAAATACCTCTTGACAGCAACTGACCCACCGACGTGCACACGCTGCGGTGAGAACCTAACCGCCCTACATGTCCTCATGCAATGTCCTGAACTTCACCGACACAGATTGGCTCATTTTAGAGAACTCTACTCACACCCCTCACACCATATACCCCCGTCCCTCGATGTCCTTATCAGAGGATGACTTTTTAACTTTAAAAGAGTGCTTAATTATCTTGCAGAAGTTAACTTTCTCGATATCATCTCATGCCATCCTAACCTTCAGATTGTGCCTCACAGGCGAGGTACAATCTGATGCACAAAAGTATGTTTGAGCTCTCGCACTGCTTGCGCAGGCAAGGATTATACAGGAGGGGACTCAGGCAATCCACAATAATTTACCATGTGTGCCTATAACCAATGCATTTATGACATTATAATTCTCTTCATAATCATTTTAGTATTCATTCACTAGTATTTATAGATTTGTCTTACGTGTAGGCCTCTATACAGATCTATTTGAAGTCATAGCACCAAACCCACAATGTTACTAAACGACAACACATGTCCTGGCGCTTTTTGGCCTTAGATTCCCTTGCGCCAATGAACTTCGACCATCATCACAATCTAAAAATATGTTTTTATTTCTTGTCGGTAGCTGAACTGCCTTTATGGAATGTACTTCTTTTGGGGGGGGGGCGGGAACTAGTCAAGCTGTCTGTTTCAGCTTTTTTTCCCTTACCTCCCCCATCACGTTGATGGAAAAAAATAAAGGTTATTATTATTATTGCACCGAAAAGTTCTTCCTTCGCACCACGCATGAGAAGGCGGACTTTCTTCTCCTCGGGAATATCTGGGTCGGCGTGGCACGACAGACGGTTCATTTCGTCCGTGAAGATGGCATCGTTTTCGTCCAGCATTGCTTCGGCCTTTTCCTTGCGCACGACGCTGGTAAAGGTGCCCAGGAAGCCGCTACGGAAGAGGTCCCACGTTGTCAAGGTCAACTCTCGGTTCTCGACTCCCGGAACCACGTTCTGGTGGTTGTTTCTAAGGCAAAGTATACATGCCGCACTTGTCGTCGGAGTCCCAGTTGTTAAAAGTCGCGATTCGTTCGTAGGCCTCCAGTCAGAATTCTGGGTCTTCAGTCGCGGCTCCATGGAAGGTCGGTAGGTCCCGAGGTTGTTGTAGGATAACAGGAGACCCTGGGGCCGCCATTGTGGTTGTTATCACCACGATCTTCTTTGTCGACTCAGGTAGAAGTCCCTGCTCTGGGAGCAGTTCTTGCAGTCTGCGGCTAGCATGCTGGTCTTGGGCGATGTTGGTTTTGTCCTCGGGCTTCGGGCTTGGATTGCGGCTTTGCGGGAGCGTTCGGTACAAGAACGCACTAGCGCCTCCACCAGATGTCACGTGGTAGTGATGGTTAAGAAGGCAGCAAAACTGTGATTAACGAAACGAACGTTTTATTGGGCGAACTAGTGTTCTGAAAAACAGGCTACACTCAAAGAACAACGGTAGCGGCGAACACACTCGGCGATCGTCGAAAATTTGATCAACGGGTCAAGCGCGTCGGCTTTTATACATCAATCGTCGAATGTTCCAGTCTAATCGCTCGGACCCACGTTTTTTTCCACAAAGTTCTACACTATTCGCGTCGCGCATACATGCAATCAGATTACACAAGGTTCGGCGACAACAGACAACGGATGGAACCATCGATAGCATTCCAGAAACTTCGGACACATGCAAGCGCGTCCTGCTCTGCGTGATAACATTTGTTAGGCGGTGAAACATGTCGCCCGAGAAAGATAAGTACACGCGTCCATATTGTAAACATATATCGATCAATAACGTACATCATCTATGCAGATGACACGAGCTAATTTTTACACTTAACTGTGGGCCTTCACTTATATTTAACTTCAACATCTGGGCCACACATCTCGCTACTGCTGAACTTCCTGGCCAGCCCACTGTCGAGCAATCTTCCCGCCTACCACCGCTCCCCACTGAATCTTCGCTTGCCTGCACTCTACCGATTTTGAAGGCGCACCTGACATGTTTCGAGCCTATGCGACTAGCCGCTTGACAGCACCACACAGTCGCCGCTCCCGCTCCCGACGCACAGCTGCGTCGCCCCCCGTCCTCAGCTTACCGTCGCCACTCTCCGCCATGAAACTAACTGGGGCAGCTCCTGCAGGTGACGCTGCTCTAGCACCCAGGCCTGAAATTTCTCTGCTGACCCTGCCTTCTGATCGAAGCCTTCTGGACGTAGGCGTGGATGGTTTGTCCATCTCAACCTTCATCGACACTGCAGCGCAAATTTCCATCAAGAGTGCAGGGCTTTCAACATGCATGAAGCAAATACTTTCCGATACAGCTGCTCCAGGGAGCGGATTGTGCAACTTCGGCTGTGCCTGCACGTGCCAGTGTTGCCGGCCACCACGCGTTCATTTTATATAGTTTGCTCAAACGCTGCCCTCATGATGCGATCATCGAATGTTTTCTGACCACACAGTCTACTGATGTACTGTTCAACCAGTGCTCTACAAATGTACCTACCCTTCCCGCTGACCTTGCTGCTCAAGTTCTAACTCAGCTTTGTTCTGCGGATTTTATTCGTCTCCCACTTCTAGCGGCAACCTGTATCCCTGTTTCACCTTGCTCAGCTGCCCCTGACGGAGACTGTCCTTACTCCGGCGTCTTGTATCCTGTTTTCTTGCAATCTCTCCTTCCCACACACCATCCTATCTGTAGCGGGCAATCTCACATGTCTTCCCATCCAAACTTTTTGGGTGTCATCAAGTACTTGCTCTAGGCATGCCTTTCTCCACGTTATCACCATCCCGCGGGTGCCATATTTCCGGTCTCTGCTGCGCCGTCTTCGACCACTGCTCATACTGCGCCTTCTGCAGGTGCCCCGCTCGACACCTTTCTAAGCATGATTGCACCGGACCTGTCACCCAACAAGCCTCAGAGGTCTAGGACCTCCTAGAATCCTACTATAACATCTTTGACGTGAACGATCGTCCTCTGGGTCAAAATACAGTCGTAAAGCACCGTATAAATACCGACGACGCGACACCTGTTGGCCGAAGCCCATACCGGTTGTCGCCCTCTGAGCGACAAGTTATTCTCAGCGAAGTTGACAAAATGTTTGCCAAAGGGATTATTGAAGAATTTTCCTGCCTGTGGGCTTCCCCCGGTCTCGTCAAGAAGGATAACAGCTGGCGATTCTGCGTGGACTGTCATCATGTGAACATGATCCGCAAGAAAGATGGATATCCGCTTCCACGCATTTACGATGCTCTGGATTGTCTCCACGGTGGCCCTTATTTTTCATCAATACACCTTTGCTCTGGATATTGGCAAATTGCTGTGTATGAAATGGGCCGTGCGAGGACGTCATTCGTACCACGTGACGGCCTATATTAGTTCAGGGTAAAGCCCTTTGAGTTGTGAAATGCCCCAGCCACCATTGAACGGTTGAGGGACATCCTCTCGCATGGCAAAAGATGGTCAATCTGTTTGTACTACTTAGCTGACGTCATTGTAAACTCTGTACCTTTTGTGACACATCTTGTTTTTTACATTTTCTTTCTTTTATTCGCACTGCTGGCCTGCAGCTCAACCGGCCCAATTGCCACATCGGTCACCGCCAAGTAACCATGCTCGGACATCTCGTCGATTCCTCAGTCATTCTCCTCGACGCGGCTAAAGTTCTTGCTGAGCATAATTTCCCCTTACCGACCTGTGCCACAGGTTTTCGAACCTTTAATGGCCTTTGCTCTTAGTTCCGTGGGTTTGTCAAAAATCTGGCATATGTTGCCCTGTGATGAAGGTTCTTTAATTTAAAGGAAATTGTATTACCCTCGTTAGGGAACAAACATTTCTTGGTGTGTGGTTTCAGGAGGAATTAAACTGAAACACACATTCAAATCACCTGGTTACCGCATTAGCGCGAATAGTAGGTTGTTTTCACAAAACAGTACACTTAATCCTATTAAGGTTAAAACTAAACATGCACTATGCACTCTTTCATTATAAGGTAACTTATGGGATATTAGTCTGGGGAACAACATCGCAACGAAATTACCATAGACTTATTACTATGCCGAAGAAAATATTGCGCTGTTTCGAAAAGTACAGGGGGAAATTACAAGACCTGCCAACTGCTCCACTTTTCATAAAACATTTCATGCTCAGGGTTGATCAGTTGTACTATTTTAAATTTCTCCAAGTAATTAACAAAATAAATTATATAAACAACGCCGCATCGAAAAACCATACTACTGTTTACGAGAGCAAAGGATACGAGCACATAAAGTAAGAACTAATTACGGAAAACCAAGTGCTGCGTACCCGACACGTCATGTTTTTTTTATATCCTTGCAGACAGATTGAACTTTAAAGCTAGTAGTCCTGCATTTAAAAAACAAGCAAAGAACTTACTAATTACCACATGTATACACTATCAACATTGCCTTGTGGATTTTCATGCCTCGACCAATGCTTAAATCATTCACGAATTAGTATTCCGAGTGTTTCCATATATACTGTACTTTCATTGCATCGTCATGCATTCTAAGTTTTCATTTTTGGGGAATTTATATTGTGGAGTTTTATATTTTGGCGCGCGCGACCTCTTCTGTGCGATTATTTAAATATGTTAGGTAATTTTTTTTCTTGTTTACGTGGGTTGTTCTGTACTCTTGCAAGTTGCTAGTTGTCTATTTTCTTGAAACTGATGCACTGCAATCCTTTTTTTGGCTTTGTGTAACTCGAAGCGTGTGAGCTGCCACAAACTTCGGAGGGACAGGGACCTTTGTCAGGCTTGATTGTCTTTAGCGCCTGTCCCTGCAGTGAGCTTTGTATATTTCTTACTGTAAATAAAACACTTACTTCCTAAAAAAATTGTCGCAGATCGTTCCCTGAAGTGAGGCCTCGGAGAATCCAATTGAGGACAAAGCCGTTACTTCGAACACTCACAGGAAACTTGTAATGTAACTAGTCTAGACAGAAACACTGCAATATTCAACGACACATTAGCATCAAGACATTACATACAAAGAGCTATGAAATTACTCGCAAATCATTTAGGGCCTGATTATCAAATGGAGCGCAAGAGTTCGACGTGGAGGGTCAGAGATGACGCGGCGAAAGAAGTGGCGTTGGTCTCGCCATAATGTCGGTGTAGTTGACCGATAAGCCAACGACCAGAGCGTGGCAGCTCTGGCTTGGAGAGGGGGCGCAGGCTGCTTGTCGACGTGGGCAGCTTGGAGCAAACTCGCGTCCGTTGCCCGATAGTTCCTACTCTGCATGCGGGCGCAGAAGTTTGCCGGCCTGGGTAGGAGTCCGTGCTCGGGTAGACTGGCGATGCCTAGGAACTGGTTGGCAGCAGGCCCCGGTCGGGTGAAGCTCTGGAGCCTCTGATCCGAACCCGAAGGCCCGTCTTCAACTCCCGGTCCGGTGGCCTATCTTCACCCTTGTGTCGCTTACTCGAACACTTTCCCTTTTCCGCCAGCGCTCCTCGTTTTTCTGTCGCTGTGGCCAATTTCTTTACCTGAAAAGTCCTCGCAACTTCGTGCTATTTCACCATTGGGTCATTTTTGTGTTGTTTCATCTTTCCGCGGGGCGCTTTCGTGTGCTTGACGCTCCTCGACGTAATCTTCCATTCAGTACTGCATTCGCCTCCTCACGTACACTGCTTGCCGTTCCCTTTTCTTCTCCTTCCATGACACTATATTCGCGCGCTTCAAATATCACTTCCCGTCCTGACTGACCTCCTCAAGAAAGGCGCTGCTGAAGCTCTGAACAAGGGACTTCTTTCCCACTTCTCACCATGCTACTCACCATGCCTCCTGTTCTCTCCGATTTTGACGCATCCGCTCCGACAGAAATCCCCACTGACGCCAGAGCCTACTGCGCTGGTTGAATTTTAGCCCGATTTCAATCTAGGAAAAAGTGCGTTATCGCCTAAGCTAGCAGCCCCCTCTTTCCATCCTCTTACCGAACGCGACTTTGCTGCCACATCATTTGATGGAGGCGCATAATGTTGGGCCAGTTGCACATCCCAGTGGTGTAGAAAATTTTGCAAAATGGTGATAAAAGCAGCGAGAACACTGAAGGCAAATTTTATGAGTAGGCGGGTTTCTTCCTAAAGCACTATGAATGGAGCATTCTGAAGTAAAAGTAGCTTTGAGGCGAGTTCTATACTCCAGACATTCCTTCTGCCACATGTATGGTGATTTACTTGGTTTATCTGATGTAGTGTTGCTTGTGGTACATCCCTCTGTGTTTGGCTTTTAAAGCGAAAGCCTCAGGTGGCTCGCTCCTTGACCTTGTCTTTCTCGAACGCTCCTTTTCCGATTATTCTGTATCTATCGAACCTGGGCTGTCTGACCATGCTCTTATTGTTGTATCATTCCACTTGAATGTTACCCGCGCGCGTGGCACGCATGCGCTTACAATTGTGAAAAATTTTGCGCAGGCTGATGATGTGCGGTTAACAGATTATCTGGACTGTTGTCTTTCTGAATTTTGCCAGAATGACGTTTTGCAGCTTTGGGAAAATTTTAAAGCAATGTGTTTATTCTGCATTGATCAATTTATACCTAGCAAACTTAAAAAGCCTGCTAAACATACACCATGGATAAATAGACGCACTATTCAATTAAAACGTAAAGCCAAACGCCTAAGAAAGAAAGGCCCAGCTACTGACAATTTAACCAGTGTTCGTGTCGCCCTTTCAGAGGCCATTGCAGAAGCAAAAAATTTTTATTTCAGCAACACTTTACCAAATTTTATTAAGGACGATCCCCAGAAGTTCTGGAACTTCATTAAGGAACGGAATAAATCCATAACGAACATTATCCATGATAACATTCCAATAACTGATCCCAAGGCTGTTGCTAACCTTTTAAATGACCACTTCCACAGTGTCTTCTCACCACCAACTGAGCCCTCTTTCCAAACTTCACCATCCTGCTCTTCTGACATTAACATTTCTCATGAAGGTGTACTTAACATGCTCCTCCGGCTAAAAGTAAAATCATCTGTTGGTCCAGACGGCATTCCCAACACCTTCCTTCGACGTTATGCGGAACATTTAAGTAAATTCCTTGTAGTAATCTTTCAGACCTCTCTACATACCGCGGTACTTCCGCTCGATTGGAAAGTAGCACGTGTTGTCCCTATATTAAAGAAAGGTGACCCAAGCTCAGTTATAAATTACCGTCCGATTTCCATATTATCCTCTTCTTGTAAATTAATTGAACACATTGTTGCTGACTACATTAATGATTTCTTAAACAAGCGTAAAATTTTATCTCCTTTCCAACATGGCTTCAGGAAGGGGCTCTCGACAGTCACCCAATTAAGCACAGTCATTCACTCGTTTGCTTCTGTCCTTGACAAGGCTGGCCAAGTGGATGTGATATTTTTGGATTTTCAAAAAGCATTTGATGTAGTTCCTCACGACAAATTAATTCATAAATTAGAATTCCTTGGTCTTCCTGCCTTTATCCTGTCCTGGGTTTCAGCTTACTTGACGCGTCGCAAACAGTACGTAGTGATTGATGGGCAGCAGTCCGATTCTCTTTCGGTAACCTCTGGCGTGCCTCAAGGCAGCGTCCTTGGCCCGCTACTATTTCTTATTTATTGTAACGACATAGTTGATGTAATAGAGGCCCCTGTCAATATTCGTCTGTTCGCAGACGACTGTGTCATTTTTAACGATATTAATACAGTTCATGATCAACTATCTCTTCTAGCCTTAAACAACTAACTAGCCTTAAACAACATTTTTGAGTGGAGCAACAAGTGGGGAATGAAACTTAACTCAGATAAATCTGTGCTTCTACGTATAACAAACAAAAAACTACCCCTAAAATTTTCTTATTCTATTGGCCAAGATCCCTTGGCCGAAGTGAGCGAGTACAAGTATCTTGGAATTACAATTACTAACAACCTAAATTGGAATAGCCACATTGCTGCTACCGCCTCCGCTGCTTTCAGAAAGCTATGTCTACTTCGCCAGAAGCTTAAACATGCATCCCATGAAGTAAAATCCTTAGCCTACACCACATTTATTCGACCCAAATTGGAATACTCGTGCGTTGTTTGGGACCCGTTTACCAAAATCAACATTTACGCCCTTGAAAGGATACAGAGAAGAGCCATACGTTTTATTTTTTCCAAATACGGCCGCGAAGAGTCTGTTTCTGAATTACTGCGGACAAACGGCTTTCACACCCTTCAAACGAGGAGAAAAATAATGCGCCTGCAGTTCCTCTACTTCTTGATAAACCGTAAATTTTCTTTAGATCCTAGTTCATACATAACACTTTCCGCATCCAGGAAAACCCGTCATTCCCACACCCTCGCTCTCTCCCCTTACGTTGCTAGGACAAACCTCTTTAAATTTTCACTCTTTCCTCGAACCATAGAAGAATGGAACCTCATCCCTTTCCATCATCTGAACTCACCTGAATCAATTCAAACTCATATTATTAGTATTTCTTAACTAACATTGCTGTTTCGTGTTATAATGTTTCATTTCTTGAATTTCAGATTTTTGCAATTCTGCCTTTTATACATGTACTTTTTTTTGTTACCATGCCCCTCCTGCTTGGGCCACACGGCCTGCAGTATGCTGTAAATAAATAAAATAAATAAATACCCCCATTCACCCTGAAAAAAAAACGCGTCGTCTGATGCTATAGTACAAAAGCCATCATCAGCAATGATCCATATCCCCCTAAGCAAACAAAAAATATAATGGCTCGTCCCTCTCGTAATGCAGAGACTACAAGCACTCGGCAAAGTGAATCATACAGTGCATACAGTCATTGCCCTCACGCATACAACGTGCGTTGTACAAAGAAAAAATGCGTTACCTTCTCAGTGCCTTATACCTTCATAAGCGAGCGAAAAATGGAATGGCTCATACCCCCGTAATGCTCAGGCTACAAGCGCTCACCGAAGTGAAGCGAACAGTGCATACGTTCTTTAATATCGCCCATACAGCGCCCAGAGCAGCATACGTTTCAATCCCCTGCTGAGAGGATTCAACGTAAAGTCGAAGAGAAACGTCGTTGGCGCGAGGCCGACACCGCTATACAGCGCGCGAAGCCGCAGCTAAGCGTCTCAAACGAGCCGAAAAAGCTGAACTGCGAAAGCAAGAACGCGACGATGCGAGACGGCGCATTGCCAAGTGTACAGCAGGCTTTCACCTTCACGGGTTATAGGAGGGTAGCATGCTTCCGATTTTTCTCTTGCCTGTGCGCTCATGTGCACAGAAGGAATTATATTTGGCGTCCCTTCTTATAAATTAGCCGTGAGTGTGCCATCCGTCCATGCGTGTCTTCACAATGTAAAGGTACCTCTTATGGTGTAGCCTCTAAACACTGCATTTGCACAATTTCGGTGCGAGCGAGCGTGCGCGTTCGTGTGAATCGTCACCCACTCATATTTGCGTGGCAGCCCAGTTCAAAGCAAATTAAAGAACTGAAAGGAAGGCAGTGTGGACTAGCTAGCGTTGATCACCCGCAATAGCGCGGGTGTACTTGCCATTACTTTTTTCAGGGCTTACAATTATTGTATATAAGTTACTGGCGCACACATCGAAGTAAGCTAGAAAAAATGCTCCTCTACAAGCCACTATTCCAATTTTCATTAAGATCGGCAACGGATCGCGACAATCACGAAAAGTGCGATCGAGGGGCTGTATCTTCGTACATAATTGTTCACAGCGGAAAGCAGAACCTATGGTGTTGCATTTCCGACGTATTAACAGTTGGACCACGTACCCGAGCACACGAGGGTTGGACCCTCCCGCGTGTAGCCGTGCGCGGTTTAGCCGCGTCCGGAGAGAGGGGATCCTGGAGGTTGAGCCGATGCCGGGTGCTCGGACCTTTAACCCATTAGGGACCGGATTCTTTTTTTTCTTGCTATCTTGAAATAACTAATATATTAACTTATCTTTGTACTAATAGTTCACATACAAAAAATTATTACTCTTGCTTAATTAGTTTTTGAAATATAGCCCGTGACCATATGGTCACACTGGGCCGTTACGCTACAGCAAAATACGCGAAGTGAAAAAACATTTATTTCAAGCCATGAAACATCACAAAAACATACATTGTGAATAGTCGAGCACTTATTTAGTGTGATATGGTTTGAATCATGGAATACACATGCCGTCGTCATGCTTTGTGCATTGTGTGTGCACTCCGCTGTTGCAATTACCTCATGCACACCTCCACCTCTTGCCATTAGGTATTGGTGCAACGAAGTGGGCCACTTGGTCATACCGTGTACCAGTCAAGACACCACCAGTCTTTGGGATTCTGCCTTGACCAGGTCCTCAATATTATTGTCCCATCGCATCAGGTAGCTTTGCGCAATTTGCCTGCAGAATTCCACTTGCGTGACGTTGAACCCTGTGCTACAAATAGCGCCCAAGCGTTGCTGATAGATACATCACAAAGTCAAGTGAAAATCGGCCACCATAACTTTTTGCCACGGAGAACAATCCTGTGGGCGCCTACATTTGCATCAATTTGGTCCGTACCTCTCATAAAACTTGTACTGAGCAACACTGTTTTTTGCGGGCCACCTCGATTTGCTTCTTCTGAACACGAGAGTACCTGTCTGCTGACGACATTGGCTCTACGCCGTGAATGGTGCTCATAATCGTTACTACAGAATTGTCCGTCCAGCGGACAACAATTATCCCATTGTCGCTCAGCACCGGCTCTACGTGCCCGCGAGGTTGGCGCATGATGAATTGGGGTCGAGCGATAGGGCACTCTTTCGGAACACGGTTCTGCTTCATTGTGCCCGTGCCTTCATATCCCTGTGCCTTGAGATGCCTGAGTAGCGGCATGCCTGTGAATAAATTATCTAAATAGAAAAAGAAAGAAAGGTCATGTGTCTCTGCTGCGAGTTCATCCACCATTTGAAGATGTGGCGCCACTGCTTTTCCGAAGTCCTTTTCATATTTTTCAGATGATACACTTTGAAGTTTACAATGTATTCGTTATTGGAATTTAGGCAGCATACTTTATACCGGAAGCGGATAGGCTTTCCGCGTATAAACTGTTTACAGCCATGACGACCATAATACTGAATCATACTTTCGTCATAGCTCAGGTGACGCACAGGTTGAAAGTGCTCCAGAAACCTTGCTTTCAATAGTGCCATCAATGGACGCAACTTTGCCAACTTGTCACTTAGCGTTAGGCTTGCGTTTCGCACAGTGCAGGAATCGCATTATCTGTAGGAAGTGATTGTTCCGCATAGCATTGTAGGCCATCGTGTTGCGCATATCCAAGCCGCTGTCTCCAATAGCGCTTTTTCCCTGGCAAGCGGTTGTAGCCGGACAAAACGAGCATTCAGAGAAAACCTAATTCTTCTTTGGTAACCTCCGGATTGGGCATATGGAACAATAACGCATACTTTCTTGTTTGTTCGACTAGCAGCTCCACGACAGCTTCGTTAAAAATAGATTTCGAACAACTCAACAGGGAAAAAGACATTGTAAGCAGCAAAGTTTGGATAGAGAAATATGCCAAGGCTTTTCTGGAGATCACCGTTCGTCCACTTAGAAGCAGTGGATAATTTCGCGGGAATGGCCGCGTCAACTACGGCAGAAGAAACCTCTCATGTTCTGTCACCTTGCCCGCCTGGGGTCGTCGTCGTCCGAGTCGGATCCACCAATGCGGCGTCCGTCAGAGAAAACAGTTTCAGCGCCGGATCATAGCTGCCGCCAGATTAGATTGTCAATGAGCCCGCCTGAGTCTTCATCGGCTAACTCTTCATCCGAAGAGGTGCTAGCCCCTCGCGGGTCGATATAAATCACTGACACGTCGTCATCGTCTTCTTCGAGTGTCTTCGCTATTTATTCCAACATCAACCTATTCAGACAAGAAAATAAGAATTAACCACTACGGGAATTCGCCGGCAGCCGTGCAAGAGATGAGACTGCAGTTTAAAAAAAAGGGAAAAGTTAGGTAGCCTAAAGGCCCAGCGTGACCATATGGCAACGCGCAAGATAACACGCTCGTTCATGGAGAAATCAAACATAAATCTTTCACAAATAGTCATCGAAGGTCACATATTAGAAGAGCAATATGGAGGCAAGGATATCGGACTATTGCTTAAACAAGTAGCGAAAAAAAACACATTACCCCTTGGAGTGATGCATGGCGACGCTACTCGCACAGCAACACTTATTCCCGCCTTTGTAAGGGGCTCCCACGACACGACCGACACCTGATGCCACTTGATATACATAAAAAGAACTCTCATCTGTCTAACGGCATGTCAAAGGCGATTTTGGTGCCAGTTTGGTAACCTTAATTAAATGAAATTCACTGTGCAGACTAACGTGACCATATGGTCACGCTGGTCTTTAATGGGTTAAGGCCCCCCCGGCGGAGGCAACACACCTCTTTGGCCTCTGCTTCACGTAGACGGCACCCCCGGACTTACCCACCCGGTGGAAATCGGTAGTCGCCTCTTCCTGCCTCTCTCTTCTCAAACTTTCGTCTTTATCTCTCACTTTTTTATCTTTCCTGTCTTCTTCTCTTCCATTTACTTCCTTTCTTCACGGCGGCAAGGGTTAACCTTGTGTGGCTATCCTACCTTGGGTACACCATATTTGGTTATAGTGAGGCGCACGGCTGGCGTCGTGCAGGCTTGAACACAAGCTTTGCCACGTCCCCTCATTGGGCTCCGTGGTGGGCGGTCGGCGGTGCGGCCGAACGTACACATTTTCCTATGGCAGCGCAAACTCCTGTCTATGATCGGCGTCTCAAAAGATGCTGCACCGAAGCACCGTTCCAGTTCTCTTTTCGAAGCAACGCTCCGTCATTTCCCAAATACTATGTCGTCCACAGTGAAAAAACATACGAGTAAGAAATCTATATCCCTTTCTGGTGGCTAAGTGTCTTCAAGACAATATCGGAACTACATATAAAGCTTCAACAATGTCAAGCGAGGACCTACTCCTAGAACTAAATGATAAAGATCAAGCGCAAAAGCTATCGGAACTTACCACTGCTGGCGACGCCACAGTGACAATTTCACCGCATAAAACACTGAACACAACCGGGGTGCGATATCAGAGGAAGACTTCGTTGGCCTGCGCGATGAGGAACTCCTTGAGGGTTTCCAGGAGTAAAACGTGACAAAAATACAAAGGAGTGATCCGAAGAAATGACCAAGAGATCCCAACAAAACATGTCATACTTACATTTGGAACAAGCGAAACGCCTACGTCTCTGGATGCAGGCTATGTAAAAGTACAGACCATATATTCCGAACCCAAGACGGTGTTTCAAGTGTCAAAGGTTCTGACATGCTTCACATGCATGCCGAGGCCAAACAACCTGTGCTAAATGCAGCTCAAATGATCATTACTCTGAAAACTGCACTTCTTCACCACATTGTATTAATTGCAAAGGAGACCATCCAGCCTACTAGCGGTCTTGCCCATGCTGGAAAAAGGAAAAGGATGTAATTGCACTAACTGTGAAAGAAAAAATCTCGTTCTATGAAGCCAGAAAGCGGCTACCGTGTCTTCCACGAAGAAGTTACGCCGATGTGACGCAGATGGGGGCAGCGTCATAGAGGCCTCCGGAGTCCTCCGAGCCAAGGCGCAGTGGTGCCGCAGTTACTGCTCCCACCCCCGTGATGGAAGCAGCCGATGCTGCTCCATCCTCTTCCAAGGCCCTGCAAACACCAGTCCCGCAGGGTCCAAAGATCAAACGAACATCAAGGCCCGAGACACGTGTCTCGGCGCCGAACTCTCGGTCCTCCAGCGCCTCAGAGAGAGCGATGTAGGTCGACACAAGAACCCCGGTATCATTGACACCGAAGGACAAGCGTTCTCTCGAGCGCGGTAAGAGGGACAAAATCTCAATAACCACTCAAAATAAGAAAGCGATATCCTAAAGGTTATCGCTCAGTTGTATTAGCCTTTTAAATCCATATCACCTGACACCTCACCTCTTAATTCTTCCGTAGTGCCTTTCCTTATCTTTCAATTTTAAGATGGCTTTATAGTGACGGCGTATCTTATTTAAGATGGCGTTATAGTGACGGGGTACGACTGGCGTCGTGCGGACTTCTATGAAAGCTCTGCCGTCTCCTCCCGTCGGGCTCCATGCTGGGCGGTCGGCGCAGTTGTAGAATCTTTTTTTATTCATGAAAACTTTTTTCGCCACTTCCAACAACTTTCCCCGCTTTCCCGTCGTCCACTCCGATCAAGCTGGAAAGACGGTCACAATGGTCTCAACGTTTCTCGTCACGAAACTGAGAGCTCCTCTGAAACCTGCCAGAACATTCCACACAGTGTCTACTGTGATGACGAGTACGCTGCTTACTCGCGGACCTGCCCGTCCTGGAAAAAAGACTAATAAATCGTCACAATCCAAGTAGAGGAAAATACAACGTTTAAGGCGACTCGCAGGCGGGTTTCATGCCTGCCAGAAAACTGCCGGGAGGTGGTGTCGCAACAGCTCCTTGCGGCTGTGCAGCCCACATGCAGTGAGCCCATGGTGACGCCATCTGTCCCCATGGCGACTGCAGCTAGGGCTGCTCCCCCACCCTAGCAGAAGTAAGCATGGACAGAGTTCTTCCCTGTCTATGAACACAAGCACCAGCCAGACGGCGCAACCAGCGCCTAAGGAGTGGCGAGGCTTTCGCGATCGCCCTTAAAAGAGAAAGCTCGCTTCACCGCAGCTGGAAAAGGGGCCCGTGAGCTAATCTTCGTCTCTTAACACAACACACAGCAAATTTGTCATATTAGAGGACACATTCACAACCTTGACGATATTAGAGAACTCCTACACAAACATAATCCGAAGTTTCTGTGTGTTCAAGAGACGCATCTAATCCGCACATAAACATTCTTCGTTAGTACGCCATCTTCCGAAAGGACCGTGACGAGGCTAACGCCTCGGGCGGCGGTGTAGCAATCCTTGCAGACAAGTACGGATATTTTCGCCGCGTAGCCTTAGAAGCCCCTTGAGGCAGTATGAGTTAGAGGGGTTCTTTTCAATAAATTGGAAACTGTTTGTTCCATATCTATATACCCCCAGACTATCATCTCCAAAAGCAGATATCCATAACCTCATAAATCAACTTCCGGAACCCTACATACTTGTAGGTGATTTTAACACCCTCAACACGTTATGGGAGGAGGCGCGATGCGAGGCAAGAGGCCGACTCATTGAATATGTTGTAGTAACATATGGTGCGTGCCTGTTGAATAAGAATGTGCCAACCTATTATAACATCGAACACAACTCATATTCATCGATAGATCTAGCAATGGGCTCTGTTTCTCTTCCGCCTCATCTGGAATGAAATGTCATCAATAATCCTTTTGGAAGTCACCACTTCACTGTAACTTTAAACTCCATAACGCAATACAACCCTCCCCCTGTGCCCATTTCGATATTAGCACCGGCAGACTGGGAGTATTTTAAACAATAATCTTATATACCACAAGATTTTATAAATGATCTTACTATACATGATGATGTTGCATATTTTACCGCTTTTATTATCGATGTAGCTGAAAAGTTTATCTCGCCAACGAATGGTGGTTCATTACAAGACGTGTTCCCTGGTTGAACGAAGACTGTAGAGAGGCGCGAAATAGGCACAACAAGGCATGGGGCGTAGTGCACAGATCGCCAAATGGTAAAAATCTAATTCAATTTAAAGAAACTAAATCGTGAGAAAGGCGGAAACGACGTGAGGCAAAGAGGGAAAGCTGCGTGATGTTCCTCTCGGGTAATAATTCATACACGCAGGAGGTTAAAGTGTGGAATGGCTGAAGAAAGCTAAAAGGGCATCAAATCCTTCCGTTGCCTCGGGTGAGCGACCAAGGGCGGCTGCCTTGCAAGACCAGGCAGACTCTGTTGGGGAGCACTTTAAGCGTATGTCGAGCTAAATCCATTCTCAATCCTTCCTTAAATCGAAAGATATAGAACTTAAGCCAGTCTCCCGTAAATGCATACAGAGTGAACCGTATAACCAGCCTTTCAGCATTGCCGCGTTTAGGGATGCGTTGATCGCATGCAGGACCTCTGCACCGGGACCTGACAGTCATGTATGACATGATCAAAAGCTTGCACACTGACATACAAGTTATACTGCTCGCACTTTTAAACAATATTTGGGCTGCCTGATACCTTCCATCCATATGCAAAGACGCGATTGTGGACCCTGTTTTGAAGCATGGTAATTACCTTTCCTTGGTGGCCAGTTGTCACCCGATAACTCTTAAAAGTTGCCTGCTTAAGCTTTTTGAAAAAAGTAATTCGTAGACTCATATATTTCCTTCCACTAAACAATATACTTGATCCCTATCAGTGTGGCTTCAGAGAAGGGCGGTCCACAATGGATCATCTTCTGCGCATTGAAGGATATATTCGCGATGCATTTGCACATAAATAGTTTTTCTTATCGATATTCCTCCATATGACGAAGGGTATGACACAACGTAGCGTTACGGGATTTCGAGACTTGTCGGGAACGGGCATCCGTAGAAATATGCTAGATATAATTGACATCTATTTATCGAATTGTATCTTCCGGGGGACAATCACAATGTATTGTCACGACCTTTTATTAAAAAAACTGGTGCACTCCAGGGAGGCGTGCTTAGCTGCACGCTCTTTATCGTGAAGATGAACACGCTTCGTGCTTCATTACCATCGTTCATTTTTTTATTCCTTCCACGAGGACCACATTCAAATACGTAAAATCCTATAACCTCGCAGTATGCGACAGACTGGTACAACAGGGCTTGAACAAGATGCCCAAGTGGGCATAATAAATGTATTTAAAATAAACCTCCACAGAGTTAATGTGGTCTTTTCACAAGAAATATAGGCCTCGTTCCAGATCCTTGAGTGTGGACTGTGGGGACAACAAATTTATTTATTTATTTATTTATTTATTTATTTATTTATTTATTTATTTATTTATTTATACATACACACTGCAGCCTCAATGAGGCTATAGGAGTGAGATGAACAACATAAAACACTTATAAACAAGCTTGCGTGAATTCTTTCAGTGATAGTGAACGGATGTTGCCCGGTAATAAATTAGGCTTCGATTGTCGATGCAGAAAACTGTGTTAAAAGTGTCAGTGCGGGCATAAAGGTTGACACATTGAGAGCATGGTAGCTCCCCGTACATGAGGGTTTGAAAAAAGTCAAGTAGTTATCTAGATAGGAGATCCGAGGAGAATTGAATAACGTGTGAAGGAATTTTGAGAATTCAAGTTTGCGACGCTCTGCAAGAAGAGTGAGATCAAGTAGGGGAAGAGAGTCAGACGGCGAAATGGCTTTGTCAGAGCTCCTACAAATACGCACTGCGTTTTTTGCACTGATATTAGTTTTCTGACGTCACAATGTTTGTATTGGTTTCATACAACACAGCCATATTCGAGGATGGGGCCAATGACGGTTTTATATGTAAGAAGCTTACTTTCTTGAGGAGCAAGACAATGTAAGTAACCTAGTTTTTAAGGGCCTTGTTAGAGGTGACATCAATGTGTTTCGACCATGACAAATCGTGTTAGTAGGATACCTAAATATTTCAATTCTAAGACCCTATTTAAAGTAATTTTAAAGGCATAGACAAAGAAGGAAAGGGATGAGCGTCGTCTGATGGACATGGAGACAGTTTTTGGAAAGTTCATGTTCATTTGCCATGCCCCACAGGGGCGTCTGCGTCAGCAGGCGTTTGGTGTGTTGCGACACCACATAAGGGTTGGACTCTCCCGCGTGTAGCCGTGCGCGGCTTAGCCGTGTCTGGGGTAAAGGGGATCCTGGGGGTTGAGCCGATGCCGGGTGTTTGGACCTTTAAGGCCCCCCTAGCGGAGGCCAACACACCTCTTTGGCCTCTGCTTCACGTAGACGGCACCCCCGGACCGACCCACCCGGGGGAAATCGGCAGTCGCCTCTTCCTGTCACTTTCTCCTCGAATCTTCGTCTTTATCTCTAACCTATTGATCTTTCCCGTCTTCTTCTCTTTTCCATTTACTTCCTTTCTCCACGGCGGCAAGAATTAACCTTGTGTGGCTATCCTGCCTTGGGTACACCATATTTGGTTATAGTGAGGCGCACGGCTGGCGTCGTGCAGGCTTGAACACAAGCTTTGCCGCGTCCCCTCGTTGGGCTCCGTGGTGGGCGGTCGGCGCTGCTGCCGAACATACACATTTTCCTATCGCAGCGCAAGCCTCTGTTGTCTATGATCGGCATCTGAAAAGATGCCGCACCGAAGTACCATTCTAATTCTCCTTTCGAAGCAATGCTCAATCTTTCCCCAAATACTATGTAGTCCACAGCGAAACCAACATGCCAGTAAGGAAGCTATCTCCACTCCTTGTAGCTAAATGCCTGAAAGATAAAATCGAATCGACATACAAAGCCTCCAAAATGTCTAGCGGGGACCTCCTGCTAGAACGGAATGATAAAGATCTAGCAGACAAGCTCTCTGAACTTACGAGTATTGGCGACGCGACAGTGAGAGTTTCAGCCCACAGAATACTTAATACAAGCAGGGGAGTAATATTCTGACTAAGACTTCATTGGTTTAAGCGATGAGGAACTGCTGGAAGGTTTCCAGGAACAAAATGTTAACAAAGTACAAATAATAGTAATCCGCAGAAATAATGAAGAAATCCCCACCAAACATGTTACACTCACCTTCGGAACAAGCGTAATGCCTACTTCACTCGATGCAGGTTATGTCAAAGTCAATGTGAGACCATATATCCCGAATCCCAGACGATTTTTCAAGTGCCAAAGATTTGGACATGCTTCACATGCATGCCGAGGACAAATTATTTGTGCTAAATGTAGCTCCAACGATCAGCAATCTGAGAATTGCACCTCATCCCCACATTGTGTTAACTGCAAAGGAGATCATCCAGCTTACTCGCGGTCTTGCCCTTGCTGGAAAAAAGAAAAAGAAGCAGTTACACTAACTGTTAAAGAAAAAATATCGTTCTTCGAAGCCAGAAAGCGACTGTCGTACCTTTCGCGATGCAGTTATGCCGATGTGAAGAAGCTGGGGGCATCGTCACAGAGGCCTGAGGAGTCCTGCGAGACCACGCACAGTGGTCTCGTAGTGACGCCTCCCACCCCCATGGTGGAAGCAGCCAGTGCTGCTCCATCATCTTCGCAGGCCCTGCAGACACCAGTCCCGCAGGGTCCAAAGATCAAACGAACTCCAATGCCCGAGACACGTGTGTCGGCGCCAAACTCTCGTTCCTCCAGCGCGCCAGAGAGATCAATGTAGGTCGACACAAGAACCCCGGTGTCATTGACACCGAAGGACAAGCGCTCTCTCGAGCGCCGTAATAGGGACAAAATCCCAATAACCACTCAAAATAAGAAAGCCATAACCTAAAGGTTATCGCTCAGTTGTATTAGCCTTTTCAATCCATGCCACCTGACACCTCACCTCTTAATTCTTCCGTAGTGCCTTTTCTGAGCTTTCAATTTTCAGATTGCTTTTATTATCCATTGGAATCGTAGAGGGCTTTTACACAACTTAGGTGACATTAAAGACATGGTAATAAACTTCTCTCCTGCGGCCCTGTGCTTACAGGAAACAAATCTAGGCGAAAAACACAAAAACATTTTAAAAGGTTGCACTGTTGTACGGCGCGACCATACTCAGACCAACTGGCTGTCAGGTAGTGTAGCCATTGCTCTGCCAGGTGGTATAGCAGCCAGAGAAGTTCCCATTAACACTCACATAGAAGCCGTTGCTGTCGCCGTTTTAGCTCACAAAACTCTCACCATTTGTACAGTATACATTCCGCCGCATTCACATTTTACCGTAAGAGATCTAGACTTAATTTTAAACCAGATACCTGAACCATTTTTAATAGGTGGTGATTTTAATTCACATAACACGTTATGGGGTGGTAAAATTACTGACAACAGGGGTCAAACGCTTCAATATTTTATCCTAACAAATGACATATGCCTGTAAAACATCGGTGCGGCAACTTACTACTCCCCAATCACAGGAGCTATGAGTCGCTTAGATCTGGCACTGTGCCCTCCATCTCTTTTTGGTGATTTTCAGTGGAATGTTATTGAGAACCCCTATGGTAGTCACTATATGCGTGCTATCATTAAAAGAACATCCACTTTTCCTGCCATCCCACAGAGGCCGCCCCGTTGGAAACTCCATCTTGCAGACTGGCCTCACTTTACTGAAAAGGCCACTCTGGATAATATATCAGATGAGCTAACCATAGATGAATGATAAGATCCCCGTCTGTATAATTGCTGCAGCAGCAGAAACAATCCCACAATCGTCTGGCTTCCTAAGAAAAAACCTAAAACCCTGAGACGAAAGAATGTACGCAAACGAAAAAATTACAAAACAAAGCGTGGGGTATCTTTCGGCGACACGCAACACAACATGATCAACTCTATTTCAAAAAAGAAAAAGCGAAAGCCAGGTACACACGCAGACAAGCCGAAAGACAGTCCTGGAAGAATTGTCTCGTCTATAAATAGCTCAGTAACATCCAAACGAATGTGGGATCAGCTTCGCAAGTTTAGTGGCGATTACGCTTCTTACACTATCCCCATACTGTCACCTCCAGGCACACAAACAAATATAGAACAAGCAGACATATTAGGGCAACATTTCCATGATATATCAAGCTCGGAAAACTACTCTGCCGCATTTCTAAAACATAAGCAATCAGCAGAAAAACTAAAGTGTCCGACCACAGGAAGTTCAGAAAGACTGTATAATGCCGCTTTAACACTTCCAGAGATAAAGCGTACTTACTAGTAGCAAAAAAACAGCACCCTGTCTGGACAGGGTACACTATGCAATGCTAGCTCACCTATCCCCTAAAGCAGTTGAGACCTTGCTTCATTTCTTTAACATAATCTGGAAAACTGGAAAAATGCGCAATGAGTGAAGAAAGCCATCATAATCCCTTTCTTGAAAGCCCGAAAACCTCCAACAAGAGCAACCAGTTATAGACCCATAGCACTCACAAGTTGCCTTGCAAAGTCCTATGAGCCATCATCAACATAAGATTGACATACGTCCTTTTTTGAAACGGAGAACCTGCTAGATAACCATCAGTGTGGATACAAGAAAGGTTGCTCCACAACAGCCCACCTAGTCCAGCAAGAAGACGAGATACGTGCGGCCTTTCTACACAAGCAATATTGTCTGTTTTCTTTGATCTTGAAAAGGCGTGCGACACAACATGGAGGTTTGTTATCTTAAGGGACTTAGCAGATTTAGGAATCCGAGGCAGAATGCTGAAATGTCTAGCCCATTTCATGTCGAACCGAACATTCCAGGTGCGTTTGGGAAAGGCGCTGTCACGTGTATTCATTCAAGAAAATGGTGTACCGCAAGGATGCGTACTCAGCACAACACTCTTTATAGTAAAAATGAACTCTGTTAACAAAGTCATTCCCACCTCCGCTATGCAATCCATATACGTCGATGATCTGCAAATAGCGTGCCGCGCCTCGAACTTGCAAACATGTGAAAGGCAGCTCCAGATAACAATCAATAAACTAATGGAGTGGGCTGAGAAAAATGGCTTCCGCTTCTCTACTCAACAAACTGTTACAGTGCTATTCTCGCAAAAATAAGGATTGTACTTAGACCCGGTTCTAAAATTTATTGATGTCGCACTGCCGGTAAAACAAGAATATAAATTCTTGGGAGTAATCTCTGATAAAAACTAAACTTTGTAGCCCACATTAAAACACTAAAGATTAAGGCAAATAAAGCATTGAATATCCTAAAAGTTTTATCTCATAAGCACTGGGGTTCCAGCCGAACCTGTCTTTTACGTATTTACTGGTCTCTTGTCCGTAGCGTTTTAGACTGCGGCTCCCTGGTTTTCGGCTCAGCCAGGCAGTCCTACATCCAATTACTTGATCCAGTACATAACCTTGGATTGCGACTGGCAAGTGGTGCCTACAGAACGTCACCTATTCAAAGTTTATATGTTGAGTGTAATGAATCGTCATTACAGCAGCGCAGAGCATTACTCACATTCTCTTACCTACTCAGAATTCAGTCATCACCGCAACAAATATGCTACAACGTCGTCACACAGTGCAACTCACGCTTACACTACACACATAAACCGAACATGATTAGGCCAATTGTCCTGCGGTATGGACAATACTGTCGGAATTATGACATTCCCCACGAAGTCCTCCAGGTTGCCAAGAAATCACAATGGTTGGCCCCGTGGTACGATTTCACACAGTTGTGCGACTGGACATTAACACATTTAAAGAAAAGAGACACTCCACACGAACACATCATACAAGAATTCCGGGCTCTTCAGGACAAATATCAATATCACATTGAATTCTACACGAGTGGCTCCAAAACGAAAGAACACGTGGGTGTAGGGGCCGTAACAGAAAATTGGGAAATAAGTATGCGTCTACCAAAACATGCCTTTGTTTTCACTGCTGAAGCATATGCTGTATTGGTTGTAGTTAAAAAGATTATGAGTGGCAAGCACAAAAACACAGTCATATACACTGATTCCTTAAATACAATGAAGGCTCAAAATCTGAAATCTGTGTGTGAACCCCTGTTAGGAGACATACTAAACATGCTCGCGTTTAACAAATACGGGAGATCAATCCGCTTCTGCTGGGTACCAAATCATGTTGGGATACCGGGTAACGAAGCAGCCGATAGATGTGCATCGATGGCAGCATACAAAGACATAATAAACACACTTCCATATAAAGATAGCATCCGTGCCATTAGTAAGGCCTTAATGTCAAAGTGGCAACACGAATGGGATATTGTAGGGAAAACAAGCTATATCTCACTAAACCTGTACTTGGTGTGTGGAAGTCGTGCAACCACCAGGAGCGCTTCTTTGAAGTAGTTCTATACCGACTACGCATTGGGCACACACACCTCGCACACAATTATCTACATACAAAAGAAGACATGCCAACACGTGAAAAATGCCAAGAGCAACTAATTCTTGCATATATTACTCACGTGCACACACATTGAAGTACAAAGACGAAACTTTTTGCACAACCTATATCAAATGCACTTACCTTTACATCCTCCTTTAATTTTAGGAGATGATTCGATAATCCCATTACCTGACCTGCGTAAATTCCTAGACGACACTGGCTTCTTACACAACATATAAACTGACACAGTCTTTCTCCTCTTAAATAGTATTATAAAACACCTCGTGTTTGGCGCAACATAGCCTTAGCCGCTTTTGCGCCATTAAACCACATTTAACTAACTCATTTGCCATGCTTTGCACCAGTTACAGAAGTCAGCAAATAATTGTTAAGGACAACATGATCAGTAGGAGATTTAATTGTGATATAACACGCAATCATCTGTCAAAAGGCGTATTTTAACTGAAGTGTGTATGGGGAGATCATTAATATAAAGCAGGGATAAAAGAGGACTCAGTACTGAATCTTGGGGAACCACTGAAGAAACCGCTATCAAGGGTGAGTTAGAAGAGTTTAAACTTATATATTGCGATTGCTGAGAAAGAAAGAGCGATGTCCAGCCTACCAAAGATGCGTTTTTTAATATAAGGAACAGCTTGTACATGAGTTTAGGATGTGAGACAGTGTCGAAGGCCTTTGCAAATAAATAAAAACAGCATCAATCTAGTCACCTATGTCTACAGAGCTGCGGATGTAATGAATGAATTCTGTCAGTTGTTTTTAAATGCTAAGGCCACGCCTAACGCTGGAATGTGCATAAAATATTGTTAGTTACAAGAACTTCCATAATATTGTTACCCCAAGGACGAGTCAGTAAGACGACCAACTATTCACACGTTATATTGCCACATCCTATATGGTCGCCGCGGGTATGTGCCAGGCGATGAAAACGACGCTGAAGTAGCGCGCGAGTAGAAAAGCAGAAAACGTCGCGTTGACTGCTCTGGTCAAGTGCTTTCATACGTTCTCTACACCGGCTTTCCCGTCTCCTACTAGGCGGTGACACTGGTGGAGGTGCGGGTTGGGATTTCCTCACGCTCGGCACCCCTTCGCGGAGCAATACGTCGAACGTGGACTCACGTTCATTCGTCGAAACTCCTGTTCACCGGTACAGTCGCCGCCTGCTAGGCCTGACGCCCGAGTTCAACCCTTTGCAGGACCCTGCAGGAACGCGTCTACCTACTTCCGCTATGGCTACTGCAACTCCATCGCAGGTGGCGCGGCAGAATCCTAAGATCCCTGAAAGTTTCTATGGTGACGCTTTTCAATATGTCCAAGATTGGCTGGACGAACTTGAACATGTCGCCAGTTATAATGACTTGGGCTAATGCCTATTTGGCGCTTCAAGACAGTGCGCGGACGTGATTTGTGAACCGGGAGGGAAGTTTGACCACATGGGATGCCTTCCGCACCCAGCTGCTAGACAAGTAGTGACACTAGACTAGTAGTGACTAGACTAGACTAGTGACTAGACTAGTAGTGACTGTCACTAGTAATCACAGAAGTGACAACGCGCAGCGCCTGCTTGAATACCGTATTCAAAAACCAAACGAGAGCGTTGCTATGTTTGCAAAAGATACGACCCACCTGTTCCGAAGAGCAGTCCCTGAGATGGCCGACGAAAGGAAGTTACGCTGTCTCTCGCGCAGAGTGAAGGAGGAACTGTTTGCCGGACTCGTGAGTAACCGACTGACGAAAGTGGCCGAATTCACCAAGGAGCCTACCGCTATAGAACGGGCACTACAGCAACGGTCCCGCCAATATCAGCGCAAGAACTCACCGGTGAATGCTTCAATTCTACCTGAGAGCTGCGGCACGTCTCTGCGTGAAGTCATCCGAGAGATTGTGCGAGAGGAGATCCGGCCGCTCGGTATTTCTCCTATGGCACCAGTGGTGGCTTCTGTCGCTGATATCATTCGGGAGGAAGTTCGACAGGCCTTTTCGTCGCCTGACAGGCAGGCGGTGCCGCGAAGATTAATCTACGTGGAAGCGGTCTGTCGTCCACTTCTCACCTCTTCGATGCTGCTGACACTGTCAACTACTACGAAGCAGCCATCACCGCCACTCCCGACGCCCTATTTTCGACAGTCACAGCCGCCGTTATCTATACCGTATCGACGCCAGCCGATCGCTGCGCCTCGGTCTTACGGCGAATCCCCTGACCGCTACCCGCTTCGAAAGCCCGATTTGTGGCGCACCGCTGACCGCCGGCCGCTGTGCCTTTATTGCGGCGAAGCAGGATGTTTACCGCGCGTGCCACTACCGCGCAGCTAGGTATCCAAGGTTTCAAACTGCAATTAGCCTGTCTTTGATGCTGCACGTACCTGCGACGAAAATTCCAGAAGTTTTCGGCCGGAAGGTTCAGCGACGCGTAGATCGCGTTCTCCTTCTCCGGCTCGTTACACCCCACTGACTCGTCGCGATTTTTATGACTCCGCTAGGGGCAGGTCCCCTAGCCCGCGCCGGGGAAACTAGAGGCAGCGACCTCCGGGGGTGAGGTTGCAAGCCGTCTAGCTTTCCAAGAGCCCCCATCAGCGATGACCGACGACTCTAAGACACTGACGACTCTAACCACACCCCCTGTAACCAACGCCATCAGCGCCGATCTTGTCGTTTGCATTGACGGCCACCAAGAGAGAGACAGAGTAAAAACATCTTTATTAATATTTGAACGGCGAGAGCAGTAAGGGAGGAACCCTCAGTCCAGGGTCCCTAAGATGATTCCGGTGATGTTTCGAGCCCATTGCATCACAGCTCGGAGGACCTCGAGAGGTCCGTCGCGGACGGCATCGTCCCACAGCTCTTTGTTGCGTAGGGGGTAAAGGAGAGTTGGCGAGGGAGGAAAGAGGTTTGCAGTGCACTCTATCCAGACGCGGAAGATTGTGGGCGAGCTACCACAGCCAGGGCGCCGATCTGCATAACAGTGTGGGTAGAATTTATTGAGAGAGACAAGATTTAGAAAAGTTGCGGTTCGTAACTGACGTAATGGCTATGCTTCCTCCCGCGAGAAAGACGGCGGTGGGGCGGCGTGGGTGCGACGAATGCGTGTATAATGACGGAGTATGTCTTTGTAACGGAGCAAGGGATCCCCCCACGCTGAACTAGTCGCCTCACCACGCCGAGTCGCCCGGAGGGAAATTTCTCGGGCAACCGCATGTGCGCGTTCGTTACCTAGCAGCGAGGTATGACCAGGGGTCCACAGTAAGCGGATGCGGGGAGGTGGGGTTGGTGTATTTTGCGGGATTTGTTTGAGAATTTGGTGCTCCGCTCTCGGGATGCCATGTCCTGATAGGAATGCCCGGCATGCCTATCATATTCAATTTATATTAATGATCTGCCACAAAATTTATCATGCCATGTCCGTCTGTTCGCCGACGATTGCGTTATTTATGCCCCAATTACTAATGCAGCTGATCAAGAATCCCTTCTGGACAATCTTAACCGCATTCAATCATGGTGCAATCACTGGTTGATGACGCTTAATCCCAATAAGTGCAAACTCAGGTCTTTCCATCGTCGTCACAACCCGCATTTATTTACTTACAAGATTTCCGATTCTCCTGTCGAACTCGTTCCGTCCTATACTTACCTCGGTATCACTATCAGCAATGACTTATCATGGCGCGAGCACGTAACAAAGGTAATATCATCTGCGAATAAAAAACTAGGCTTTCTTAAACGTCATCTTCACGACGCCCCTCAAAATGTAAAGCTACTTGCTTATAAATCATTAATCAGGCCAAAACTTGAGTATGCATCCGCCATCTGGAATCCGCAGCAAGCTTACCTCATCGACTCCTTAGAAGCTGTGCAAAACAGAGCCGCCCGTTTCATTCACCGTTCATACTCATCCTATATTAGTGTTTCATCTCTCAAGCTACAGTCCCAATTATGCAGTCTTTCCCTCCGTCGCCGTATTTCTAGCCTGTGCCTATTTCACAAATTTTATTATTCCCAGCTCAAACAGCAGCCATACATCTGCGCACCGCCATCACGCACGTCTCGCCGAATTGGTCATCCGCTGAAAGTCTCACGCCAACGTGCCCGTACGACTACATTTTCCAAGTCATTCTTCCTCCGAACAGCAAGCGACTGGAACGACCTTCCCAATCAAATTGCAGCTATCACCTGTCCATCAACCTTCCTAGAAAAAGTTACATGCCACCTGTCATCATGAAAAAAAAATGTTTTACTTTCTCACGTTAACCCCACCCCTTATGTAAAACCCCCTACAGGGGGTCTTTAAGGAAATAAAAATGAAATGAAATGAAACGCCTGTTGTGAGTACGTCAATATATACACTTCCTCGGGAACACGGATAGCGTATCGAATTGCAAGAGAAACACCGAGAATTTCTCCGTAAGCGGCATTTGTTCCGCGCATTGCAGCAGAGTCACTTGGGGATTCGGTGCCATCCAAAACTACCGAGGTATAGCCCTCTTGAGTGCGTGATGTGTCCGTGTATAAAGTATGTGTTTCCGGGATGTTTGCAAGCATGCGGCCAATGCATCGTACACGGGCTTTGCGCCGCCCTTTGTCATGTTCGGGGTGCATGTTACGTGGCAATGGATGAATACTTAGTGCTTGGCGTATCGCTGACAACAAGATCGTTGGACGGGTTTCAGACTCAAGCCGTGGGACAGAGTATCCTAACCGTGTGAGAAGATGGCGACCAGTAGGAGTGAGTACAAGGCGCTGGCGATGGCTGACCCAATGGGCCTCTAGCTGCTCGCCTAGTGTGTTATGTGTCCCTAAGTTAAGGAGACGGCGTGTGGAAGTATAATTCAGGAGGCCATGGGCCAGCTTCGTCGCTTTGCGCATCATTGCGTCTATGCGAAGTTGTTGCGCTTGGGTCAACCGCTGAAATGGCAGATAATATGAAAGGCGGCTGATCACGCATGCCTCCACCAAGCGCAGCAGGTCCTCTTCTCGAAGGCCCGAGCGCCTGTTGGAAGCCCTCCGGATCATGGCCAGAATTTACTCAACCTGTCTGGATAGAATGGAAACAGTGTAGTTTGACCTGCCATCAGCTTGGACGTGTAGGCCGAGAATACGAGCAAGATTAACCTGTGGTATCGGTGTGCCATCCACGTGCACAGTGATAGGGGGAGTAGAGGAACGGCTCCGGGGGCGAATCATTATGAGCTCTGACGTTTCCGGAGCACACCTTAAGCCGCATTTTCTCGCGTACTCGGAAACTGTATCGACTGCTTGCTGCAGTCGGTCCCGGATGGCTCCGTCGGAACCCCGTGTCGACGAGATAGTAATGTCGTCCGCGTAAATAGCGTGGGCGACATCAGGGATCTGGTGGAGTATCCGGGGGAGCCCTGCGAGCGCGATATTGAATAGAGTATGGGAAAGAACTGAGCCCTGGGGTGCCCCACGTCCTACTAGGCGAATCGTACCGGATCGATACGGTCCAATTCCTACGGTGGCTGTGCGATGTCGAAGAAATGCGCGGATATAGTTGTACTGCAACGGGGGTGTTCGCCTAGCAGAAGGGTCACCAGTTAAAGGTTGTAGCGCTAGGCTTAAACAGGTCGGCGCTATATCGTAACGGGGAAGCCAGCACTTCTCGTCGTCTTCTTCTTTTGCACCAGCACACCAGCAGGATGCCCACTGCCCAGTGCCTTCAGTACAATCACTCCCCACCGAATAAAATAGCCATCCTGGCGACCTAAGGACAGGAGAACACAGGGGGGTCATGGCAGTGCTTGAGCGGGGAGACGTGTACAATTTCCTGGCCCCGACGACGCTGGTCGGCAGGTGTTTCAATTGGCTCGATGAGGTGGTTGACCGCGGATATTTGTTTCAGTACCCGATAAGGACCGTGGTACTTGGAGAGCAGCTTGCAGGAAAGGCCTGGAGAAGTAGAGGGCACCCACAACCAGACCAGCGAGCCAGGCGCAAAGCACGTAGCCGTAGTGGATGAATCGTGGCGAAGCTTTTGGCGCCACTGGCACTGGGATGTGAACGAACGAGCGAGCTGGCGACATTCTTCGGCGTAAGCAGCCGCTCGAGAAACAGTCGTCCACTCCGAAGCATCTGGCCGGCACGGTAGAATCGTGTCCATAGTGCATGAAGGTTCGTGTCCGTAAAGGAGAAAGAAAGGGGAGAACCCAGTGATTCTTTGCGTGGCGGTATTGTAAGCGTAGGTGACGAAAGGTAGAATGCGATCCCAATTCGAGTAGTCAGATGAAGCATACATGGCCATCATGTCACCAAAGGTGCGGTTGAAACGTTCTGTCATCCCATTAGTTTGAGGATGATATGCCGTGGTAGTGCGGTGAATGATGCGACACTCCTTCAGCAATGCTGCAATGACGTCTGAGAGGAAAACGCGGCCGCGGTCGCTCAGTAATCTCGAGGTGCTCCATGGCGTAAAATCAAGTTTTAAAGGGTAAAATTGGCGACGTCTTTTGCTATGGCAGATGCTAGGGCTGACGTTTTAGCGTACTGCGTGAGGTGGTTGATAGCAACAATAACCCAGCGGTTGCCGCTTGGAGTGCTGGGAAGCGGACCGTATAGGTCAATGCCGACGCGGTCGAACGCGCGTGCGGGGAATGGTAAAGGTTGCAAGGGGCCGGTGGAATGTTGAGGTGGTGTCTTGCGTCGTTGGCATACGTGGCATGACCGGACATACTGGCGAACTAAACGGTACATACCGCACCAGTACTACCGAAGCTGGAGGCGAGAGTATGTCTTTAATACACCAGCGTGGCCGCATTGTCGGTCGTCGTGGAACGTGGCGCAGATGTCAGAGCGGAGGTGTCGGGGTATAACGAGCAACCACTTACGGCCGCTGGGATTGTAGCTGTGCGTTACTGCAGGTTATCCCGAATGATGAAGTGCGTAGCTTGGCGACGAAGTGTCCGAGAGGTCGGTGCTGGCCACTGGCAGGACAGGAAGTCACTAAGCGAAGAGATCCATGGGTCTTTGCACTGCTCTGACGGCATGTCAGAAATGTTGAGGGCGAAGGCACCGCAGGTAGAAATAGACGAGTGGACAGGACCAGAGGGCAGGGGTGACCGGGATAGAGCGTCTGCGTCTGAATGATTTCGGCCTGAGCGATAAACAACGTGGATGTCGTACTCTTGTAGGCGCAATGCCCAACGGGCAAGCCGACAAGTTGGATCTTTTAGTGAAGATAACCAGCATAGGGCATGATGGTCGGTCACGATGTCAAATGGACGCCCGTGCAGATAAGGACGAAATTTGCCGATAGCCCAAATGATGGCCAGACATTCCTTCTCAGTAACCGAGTAGTTCGCCTCGGCTTTGGTAAGGGCGCGGCTGGCATACGCGACGACGGACTCTTCGAAGCCATCCTTGCGTTGTGCAAGAACAGCGCCGAGCCCGACACCACTAGCGTCCGTGTGGATCTCAGTTGGAGCAGAGGGATCGAAGTGGCGCAGTACTGGAGGCGAGGTGAGAACGCGTCGTAGTTCTTGGAATGCCGCCCGCCGAGGACCGGGCTGATAGGTCAGAACTGCCGGTGAGATGCTGCGTCAAGGGGGCAATGATAGAGGCGAAGTTACGGACGAAGCGTCGGAAAGATGAGCACAGGCCGACGAAGCTGCGAAGCTCTTTCATGGTGGTTGGTTTAGGGAACTCGGATACGGCTCTATGTCTTGTGGGGTCCGGAACGATACCGTCTCTTGAAACTACATGACCGAGAATAGTAAGCGTACGAGCGCCGAAGTGGCGTTTCTTCAAATTCAGTTGCAGTCCTGCAGTGCAGAGGCACGCAAGTACTTGCTCGAGGCGGTTGAGGTGCGACGCAGTGTCGATGGGAAAAACCACAATGTCATCCAAATAATAGAGGCACGTATTCCACTTCAGCCCTCGAAGAATGGTGTCCATCATTCGCTCGAAAGTGGCGGCTGCGTTGCAGAGGCCGAACGGCATAACAGTAAATTCATATAGCCCATCAGGCGTTACGAAGGCTGTCTTTTGACGATCGGCCTCTGCCATTGGCACTTGCCAGTACCCGGAGCGCAAATCCAGCGAGGAAGAGAATTCCGCTCCCTGCAGACTGTCCATGGCATCGTCGATGCGCGGCAGAGGATAGACATATTTGCGCGTTATTCGGTTAAGGCGGCGATAGTCGACGCAGAACCGAATGGAGCCATCTTTTTTTTAACGAGGACAACCGGAGATGCCCAGGGACTGTTAGAGGGCTGGTTGATGCCACGCTCCAGCATGTTGTCAACGTGCTGGTCGATGATACGGCGTTCAGCAGCCGACACACGATACGGACGGTAGCGAAATGGTGTTTGTTGACTGGTGTCAATACGGTGAACGACTGCGGACGCTTGGCCCAAGGGTGGTTGGTCAATGTCAAATGAGGAACGAAAGCGTTGGAGGAGCTTGACAATTTATGTGTGCTGCGCAGGTGTGAGTTCTGCGTCGACGGCATGAGTGAAGACGTCTACAGGGGCATCAGTCGCGGCAGGAGGAGTGACGGAACAAACGGGAAGTGATGCCGTATAACCAAACATGGTGGCCGGGAGAACGCTATCGAAAGCTTCAGCGGTACCCAGGCACTCGCCGCGGAGTAGGGATGATGGGCAGGCGGAGGGATTGCACACGTAAAGGGCAGCAGAACCGTCGCAAAAAGTGACGACAGCAAACGGAAGCAGTAAGTTCCGGCGACGCGCACAAGTGGCCGACGGTGTAAACAGAACAGATGAGTTCGCAGCAGAGTTACATGACACAGGAACCAGAGCGGCGGAGAAAGGTGCGATATCGATGTCAGAGGCGGCAAATACTTTAGGAGAAGATTGGTCGTCAGGGTCGAAGCACAGCACTGATAACGTAAGTTCGGCACGAGCACAGTCGATAAGAGCTTGATTGACAGATAGGAAATTCCATCCAAGAATAACGTCGTGTGAGGAACAAGATAGGATGACAAATTCCATAACATACACAACGTTTTCAATGACAACCCGTGCTGTGCACGACGCTGAAGGCTGAATGCCATGCGAGGTTGCCGTACGCAGAGAAAGAGAGGCGAGGGCAATGGTCACTTTCTTCAAATTGCGGCAAAGCTTTAATAATAGAAACAGCGGCTCCGGTGTCGATAAGTGCGTGTGCGGTGACGCCGTCTACGGACAGTTCAATTTAGTGCGTCTGGTTAGAATGAGGCCTTGAAATGTTCGACGTAAACGCAGTTCCTGCCTCTGGAACTGCGACTGTTAGTTTTCCTCTCGGGCTGGGCTGGGTCGGCGAACCATCGGGGAAATGGATCGGCGACGTGGGGAAGGTGACCGGCGTGCATCGAAAGGGAGGCGACTGTGAGATGAGTCCGGAGGAAGGCTAGATGGGTCCTGACGCGGAAGTCGAGCAGGCCTTTAGCTTGACGCGCCCCCACTGTCGGGTAAACGGGGGCTGCGACGGCGGCAGAATCGTGCTACGTGGCCCGGAAAATGGCAGAAATAGCATATTGGCCGGTTGTCAGGTGTACGTCAAGCGTTGACGGCAGGGGCTCCAGCGGCCGAGTAAGGGACGACAATCGGGCGTGAAGGTGGCGGCGGCACATGGAAGGTGCCAGTGGCCCGGTAGGCATCAGGAGCCGGAGGAGCGTAAGGCCGGGCGACAACGTCAGCGTACGTTAGCGGTCCAGCTGAAGGCTGCGGAGGAGGGGCAGATGACAGCGCCGCGGCAACTGGGGTCTGAATGTCGTGGCGAAGCAAAGGAGCCAAGGTTGTCGACGGCTCGGGTGTGATGTTCGCCAGAGAGAGTTGGCGTGCGACTTCCTGACGGATGAACTGCTTTATCTCCGGCATTAAAGCAGAGATGTCGGCAGCGTCGCGGCCGAAATCCAACGGAGATAGATCCGTGGTGTCCTGCTGAGCCGCGCGTGTTGATGCACGCTACTTGCGCAGCTCGTCGGACTGCTGACATAGCTGTATGGCTTCGGCAATCGTCCGCGGACTCTTCGCGACGAGCATCTGGAAGGCATGGTCATCGATGCCTTTCATGACATGCTTCATGTTGTCAGCTTCGTCCATAGATGAGTTCACGCGCTTGCATGGTGAGAGCACGTCTTCAATATAACTGGTGAAGGTCTCCTCCTGGCGTTGAGCTCGACCACGCAAGCGTTGCTCAGCGGGAAGCCGACGAGCGGCGGGACGGCCGAAGACCTCTGCCAAAGTTGCCGTGAAAGCCGACCAGGTGGTAAAATCGGCTTCGTTAATGCGGAACCATAGGTTTGTCACGTCAGTCAAGTAAAAGATGACATTTGTGAGCTTGGCGCGGTCGTCCCACTTAATATAGGCGCTTACACGGTCATATTCGTCGAGCCAGTCTTCCACGTCGTGGTCGTCTATGCCGCTAAATATAGTCGGGTCGCGCTGCCGGATCACGCCAGAACAGACGATGGCGGGGGGCACGGGAGCAGCAGCCTGGGACGGTCCGGGTTCATTCATTGCAACAGCTGGTGGTAGCGTTCGGCTGCGGAGTTCCAGGATGTCGAAGAGAAACCCAGCAGCTCCACCAAATGCAACGGGGGTGTTCGCCTAGCAGAAGGGTCACTAGTTATAGGTTGTAGCGCTAGGCTTAAACAGGAGGGCGCTATATCGTAACGGGGAAGCCAGCACTTCTCGTCTTCTTCTTTTGCGCCAGCACACCAGCACCATGCCCACTGCCCAGTGCCTTCAGTACAGTACATACGAATTCCACAATGTGAATGCGCAACATTGCGAAGGATGAGATCATGTTCAACATTATCGAATGCCCCTTTTAGGTCTAAGGCGATGAGTGCTCTCGTTTGAGCGGACGACGGAGGTCCTATGACTTCCTCCCGCAATTGTAAAAACACATCTTTGGCAGACAGATGAGCCCGATATCCGAATTGTGAGTTAGAAAAGAATGATTTTTCTTCGAGGAAGGGCTGCAGACGCAGCACGAGTACATGCTCTATGAGCTTACTAATGCAGGATGTTAGGGAGATGGGTCGTAAGTTTTCAATCTTAACAGGCTTGCCCGGTTTGGGGATCAGTGTTATGTCGGCGTGTCGCCATGCTTGGGGAAGCATGCCCTTGCGCCAGCAATCATTGAAGATATGGGTGACGTGCTTAATATCCGCGTCACTGAGATTACGAAGTGCGGCGAGTCGGATGGGATCCGCTCCCGGTGCCGTGTTGGGGCGTAGGTCTTGTAGGACCACCCGCTACTCGTCCTATGTGATGTCTGCATCGAGCAATTCGTTTGACTCGCCTACATAAGGATAGTCAGGGCACTGCGGCGGCGGGCCTGTGGGTATGAAATGCTTCTCTAGTTCTCTGGGGAGTGTCGAGACATCGTCCCTGTACTCGTGCATTAGGATGTGAAGCTGTTGTAATGTTTTTCCCTTTGTTGTGGTGGGATCTGTGATTGAGCGAAGAATCGACCACGTTTTTGCTGTGCTCAATGTGCCTGAGAGGCGATCGCAAAATCCTCCCCAGTTATTCCTCGTGAGGACCTCTGCATACTCCTGAGATTCCCGTGTAATTTGATCTATACGTTTCCTTAGTTTGCGGTTGAGGCGTTGTCGTTTCCATCGTCGTGTCAACCCTCTGCGGGCGTTCAAAAGATGAAGTAAATGTGGGTCTATCTCTGGTGTCTCGGTTGTGGTGCGCACTGTGCTCGTGGTGGCCTCTAGATCTTGTGCGAGAGAGTCAAGCCAGCGTTCGTACCCTTGGCGCTCAGGTGGGTCCTGGCGAGGTTCCCTGAAGTTCGCCCAATCCGTTATACGCACATTGCGCTACGGCCTGCGCGCACTCCGTAATGACAAGATGGTCGCCACAATGTAGTGGTGACTACCAAGGTGCTCCTCTAAAGGCCCGTGCGCAAAGACTGGGTCAGTATTGTACACGAAGTTCAGGTCAAGGCAGGTGTCACGAAATACGCTGTTGCCCATCCGAGTCGGCTGCTCTGGCTCGGTAAGCACTGTGTATCTCATGTTACAGATGGCATTCCATAGGCGAGTCCCTTTAGCCTATGATTTAACGTAACCCCATGCAGTATGCGGAGCGTTAAAGTCGCCGGTCACCACACAAATCCGTCCGAACCTACCAAATTCTGTTAGGTGCTGAAAACAGTGCGTTCGCGAACGGGGGGAACTGTAGGCATTGAGTGTAAAGAGACTCTCGCTGCCTTTACCTTGAAGTAATTATTTGCAATATTTGGTGAGGAATGTCAATGTTAGTGGTATACATGCGACATGTAACATGTTTCGAAACTAAGGCTCCCACAAGAGGAGAGACACCCGAGAGCGTGTTCAAGCCGGATAAAGAATGGGTGCAATTGACTTCCTGTAAGAGGATGACATCGGGAAGGTTCGTGGATATGGTGATATACTGCTGTAGGGAACCACATTTTCGGCGGAATCCCCTACAATTCCACAGCCATACCAGAAGTCGCTCCGCGTTACGCGGCGCCATCATCATAGCGAGAGGAAGCAGGCAGTCGTGCAAAGGGATGCGGGCGCCGAGTGCCCACATTTGAAGGTTGCGACCGAGAGCCTTGGTCGGAAAGCGCGCTTTCGTTGTTACCGCTAAGCTCAGGAACTTTCATGTGTGCGAAAGTGCACTATATACATGATTTCACTTGCTCTGTAATACCTATTTGGAGGTCCTACATTTGGCGTTCTATCCTGTCCAGAGCCGCCTGTATACTAGTGCTCATGTCTGCCACCAGTATGTCCATTTGTTTTTGCAGGCGCTCACAGCGCGCCTCCATGTCACGACGTAGATGGGCTATTTCCATTGCTGTTTTCTTCTCCGGGGTCCGTTGCACCCCTGAAGGACCAGGGTCACCTTGGCTGGGGCGTTGGTCTGCAGGGCCTTCTTGTAAGGTTGTTGGGAAGGAAGGCGCCTCTCTGGGAGGCGCACCGATGCCTCGCGGGTTCGGGATCGAGACTTGGAGCGGGTCCGGAACTTGCGTCGGGATCTCGAACGGGTCTCCGACCGCTCTTGTCTGGTCTCCTTCGTTGGGGCGCGCGACGTTCGGGTCTCCACCGTATCTGTGTTAGTAGTCGGATCGCTGGAGGGTTGGAGCTCACGCTGCTCTTTCTCGAGAGCTTTCCGCACCCAAGCGTTGTTCACTGTCTGCCTAGCACGCCGCGGGCCGTTTGGATTCGCTGTAGGGTGGGTCCCGTCACAGGATCTGCAGTGTGGGGTTCACGGATGTGACGGCGTGGGGTTGTCAGTCCCGCACGTTGCGCAAATGACCACGTGCGGCGAAGGACAGTAATCAGCCCAATGGCCGAGCTTGTGACCTATCTTGCAGACCAGTTGGCGGGGTCGGTGGGGGTAGCAGCGGAGTTCTGCACCATAGGAACGCACGTAGCGAGGCACTTTAAGTCCTTGAAATGTTACCAACGCAAAGTTGGTTTGACCCGTCATTCGTGCTTGAAGTATTTGAGTTCCAGGAGCCAGAAGCTCGTCCACCAGCTTGGAAGACGGTGTACCGGGCAAAAGACCAGGAACAATTCCCTCGCATGAGCTGTCTGGGGCCGCAAATTGTGTTGTGATGGGATAGACCCGCTGACCAAGGTTCAGCTCCCTCACCTTGTACAATGCGTCGGCTACGTGTGACTGGGGTGTGCTGATGATTGCCAAGTTCTATTGAGGTCGCAGTCGGAATATGATGTCCTGACGATCGTGGGTGGTCAAGCTGGCTGCACTCCATAGAGCACTGGCGAGTTCTGTGCGCGTCCACTTATCGAGGCAAAGTCCTCCGGGAGGCCGCACAATTATCTTTTCATCGTGCAAAGGAAGTTGAGGCAGGTTCTGATTCCGAATGCGCTTGCGCACGGTACGCTGGGAGGCGTCCGGAATGCCCAAGATGTTCTCGGAGTATTGCATCTTAGCGTGCGTTTGATGGATGCGTCGCTTACGTATGACTGTCTTCCAACAGCCATCCATGTCGTCGTCAGTTTTGTCGTCGTAAATGTTCGGGGTAGCATCTTCCTCCTTCCTTTCCCCTATCGGAGTGTCTACCTCTCGTTCTTGGGAGGGAAAATTGGCGACGATGGGATCGGCGGCCACTCCCGCGGTATCCACCTCGGGCGTCTTCATTGTTGTCGAGGAACGCGCGGCGGCATTCTCCGTTGCCGATTGCGTCTTCTGCTCGTTGGAAAATGACGTTGCGGTAGATAAATGCTCCATCGCAACAGAGCGGTGAATTGGCCGAAGGCCCTTTGCACGCCCGTTTAGAACATGGCCCTCGGAAGAGGTGGTCGCTTGGCGCTCTTGGTTCATGGTGTAGAAAACACGCCAAGGCAGCTATGGCCCCGGCAGGGGCAGCCGCGTTGGAACTGCTTCAGAGCTGTAGAGGCGCGGGGAACGGCAAAAAGGTTCCGGGAAGAAGAGGCGGTCGGTGTGAAACGGCGCGAAAGCCGCGTCCCATATGACTACCGGCGACAGCGGCCCGGGCAAGAGCGGTCAAGGGCTGTCGGTGAAGGTCGCGTAGTCTCGGTGGTTGCGGAGCGTGCCGATGACACGTCCGTTCACTTCGGCCGACTGATTGGAACTCCGGCCACCAAGTGGCCGCTCTCCACGATACTGGTTCCTATTTTTCGATAAAAAGTCAAAAGCTGGCCGACAGGCTCAGAAAAGTGAAGACCCCCTGGACGGGGCCCAACCTCAGAACTGCCGGCGGCTAGTTGACTCCTTTTAGAAAATGCACAGCCAGAATAGTAATCGCAGGTGCAACCTTCATCGCCCCCCTCGTGATTCTCATTGAGTGCGGCAAGGAACTTATATTGTCGATGGATTTTTTGAGAGTACGCTGCAGCGAATAATGTCCGTGACCTCGTCGTCACATTTTCTACGAGCTCGGACGACGTCGACCCCACGAAACACCAGCCACCCCGCTTACGTATCGCCAACGACGGCGCCACGCTTCCGTCTTGAAGCTGTTCTCTTGTAGGTGTTATCTGCGACAACTTGAACACCGGGACAGGCGTCGCCAAACACATCGACGCACTCGTACTGAGTCGAGGCGTTTCCATCGCCAGGGCCGCAACTAACGTACACGACGGACGTGCTGAACTCCTGCTGACGAATTTTACCAGCGAACGGCGACACATTGTTAAAGGCACGGCTGTTGCTTACTTCGACGAATTTACCTCAGTACGATAGTGCCTCTCAGTGGAGCACGCGACGTCCACCGTGGCTACGCCTGCCCCTGTGGTTGATACCAGTACCACCTTGTCGCCCGTCGAACGCAACAGCCTTCTTGAGCTAATCGATGAGTTTCAGAGCTTCTTCTCATCCACGTCACGAGTCAGCCCGAGGCCGCTCACTAAGCACCGTATTGTCACCGAAGCCGACGCCAGACGAATTCGGCAGAATCCTATTGTGTAGCACCGAAATAGCGCGAGGCAACACAAACACAAGTGAAGACGGTGGTTGAGTACGGAGTTATTTGGCCATCTAAGAATCCTTGGGCATCGCCTGTCGTATTGCTGAAAATGAAGGATGGTAGCCTGTGCTACTGCGTCGACTATCAGAAACTCAACCAGATCTCAAAGAATGATGTTTATCAGCTACCGCGTATCGACTATTCACTTCACAGGCTACGAACCGCACGGCGGCCGCATTTCGATGGGGGCGAAATGCGAAAAACACCCGTGTACTTAGATTAAGGTACACGTTAAAGTACCCCAGGTGGTCGAAATATCCAGAGTCGTCCATTATGGCGTGCCTCATAATCAGAAATTGATTTTGCACGTGAAACCCCATAATTTTTTTTTACGAAACGCATGTTATTTTTGTCGATGGACATGAAAAGCGGCTCTTGACAAATAGAAGTTGATGAGAGAGACCGTGAGAAGACCGCTTTTGTGACACCCGAAGGACTTCATGAATTTCAGGTACTCCCCTTCGGTTAGTGTTCTGCGCCAGCAACGTTTCAACGACTAATGGACACGGTACTCTCAGGCCTCAAACGGTGAACCTGTCTGGTGTACCTCGACGACGTGGTTGTTTTCTCCGTCATGTGCGAGGAACACTTACGGAGCCTAAAGACGGTCTTTGAAGCAATACGCTCAGCTGGTCTAACTTTACAGCCTGAAAAGTTCCATTTCAGCTTTGAAGAACTTCAATTTCTCGGTCATGCTGTTAGTCGTGAAGGTGTCCGACGTGACCCTGGTAAAATATCTGCCGTTGTTCATTTCCCAACGCCATCAGATAAAAGGCCGTGCGATGTTTTCTGGGCCTTTGCGCTTGCTACCGACGCTTTATTGCGGTATTTTCGCGCCTGGCATGGCCATTAACACATCTCACCAGGGATGTCCCCTTCGTGTGAGGTGAAGACCAGCAAAGGGCATTTCACGACCAACAGCAATGGCTGCAGACGCCTCCCGCGCTCGCACACTTTGATGACGACGCTCCTATGATTCTTCATAGCGACGCTAGTAATGTCGGTCTTGGCGCAGTGTTTGTACAGTGGCAGGATGGCACCGAAAGAGTGATTGCTTGCGCCAGCAGAAAGCTATCAAGGACGGAGGCTAACTACTTCACTACAGAAAAAGAATGTCTCGCACTGGTGTGGGCCGTCCTGAAATTTCGGCCATACACTTTTAAAAAAGGTAGTTTTAACTGACGCTTTTCGGGGTGTATCTGCTCGTCGCACATATGATGACCTTTTGGGTGGTAACGCGGACTTTCTTGGAAATACAGTACCGGCGACTCTCTCACAGTACCGGTGAGTCTCTCCCACAAGACCTACTGAGGTGTATGTATTACTCCCAAAGCAGGAGTTGATGCGACTACCTCAGTGGTCCATGCATGTACCGCTTGGTAGTCATAGGAACTCCTTTGGAATGGCAACAATGACCCTTCCTAGGGCAGTCATCTGAAGACTGACAATGGCGGCGTACATGATTACCATCACAAGAGTTGGTGAAACTACCTCCTGGTAATTAACGAAACCCTTTGCAGCAACTGCTGTGACCTCTGCCTGGGTAGTCAATAGATTATATCTACAGTAAGATGGGGGGACACTCACGACATAATAGATTTTAGTTTGCATGTACAACAAATGCCTAGTTATTCAGCCACCATTATATGATATGGTAAACTGCAATACTATAAACAAATAAAAGAAGACACTGAGCACATAACACTACAGTGAGTAAAACACCAAGAGCAAATATTTCACTACTATCACTTTATTAACCTCAAATACATCAGTGCGCTATACCTGGCAAGAACAGAAGACAGCAGTCTGATTTGCTAAATTGGAATCAATAGCCAACTTTGAGAAACACTATGCTTGTTCGCAAGGCATACAAACAGCTGAAATATGTCCAAGCTTATGAGGTAATGTAGCATTTCAGGAATTTGAACAAGGATTTAATCCTTTGCCACGATAAGGGCTCATTTATTTCAATATGCCATGGAGGCATACGGCGACAGAGGAATTAAATTTCAATATTGATATTAAACGACAAATTTACAATCGCACCAAATCAAAGCAATCATACAGCATCGATGCTAATGGAAGAAAATAAATACGCCTAAAGACCTGATTAATGCAAAACCGGACATTATAAATAGCGCCAGTTCAATATCTCCGTGGTGCCTGCATAGTAAGTACACCCCATAATGTTTAAGAAGTGCAACTTTTTGGCCATCATTTCATCCAATTTGTCAAAGAAGGCTGTTGTCTCACCTCCTAAATGTTTCCGTTAGTACTGCCTCCATGTTTGCGTCAAATGCTGCCTGCTCCGGTTAAGATCTGAACGAACAGCACAAGTAATCTTTGTAAACATTTCTTTCAAAAAGAATATGCACACATCACAGTAAGCTTTAGCAAGAGCACATATAGTGATCACAAGGAACACCTAATTCTTATAAGTAGAGAATCCAGTTTACAGCAGGAAGAGAAGAGCCTGAGAATAGATACAATGCATCCGCTGATGTTCTGTTTGAACGAACCACAAATGACCTTGCTATCAGGGTGTATCACAAGCCCACACATGTGGGTACACAATGGGCAGAACATGTTTAAATAAGTATAAGGATATAAGTGTAAGTTTATTTTCCAGATTCAACTGGAGGGTAGGTTTTTGGCAAACGCTCCCTGCACAGCTTGACTGTGTCCAGAAAACCCCTACAAGCAGTAGTAAGCGAGTGGTACAGGAAATCTTCAAGAGACACATAGAATAGTCACATTCAATAAAGAGAAACATTCACTATTTATGCGTACAGTCTAATAATCATTGCTCAAAATTTGATCAATAAAATCGAAAATCGAAACACTGAAATGGTCATACATATGCTGAGAAATAATAAAAGTAATAACCAAGCAAACATGCGGCATCTACTAGCAAAGACATAATATCACATTTCAACTAAATATTTCCGCAGCTCAGCTTTGGTATATCTTTTTGTATGTTTATACGTGTTTAGAACATGGGGCAGGTTATAGGACAACATTTGTAATTTATAATTAGTGCAAAAACAAGGCATATTCCACGTATTAATAGGTCTTCTGTGTATATTAGCACGACGCATGTCCAAAAATACCAGAGTAGAATAAAAATCGGCAGTGGATGCCGTTGAAAAATAAATGTTTTGTAACAACTTAAAGTTATACAAATTATTGACGCGGACAATGTTGTGTGCTTCTAAAGCATACTTGGAGGTAGTTGTATTATCAATATTGGCGATTATTCGAACAATTTTTCTTTGCAATACGAAAACCTTATCTACGTTTGTTTTGATCATTGTGGCCCACACTAAACTGCAGCAGTTAAGGTGAGAACGTACATGGCTTCACTTTGCTGTAAGTAATTTGACACAACAGCTGCCTTCCAAAAATGGGGCTCACTGCTGTGAACTTTCAGCATAATGCCCTCCAATGTCACATTTTCACATGAAATCTGCAGAATGTTTCTATTGTACATGAATGAAATGCAAGCTGTGATTCTATGGCGGAATGGAACTGAGCTAATGCCTACTAAACAATCTGCGTAAGTGTGAATAACAGCATCATTAACAGGACTACCCTGTTGCTTTGAAAGGGGTCACTCCATCTCAGTAACATCAAAAGTGGGTGGCGCGCATCACAGAGATGAGACAAAGTTCCAGATAACAGCCAGAATTATGTGGTATTGTTTATTGATCAAATATTGCTCAGTATGTTCTGTGAAGTTAACAATGCCACACAAAATAGCTAATTATAATGGCCGCCGGCAACTCAGTGCTGTGACATACCACTTCTAGCGACTGCCTTATAACACATGATCCTTGTGTAATACGCTACTGGCGCTTTCCTTTTGCAGCAAGCTGTTAAAGTATTAAAGTACTGCAATGCACTTGCAAAGCAGAGTTATTTCCCCGTAGTGGGATCAAGACCACATAATAAAAAGGACACGACAGGTACAGCATAGATAAAGTGTATTCTACGGTACTGTATAAGTGCTGAAGCTTCCTTCTTGGTACTGCTGAGTTATTTTCAGGCTGCCTAGTTCCTATTTCGTGATCTCACAAAGATTGTGGAATGATCCACACATTGCGACAAGAGTCGCCAAAGTTACATTCACATTCATTGGAACCACTTTATTTGTTTAACCTTTAATGACCGTGCATACAAATACAAAACAAATTATTTTATACCTAAATGTGCAAAAGACAGCGAGAATAAGCATAATCAACGAAAACAAAGGATATTTTGTAGAAACTCCTTTAGTAATATGGGGGAAGAGGTGGACTTCTACCCAAGCGACATATGGCTGCGTTTGGAATTTGTAGAGAGCCCTTTGCATATGTGTACTATAGGTGTACATTTCTTCACATTGTGTGTCCGAGGTCACTAGAGCAGGAGATCTTGCACCGGTCTGTCTCCTCTGACCATGCTTTCCGAAGAAAGCGAGTCCCATGTCTAACTTTTTTCCCATCCTGTGTTCCTGCTCTAAACCGACAAATGACACTTGCAGCCAGTCACTCAGTGTTGGCTCAAGACATTTAACAAGAAACTTCTTACTCAATGCCAAAAATCAGCAAGTAAAATTATTACCTTTTGGAATGCTGTATGCAGAACTCAACAATGAAGGGTTAAAGTGTCAAAGTAGCATAACCACACATATTTCACTACATCTTAGCATGTATATCAATATATATTACAGTACGAATGCTGTATTGCTCGTCTATAAATGCAGCTACCACTACATCTTGAACTAATGTTTGACTCTAGGTTCAAGGTGGCGATGCGATATGATATTTTGCTTCTTTGATTACCTACAAATCTCTGATAACAGCATTGCAGATATAGTTGCTATAGCCGGATTTCGCATTTGTTAAAGAAAAAATGTAAATGAAACGAACAAATACATCAAGAGAAGCAACTAAATGCTTAAACTAAGCCGCATAACAAAGAAAGGAGTCAGTTTATCAATGAAATATGCATGCATACTTGCAGGCAGACAGGCAAAACCTGTCTTCGAAATCCAGATTTTGAGCATGTGTCACAACTTTCGATTGCCTTTCTTGCTTTCACTTCTGCATCGACTTAAGGGCACCCTGGTGGCATTCACCTTCGCATGTTTTTGTACTTGTTTCTTAGGCACATATACCGTGAGAACTGTAATGAAATGAAAGCAATTGACTTTACATACCTAATCAACAGTTCAATGACTTCCAATTTTCAGCTTTTGAAAGAAGCTACAAACACAGTTAAGAAACTGCAAGCACAGTTAAGCATGGAGTTGCCCTAACCTTAGCTTTCTTTTTGCACTGCTTCCTTCATGTTCCAAAATGTACCAATAGAGCTATTTTAGCACTCCTTTCAACACAATATCTGAGAATTACTTTCAGTATTGGTGTTGGTCCCAACTTTAATGCATGAAAACGGCTACAGGTACAAAAATATATTTAACCAAATATATATTTAGCCGAGCATGCAATTAGTTTTACAAGCGGTGGCCGTATAGCTTACCAGATGCAGAGGTGCTGTTAACATCTTCATATTTAGTTAAGCTGCAAAGCTTTAAAACCACCACATCTCTACTCAATCACAAGCACACAGACCTGAACAGCTCCAAGCAAGGATGGTCATAAACTTTACAAAGTACTAAGGCTTTGGCAGCATGCTTAACGCAAAAAAATTATGGTGTGTTATGCGCCAAAACCTCGATCTGATTCAGAGGCATGACGTAGTGGGGCATTCCGGAAATTCGGGTTACCTGGGGTTCTTTAACGTACACCTAAACCTAAGTACACGGGTGTTCTTGCAATATGCCCCCATCGAAATGCAGCTGCCTTGGCCAGGATATGCTTAACATCTAAAAGTGCAAACGAAATCAAAGTAAATGTTATGAGAAAATGCTCTTACATGGCCAGGGTCCAATGTCTCCCTCAGTGTTGGGTACTGCTTTACGAGGCTCCTTGCAGCAACATTGCACACTTTATTTGGGTACCGAATGTTTAGAAAAGCATGCATCAACCTTCCACATAAAACAATACACAAAAAACAATATGCAACAGCACTGTAGCGAAACCTTTTCCATGAAATAATATGAAACAGTTGAACTGTGATTCATCAGATGGGAGAACTTAAGTAAACTGCGCCACGAAAGCATTAGGTGCGTGACGAGACCAAGGTTAAAGAATTGATCGGATGGATTTGACACAGGACAGGGGTAACTTTAATCATGTTTCCTGCAATAATCATGACCAGAGTTCACAAAATCTTAAAATACTTTCTCCAAACAAAACGTTATAAAAAGTTTTAATTATTAGTTCAAATTAGCTTATTACTAAAACATGCACACAAGCGAAAATTAGCCATGAATACAAACTTGAAGGAGCATCTGCTATAAGAATTTAGCAGGGAAGCTTATTAAGCTAGTTGTTGATCTATTATCGTGAGTGTAAAGCGCAAAGGTTAACGAGGACGTAGACACAAGCACTGACTACCAATGGAGGTTTTATTGCTGAATTCACACAATAGTGATATAGCTATCTGAAAAATAACTACTAAAAAGGAGCACAAAGGAGGCCATCAAGAGGCACACGAAGAAATGTAGAGTTGCGTAAAAAATGCTGGCCATAGGTTTGACTTCCCAGAAACTTGCGCTCTCTTTCTGACAAGGCAATGGATGGCTTGCTGATGCGTGCACTCTGTTCTTATGCCAATTCTGCTACTTCAAGTATAATATGGGTATGACCATCCCTGTGCTTGTGAATAACTGACATTCTTTCAAACCAAGGAGTGCAGCCACGCATGCTAGAATGATGTGCCAAAAAAACTTTCTCTGCCATTGCGCACATTATATGCATGTTCGCACAACCTCTCATGACGGCATCTGGCAGTCTGCCCCATATGATCAGAGCCGCATGAAAGAGAAATTTCGTATACAACCTTTTATGTGGAGTGAACATGCCAAATCTTACGCTTGACCTTGCAGATGCTTTTCTGAAAGCCCTATCAGAAGAACTAAAGTTTTTTCTGGGAGTCACGTGAACGGCCTGTATTTTCGATGCAATCTTACATTATTTTTGTGTCTCGATTCTCATTCTTTTTTGCCCACTCGTCTGCTTTTCTTGTTTGTATCTTCAGAAGTTCATCTTCTTCAGATAGCTCTTTCACTTGCTTGTGTAAATTCGGCACTTTGAATAATAAAATCTCAGTTGACAGTCGGCACTTCTGTCTATGTACTCGTTTACCTTTGTGGAGTACGCTATCTATAAGAACTGTAACCAGCAGCTAAAGAAGCTTTGTTCAACGTGCCATTCTAGCGCCCTCACCCACTCATTAACCGAAGACTCAGGGCAAGGAAACCACGGAGGATATTGTTCCATTGAACCATGGCATAAATTATGACTGAGAGTTAACCTTTCTGCAGCTTTCATGACTGTTTTTGTGAAGAAAGAGGAATGGAAGTAGACGAAATGCTGCTGGTGGTAACCGAACCCACAAATTTGACATGACGCATGCAACGCTGCACCAATTTATTCAGCCATGACTGTCTTTCCCTCCTGGTAGCCAAACCCCCATATTTCACATGAAATACGCAGCACTGTACGAATTCATCTAGCCACAACTGTCTTTCCATCCAATTACTTGGTAATTGTATACCCGCATAAAATGTAGCGCTGGGAGTGCTAGGATTCGTGTTGTTAGCCATAACGAAAAAAATGGGCGCAGGGCTGCAATGTCGACATTGCCATTGAATATATAAATTTCGAGGTCATGGGTGAACAGGAATTCAAAACTAGTCGACGATGTATGAGTGATAAAAAAATTTCGAACCAAAAATGTCATATAGACTGCTAAACACTTGAAAGGCACCAGACAATTTGGACATTGTTCTTTGCCCCTATGCAAAGCTTTAGGAAAACAATTTTGTTCCCCTTGGTTATCGAGAGTTTTGAAGCGGAACTACGCAGCAACTAAGTTATAATCATGAATTAGACAACAAAAATTTGTTTTGATTGTAGACACCCCCCACTTGCCTTAGTGACGTAACCGCATGAGAATGGAGGGCAATACCCTTTTTAATTAACATTGTGCTTAACATTCATATTGCAATACAAGGGTGGGAAAAATGAGTTACCGAACATTATTAAGACATTTACTGTGGAATGAATTCTCATTACATACATTCTATCCCAACTTTACACCTATCCCAACTGATGCATGAGTCGACTCACTCAGACTGATCTCGAAAACGAGTCTCAGCGAGTCCGACTGAGTCGAGTTTCTGTAGGTCTTAGCCCGAATGGACCCGGCTGAATAGAGGTTTGGTGAGTGGGAGTGAGTTCTCATTATTTTGCTGACCTATGCATCCAAGTAACTGTTGTGACTAACATTGTCTGAGATGACGAATTGTAGGCAATCCATTTAATTTTCTTTTGAAGATTGTCAGGCCCGTCTCCTGCTGTGATATTTCAGAGGTGTGCAGCAATGTCAATGGGCATCGGAGGCAGTCTGTACGTTGACAATTCCTTGTACTGTCCTTTGACTGCATTCTCCTGTTGAACTGCACTACCAGACAGCCTTAAAACGAGAAGTATTCATTGAAATGAACAACAAAGTCCAGTGCTAGAAAAACAAAAGATATGGTATCACAGACTACCACTCCACATGCTCAAATTTACCTACTATACTGAGTGACGAGCTAAGAATACAGGAAGGGCTCTTGATAAATACGGGCACATTTGTCATGGCAAATGGAGCCCATCAAGGATAATGATGTACGAACAGCGAAAATCACTGACTGAGACAACTGACTCGTTACAGCATGAATGGGCTGTTATAACCAAATTTAAAGAGAAATTTTACCACCCCCTATACAGATACCTCCTTACCAACAAACCATGACCCCTCTCCCCCTTTTCGCATTGGTACCATGCACAAGGAAGGCGCATTACTGGTTCCTTCACAGACATTGGTACCATGAGCAAAAAGCTCCCCCATTAAGGTGAAAAAACAACCATAGTGTCGCACCTGCAAACATTCCTTCTCAGGAAAACTTGTTGCTAGCTACATCGTCTACAGAGGTATTACTTTGTGAAGGACAAATACTGGGCCATAAAGTGCCAAGTCCAGACTAGCATTGTCTTGGGACCAGAAACCGAGAGCAAAAGCAGGTCAGATAAAGGCCAAGGATGATTTGATAGAATAAAAATATACTAGAACATTCTGGTTCTCAAATACACAAACTAAACTGCTTGTGTCTATCCAAACATTATTAACTCCCTATCACATTTTTGGTGGCTTACGAATGAATATTTCAATGAATGTATTTTTTTCTGATAACTACTTGGTGCCTTTGCTTATAAGCTTTTTTTGGGAAACATGGCCATTATCTCAAAGAGGAAGTAAACTTTTCCCTCAGCATTACTAAATCTGAGCTACTCAGATAGATACAAATGTAAAGGTCGGATAAGACTTTGAAAGGTGATATGGAAGGATTGAGGAGTCACGAACATGATTGTGCTTCTTAAGCTCTTCATATATCAGTTATATTTGGGCTGTCTAGATTGCATAATTTTGTTAAATGTATTGAAGCTTTTTGTTTTTGTTTTCATAAATACACCTCATTTGTCATATCAATTAGTAGCAGAGCATTCCAATATATAACAAGGACAGTGGTATGCTATAAAAGTGGAACTAGGACTATATAAATACATAAAAATGTTAGGGAGTAAAAACTTTATTTTTACGTAGTGGAATTGCCCCTATGGCATGCATTTATTTGTTTACTGAATTCGCATGAGCTTATTCCACAAAGTTAAGATGCAACCAAGGGCAGAAAAAGCTTTAGTACAGGAATGAGTGTCACTTGCTACTACTTTATTGAAAGCAAACAGGATCATATTTGCAGCCGAAAGTGGCCATGTCTGCACATATATTAGCACGCAATACTCAAACAAGTTTGCATTATTATTCAGTCATACAGTGCAGAAACTATCGTTCAGTTCAGTTCAAGCCACAGATGTATCACTGACATAGACGTCACATTTCATGTTGATTAGACAGGCCTCCATTAATTCCCATGACAGAGAATCTTTGCTTTTACCAATAGTGCGGATATGGAAAAGATATGGCTCACACGTGCGGGAATTGCAGTGCATAGCCAAATGTGCATTAATCTTATTCCTGACAGACAGCTCATGTTCCCTTGCCAAATCGTTGATGCAACAGCCTGTCTGCCTGATATGCACCCTGCCGCAATTAAGTGGAATTTCGTACGCCATACCGACCGCGCAAGTCACATATGGCGGTGTATGATTTTTACCACAAAGGGCCAGCTTCTGTGGGTCTGAGATGCGTGGGGACAGGCCAGTAAGCTTCCGTGGAGCCAAGAAAATAATAGGTACTTTTTGCCTGCTGCCCACTTTCTTTGAATCGTGGGCCACCTCATGCATGTATGGAGCAACATGCAGCCTTTTCTCCACTAGTGGCTTGGCAAGGGCCATCCAAGCGTTCTCTTTGGCGGTGACGCTCCCCTCCTTAAATCATGGGTTTATGGCACTGCAATATTTCTATCTAAGTTATTAATGAGGCAATTTGCACATTTTTGCAATAGAATGCTCCCAAGAGGGCAGCTCACAACTGCCAGCGTATAATTAAGTTAGCTATGTGGCCTGGTGAGGGGCTCCTTAAAGTACTGCTCAAATACCGGTATTATAGCTTTCCAGTATACGACACGTTTTAATGTTATACAGCGTTAATGCACGAATACAGGTTGAATAAGATCGGGTGCATACGGTTTTTTTGGTGCCTTTGATGCTTCGGAGTGGCTTGGGGAGGCAACCAAGTTATTCAATGCTCCATCGCACACTCTCGTGCTTCCACTCACGTTGACGTAGCACTGGAACCGGTCGTTGGCAGATCTGAAAGCACATCTAGATGGTTTATCTATAGTTTTGCACATTAGGGGTGAAGCAATGGACACTGAACAGGCATTGATTAATTAAAGAGCCTTTTTTATGGTTGCTGTACTGTCCCAAACAGGTTTGTTATTTAAATCCATCACAGCACGCACGGCGCTAATCCTGCTGCTCATATGTGAGCTAAGTACAGGACGCATTAGGCTAACAAGGCTAAGGTTATTTAAGCAATGTCAGCAAGCCTCAGTGTATAAGAACAGATGATTTCACAAAGTTAGAGCAATATTGCTGATTGCACAAGGTTTTCATAGTCCTATTGCTGAAAATGCCAGCAATTTTATTCCCTGTGTTGGTTCAACTTAATTTCATTGCTGCGTGATTGTTGCAGCGCATAAATGACCACAAAAATTGAACAGGCAAACAATACGTCCGTTTTCCTCATCTTGCCTGTTTTGTTAGTTCAACGCTGCAGAAATTTGCAGAATATGGCATACTACGACCAGTTATGCTAAGTAAAGCACCATTACATTGACTGACGCTGTTACTACTCCTTCTACCAGATAAGTTAGCGATTACACACCTGACCTCAATATCAGTAGTAAACCAACTGCACACGTTTTGAGAAGATGGAAGTCCTGAAAAGGCTAGTTTCCTTGTGGCTTCTCGACACGGCAGTAATTATAGTTGAGCAACGTTGTGTTCGTACGGGCAAGTATGCGCTACACTTCTCAATTTAAGGTCAAGTGCATTGGCTGCGACGAAACAAATACTAGTAGTTGGCAGCACAATGAAGTGACACAGAGCAATTTCGTACCACTCGATCTGTCAGTTCAACGCGCAGCAACCGAACCCTTATTAATCGTGCTCGACATTTCCGCTACACATACTGCTGCTAATTTGCCCATATGAACCAAACAATGACCAAATCCTCTTTGCGTTCTATAACGCGCAGTACATCTATGCTCACCTGTATTAGAAGATCGTTGCCTGTCATCAGGTACGCGAACCCTCTCGTCCGCAGGCCTTCGTGGAGATCGACGAGTTTCCGGGCGCCTGTGAGCTTCACGATTTTCTATGATGGCCCCTGCGAAACGAGGCAAGCCGCTTCTTCCGCATCAGTCGGCGAGCGTTCAGTTGAAGCCGGATCGGATGATATGCTGCCACCGCTGTCAGGTTTCACAGGCGCAACGCAAGCAAGAGGCAAACCGCTTCTTCCGCATCAGTCGGCGTGCGTTCAGTTGAAGGCGAATCGGACGACGTGCTGCTACCGTTGTCAGGTTTCACAGGGCGCAACGCAAGCAAGAGAAGAATGACACTCGCGTTTAGATACACGTTTACCGCCGTAGATTGCAAGGTGCCGTCAGAGCCATTGCCGCGCTTCTCATAGTTGCGAATCCAAAGTCGAAGTAAATACGAAAGCCATAAGTCATGTGATGGGTACTGAATATTCCTCTCCGCGCTTTCGAAGAAGATTTTTCGCTCACCGCTGCACTATCCTTGGTCAAATTTGGCAGAACGACCACATTTTGGCGACTACTTCGTTTAGTATAACACTCAGCAAAGTTAATTGCCTGATTTGTTTTAAATGCAAACTTACCGGCACTTATGAGAATGCGAGCTGCTGCCGCGACGGTGCAAGCACAAACTTGTATCGCCGCCTGCCGTCAGCTGCAGAAATCAGCATTTCAGGGAGCGCTGCCGCGTGTTGCCTGCTCCTCGAACAGGCGACTGTCCTCCATAAGACGCTGCTTTTTAAAGCTGACGGCAGGCGGCGACACAAGTTTATGCTTGCGCTGTCGCGGCAGTTCTTTGCATCCTCATGGGCACAGGCAAATTTGCGTTTTTTTTTTCTTAAAAACAAGGCACTTAGCTGTGCCCAGTGTAAAGTCGACGCCAAAATGCGATCGCTCTACAAAATTTGAGCAAGAACAGAGCACCGGTTTGCACGTGTTTTGCACAGGGGTTTGCAGAACGGTGCACAAAATTTGCACATTCCATTGTGGCCGCAATGATTGTATAAACAGATCACAAAATTTTTAGATTCTAAATCTAAAACATTGACAGACCACCACAACCAACAGAAGCCTACGTATGAGGCAATACCCCTCTAAAGGGCACTGCATCACAGAAGTGGCGCCTTTTCGGACTTTTGCCTCAGATTTTGGCTTCTAAAATTTGAGAAGGAAACGAAGGCTGGGAGGTTTACCTCCTATTCAGAGAAGTTGTAGGCATGCTTTCATCTGAGCTTCCCTCAGAGTCTCTTGTTTATATGGAGGTGAAAATTCAAGAATTTCTCCGTTCATTCGTTACCCGCTACCCAGAAGCCCGCATAATCCCTAAATTACCTTACCTTGTGCACTACCCACGCATGATCTCTCTTTTCGGACCACTCAAACAAATCTGGCTTGTGAAGTTCGAGGCTAATCACCAGTACTTTAAGAATGCTGCATCAACGATGAAAATCTTCAAAAACATATGTAAAACACTTGCAGAGCTTCATCAACATTCGCAAAGCTATGAAATTCCGTGAAATTGTCTTCAACCAAGGCCACACCATGTCATGCCTGAAAGCTGTGCGAAGATCTGTTTTACATGCGTGCATGCAGGTAACGTATGGCCGGCAAAGTCAGTCTCTATGCCGCAAATGGCATACCATGTGGGAGATGTGCTTTTAATGGCCAAGGGAGACGAAATTGACTTATGGGGTTTTATGTGCAAAAGCCACTTTCCGATTATGAGGCACGTTGTAGTGTAGGACTCCGGACATTTGGACCACCTGGGGTTCTTTAATGTGCACCTAAATCTAAGTAAACGGGTGCTTTCGCATTTCGCCGCCATCGAAATGCAGCCGAAATGATCCCGCGAACTCGTGCTCAGCATCCCAACGCCATAGCCACTGAGCAACCATGGCGGGTAAGGGAGAGGACCCAATATCTGCACAGATTGCAGGTATTCTTGCGGCTCAGGATGAGGTTCTGTTCTTGTTAGACAAGATGGGACTTGTTGAATTCAGGAGACATCGATAAGCATTTAAGGTATGTAAACGCAATGTAGTCTGTGCGGCGCAGCCAGGAGATGAGGTATTACCAGAGTTCCTAGATCTTTATCTGGAAGGGGAAGTCGTACCCAGATGTGAATTATTGTTGTTTCATTTATTATAGTAATATTTGTCATTAACTCTACGGGGTGCAATTGACAGTTCGTGTTGTGTTGACATTGTGTGTATATTCGTGCTATATCTTTTTCTTTTTTTCCCATTATGTGCATGGTCAATCAGTATTCATACACTCCCTCCCCCTTTCGGTATCTTTATATACAAAATATATATCAATGTAGAGTGTGTTGCATATATATACCAACCAGTGTTATCACTTTTGAGTTTGGCGTTGTGTCATCCTGCTTCTATTATTTCTTACTGAATAATTAAAAACAATTTGCATTTCTTGCTATGCTGATTATGCAGTAATGCAGCACTGCATGAAACGTATTTTACTTCTTGCGGCTGTAGAGTTAAACTCAGGTAGTTACACAATATGCTGTTTTCTTTGGTATAGTCAATCAGTTATTTGATAGTTAACCGACGAATCCTCATTCGTTGCAACCTATAACATCATATATGCCTTTCACTGACTCCCTTCAAGCAGCATGGGAGTCCTCCATTCCATGCGTCGTTCCTGGCGTCGTTTTGTGGCTACCGTTGGAAAAAAGGTAGTCAGCGACTGAAAAAAGAGAGTCGAGGTAGTCGTGACTCTCTTTTGACTCTTCTTTTTTAAGAGTGTATTTGGGTGGTGCACCGTTTTCAATGATCATCATGCAGGTTGCAGGCTGACTAATTTAAAAGTTCCAGCTGGTCAGCTTACGTGCTGGAGTCTTCGGCTCCAATAGTCCGACTTCACGGTTGTCTACAAATCAGGGAAACGACACACTGACGTCGACTGCCTTTCTTGGTCTCCTCTTCAGACTGCAGTGCACTACGATGATGATGCGGCTTTTCTTTGCGTGCTAGATACTGTCGCCATTCCCCGCCACCAACGCGAGGACGCAGAACTGGTTCCTCTTTTCGATTACTTAGAGGGAAAAACAAGCAGCGTGCCGAGGTTATTCGCGAGAGGGCTGCCTTCGTTTTGCTTGCGCCACGACTTTCTCTATAAAAAGAACTTTTCACCTACTGGCAGCAGCTACCTACTCGTCATTCCCGCATCTCTTTGTGACAAAGTCCTACATGCCTGCCACAACGAGACGACCGCTGGTCACTTGGGCTACACCCGCACATTGGCAAGAATTAGGCTAACGTACTATTGGCCAAGATACTTAGAATAAAAAGATCTGAACACCAACCAAAATGGTTTAAAATAATTATTTACGTTTCGGCTCCCCCACGGGAGCTTTGTTCACAATGAAACAAGCGGAAGCGCTGGCGCCCCTGTTTATGTGTGTCTCAAAACATGACTAAGGCACCTGGCATACACGGGCGGCAGATTGCCTTCGTTGCGATGAAGAGTGTGTGCCGTGGTTTGGATGATTAGGGACTCAATATAAAGACGCGAAGAATGATGTCGTTCCTTGGCAATCACCTGAGATTTCCCCCAGTTAATCTTATGTGATGTGGCTGCACAGTGTTTGGCCAAGGCATTCGATGCAACGTGTCGTTTACGGACGTCATTCATGTGCTGCTTAAGGCTTGTCTTGAAGTTACCCATTTCACCGACGTAGACTTACCGACAGTCCGCACATGGAATGACATACACTATGCCTGGGAACTTGTCCTTTTCTAAAGGGTCTTTCACATGCACGAGCTCTAGTCCCTAATCATCCAAACCACGGCGCAAACTCTTAATCGCAACAAATGCAATCTGCCGCCCGTGTATGCCAGGTGCCTTGGTCATGTTTTGAGACACACATAAACAGGGGTGCCAGCTCTGCCGGTTCTTTCATTGTGAACAAGGTTCCCGTGGAGGAGCCGAAACGTAAATAACTGTTTTAAGAGGAAGTGGTCTGAGCACCGACCAAAATGGTTTAAGTATGCATTATCCCGACCAGACGGGCTTCCGTCATACTCTCAACTTCATTTATTGGCCAAGATTTGCGTCGATCGTGAAACGTTAGATACATACCTGGCTGGATTGCCAGCGCCGCAAATGCCTACCCGACAAGCAAGCTGGACTGCTGCATCCTGTTCAGGCACCGCAAGCGCCGTTCGAACAAATTGTCATGGAACTGTTAGGTCCGTTTCCACTGTCTACTGCCGGAAATAGATGGATAATCGTCGTCAGAAATTACCTTACTCGATACGCCGAAACAGGTGCTATCCAACGTGGGACAGTAGCCGAGGCATGGCATGGCAAGAACTTTATTTTGGTCCACAGAAACTAGGACCCCAGCGCACAAGCCTCCAGGCTAAGTCGGTGGCTCCGCCCACGTAGGCGCCGGTAAGCCAAAGGCTTTCCCGATGTCGTGAGCTCTCCGGACGACCAGGAGTTGATCTTAGATGACTTCGCTGGATATGCGCAGACTCCAGTCCTTCTCACTGTTGAGATCCGAAGCCCTTTGGTCAGGGCACAGCCAGAACATATGATCAAATAGACACGGAGTGTGTCCACAACTTTTACGTTCCGCGGGAAAGTTCTGGTCAATTTTTTTAAGCGCAAAAGGTGTGGGATAAGATTTAGTTTGAATCATTCTTAATGGGACTGCCTGAGCTCGGTTGAGCTTCTGATTGGGGGGAGGAAAAAACCTCCTGCCGTCCCTATAGTGTGAGGTGATGTCGTGAAAAGTAGTAAGTGGGTCTTTGTAGGAGCCGCAGTCATCCTAGAGCAGTTCCTGATCTGATGCGTGGCATGTGAGAGCTTGCTCGTTAGCATTGCAGCCATTGGGGCTGACCGAGTGGCCCTGATGAGCCGGAAACCAGACTAGGTGTGAGCTATCCAGTTGCTCGAAATGATGAGTATTAAGACTGTGTATAAATAACTTGTGTGCTTCCATTGAGACGAAGCCGGCTGAATAATTCCTAATAGCTGTACGGGAATCGGAGAAAATCATGGAGCCTCTCCTCATTGTAATTGCAAGTGCTATGCTTGCTTCTTTGGTGGCATGAATGGAGCTCGTTCTTAGTGACGCCGCGCTTATTAATATACCGCTCTCGACCACGGGAATAGCGTAGCGGTTGCCCGATCCATAACTAGTTGCATCAACAAAAAGAGCTGAGCTTTGTTGTTGGTGCAGTTTACCCAGAATGCATTTGGCCCTGGCGTCCCTTCTGCCCCTGTTGTGGGCAGGATGAATAATTCTAGGTATGGGGTCTACAACTAATTGTGTCTCCACCTCCTTGGGTATCTTGAACTTAGAGACGTCTCCTCCTCAAGGCAGTATTCCGGCTTCATCTAGAATTTTGCACCCTGGCTAAGTGTTGGAGAGTCTTGTAATTTGTGGCATGGAATGTCCCTCAATGAGCTCATCTATAGTGTTATGAAATCCTAACTTGATGAGGAGTTCGGTACTCTTTCCGTGCGGGAGTCCCAGAGCCCTTTTGAGTTCCGATCGTGCAAGTGCGTTGAGCTTAACCTTCTCTCCTTTCCCCCCGTTCAGGTATGACACAATGTGCGTCGCACGACTGATGAAAAATGCCTGATATGCTCTGATATGCTCCTTTAGGCCTGCATTTCGATTTGAGACCCTGCCCAGGAGCCTTAAACTACTGTTGGCCTGACCTGTGAGACAGTTCAGGGCCGTAGCATTACAGCTCCTTGCGTCAATGAGAAGACCCAAAATTTGAATTGTCTCTGCTCTGGGTATGACCCGTCCTGTGTTGTCTGTGATTTTAATTGTCCGAAGCAGCGCGATTTTTCATCGAAGCCGTCGTCCTAAGGCATGGCGCTCCCGCGGTGGTCATAACAGACAGAGCGTCTGCGTTCACGGCTGTACTTCTGGACACCGTTTTGCGACTAAGTGATACCACTCACCGAAAGGCCACGGCTTATCATCCTCAAACGCATGGGCTGACGGAACGTTTCAATAAGACTCTGGCCGACATGATGAGTATGTACATCGAAGTCGACCTCAAGAACTGGGACTAAATTTTACCATATGCTACATTTGCGTATAACACGGCTCGCCAAGAGACAGCACGCGTGACGCCTTTCAACCTCTCTTACGGCCGGGAAGTTACAACAATGTTGGGCGCAATACTGCCACACATGTGCGGTGACAACGAAACTGGAGCCGTGGAGATTACGCAACGTGCAGAGGAAACGCGGCAGCTTGCGCGTTTGCGAATCCAAGAACAACAGGAATACGACGCCCGACACTACAATATTCGGCACAGACCCGTCACATACAACGTCGGTGACCAGGTGTGGGTCTGTACTCCGATTCGTCGGCGGGTGCTGTCTGAAAAGCTCCTGCCAAGATACTACCACACGTATACAGTTCTGCGCCGCATCAGCGAATTGTGAATTATGAAGTTGTCCCCCACAGCCATAACTGCTCCAAACGCTGGCGGCATCTGCTCGAGGTTGTGCACATGCTTCGTATGAAGCCATACCTTTCCTCATGACCTCAACTTTGCACCGTCTGTGCACAGCCTTCGGACGTTGGTGCATCGGGACGACGCCTTTTCTTTTTTCAAAGGAGGGACAAATGCCACATCCTATATGGTAGCCGTGGGTGTGCCAGGCGATGAAAACGACGCTGAAGTACTATGCGAGTAGAAAAAGAGACAATGACGTCGCGTTGACTGCTCTGATAAAGTGCTTCCATACGTTCTCTACACCGGCTTTGCCGTCTCCTGCTAGGCTGTGACAATATATAGACAAACGGTTGCAGCGCTTACCGGTTAGGTTTACAGCGTGAGCCCAGTTTGTTCGTCCTCTTCTTTTCTGGAGTGACGGCGCCCGCGCGCCTCGTTCAAACAAACATATGCCAGACGCGTGTAGCATAATCGCCCAGCGGCCAATGGTTTGCGGATGGTATCACGTCGATAGCTCTTGCCTCGTGGCACAGGACTACAGGATGTCCGCGATAACTTTTGAAAGAAATGTCCGGCCATGGTCTGTTAGAAGTGGTCGCGGAGCTCCATGTAGTAAAATCGTGTGACCTAGAAGAAAATCGGCGACATCTGTGGCGCAGCTTGTAGGAAGCGCTCGGGTGGTGGCGTAGCGCGTGGCGTAATCCGTGGCCACGTCGATCGACCTGTTCCCAGAGGTAGAAGGAGGAAAAGGGCCAAGAAATCAAACCAACCCGAAAGAATTCTACCGCGGGAATGTCGAGTGGCTGAAGGTACCCAGCGGGGAGCGTCGATGCTGCTTTGCGTCACTGCCATTTCTCACACGCAGCTACGTATCTTCGAACGGAGCGAGTAAGCCTTGGCCAAAAGAAGAGTCGGCGGATCTGGTCGTAGTACGTGACACATCCAGGTGACCAGCAGTGGGGAGGTCGTGAAGTTCGTGGAGAACAGCCGAGCAAATGTGTTTAGGGATCAAAAAGAGTAATACAGAGCCGTCGGGGTGAACATTGTGGCGGCAGAGTACGCCATCTTGAAATGTGAATAAGCGAAGGGAACTGTGGGCAAGTGACGATTACAGGCGGTCAATGATGATACGCAAAGACGGGTCACGGCGCTGCTCGTCGGCGACATGGAGCAGTGGAAAAGCGGAGAGAACACAGACGTCGGTGTCAGTATCAGACATAGAGGTCGCGTCTTCGACTGTGTAGCGAGAGGCAATCTGCGTCCTGGTATTGGCGTCCCGACTTGTAAGTCAATGTGTAGGGATATTCTTGTAGTCGGAAGGCCCGAAGACCGAGCAAACCAGTAGAATCCTTGAGCGACGAAAGCGAACAGAGCGAATGATGGTCTGTGGTTACATAGAAGGGCTTGCCGCATAAATATGGGCGGAACATTGAAACAGACCAGACGAGAGCAAGACATTCGAGCTCGGTAATCGAATAGTTGCGCAGCTGTCAGGAGCCGGCTAGCGTAGGCTATAACGCGGTCGTGTCCGTGTTGGCGTTGCGATAAGACGGCACCAATCCCTAACCACTGGCATCGGTTCGGACCTCTGTAGGTGTGGACGTGTCAAAGTGGGCCAAGACCAGTGGATTGGTGAGAATCATGATGAGGCGCGAAAATGCGGCAGCCTGAGGGGAACCCCACGTAAAAGGCGCGTCTTTCTTCAGAAGTTCAGTGAGTAGTCGAGCGATTGCCGCGAAATCTTTAATGAACCCTCAGAAATAAGAACACAGCCCCCCAAAAATCCAGACGTCTTTGACAGACCAAGGTAGAGGAAAAGCCGTTACTGCTCGAACCTTCTCCGGGTCGCGTTGTACTCCAGAAGCATCGACGACATGGCCTAGCACTGTAACCTGTCGACGCCCGAAGTGGCACGTCCAGTAGGTTAATGGCAGCCCAGCCTTGCGGAAAGCGTCAAAGATAGCTGCGACGCGCTCAAGGTGCGCCTGAAATGTAAGAGAAAACGCACGGACGTCGGTGAGGTAACAAAGGAAAGTTGACCATTTGAAACCTTGAAGCAGAGTGTCGATCATCCGTACGAACGTGGCAGGGGCACTGCATAAACCGAACGGCATAACCGTGAATTCGTAGAGGCCGTCTGCAGTGACGAAAGCTATTTTTTCCTGGTCTTGCTCATCGACGGAAATCTGCACATAACCCGATCGAAGGTCGACGGTCGAGAAGTATTTGGCACCGTGAAGACAATCAAGCGCGTGGCTGATTCATGGTAAAGGGTAAACGTCCTTTTTAGTACTTCGGTTTGGGTGGCGGCAGCCAACGCAGAAACGCCATGTGCCATCTTTCTTTTTGACGAGCACGTCTGGCGACGCCCAAGGGCTCTACGAGGGTTCAAGAATGCCTCTGTTTACTTAATCTTGTTTACTTCCTGCTGAATAACTTCCAGCTCTTCCGCGGACACACGATACGGTCGGCGGTAAGTAGGAACAGAAACACCAGTGTTGATCGGATGCATAACAAGGAACGTCTGACCAAGTGGTCGATTAGCAATATCAAAGAAGTCGCGGTAGGAAAGCAAAAGGCGATATAGGGCGGCTGCTTCGTCAGGTGCTAGGTCTGGAGTGACCATGGGACGTAATGGGCCGTCGATGTTAAAGGCATCGTGCGGGTATCCAGGAGGATCTGTAGACGCATCAGCTGCTAAAGCAGGGGCGCGGTCATCTGTCACTGACGGAAGCGTGGCCACAGCTATGCCTTCAGGTAACACTTGCTTCGTCAACCAAAATTGATAACGGCGAGACACATCCGATTAGCGGCAAGGGTTACAACTGAGTGTCACACAGATGTCGCGCACCAAGAGGAAATCAGGAATAGGTGCGACGGCAAAGTCGCCATCAGGCACGATTGCAGTTGAGGCCAATTCGACGATGGTGAGGGCTTTGAGGTAAGCGAACAAACGCTGTAGTGCAGAGGGTGTTCGGTTGTTCGGGGCGAACGTCTGAAAGAAGAGGAAGCTCGAGGCACAGCTTACCGGTGGAACAGGCGATGAGGGCAGAATGCGTCGTCAGAAAGTCGAGCCCGAAGATTAGGTCATGAGGGTAACTGGTCAGCGCGGTGAAGAAGAAGAAGAAACCTTATTAAGGAATAGTCCGGCAGTTTTTGCTGTGGTGGCCTCAGGTGGCGGCTCGAAGTCCTTGGACTCGGGCGGCATCTTCGGCCTGCCGGATGGCCCAGAGCTGGTCTGCCAGCTCTCAACTTTTGATAGCCGCCTCCCAGCGGCGGCGACGCCTACGGAGAAGGTCCCCGGCGGCTCCCGCTTCCGCGGCGGCGTAGGGAAGAAGCGAGCTCTAGCCTTCCCGTACTCTGGCAACGGCCGCGATTATGGACGCGTCGTGAATGCAGCTGGTTTGATTACAGTTGTTGCCGGCACATTCCCAGAGCATGTGTCGCAGCGTCGCTCTTTATCCGCAAGTTTTACACGCGTCTGTTGGATATAAACGCGGACAGCATTGGTGTAAGATAGCGGGGCTAGGGTAGGTATGTGTCTGGAGCAAGCGTATAGTTACGGCCTCGTTCCTGTTCAATTTATCGTGCGTTGGCACGAATGTGCGTCTTTCGAGTCTGTAGTTTGGGTGAGGTCTCTGAACGTGGTTAGGCGATCGCCCCATGCCCAATGGTTCTTGTTGCTGTATTTCTGTTGTAGCGTCCCGATCCGGCAGATCCGAAGCCCCGCTCTCGGGGCGGAGGCGGCGGCCACATAATGAGCGGCGGCTCCGCGTGTGAGACTTTGAGCCGTGGCGTGGGCCGCCTCGTTGCCTGCGAGCGGAACATCGGTGTGTGCCGGGGTCCAGAGGAGGAAGAACGTTGAATTTCGGGGTTGCGACGGTGATGACGAGTCGCCGTCGTCAGAAATTTGGAGTATGCGGGTCGCTTCCCGCGAGACAAGACCGCGCGCGATGCCGCAGATTGCCGCCTGCGAGTCGCTGATCACGATCGCAGCGTTCGGCACCGCAACGAGTGCTAGGGCTATCGCGGCTTCTTCGGCCGCCTCCGTGTGTCCCGTGGTCACCGTGGCGCTCGCGAGGCACTTACCCGTGCGGTCTACAACCGCGATCGCATCTGCGCTTCTCCTTCCTCCATATCGCGCAGCGTCTACGTACACCACCTCATTGCGGTTACGAAACTACTTCTGAAGGTCACTTGCTCGTTTGTTGCGTCTCCCGGCGTGGTGCGTTGGGTGTATTTCTTGGGAAGCGGCGGGATGATCAGGCGGTCGCGAACCGAGGCGGGAACCGCCGTCTTTTCTCCATGCTGAGTGTGGTACGTGATGCCGAGCGACTCGAGGATTCATCGACCTGCCTTTGACCTCGATAATCGTTCGTACTGTGCAACGTCATGCGCCTCGATGAACTCGTCGAGTTGTGAACTCCGAGCTCTAGAAACTTCTCGGTGCTCGCGTTGAGTGGAACGCCGAACGCCCTCTTGAAAGCCTTTCGGATCATGCACTCGACTTAGTTTTTTTTTTCGGACCCGATCCACTTCAGATAGGGGGCAACATACGTCATGCGGCTTATCGCGCACGCCTGCACGAGCCGGATCGCGCACTCTTCACGCATGCCATTGCGCTTATGCGTGATTAGACGCAAGAGTCGGATCGTGTCATCTACCGAACGACGAAGTATTCGCACCGTCTCTCCGTTATGGCCCTTTCCCTGCAGGCGTAACCCTAGGATTCTAATTTTCTCTACGTGCGGTACGGGAGTACCATCTGCCAATGTAATGCGTATTTTGGAGTACTCCCGTTCTCCTTCACGCAGTGTTTTACGACCTCTCCTTGTATGTTAGTAGAGTAAGAGTTGGGACTTGGTAGCCGAGCACTCGAGGCCCGTGGCACGCAAGTAATTCTGAATCGCATCTAGCGTTCTAGCTTCTAGCGTTCTAGCCTGTAGCGTTCGCTCGACGTGACCGTCATATACTCCCCCGGGAACCCAGAGGGTGATCTCATCCGCGTAGAGACTGTGATGTAATGTTTCTACATCTGTTAATTTCTCGGGTAGACCGAGAAGAACTAAATTAGAGTAATGGTGATGTGACGGACCCTTGCAGCGTACCGCGCGGACCCGTCTCAAATTCCGGCGATTCCTCGTCGCCGACGACGACGCATGCCAGCCTGCCCGCGAGGAAATCTCTAACCTAATTATACCTTCCTTGGCCTAGTCCTAATGTTCTAATTGTTTTTAAGATCGCTTCTTGTTTAACGTTGTCAAAAGCCTTTTTAATATCTCAGCCTAGAATTGCACTAGTGGAGCTGGTAGTGTCGTCTACGATCTGGTGTTTAAGCAGAAGCAATGCGTCCTGTGTGGGGAGGTTGCGGCGGAATGCTAGCATGGTGTGCGGGAACGCGTCATGATGTTCGAGAAAGTCGGTCACGCGGGTGAGAACTGCGTGTTCCATGACTTTGCCGACGCAAGACGTAAGCGAAATCGGTCTAAGATTGTCGAGCGTAACTTGCTTGCCAGGTTTAGGAATCATGATAACGCGAGCTCGTTTCCACGCTTCGGGAAGGGAACCCCCTCGCCAGCACTCATTGACGTAAGCCACGAGTCGGGAGATTGACTCGTCGTCTAGGTTGCGGAGAGCCTTGTTGGTAACCCGGACCGGGCCAGGCGCCGATCGAGGGTTTAGTTCGAACAGGACCATCCTAATTTCCGATTCGCTAAGCTCCGTGTCCAGTTTCTCGTTTGCGGAGCCCTCGTATTGGGCGTGCTGGATGCGTTCGGTCATGTTAAAGCAACGGTCACGTATTGCGTCGAGGAAGTTATCGCCTTCAAAATCTCTTACTAGTCTGCGAGTCTTGTGGCCTTGAGAGGCCCGAGTCTCCTCCGGATCTAATAGGTGTCTAAAAAGGCACAAAGCGCTCGCCCTGGGCATCTGCCTCTCGAGGCCGTTGCACGTGTCCTCCCATTGTGCCCTGCATACCTGGAGGGCGTGTTCTTCGATCCCACTGTCTAATTGTGCTATGCGTTTGCGCAACGCCTTATTATGTCTTTGGCATTTCCATCTCTTCAGGAGCGCTCGCTTTGCTTCCCAGACGTGTAGGAGCCTGCTGTCAATTATTTCGAGGTTCGCCTCTGGCGGAACGTCGCTCGTTGCTGCGCCTACGTCCCTTCTGAGCGTCCCGATCCACTAGTCTATGTCCGTAATCGGCTCGTCACCTCGCCCCGCTTCTTCTCGCTTCTTGCGGAACGTGTCCCACTTCACGAGTTTGAGCTTACGCTACGTACGGATTAGTATCACGACCGCTCTCACCCGTGCCTATCGTGATCTCGATTAGCGCGTGGTCGATCCAGAAATCTTCCTGCGTATCTTGCCTGTGCGCTGTTGCTACATTCTAAACGAACATTCCAAAAGGTCTGGTAACGCATGGGCACTCACGCTGTTCTCTTTGCGTGTAGGATCGGCGTGATTCCCGATGAAGCCTTTGGTCTTGCGAGTCTTCCCAAAGATGTTTGACCTTGGATGTTTCTCGGGTGTAGCCCTAGGCGCCGTGGGGCGCGTTAAAGTCGCCCGCAACAAGTAGAAGCTCGCCGCCGGAAGCCGCGCGCATGTGCAGCAGTAGGTCGCCGAATCTGTGCTGCAGCGTGGGTTTACTGTACAGGTTAAGGACAAAGAGCCTTCGGCCGCTTTTAGGAATTTTTTCTACGAACAGGTGAGGTATCTTTACGCAGGCAAGTTCTCGCTACGCCACAGAGACGTTACGTCGAACGAGCACGGCGGCGACCGGCGACAGGCGTGGCGGGGGAGGCGACCGGCGTGCCACCATCGCCCCCGGCCCCACGCAACCGGCCGCGCGGGCTGTAGCCCGTTTCCTTCTTAGCCTGTTCTCCGTCGCGGTAGCGTCTATGGCTTTGTAGCCAGCTAGTTTAACCGGATGGTTTGTCTCCTGTAAAAGGATCACATGCGGTTTCGTCTCGCGGCTGCGTATGAATTGCTGGAGATTACTCCCCTCCCTCCTGTAGCCCCGGCAGTTCCACTGCCAGATTGTGTATTGTAGTTTCCCAGCGTTAGTGCTTCGTTGCGTGTGTTGCCATGGTGATGCTTGCGTTTAATTTAAACCGTGACCATCGAGGCGACTTGGTTGCTGCTGCGGTTGCAGCTGCGTTTGCGCCTCTACGTCTGTGAGCGTGTTTTGCTGCTGCTGATTGTGTTGTTGCTGTCTAGCGTACGGCTTGCTCGTTGTGCTGATTGGTCTGCCTGCAGCTGGCGACAGCCTCGCTTCTATGTCGTATAGCACGCCAATTGCAGGGCCAATATTTTTGTTATTTGTTCCTAGAGCTTATCTAACGCGTTATTGAACATTTATTTCATGTGACCAATCTGTTTTGTAAAACGTTCCTCGAGGCTCTTCTCGATGCTGTCTACTCGTTTCCCCAGTTTCTCATAATGGCCGCATCGCTGTTTAGTGTTGGATCTTGCGGGATCTAGTGGGATCCTTTTCGCGGTAACTGGACGATCATCGCCTTCATTCGCCGTCTCTCCCGAGCTGCCCTCGTCGCCCGTGTCCATCCAGGCCGGGTCAGGCCGTGATGGGGTCGGTGATCGAGGCGCCGAGGACGGCGGCATCGTCGCTTGACGTTGCTGTGGTTGCTGCGGTTGTGGAGCCTCGCCTTTCAATTTGAAATTTTCCTCTCTAAGGAGCGCATTTTCGTGTTTAAGCTCGGCAATTATTGATTCTAATGGTTCTTGGCGTTGTTGTAGGACTCGCTCTATCGCTCGCTTGAGTTCGTTCCCACCGCCGCCGCCGACGGCGAGCCCGCCAGGGCGGCCCGCTGGGAGAAGCGGCGACGGCCGCCCAGCTCACCTGTTGCCCAGTGCTCTTGTGACCTTGTTGTTGCTACCACGGCTGCTGCTGCTGACTTTGTTGGTTGATGTGGCCCACAGCTGCGGTGCCCGGACCACCGCCACCGCGCGTCATCGACGTGCTTCTCGGCCTCTGTGCTCGGTTGCGAGAGCGAGATCGGGATTTTCCCCCGCCACCCTTCCCGCCGCGGCCAATCGAGCGTCCTCTTCGGTTGTCGGTGACTGAATAACGGTCTATCTCTGGAAAGTTGAGGTAGTAGCCTGCGTTGCCATTACAGTCGCTGCTACTGTTGTAACCGCTGCCGTACGCTGTGGCTGCTTCTTCCTGTCTTTTTCGCTCCAGTGTGTGACGCTTGACTATGCATGGGGTCTTGTATCTCGCCTTGCACATGCGGTCTCCCGTGAAGTGTCCCTTGCCGCACAGTCGAGACCGCGGCTCGCATCGATGGTCGGACGACGGATTGTTGCGTCCGCATCCACGGCAAATCTTGTCGTTGGGATTGGGGCACACGTCGGCGCGCTGTCCCAGCCTTCCGCACTCGTAGCACACGTCAGTCTGCTTCCTGTAGAGGGAGCATCTGACAAGCATAGGTCCGTAATATACGTATCTCAGTATGTAGAATCCGTCGAACAGAACGATTATGTTGTCAGTGTTGCTTATGCGTTTCGCCTGCAGCACTCCGGGGTGGCGCTGCGTCGCTAGATTAGCGATGACGTCTGCCAGGCTCTCGCTCTTGGCAATGTTCCTAATCAGGCCCTTGAAAGTGTTCTCAGGAGCGGCTTGATAGGTGTTCGCCTCGAACTCTCGGTCTCCGATACAAAGCTTGCTAATGGCTCCGTAGCGTTTGGCTCTGTCTTCAGACGGCGTGCTGAGCACCACGACGTTCTGTTTAACGTTGAGGCAGATGCTGTCTTCCCCGGCTGCTTCTCTGCCTACACCCGCCGTGTTACGTAGGCAGCAGTAAATGTGATCCGTCCCGTAATCGCGCACGTTGAAACCGCCTCGGGGACGTACCACAATTTTTTAATCGTCCGGCGGTAACTCTGGCATTCGTCTTGGCATGGCAATCTGCTGCACTTGACGAGCGTACTTCCTTTTGTTCTGCGCTGTACTGACTACTGTAGTCGACGTGGCTACCGTCCGTCGCTGCATGTGCACATGCTGGTTATGCGCCGACTCGGTCGCACCGTCGGCCTGTTTCTTCCTCTTAACATCACACCACCCCGCTCCCTCGCCGAAATCTTCCGGCCTAATATCTGTTCCTTCTACCTGGGCAACTTCCATTTAACGTCAGGAAAGGCCTGGCACTTTGCCGCTGGAGTCTAGGAGCTCTAATGAGGTCCAGCGACACTGTAGGCTAAGCATGCCCACCACCGCGGCGGCCGGGCAATAGTGGCCTACGTGGAGATAGGCTTAGCTTGCCCCGCCTCGGTAGCGGGACAAAAGGCGCTGCTTATCGGCCAGGAAATGGGCCCACCTGGCGAAACTTAATGTCGGGGGAGGCCTGACGAGTTCGCCGATCGCTGGTAAGAATTACCACGAGAAGCTTGATGATCCGCCATAAACACAGGAAAATAGAGGAGCCGACACGAAGCACGCCTGCACTCCGTGGTCTTCTTCTTCCCTCAGCACGGTGAACATGACTGGAATTTGGCGGCCAGCAATTCCTATACGAGCAGTGCACATTCCCCTGACGGCAACAGTGACGCCATCGGTGACGCGTACGGCTCAAGTGATGGCAGGCGTAAAACTTTTTTGGGGCGACGACATATGTTAGAGCTCATTATGGACACTTGCGCTTCGCTATCAATTAATGCCGTCAACACCATCGACGGCTACTTCAATTAGGTTCCTGTTGGTGAGGAGCTACAACTGAGGGTTTGCACAGGAAGAACGTGATGCAGCACTAGCTCCAATAGCTGCATGGCCTGGTTTTCCGTCCGTCGGTTTGGCGAGAAAAAGCGGCGAGGTTGGGATGACGGGGAGCGATGGCGCTGAGGCAACGACGATCGCACGGAGCAGTGGCTGTCAGGGGCATGGGAAGTCGGGTACAGACGGCGAGGTGAATAACGGCGAGCGTCGGCATATGGGCGAGGAGCAGGTAATGAGCTCCAGTACGGCGGCATCCAGGTGGCTCGGCAATGGCGGGCTACATGACCAACGCGATGGCAGCGGAAGCAGATCGGTTTGTCTTCTGGTGTTCGCCATTCAGCAGGATTGCGTGGTCTGGGAGCGAAATGCTGGCTAATACAGGTAGTGGACCTGGGAATGGGTGCCAGATCAGGTCGGGAGACAAAGCAGGTGGTAGGGATGCCAAGGTTTGCAATTTTTCGCCGTACAACTGCTTGAATAACGGAAATGGTGAGGGCCGCTTAGTCAAAGGTAATGTCAAGGGGTCGTGGATGAAAGGGGGCCGGACTCCCCACTTCAATCTCACGGCGACCAATCCGTGTGACATTTTCTTGAAATGGTCGTGTGATGGTAAGAGCGGAGCAAGATGACCTGGCAGGGGTGTTTGGGAGCCAGGAAAACTTTGGGACTACGCGGCGGCTTTTGGCTACCTGGAAGCGGCGGCATTCTTTGACGATGGCGTCGAGGGTAGAGACGTCGTTATAGACGACCAAATTGAAGGCGTTGTTCGCGATGCCTTTTAGGATATGGCCCACATTGTCAACCTCAGTAATGTGTTCGTCGACTTACCGGCAAAGCGCGAGCACTTCCTGTATGTAGGAGACACGATTCGGTCGACGACTGGGCACGGGTGGCAAGCTCTTTTCGCGCAGCCTGTTGGTGACCTGACGGGTTGCCGAATATGTTGTGAAGCCTCTTTTTGAAAATGTCCCAGCTGGAGAGCTCGACCTCATGGGTGTGAAACCACGCACGCGGTGTCCCGTCCAGATAAAAGATCACATTGACAAGCATGATGATAAGGTCCCAGTGGTGGCTTTGGCTAACACGCTCATACATGCTGAGCCAGTCGTCGACGTCAACACAATTTTGGGCGTAGAGTGTCCCAGCATCACGGAGTCTAGGAACCGTAACGTACGTTGTGGATGACGCCGCAGGTGTAGGTGGCGATGGGGTGGGTCCATCGGAAGCCATGGCTGAGAATACGACAGTGCGGCCGCTTGGGAGCTCCGTGGCGTGGACGTGGAACGTCCCAACTCGACCACAATCTTACGCGAAGGACGAGTCGGCAACTATTTATAGGTTATATATACAACGGTTGCGGCGTTCACCGGTTAAGTTCACAGCGGGAGCCCAGTTCGTTCTTCTTTTCTGGAGTGATGGCGCCCATGCACCTCGTTCAAACAAACATATGCCACACGCGTGTAGCAATATGTTGAAAAACAATGTGTTCCAGTAATTTACGTGAGTGTACTGCTGAGGAGATTGGCCTATAGTTAAATAACAATTGAATGTTACCCGACTCTTAATACGAGCAAAATTGAAGCAAGTTTCCACGAGAGAGGAACGGTGGTGGTTGAGAGATTTTCGGAAAATAATTGTTAGATATCTGCCTGGACCAAAGAGTATCGGATGCAAATTAGAGTCGGGGTACCTTAGGGACCGCAGGACTTCTTGGTGCCTAAGTTTAGGATTAAGTTGAGTACACCCTCAGTAGACAGTGATATATTGTCGATTGCAGGGTATGGTTCGGAATCAAAAACAAGGGTTACAGAGTTATCAGTCGTAATAACAGAGGGGAAGTAAGTGTTAAAGGAAGCTATTGCCTACGAATCAGAAACTGCAACATTGTTGCTTATTGACGTGTCCAAGGATGACCCAGGTAGTAGGATAGCTTTCCAATATATTCGGGGATTAGCCATTATTAATTTCGGCAAGGTGACTGTGTAATGAAATCCTTTTGCAGCACCCATTTTAGAACAGAGTTCCTTTTTAGTGCTATGGAATTGTATGAGTTTTGTTGAGTCACCAGAGCATTTAGGTCGACTTAATCTGGCCACATGACATGATAAATGCAAAAGGTCCCTCGTCATGCAAGGAATTTCGGTGTTTTCTTTGGTCTTAAAGGAATTAAAAGTTTGATGCATTTACTGACAAGATTTTCGAAGAAACTTGTAAGGGTATATCTTTCTACCTCTCAACAAATACCTGTCAACAAAGAGCACAAATTACTAGGTATTATACTGGACTCAGGCTTACTTTCATTCCAAACATTAAATATCCTTAAAAAGCTGTCTAAAAACAATGAACTTACTAAAGTCTATCCCACACAACATGAGGTAGCGACAGGAAGTGTTCGATGAATCTTTATAAAAGCCCCGTTCGATCACGATTGGACTATAGTGCAGTCGTATATAACTCTGCCTCTCCGAGTGCGCTAAAGATGCTAGATCTTGTCCACCATCTAGGTATCCGCTTAGCCACTGCCGCTGTCAGGACAAGCCCTATTCTGCGTATAAGGAAAGCTTATACTCAGAATCAAATCCATGGTCACTCCATCTGGAGAGCACTTACATAAGCCTCCCATATTTTTTTTTCAAAATACACTCCAATCATGAACAACTATCTTTTAATACTACACTAAAAAGTATTAATACGTTTAATACTATACTGATTAACTATCGTTAATGATATGACGTGTGCTACATTTTTCGGTAATCGTCCCTTTGCAAGACAGCCTTTCTCGCTGCGTATGAGGGGGCTTAGCGATGAAATGCATGTCCCACTCCTGGAGCATCGCTTAATGCGTCCAACCAAGCTGTTAGCTGCTTGGGAGTGGCAGGTGGTAGAATCTGACATATCCTTTTTATGAGTCACAAAGCACGCACCAGAGGTCCAAATCCGAATGCATTTCCTAGAACTCCAGTAGAAGTATATTTGGCAGGAATAACACTACAATGGAGGTTGATGTTTTGGTCCGAAAGCCATGTTGATTTGGTGTTAACACATCTTCTCGATCAAGAAAATTTAGTACCTGTTTCGCGAGTTTTTTTTTAATACTATGGCGCTTACTATAGACATTGGACGATAGTTTTCCGGAAAGGTGCGGTCTCCGTTTTCGGGAATTGAAGTCACCCTGGCTAGCTTTAACAGATCAGGGTATGTTTGTGTGAGATGCATGATTAAAGATTTTATCATAGGTGACGCAAATGATTTATACGTAGTTTTGCAGTATAAATGGCGATACCTCATTAAACATTTGGGTATGTTTGCATGCCAGTTTTAACGACTGCGACAATTTCCTCAGCAGTTATTTCGATGTATCCAAAAGAATACGCAACTCTATCCGGAATGCTACCGAGGGATAGACCACGGTAGGAGTCCATAATTTCTCTACCGATGTTACAAAAATTACGATTGAAAGTCAAAACTATAATTTCGACTGATATTCCCATCATTTCTATGTCAGTTATTATCTAATTGTTAGGGGTGCGCTTTGTTGAAGAGTTTATAAGTTTACATATTAGTTCTTAATCCTCGAGTTTTTAGTGATGAGCTCGGAGTATAGCTGCTTCTTACGAGAGCAGGTTACTTGCGTAACCATGTTTCGGGCAGCCCGGAAATTCTCTGCATAGTACAAGTTGCCCTTATTTTCGCTTGTTTGTGCCGATAGCCTTTTTAACAGCGGAGCTTATGATTTTGGTTCCGCCGTGGAGCGTTACCAGAAAACTCAGCCAGCTGTGCGCCGCGTTGGCTTGCCTAGCTGCCACCTGCGAGAGCACCGAGCCACGTAACCCTTTTGCACCCCACATGCGCAGGGCGGAGTTGCGGCGTCACAGACGAGTGAAAGCTCCGAACAACCGCCTCGGTCACACATCTCACCTGCTCTACTCCGTGCGTACGTGTTGCTGCCATGGGAAGACCGAAGAAAGTTCAGACGCCCCAATGAACGGCTTACCATGAAGAGCGCCGTAATGCCAAGCAAAAAGTGGTGCGTCACCGCCGAGCTGATGCGGAAAACCGTGTCAGAGCTGCGGCTGAGAAGAGGTGACGCCGAGTCGAGGATCCCGAGTTTTAGTCAATGGAACGCAAGAGTCGGCGCCTGAACGCTCGACGTCGCCGAGAAAGTGATCCGGTCCTGCGACTCCTTGAAAACTTCCAGCGTCAAGCCCCCCGAGACAACGTAGCAAAACCTAGCATAACCTTGCAATACCTAGAAACAACTTAGGCAAGTCACTTAAAAGCTAGGTGATCACAAGCTCCACTGTTGACTCCAGCCTTGCACCACTAGTGCAAGCTGCGCACGTTTTTTTCTTTATCATCTGTAAGATAGCGTTGGTCATCCAACGACAAATAGGCTCATGATACCACAGTTGGGCATGATCTTAGATTGTATCACAGCTTCCGTTATGTTAATACGTTATCTTATCAATATCCATTTGTTCCCCAAGGTGTATATGAGAAATAGGACAATGTCGAGTCCGATGCAATAGAATGGTTCCGTGGGTATGTCGACAGACTGTAGGTGACCAGCAGGTAGTAGCGGTGGTGTTTTGCGACGTAGTAATGATGCGCAAGCGCCCACGTAACGGTAGACTGAGCGTGGAAGTCCTGGCCATAAGAAACGAGCATTCCATTGTGCATTTCGGTGAGGACACTGTAATAAGTGTCTAGGCACCACAATAAAGAAGTAAAGTCAGTCAGGTTGAAAATTGCAGTAGTACAGTGAACCCTCCTGAATCATAAATTTACAGACACGACATGCAACATGCAAACATGAGCGTTGCACATTACGACGGTAGCTGTTCCGCCATCGGCGACACGGACGACTTGAGCGGTCGCAGGCCTCAGAATTTTCTCCAACTTTAGGCTTAAATAAGCACTCGTGATATACAAGTATGTGCCAGTGTCAATTATTGCAGTGACTTGTGCACTGTCGATCTGTACTTCCAAGAGGGATTGTCAAGAGCATCTTCAGTTGGTTGCAGCGATGCAACGCAACCTGTAGAAGACGCATTGCTTCGTTTTCTGTTTGGGAGCTTCGTAGAAAGGTCACGGAAGATGGTCGGTGGTGCTGGGGGAGCGAGGCTCGAATCGTTGCGGTGAAGCCGAGCACGAGTAGCGGGGCTCAGCCACATATGCTTTAGGCTCAACGAGGTCACAACTGGACACATACAAACTGTAGTGGCTAGGTGCATTCAAGTAACCGCGAAAAGTTGTCTGTGATGTAGTACTCCACCGACTACTGCAGCGGCGGGAAATGTGGCCGATGGGTTGGCATTTAAAACTGATAACCATGTCGCCGGGAGATCACCCTGCGGACTGTTTCCGGAACCGTGTAAAAGAAGTCTGGTGTGGGACGAGGTGGAGTTGCAAAGTGTGGCTGGACCTCCGAGCGAAGAAGCTGAGAAAATCCATGTTCTTTATACCAATTGCAATGGTTCAACATGTCGAGGATGCGAAGCCAAAAACGGACCACACGCCTCAACATGCTGGCTGACGCGCGCAATGCACCAGAACGTTCCAGCCAGGACAATGAAAATTAGAACTGGGAAACTTCAAACGACAAACTTCGGATTGAAGATTGCGTGAAGTCGCACAGCTTGTTAGTGGACCTGCCGAATGCTTAGCGCATTATCAGATGTAGATACACATGTTGGCGATCTCCCGTCGGACGACGGCTTACATAAGGGGTATATGAACCGAAGGTGGGACGAAGGACTTAGGTTTCAAGGTAGTTGGAACGGCCGCGTTGAGTTCACGCTGAACGATACACGTAACATTATCACAAGCGCTGGTTGTACGAAGGAGGCCACCAGACGACGATGTCACTCCGGTATACGGCAGGCGCTGGACCTGATGTGCGACGCGTCTACGTTTGGCTTGTTCCGGGCGGCGGCATTCTTTATTGATGGTGTCAACAGCCGCAACGTTGATAAACACAAGCAAGTGGAAAGCATCGTCGGGCATACCTTTAGGCATATACACAAACTTGTGCGCCTCAGCCATATTTTCGTCCACTTCATAGCAGAGAATTAAGACGTCTTGTATACAAGTGACATATGGCTTCGTTGACGTGTGCACGTTATTTGATAATTCTGCGTCTTGGCAGGGAACTGTACTCCCAAGGGGGTCTCGAATAAGATGCGAATATTCTGCTTGAAGCTGTTCTAGCTTGTGTGTTCGTGTTCACGCGTTTGAAGCCATATTCGAGGCGTTCCGCCGAGGTAAAACATAACTTTCGCAAGCATAACAGTAGGACCCCATCTGTTATTAGTGCTGATGCCTTCGTAGAGGTTGAACCGTTCATCGACGTCGGTACCTCCAGGACCGAGACGAGGCCAACATCTTTGGGGGTGGAAAGCGTGTCGTAAGTCATTGTGGCAGGTAGGGCGGCCAGTTTGGTGGAGGTCGACTAAGCGGAGGCCATGGTGAAAACCTCAAGTGAGCGTCCTTTGCGGAAATCCGTGGCGAGAACAGGGACTGCGAACCTCCACCAAATACAGTATGCTACGTATAAATATGTATGGAAATGGTACACACACTTCTTGAGAAGCCTTCAGTCTATATTTAGCTCATGCGCCCATGTTTATAGCTCTTTTTATAAGCTCCTTCCACTGACCTGTAAACTCAAAAAATACCCAGACTATGCTAAGGTGGTGTCATGACAGTGTCCGTGTAGCATAATTATTGAAATGCGAATGACTCAACTCTTTCGTTACCACGCCTATGCAAATCGATCGCCGGTGAACGATGCTTTAGATAGCAAATTTCCACTTATTGGAGCTGTTACTTATCCATATAAGGTCACGCAGTATTGTCAAAGACACTGCACTTAGAGAATCAGTTTGAATTTTGGCACTCCAGCGATGTCGTGATTTTGGCGGACCTTTTTGGGAACTAATGCGCGTGTGTTGTAGCGGAAAGAGGCGCGGCTATCACCCTCTGTCGCGCTCCAGAAGAAAGCATGCCACTCCGATTACGCCACACTGGCATCAAAATTTTGTAATTAAGAGACTCCCAGCATGACGCGAATTAAATTATATTGCTGGCTGCCGTCTAACAGTGCTGAGTGGTGATAATTAACCGAAAATGACGGCACATGTTCACTAGTGAACTTTGGTTTGGTGTCTGAGTCGTTTTATTCTGCGAAAGTATTTCGGAAGGTCCGTCGCATGTAAAACATGTAGACCTGGCTTTCGCATCTAGTTGCCAACAGTTTCGGTAACGCTTCTCTCGCAAGATCCCTGCAAGGAGTGCTGCCGGTGTCACGGCGTAGTTATAGAAAGTCACTTCCATGGTGTCGTCCCGCGCGGCTGTGTCGCGAGAAAAGCATCCTGCTCGAAACTATGCTGCAGCCGCCTAGAATTCAGGGATGAGGACTGGAGTTATGGTTCCGAAAATAACAGTAAAGCAGATTCAAGCTCTGACGGCCGCGATATTTTGTGTCAGCATGGGATATCTGCAGCTGTTCATCGGCGAGTTTCCTTTACGGCCCTTTTGATTGTTTCCTTGTGCGCGCTTATCAGTTGATCTTTTTTCACGACCTGAGAGCTCTACTGATGATCTTCAGGGTGCATACTTCGCTTGGTTAGTATGTGCTGCCATCGGTAGCAAAGACACTGCCGTTAGCAGCAAGACGGTTGCCCGTAGCACATCTCGGCGTAGCACTACGGATCAGCGCAAGGCAGTTTACAACGGCGGGAAATTTCTTTCTACTCTTCTTCTCTGCAGACGTGATCAAGACAAAGTGCAAAAATGCAAGCAGATATGCTTGGATGCATAATCTTGTACTTGCCCAGTCACGCTGAAAGCGATAGGTCCTGGAAGAGGTGTATGAATCTATAGACGAACTGAAGTACGCTCCTTGGACTTCTCATCGGACCATCCTCAGAAGATGCCGAAAAGCCGGAACTGTAAGATGTGTTACGAGGACCGCAAAGGCGAACAAAAGCCATACACTTTGTGGGAAAATTTTCGAGGTCACCTAAGCTTCACAAAATCCAGGAACTGCTTCAGCGCATGTCATGAGCGATGAACTGGACTGTTTCTTTTTTGTATCCGAAGAACGGCAGTGCACTGAGCATTAATTTTCACAATATTCCTGGGTTATTTATCTTTCAAATTTATATTCTGAATTTTTGTTTATATTATTATTTTTGTAGATATTGACACGTGTACTTGTCTTTATCGGGTGACCGCGTTTCACCGCCTAACAAATTTTATTGCACAGCGCAGGACGCGCCTGCATGTGTCGGAAGTTTCTGGAATGTTATCAATGGTTCCATCCGCTTTCTATCGTCTCCAAATTGTGAAATCTGATTGCGTGTATGCGCGACGCTAAAGGCGTACAACTTTGTGGAAGGCATGCGGGCCCCAGCGATTACTCTGGAACATTCAACCACTGATCTATAAAAGCCGACGCGCTTGACCCGCTGATCAGATTTCGACGACCGCCGATCGTGTTCGCCGCTACCGTTGTTCTTTAAGTGCAGCCTGCTTTTGAGGGCACAAGTTCGCCCAATAAAACGCTCGTTTCGTTAATCAGTTCTGCTGCCTAATCAACCGTTACTACCACGTGACAATATTATGTTTTTTTTTTTGTTTTTTTATCAACTGACAGCAAAAATGGTGCTTTCGAGAACTGTTCTACCTAATTTTTTTTTGGCAACGTATGTTTTTGGAAAGGCAATTTCGGTATGCAGAATATTCTGTGATACAATGTGTGCTGGAATATTTGTAGGGGTAGCTACTTTTTTCCCGAGGCCTATAAAAAACGATCACTTTCGTTTGAAGGATTTCTAGTGAAACTCGGTGTACTTGCGAAAAGTCTCCCCGAATAAATCACGCGTCGTTTTCCCCAGTGTAGCAAAGAGCGTCGTGAAAAATATAAGCATGAGGGCGAGTCAAAAAGCCTTGGCCACTATTTTCTTTAGCCATGTTTCGTCGTAATGCGAAGTCAACATATTCATTGCCAGCGGTGGACCTTTCTTGGACCAGCCCGGCCTTTTCGGCCGGCTTTTCCGCAGCACGGCGCTGCTGTCAGTTACCGAAGATAGCGGTTGTACTTCACACGTCGACGGTGTACGAGCAGCAAAGTGTGATTCGTTTTCTGTGGAGGAAGGGACGAACACCCATAGAAATCCACAAGGAAAGGTAGCCCACGTATGGGGAAAGGCGTGTCGCTTTGAGCAGTGTGAGGTGGAAGTGCTGTGAATTCGCAAAAAGCCGTGAACACTTGCATGACATTGCGCGTTCGGGGAGGTCGCTTGCGCCACCGACTGACTTTTCTCAAACTTAGTGATGAGATGGGACTGAACTTGTCTGCGGACTATGTGTAAAAATTGTGTAAGAACTAAACTGGTCTGCGGACTATGTGGACAAATAGTGTAAGGTACATAAGGTACGTATATTTGTAATGACATTCCATTGTCTCTGACCGCGTCCAAAGGCGCGAGAGGAGAAAAATGAAGGGAGAAAAGGGTAGAAAAGGTGTACAGATGGTTCTAACATAGTAGTTCGTAAATTTGATCTCGGTGACTTTTGTGATTGAGCCAGGGCAGCGGGCTAAATTTTGCGGCCCTCATAAAACGCACTTTTAACGCCCCGGAGCACTTGCATACGTATTGATTGCAAAGGCCGCCATTAAGGCACACGCTTAAAAATTTACCTAGGAATTCCTATAACGTTCCCCCCGTATTCCTTATTTATTTTTGAATTTAAACAAGGTGCCTTGCTAAGTTCACTTCACCAAGGACACCGCAGGAACCAAGTATGAACCCCTTATGACGCATGAAAATAGGGAAGAAACGAGGGTTCAGTAATAATTTGCAATGCTTGCATCTAAAGCAGGAAAGGGAAATGTTCGCTACGGAATCGACATAACATTTCCTTTATTTTCACCGAGCGTAAGGTTGGTTACCTGTACAGTTACTTCGGGGGACTCTGGGAATCGTTGCGGCTAATGGCTGTATGACACTCTAGAACGCATGATTAAGTAACTTTCTAAGAAAGCTGTAACTAAGCCACACGGACTTAAAATTTTGTCACTCGACACTCACAACAGGCTTCCCACTATAATTCAATACAAGCACCATATCTTGCACATTTTATAGTGGAGATCGTAAAAAAATTAAATTTCAGGTATGAAGTCTAAAATTTTGCAGGAGGCGAGATTGCACTACTTCCAAAGCACCCAATCTTCGCTTTTCAAAATTTAGTTACACGTCACCCATAATATGGCCCCCATTGATCAAAATGAAGCCTGTGGCATTTTTAGTGTTCTCAGAGAAACGGTTCAGCTTTCGAAGCGTTTCATACAGCACCTCATAACGGGAGCGAAAACGAGGGCTTGGCTATTTTTACTTCACCCATGATTGACACACTGAAACTTCAAATACTGTCTGCGCATAGCCTTAATAATCTTCACATTTCCCTAGAATATAAAGATCGCGAGTGGTAGTTCTTCTAGAACACTGTGAAAACTGGAAGATAACGTTTTCGAGTGCTTCAATAGTCGCAGTACCTTCTTCGCTGTAAAACTACTTTACATTTAGTCGAGTCGTGCTGGGCAGTTCCATGCAGTGATCCAGACTGCGTCGAAATGCGCTCTTGCCGTTTGTGAGTTTACAAATTCATTCAAAGAATCAATTGATCGGTCGATAAGTAAATAAAATGGGCTTATTTCTAACAATTCAGTTCGACTAATAACGGCTCAAGCTGGGCTGGAGGGGCTTGGGAGTTAGATAAATGGGGTTTAATGGCGCAAAAGCGGCTGAGGCTATGATGCGCCAAACACGAGGTGTTTTAAAATCCAGTTTATGAAGGAAAAGGCTTTGTTAATCTATATTTTATGTAAAAAGCCAGTGTCATCTAGAAATTTACGGACGTCGCATAATGGTACTAGTTAATCATCACCTAAAATTAGAGCAGGGTGTAAAGGCATGTGTAGTTGATATAAATTGTACAAAAGTGCTCGTCTGTGTGTTTCAATATGCGTACATGTCAGTAATATGTGCATAACTGTTAGTGGTTCTTGATATTTCTCGCATGTTGGTGTGACTTGTTTTGTAAGTAATTGTGTGTGAGGTGTGTGTGCCCGATGCGTAGTCGGCATAAAACTACTTCGATAAACAGCTCCTGATGATAACATGACTTCCACTCGCCAACTATGGGTTTAATGAGATGTAGCTTGGTTGTCGGCACAACGGTCCCATTCGCGTTGCCATTCTGCCGTTAAGGCTTTTTTAATCACACGGATGCTATATTTGTATAGAAGTGTTGTGTTTGTTATCTCTTTGTACGCTGCCATCGATGCACATCTATCAGCTGCTTCGTTACCCGGTATCCCAACATGGCTTGAAACCCAGCAGAAACGAATTGACCTCCCGTACTTGTTCAGCACCAACATGTCTAAAACGTCTCCTATCAGGGGCTCACACTCAGATTTTAGCTCTAGAGCGTTCAGTGTGCTTAAAGAGTCAGTGTATATGAGTGCATGTTTGTATTTATCAGTGATAATCTTTTGAACAACAACCCAGGTAGCGTAAACTTCGGCCGTGAAAACAGAAGCATGTTGTGGCAATCGAATACTTGTTTCCCAATTTTCCGCTACGGCCCCCGCACCCACGTGATCTTTTGTTTTAGAGCCATCAGTGTAATATTGCATGTTATTTTCATATATTTGTTCTGAAGAGCATGGAATTCTTGCATAATGTGTTCGCGTGGAGTGTCTCTTTTCCTTAAATGTGTTAATGGCCAGTCGCACAACTTTGCGAAATTGTAACACGGGGCCAACAGTTGTGGTTTCTTGCCAACCTGGAGGAGTTCGTGGGGGATGTCATAATCCCGACAGTATTCCTCATACCGCAGGACAAGTGGCCTAATCATGTTCGGTTTATGTGTGTAGTGTAAGCGTGAGTTGCACTGTGTGAGGATGTTGTAGCATATGTGTTGCGGTGATGACTGCATTCTGAGTACGCAGGAAAAGGTGTGTAATGCTCTGCGCTGCTGTACGGAGGGTTCAACACACTCGATGTATAAACCTTGAATAGGTGAAGTTCTGTAGGCACCACTTGCCAGTCGCAGTCCGAGGTTGTTCACTGGATCAAGTCGTTGGATGTAGGACTGTCTGGCTGAGCCGTAAACCATGGAGCCGTAGTCTAAAAGGCTACGTACAAGAGACTGGTAAACACGTAAAAGGCACGTTCGGTTTGAACCCCAGGGCTTGGGAGTGCGTAATTACATTAGCAATGATATTTCAAAAATCAGAAGCACTAGCAGGATTAATCAGGATGTAGGATCTGTAGACAACCAAGTAGTATGCGATATGAAGTAATAGACACATCTACATTTTGCAAAACTGACTCTCTCGTGCGCCTTTCTTATCAGCTCGCGGCAAGTGATTAAACACTACCACAATTTTTTTAGGCAGCGTTACTCCACCAGTGGCTCATGCATATATTTTTGACAAGAAAATGGTTTCTTTTATCATATGGCATATTCAAATGCATCATCTGTACACCATAGAAGTTAAAACTCGGCCGCAGGCCACTGCAAATATGCTCGCGGGCCGTATCTTGTGCGGTGCGCTTTTAGGTGGCTTAGAGCAAAGGTAACCAATTGCGCAGACGCGGTATCAGTCAGCCTGTACCAAATGATTCATCGTTGGCGAATACTCATTGAATGTCCCGCATGCAAAACATGAAAATGGGTAAACCATCACCCACGTTGTGGTGATCGTAAAGAAGACAGTAGCAGTACTGTGAAAGACAAAACTAACTTTTATTGGGCGAAACTGTGCCGCCAATAACATGCTACGCTCAAAGAACGGCGACAACTGCGAACACAGTAGGCGATCGTCGAAATCTGGATCAGCGGGTCAAGCGCGTCGGCTTTTATACATCAATCGTCGAATCTTCCAGAATAATCGCTGGGACCTGCGTGTCCTCCAAAAGGTTCTACACTATTCGCGTCGCGTATACATGCAGTCAGATTATACACAAGTTTCGGTGACAGACAGCGGATGGAACCATCGATAACATTCCAGAAACTTCCGATACATGCAGGCGCGTTCTGCGCTGTGCGCTAACACTTGTTAGACGGTGACAAGCGGTCGCCCGATAAACATAGACGAGTACACGTGTCAATATAGGACGAATTAGTAGAGCTACATTTTCTTTTAATTTCTTATGCTTGTGACGCCTGGCAATACAAGGGATTCAATGGCACTTTTATCATAACATACAGCGTCGGCGGCCTGCTTAACGCACATGAAGGATAGCTCTCATCTCTGCCTAAAAGCGAAAGAAACCGCCTGAAAAAAGGCGTCAATTTACAATATCGCGTCCAAGACTAGTGCGACCTTGTAGAAGGACAGCCAAATTTGCTGCCAGGAGCTTTGTTTCGAAAATCTGGATTAGACAATGCAGTGGTCTGTAACGAAATGACACAATTTAGTTTCCCTCGTAATTGTCGCCAGTTTGAAACGTTAATTGTACGCTTATAACAATTGCCAGCGCTTGATCAACCACATACATTCTAACGTACCATTTACAAAACGGGAAATTTTCCTGTTTTACAGGTCACGACTGCAATCACATAATGAGGCTCGCTGTAGTGGGGAAATTCAGGGTTAATTTCAAGAACCTGGGGTACTTTAGCAGGAGCCCAAGATGCGGCATCTTGCGTTGCGCCCCCAACAAAATGTGGCCGCTGCAGCCGGGATCGAACTCGCGACCTCGCTGTCAGAAGCGCATCGCGATAGCCACTGAGCTAGCTGTTACATCAAAATTTATATTTTACTATGCAGCGGGAGAAACGCTATGCTATGCGTGATATTAGTGGTGTTAATATTCTGTAGCGTCGTTTCAGTTGTGAAAAATTCAGAAAACGGATTACTAAATAATTATTTGTAAGCCTAATTTTAAACTTCTGTAGCATTTCATTGTTCTTCATACGAATGCACTATTCGTGGGCGAAATTAAAGGTGAACAAGTTATTCTAGCTCTTCTTGATTCGGAATGGTGGTTTAAATTTGGTAGTTATGGCAGCTGTAGCAAAGGCCCTACTTCCCCACTCACTTTTACCTTCGTGCCCTTGTGAGCCCCAATGTTGCCAATATTTTTGCTTAGTTTATTCTAGATGAATATTATTTCTGAAAGAAGCCGGCTAAATAATACGACCTTCTTCACCCACCTTTGACACCAAGGATAAATATCACGAACCAACCACGTTTAACGCTTCGAAATAAAGAGAAAAGTATGCCGCGACTACTTATTTGCTAAGCTTCTAATAAAGTCGGGAATGATACCGTTTCGCCACACATTACACTTTAAATGCCAGCACTTCTACGCCACGCGCCATGGTTACTCAGTCGCTACCGTGCTAGGCTACTGAGCACGAGGTCGCGGGATCGAACCTCGGCCAGGCGGCCACATTTCGATGGGGGCGAAATGTGGATACACCCGTGTACTTAGATTTAGGTGCACGTTAAAGAACCCAAGGTGCTCGAAATTTCCGGAGTCCTCCTCTATGGCATGGCTCATAATCAGAAAGTGGTTTTGGTACGTTAAACCCCATAATAAAATATATACTTCTAACTCCTTTTTTACCAAATGTAAACTCAGTGTGACGTATTGTTCTTCAGGGACACTATATAATGGTTAATAAAGGTCGCGTAACACTTTAGAGCAGCTACTTAATTATTTTTTTACGAACGATAAAATTTATCGCCACACTAACTTTCGCGGGCACAGAGGCCAGACAGCAATCTCCCCTTGCATGTTCACTGAGATGAATTCGGTGACTATCTCCCAGGACAGGGGCCTAATCACAGCAACGCTTATCAACATACTTGTAGCTCTCCGGAGCCTGTGAATACGTAGTGTCACTGTGCCACACACATAAACCTTTGCCTACACTTCACCCATGGTTTGTCATTTATTTGCCTACTTAACCAAGGACATCGACCATACATGCATCTACTGCGGAGCACAAGATAATGAGCATACTACAAGTACTTAGCAAACATTTTCAATCATCATCACGATCACCATCATGTACCATCATCATCATGACCATGTGTACTGTAGGACGAATGGCTCTCCCAGCGATCTTCAATTACTTCTGTCTTCTGATAGGTTTTTCTAAGTTGTGCCTGGGAATTCAATTTTCGTCGTATGAGCCTAGTAACCTGCCGTTTTTGTCGTGCTCCCCTTCCCTGGGCACCTATTTTGATACTCTAATAGACCCCCTGTTATCTGCCCTACGCGTTACATGGCTGTTTCCGCTTGAGGTGAATGCAATGCATCCAATAATCATATACAACCAGGAAAAGTTAAAATTTCCCCTCGCATCATCACTAACACGACCCCCAGTTACACCGAATGGGACCAAAGTGCCAGATACGATTCTTCTAGGAAACTGGGAAAGAGAGCAGACAACGGTTATACAAAGCGTTCGCGGACTTGCTCAATTAATGATATCTAGTGTAAATTATCCACATACACTGCGCATGTGCATTGGCCACAAAGTTCCCACATAACTATATTTGCTCTTCATGGCTGCATGTTGTAATTCTGCCAGGACACAGAACAAATTGTGCGTGGAAAAACACAGGTGTAACACTCTGGATATATTGCATACGTAATTTATTTCGAAAGCCATATTAGGGTTGGTGATATCCGTGAACGAAGAATAGATTAGTTGATTAAAGGTATCCCGCAAAACGATTATTTGTCATCGTTTCCATGTTTCATTTATTCGACTTAATGGACTAGATTTGTTTATTAATCGTCTTGTAATGTTTGTCAGCAATGGCAAGAAAAATTTTCGAATCGTACTGAAGTGGCGGAGTACGAGCAGTGACTGTGCGGCTGAGGAAGTGCGATTGTCGATTGTTTTTAGCGAGTCCCGAGTAGTGCCGAGCCGAGCGCTTCCCCTTTCTTACTGCACACGCAGCGGCGACACGCTGCCCGAAGCCGGAGGCTTGATATGCCGTCGCAATTCAAGGTATACTCTAGCGGTTCAGTCGTTGATCGTCGTGCCACCCCCAGTCGACTAAAGACAGCATGCGCGTCTGCTTGGAGCATGTATTTGGCAGAGTAATGGAGCTCATGTCGATTCCAGAGAATCTACAGGTTCCGAGGCTCTATTTCTGCATACTTGTTGAGTACAGGCAATTCAAAGGAGGAATCGGTTCACCCACATTTCCCAGCTAATTGACATTCCTTCGCTCTGTAGAAAAAGCATCTGGCTTAAAATTCTAAACCAGAAATTTTCTTTTCCTGGAGCTCTGCCATCCAGAGTGCAGAGCATTCACCACAAACATGGGCGGTCCAGAGAGCCCACGATGGCTTTGTTAGGCTCGCTCTACCAGTCTCCACGTTGGAGCGGCCCGCAGTTATGCCCTACGGCACACAAGGCTTTGTCAATAAAGTTCTGTCTGGATGTCTGTACTCTGCATATTGCAATTTCTCGCATATTTTAATAGACTTCACCTTTCAATTTTGCAATTTTTCTTATTGTTTACCTGTACAGTACCGGAACTCACTAGTGCCGTGTAACATGTTTAATTGTGCTCTAACTGTCATTTTATAACATATATTGTTCGTGTTTTCAAAAGTCACTAGTGCCAACTTTAAGAAATTCAACATTACTTTTCATCAAACTTTATTAGCCTCGTGCGTGACCGATGGCGGCGCTGCGAACGGCGCTACGGTGACGTCAGATGGAGCCTTTGTCATCTGCTAACCTCCGGCTATAGAACAGCTTCATTTTCCATGCGTTTTCTCGCGCTCTACGTCTCGCCTAGCACGGTTCTTTCCAATGACTGTCTGTATGTCTTTTTTCTAATTCTTATAAATGACAGCATTAGAAAGCATACTGAATACTTAAATACTGACGTTTTATATGCCAAAACCACAATTTGATAATCAGGCACGCCTTAGTAGGAAACCCCGGGTTACTTTTGAACACCAGGGGATCTTTAACACGACCCCCCCCCCCCCCCCCTCCGTGCGCAGGACATTACATATTTGCATTTCACCCCCGTCGAAATGCGGCATATAGCAAGACAACAAACGTTGTGTATTTAATGTATCCTCTATAGTATCCCCACCCGATGTGGTATGGAAGCCCAGTGGTTACGCTATTGCGCTGCTATGGTCGAGGTAGTTGACTCGACTCTGGCGCCTGCCGCCGCCTTTCGATGGGGACGAAATGTGAAAACGCTCGCGTATATTGAAATTTCCGTGCAAGTTAGAGAACCACAGGTGATCAAACTGAATTAGGAGGCCTCCAATACGGGATGCCTCATTATCATATGGTGGTTTTGGTGTGTAAAATCTCCGAATTTCATTTCTTTAATAAACAAAATTCATACAATAGCAGCACTCATGGGCAGTGGTAAAGTCTCGTGACACAGTCAGGAAACATCGCGCCGGGAGAGTAAATGAGTCTGCGCAGGTTTTGAAGTGAAACACAATGGCGAGACTGATTCACAAACTTTCGTATCGGCTAGGTGGCATTGTACTTGAGTACAAATTTTAAATTTCGCTCACAATCAGAGTTACTTGGTGTTGCATACACATTTTCCGACCAAAAATCTTTTTTTTTTCAGTGACAAGCAGTTTATCTCGGACATTAGTTGCACCACGTTCTATCGCGTTTCGCAATCGACAAGCACGCTTTACACTTTATTTCTTGGAAGTAAATACCATCACCACTCTCTAATGCAGATATGTCTTTCGTTTAGGTTGGCATAGGACTATTTCTCTTCAACGTACATTTAGACTACCGGAGACCACTCGGAAGACATCACTGAGTCAGTATAAAAATGAAAATATTGTTATAGAGAGGAGAAAACGTAGGAACGCCTTGAAAGTCGTAATGCGCCTGTGTACGCCTAGTCTCCCTTCCCCGCCTCTTGCCCCCTTTTTGTTACTAGTGTGTTTAGTGTTACAGTTACACCTACTTATTCGGTCACCTACCGGCCAGCCTGAGCCTCTCTTGTTTCTTGTTCATAAACTTGTTTAGTTTTAAACACGTATGACGCGCCTGCGGAACAAAGTATACTGAAAACGGTGATCTACGCAAAGGTTGTCACGTGTTTTTATGCGCTAATTCTGATCACCTGCGAAGTTAAGCACAGCAGCACAAAACTGCGTAACTTTGTTTTGCCCAGTAATTTTATCCGCCCTTCTATCAGACGTCCCTGACCGCGTTTTCGTTTCAATGCTGGTGAAACAGTGCATCCATTGCCACACCGCAGTGAGCACCTCGTTTCCTCAGAATTGCGTCAAGCGTCTTTCGCGATATGGTTAACGCGCTGGGCAGCAACAATACTTGAATGTCCGCAACCAATGTAGAGGCCGACCGTACACGCCCAGGCGCTGGACAGAGTATTGGAGCGCAGACACTGTAGCTGAAGACTAAATGCTGCAGTTCATCGTCGAAAGAAGGGCCGACAAATCACTATCAGTGCGCCCCGACAACAGAACAGCAATGATAAGATACCAACGCCGTACGCGCACATGCCCACGCTAATGACTATAGCAGGCGACACCCTGAGCAATCGACAGTTAGTGTGGTGACGACGGCAACTTCTCTCGATTTTTCAGGAAATTGTGTCCTGTCACATTCCGTATATCATCATTATCATCAGCCTGGTTACGCCCACTGCAGGGCAAAGGCCTCTCCCATATTTCTCCAACAACCCCGGTCATGTACTAATTGTGGCCATGCCGTCCCTGCAAACTTCTTAATCTCATCCACCCACCTAACTTTTTGCCGCCCCCTGCTACGCTTCCCTTCCCTTGGGATCCAGTCCGTAACCCTTAATGACCGTCGGTTATCTTCCCTCCTCATTATATGTCCTGCCCATGCCCATTTCTTTTTCTTGATTTCAATTAAGATGTCACTAACTCGGGTTTGTTCCCTCACCCAATCTGTTCTTTTCTTATCCCTTATCGTTAGACCTATCATTCTTCTTTCCATAGCTCGTTGCGTCGTCCTCAATTTGAGTAGAACCCTTTTCGTAAGCCTCCAGGTTTTTGCCCCGTAGGTGAGTACTGGTAAGACACAGCTATTATACACTTTTCTCTTGAGGGATAATGGCAACCTGCTGTTCATGATCTGAGAATGCCTGCCAAACGCACCCCAGCCCATTCTTATTCTTCTGATTATGTCCGTCTCGTGACCCGGATCCGCCGTCACTACCTGCCCTAAGTAGATGTATTCCCTTACGACTTCCAGTGCCTCGCTGCCTATTGTAAATTGCTGTTCTCTTCCGAGACTGTTAAACATCACCTTAGTTTTCTGCAGATTAATTTTTAGACCCACTCTTCTGCTTTGCCTGTTCTACGAACCTGCAGACTTGCATTTCAACAACTTCCGATGAGCAGGTCGGCCAACAGCGCCAAGTGGCCTTCACGTAGCGAGTGCGCATGCGGCGTGGCAGTGGAGTGCCCCCTATGACGTCACACGCGAGAGGGTGCCACTCGAAGATCTCGGAGCTAATACATTTGTACTTCTAACTTGGTTCCATCTCTCGAACATTAAAATACGTTCCTACAAAAGTAGATAACTTATTTTATTATAGTTTCAACTTATTATTATTATAGCCCCCAGCAAACATTTTGAATCATCAATTTATTGTTGAAGAACACTGTATCGAAAGCGGCTAATCGACTAAAGGCAAACGTAAATGATTATTCGTCAATCGATTAAGAAAATGATGTACCATTCGTCGGCCGTAATGAAACCATTCGCTTCAAACTTCGCCATATGCACTTAACCTAGTCCTTACTTCCACCAAATATAAACGAAGTGTCGTGTTTATTTCAGCGAGGGCACTGTAAGGGTATTTTCTTCGCACAACATATGCAAAAGGGGAGAAAGCTAGTGTCGTAAAAGAGTAATAATTTCGCGGGCCGAAGTGTTCGTGGATTGCCCTAGGCATATTCGCATCCATTAAACTTCGATATTTCAGACTTGCGTATTGCAAAAAAAAAACAAAAAAAAACCTGTGTGTCGTGCATTTGCACTTCGGGCAAGTTAACCATCCCCGGGTGATAAAAAAATATAACCCGCAGTTGCCCCACTACAGCGTGCCTCACAATAATGCCGCGCTTTTCGTACGAAATACAAGTCTGGCAAGAAACTGTCCACACGCTTGGAAATTCGCATGAACATAACCTGTTAACATTCACTCTATTTCCTTTAAATATTGATTCCGTGAGTTATGTATTTCTTGGCGGATACCGTAAAAATACCTGATAATGATTTCTAGTGCTTCTAGTCGCATGACCAAAGAAAGAATCAGGAATCGCCAGACGACAGCAATTCCTTCAGCTATGACTTTGTTTTCTGCTACAGCAAATGCTTTAACTCAGGATAGCGCCATCTTCTCAAGAACGTTTTTGTTACGCGCCCAGCATAGTCTTCGTCAGCTAAAGTGTTGGCAGTTTTGAACTCCGAAAAACATGCGCAGACGCCAACATTTTAATCCGTGGGGCGTGCCGAGCCCCGTGCAAATTGTCGAGCGTCGTAGATATATGTGGTGCAGTGGTTAACGTGTCCGGTTCGTATCTAACGCAGGAACAATGATTTGATCCGCAGTGGCAGCGTTCGGCCAAGTGTTTTACGGCTCTACAACGAGGTTCAAACTGATAATAGGCTAAATTGAAGGAGGATGGCTTTATGGAAAAGGCATAGACACATTGGCTTTTAACGCGAAAGCAATATAAATGCGTCATTACACGAAAGTCCGGCGTCATCGGCGACGCCACCGAGCGATGCTGTGCCAAAAATGGCCCACGGCGCGAGAAGTAACCATGCGTCAAAATCGCTCGGATTGTCGTCAATTTTCTCAGCGAGGTTTCTGTAAACAAAGAAAGTCAACGGCTTTGAAAAGAAAATTTGGGTCGGGCTGCCAGACGAGCGCGCTTCCCCGATGCTACAGCGGATCAACGGTTCTGGCTGACTAAAGGTGTGCCTAGTGTGCCCGTCATTTCACACATGATCTCTAAGCTATCTGCCTGTGTGGCCTAGCGTGCGCCATTGGGCATGGGACGGCTCAGCCGATGGGGAGGAGGTGGCGCCACCTGATGAGTGTGTAAAATAAAAAGCGTCAATGTCGCTGAGAGGCCTTCGAGACCCTTCGCAGGCAAGCTAGAACGTTGAGACGCTTGGAGCATTTTTATTTTGCGTTACAGAGGTGCATTTAAAACGTGGGCGAGAGATTGCGCGAATGAAAAACGCATGAAAAAAACATCACGAAACGGACTATAAGGCTTTCGCATTCCCACAGGCAAGCAGTCTTAGCCCTTTAGGAAGAGACGTAGAAATACCCAGAAAAGACGTTTCTTCTCTAAATCAGCAAAGCACATGAAGAAAGTCATAACGAACAAACTATTTTGCAGAATTTTGTCAGCAATAGGGAAAAAACCCAGGCAAGAAACCAAGTGAGCTTCCCCCCAAGCCATCAAAGGTTTCATTTGGATTCGTATAGGCAGTTCTTATCCTATGTGAACGATAGGTGTACATTTCATTTTCGTTCGTGACACCACTACAGCCATCTATCTGACATTGGTCTGTCTCCACTGACAGTGCTTTCAAACGAAGGCGAGTTGCGTGCCAAGGTTCTTCATCCAGTCTTTCTGCTCCAAATCAACAAATGACGCCTGGTGCCGGTCATGCGGTGCTGGCTGAAGACATTTATCCGGAAATTTCGTACTAAATCCTCAAACACAGAAAATAATCTTTTGTGGTATGTTGCTTGTAGGGGACACTTGTCAATAAAGTTTTATGTGTTTATTCTGCATTTTAATGATTTAATTGTACTTGCATTTTGTTCACGTTTTTTCTTACGATGTCAAATCATTAAAGATGATCCAGAAATCCACTGAGCAAGACAATTGACATTATTTGCAAATATAACGGTGATGGGCACCTTGGCTGTTCCATCATGGTCCCAGACATTGTATGAACATTAACGGCATACTTCGAAGTGTCTCCTTTCAGTGTTAAAAACACACACCAGTTTGCTCTGAATTTATTGTAACATACCTTCTCTTCAACTGATTATGTGAAATTTAGTTCCCAGATACCTGAGACTATCAAGGCTATCAGATACCAAGGCCATCTTATAGTACGCAACAATGGGTTCGTCACCGAGTTCTCAGACACTACATGATAACGGCCCCTAATTTGGGATTTCATTGTGCGCTGTTCACTGCAGCAGCTCCGCTTTCAAAGAATTTTCTTAGGTCAAAGTGGTGTAACATTGGTAAATTGAACATGTATTGCAAAGCGGCATTTAGAATCATGTTTTCCGTTCAGTCGCAGGAGCTTATGCTGCTGTCGGCTGCAATTGCGGAACACCGCTGTACAGCCGCCGAACATCAGCGAGAGCTTTTCATCGCTGTGACGTAATGAACGAAATCAAGAAAAAACGTGGGCGAAACATGAATGAATGAATGAATGTTTATTTTGACAGAAATAAAGTACAAAGAATCTCTGTCAAAGAGGCTGACAAAAAGGCACGAATGCCTGACTTAGTGTCAGTCCCCTTCCGCGACCCGTTTCCAGTGCACAAAACACTCAAGCACACAGGGCAAGCATGGTACACAAAGTGGATACATACACAAAAAAATGAAGAGTGCATGAAATACGTAACAGAAATACTGAATTTGATTTGTGTACAAAAGAATGAACAATCATACCTGAAGCGACAGCAAATACATGGTCACTTTTTTTTTTAAGTACTTAGGGACGGTGATTCATTTTTTATACTGAGTAAGCCAGGGTGATGGTTCAGAAAATCTGCAACTATGAATGCCTGCTTTTGCATGCCGTAATTGGTGCGGATTTTGCCCTTGTTGTGTGTTAATTGCCTTTTGTTGTATTTATGTTCATTCGGGAGGTATGCTTTTAAAAAGGCGCTTTCATTGAGTCTTACCTCTTTAAATATTGCAATGGCTGTTTTTTAAATAAGGTTTTCTAATATTAAAATACAATTCTTCTTGAAAAGCGGAGCGGAGTGGCTTATATAGGGCGCATTCCCAAATACCCGAATGATGCGTTTCTGCAAGGTTAGTAAACTATGGATGTTTGTTTTCGTCGTGGTACACCACACAGATAAACAGTGTTGGAGGCGCGAATGCACTAGGCTATAGTATAATTGTTTTTTTTAATCTAGAAGGTAATAGACGCATTAATTTATTAACACCGATGGATCTTGCAATGCTGGTTTTAATGTTGCTGACATGACTGAACCAGTTTAAGTTTTCTTCAAACGTAAGACCAAGCAACCTCTGGGACGTAGAACGTATAATAACTTCATCACGGAATTGTAATACTCAGATATCATCAATACCTTTGTTACGAGGCCGCAAAATATTGTATGTTGTCTTTTTAGTGTTTAATTCCAGCTTATTTGCTCTAAGGTACTCTGAAAGATCCCCGCAGGGGCGGCTGCGTCAGCAGACGTTTGGTGTGTTGCGACACCCCGTACCCGATCACACGAGGGTTGGACTCTCCCGCGTGTAGCCGTGCGCGGTTTAGCCGTGTCTGGGGAAAGGGGGATCCTGGGGGTTGAGCTGATGGTGGGTGTTTGGACCTTTAAGGCCCCCGGCGGAGGCAACCCACCCCTTTGGCCTCTGCTTCACATAGACGGCACCCCCGGACTGACCCACCCGGGGGAAATAGGAAGTTGCCTCTTCCTGTCCCCCTATCCACTCTTCGTCTTTTTCTCTCGCTTTGAATCTTTCCTGTCTTCTACTCACTTCAGTTTACTTCTCATTTTCCAGGCAGCAAGGGCTAACCGTGTGTGTCTGCCCAGCCTTGGGTACATATATTAGGTTATAGCGGCGTTGTATAGCTGACGTCTACAGGTATGTTCCTAACCTCGTAGGGTCCCCTTGTTGGGCTCGGTGGTCGGTGGCTACCATCGCTGCTGAGTATATTGAGAATGACATGGCAAATGCATCCCCCCCTTGCAGATCGTCCTAACAAAAGAGGGCGCACCGAAGCAATATTCGATTTCACTTTAAAAACCAACGTAGAAACATTCCCACGCTTCCATGTGATCCACAGTGAAGGATATCTGGCAATGAGAAAACCATCCCCATTCCTAATAGCAAATGCCTAGTAGAAAAAATCGGAAAACAATACAAAGCTTCAAAGATGTCAAGTGGGGACCTCCTACTTGAACTCAAAACCAAAGACCAAGTCGAAAAGCTCGCTGACCTCGCTAGTGTCGGTAACATCAGTCACAATCTAAGCACACCGTTCTCTCAACACAAGCAGGGGTGCAATATCAGAACATTTCTTAAACCTAAGCGATGAAGAACACCTGGAAGGTTTCCAAGAACAAAATGTAATCAAAGTTCAAAGAATAACTCTCCGAAGAAATGACGAACAAATCCCGACCAAACACCTTATACTTACCTTTGGTACCAGTATTGTACCTACTACACTTGATGTAGGCTATGTTAAGATCAACGTAAAACCGTATATCCCAAACCCGAGGCGGTGTTTCAAGTTCCAGAGATTCGGACATGCATCGCAATCATGCAGAGGTAAATCGACATGTGCAGAGTGTAGTGCCAATGACCATCAGTCGGAGAACTGCAATGCTGCTACACACTGTACAAACTACAAAGGTGATCATCCAGTATATTCACGATCTTTCCCTTGCTGGAAGGAAAAGAAAGAGATAATTGGACTTACGGTGAAAGAGAAGATTTCCTTCTATGAAGCAAGAAAGAAATTAGCGCACTTACCTGAAACAACCTACGCCAGTGCGGTGCGGCAGTGCACAGCACCGCAGTGGTCTCAGGAGTGTACAGGGACCGCAGTCAGTGGCCCAGTAGTAACTACATCCGTCCCCTTGGTGGCAGCAGCCAGTGCTGCTCCATCATCATCATCACAGACGGGCCTGCAGACCATGGTTCCACAGGGCCCCAGGCTAAATCGAACTCCCAGGCCTGAGACGCGCGTCTCAGCTCCTGGTTCTCGATTATCCATCGCCTAGGAGAACGCTATGGAAGTCGACACCAAAACTACGGCGTCATCGACGCCAAAACATCAGCGCTCTCTGGAGCGCAGTAAGAAAGACAAGCTCACAATAGCTACGCGAACAAAAGGACAGGTAACCTGAACTGTTACCGTTCTTCCAATAGTACATTCCCGCTAACAAATGTCACCTACAGTTACTTAGTACATATATGTAAATTAACATTCTCAATTCTGCCACTATGGCTTTTATCGTGCATTGGAATTGTAGAGGACTGATTCGCCATTTAGGTGACATTAAAGACATAACAAATAACTTTTCGCCAATCGCATTTTGCCTACAGGAAACGAACTTAGGCCCTAAACACAGTCAATTCCTTAAAGGCTTCACCGTTGTCCGAAGGGACCGCGAATGTTCCAGCCGTTTGTCAGGTGGAGTGGATATAGTCGTGCAGCGCGGCACTCCTACCCGAAATGTCCAATTAAATACATCCTTAGAGGCCGTAGCTGTCACCATTCTATCCTACAAAATCATCACCATTTGCTCACTATATATTCCACCACACACACATTTTACTATTAAAGACAGAAAATATAACAGATCAGTTACCGGAGCCATTTGTCTTGGTAGGAGATTTTAACGCTCATTGTGCTCTTTGGGGCAGTTTCAAAACTGACCAAAGAGGGCAACTCGTTGAAGATTTGATTCTGTCAAATGATATCTGCCTTTTAAACTCAGGTGCGCCAACTTATTTCTCGCCGACTTCCCGCACATTTAGTTGTTTAGATTTAGCTTTTCGTTCGCCCTCTCTCTTTACTTATTTTAAATGCGAAGCTCTCGACACGTCATATGGTAGCGACCACTTACACGCACTCATCGAACTCCTACCATCACCACAAACTTTAGTAACAAGACCACGCCCATGAAAATTATAGCTGGTTGACTGGCAGGTTCTTTATGGATAACGCAAAACTCGAGAATGTCTTTTCACCAGAGCTTACTGTTGATCAACTTAATAAAAAAATCACTGAAGTTATAATATCAGCGGCAGAAAAGACAATACCCCAGTCATCCGGTATTGTGTGCAAAAAGCTAAATCCCTGGTGGACAAACGATTGTACTGAAGCCAAAAAAGAACAAAATAAGGCCAAGGAATCCTACGGAGGTATCCCACTTATACCAATCTTCTAAATTTCAAACAGGCCAAGGCCAAAGCACGATTTATTCGAAGAAATGCGGAGAAATCATCATGGCAAAATTACATAACTTCAATCAATAGTACAGTCACAACAAAACGAATGTGGAACCTGGTGAGGAAATTTAGAGGAGAGTACTCATCATACACAATAACACTACTTACATCTGAAGGCACACAGACAACACTACAGGATCAGGCCAACTTATTAGGTGAACACTTTTATAACATATCCAGCTCAGCAAGCTATTCAAATTCATTTTTAACATATAAATAACCGGCTGAGAAAGAGAGACTGCCTACCACTGGGGCTTCAGCTGAAATGTGCAATAACCCACTCACAATACGTGAATTGAACCGAGTTCTCTCTGCCGGTAAAAAAACGGCAACAGATCTTGACCGTGGGCACTACACAATGCTGGCATACCTATCCCAAGCATCGGTAGGGGCACTTCTTAAATTTTTCAATAAGATATGGGAGTCTGGGGTAATTCCCTCAAATCGGATAAAAGCGGTAGTAGTGCATTTTCGAAAACCTGGTAAACCCGCAACATCCCCTAGCAGCTATAGACCCATTGCACTAACAAGTTGTCTAGCAAAATCCTATGAGAGTATTATAAACATAAGACTCACATTCATCCTTGAAACAAGAAGCCTAATAGACAAACACCAGTGCGGCTACAAAAAGGGCTGTTCCGCCGCTGACCATCTCGTGCGACTAGAGCATGAAATACGTGACGCGTTTCTTCACAAGCAATACTGCCTCGCGGTTTTCTTTGATTTTGAAAAGGCGTATGGGGGGGGGGGATACCACATGGCGATACGGAATTTTGAGTGACCTGGCTCACATGGGAATTCGCGGAAGAATACTAAATTATCTATGCGATTTCACGTCAAATCGAACATTTCAAGTACGTCTCGGCACAATACTCTCGCGTACATTCACACAAGAAAATGGCGTTCCACAAGGTTGCATTCTGAGCAAGACACCCTTCATAGTCAGAATGAACTCTTTAAATAAGATCATCCCAGCATCTGTTATGCACTCAATATATGTCGACGATTTGCAAATGGCTTGCCGCGCCTCAAACTTACCCACCTGCGAACGAAAACTACAAATAACGATAAATAATCTTACACAATAGGCTGACAAAAATCGTTTCCGGTTCTCAAAACAAAAAACTGTTACAGTTCTCTTTTCGCTGAAGCGAGTGTTACACTGCACTCCAGGTCTCACATTGCATGGTACAACGCTGCCGGTCAAAGAACACTATAAATTTCTAGGCGTAACGTTTGACACTAAACTGAACTTCCTGGACCACATTAACGCAACTAAAATTAAAGCAAATAAAGCGCTAAATATCCTCAAGGTTTTATCACATAAGCACTGGGGATCTGACCAAACATGTTTACTACGTATATACCGGTCCCTTGTACGTAGCATCCTCGACTACGGCAGTGTAGTTTATGGGGCAGCTAGGCAGTCCTAAATTAAGCGACTTGATCCAGTTTATAATCTCGGCCTACGACTGGCAAGTGGTGCTCACAGGACATCGCCTGTACTAAGTTTATACGTTGACTCCAATGAGCCTTCATTACAGCACCGCAGAGCACAACTTACACTTTGCTATGTATTGAATTCGGTCATCACCACAACATATATGCTACAACATCGTAACACAGTGCAATTCGCGAGTACACTGCACAAATAAACCGAACATGATTCGGCCACTCATCGTACGACCCGAACAATACTGTCAGACTTATGATATTCCTCGTGAAGCTCTGCGGGTTGCCGAAACGCCACCAAGATTGCCCCCGTGGTGCAATTTTACACAACTATGTGACTGGACGTTAGCACATGTAAAGAAAAAAGAAATTTCATAAGAACACATAATACAAGAGTTTCGAGCTATTTCAAGAAAAATACAAAAATTACACTGAATTTTACACTGACGGCTCTAAAACACAAGAATACGTAGGTGTTGGGATCATGACGAAAAATTGGGAAAATAGCATTCGGATAAATAATTTCTTTTCAGTGTTTACCGCCGAAGTTGATGCGATATGCATGGCAGTTAAGAAAATTACTTCCGACAAGCAGAAGAATGCTATTATTTATACCGACTCGTTAAGTGCTCTAAGAGCCCTAAACTTAAACTCCGCGTCTGAACCCCTGCTTGGCGATACCTTAAGCATAGCACTTAACTAGAAATACGAAGGAACCATACGATTCTGCTGGGTTCCAAGCCATGTTGGGATACCAGGGAATTAAGCAGCAGATAGAAGCGCGTCCATGGCAGCGCACAAAAGCATAACACTAATAACACTTCCATACAAAGACAGTATCGTATCCGAGCGGTTCGCAAGGCCCTAGCATCAATGTGGCAACAAGAATGGAACTCGTGCGTAAATAACAAGTTACATATGACTAAACCCCTGCTTCGCGAGTGGAAATCATGCATTCACCAAGAACGGTTCTATGAAGTAATGTTATGTCGAATTCGAATTGGACTCACGCATATAACACACAATTTTTTACTTCGAAGCGAAAACCCACCCACATGCGAGAAATGTCATGAACCGCTTAAAGTAACACACATCATTATATCATGTCCACACACTGAAACGCAGAGGGGGAAACATTTCAAAAATTTGTATCACTTACATATACCCTGCCTTAATATTGGGGGACTATCCACTAGTGCCGTTCACTAACTTGTTCGAGTTTTTAGATGAAACCGGTTATCTACATCGACTTTACGATACCACACCTAATTCTGCAGTAACAATGCATCTTATACTGTCCTGTGTCTGGCGCAACATGGCCTTAGTCGCTTTTCCGCCATTAAACCCGAATTAACTAACTCTAAAAGATTACTGAGCCAAATATTTGCTTCTTGCGCGAGAGTAAGCAAGTTTTCACCAGAAAAGAAGATATTAGTGTCATCAGCATACATGATTATGTCAGGTGTTAGAGGCACGTTTGTGATGTCATTAATGCATAATAAATAAAGAAGTGGCCCTAGGATGGACCCCTGCGGAACACCGTATTTGATTTCACCCATTGCTGATTTGGAATAACAAATGTATATGTACTATAGTCGGTTGGTTAAATAATTCTCAATTAGGTTAACAGCAGTTCCCCTAATGCCGTCCTCGCTTAACTTTTGTAACAAGATATCGTGTTAAATGGAATCGAATGCCTTTTTAAAGTCAAGAAATATTCCTGTTGTGTGCAGCTTGTTCTCAAAGTTACTTATTATTGTTTTCTTTGATCTTAAGCAGCGCCATTTCAGTACATTGGTGTTTTCGGAAACCGTACTGCTTTTCTGCTATAATAATATTTTGAGTAGAGGAATTTAGGGCTTTGATTAATGATCTACTATACTATTTCCGAAAAGATTGGGACAACTGAAATCGGTCTGTAGTTGTTCACGTCATTCCTGTCTCCCCCTTTAAAAAATACCGATATCCGTGCAATCTTTAATTCATCGGGGAATGCGCCAGTGCACAAAATTATATTGCATATGTGTGACATTACTTTACAAATATGCAGTACCACAGCTTTTATTGGTTCCGCCTTTATGCCATCCGCACCACATGCTGAGGAATTAACTTTGGAAATAAGCTACTTATTTCAGCCTCAACTGTTGGTGCAACAAATAGCGATCTGATCCTACATGGAATATAAGACATGTAACTTGGGCTATCAGCATCAAACGCATCAGACGCGCCACATTGTAAGAAATGCTGATTAAACTTACCGGCCAGTGCTGTCCCTGTGAAAGATACGCCTTTATCCATAACTTCAAAAACAGGATTGCGGTCACTGTTCAGAAGCAGATCGTTCAATGTTTTCCAAATATTTTGGATCATTAAGAATATGAGAGAACTTATTCTCATAATACCTCTCCATTGCCAGCTTTATATCACGGCCCAATTTATTCCTAACCTTCTTGTATTTCATTAGGTACTCTGGTTGCCTTGTCTTTATAAAGGTAGCAAATAGTCTATAACGTTCCTTTATGCGTTTTAGAAGGGCGGTGTCAAACCAAGGTTTGCTGCATTTCATGCTTCTTTTAGCTTCTCTTAGAGGGAAAGCTTTGTGATAAAGGTCTTTGATTATGCCGAGAAAGCGAGTGAATGCCTTGACAGGATCCGTCAATGCGTATATTTCGGACCATTCCGCTTTGCTGACTGACGCTTCAAAATCAGCAATCGTGTTCTTAGTTATCAATCTGTACTGTGAGCGCGTGCCATTTTTGCGCTGTCGGCACACTTTCGTCTCACGTGTGAAAACAGGAAAATAGGCAGGTGATCACTTACATCAGAGATGAGGACCACACGACACTAATCCTTATTAATCGCGTTGTAAAACACAAGTCAAGTAGGCTTTCGGAATTGTTCGTCACCCTAGTTGGAACATTAATAACATTTTCGTAGCCAAACGAAAAGAAAACATCCAGGAACGCCTGTTTGGATCGGTCTATTCACATGGGGAAGGATTAGCAGCGAACCTGCTTGGGCTGCATATATGGGATGCATACATTATGAAATCTTATTTTTTTAATACGGCACCACACTACACCGATAAAAGCGCCATCACGGTCACCGCATCTCCGACACCCATATGCAGCAACCTCTGCTGCAGCCACGCCGGCGCCTTGGCCGCGCGTGACGTCATAACTTCGGAAGCTCGGGCAACGCGCACAGGCACAGTCGCCACGCTCTTGCCCCTTCTTATTATTCGTGAAACAAGATGTAAAACACATAATGCGCATCAAGGCCAACTTGTTACTGTGTGCACCTTCTGATATGTAGTGTTTCTCTTACAACGCCAAATTTGTGGTTGTATTTAGACACAAGTTATTGAACTTACTTTTGGAAGTTTGCGGACTGCTTGAAGCCTGCTTCACCTCCGCAGTGGGTCTGGCCGGTATGGCACGATCTCGGGAATCCGCTCACACATTCCTGTCCACATGCCGTGTTATGGACGTATTCCGGCCAGGGTACTCTCCCTGGGAACGCATTCCCGCTAGTTCACTGTCTCCTGGATCGGCACACACAATCTTGACGCCTATACGTACGCAAGCCGACAGGGTTTTTCCCCTTGTAACGCATACGCGGGATGCATGCATGTACTAGATAAACGGCCTCGCTGTACAAAAAAGAAAGGTAAAGTATGCCCCAATCAAACGCTGTGAACGTGGTTGGGCGGCAAAACTGTGGTATCACCAGGTGCGATAGACCAATGTCATCTAGCCTTGAATTGAGTCCTGCCGGCCTGAGCAATACGCCATTGTGCATGTTGATGTTGCTGTTCCCGTCTCCACTCATCCAGTTCTCGCTGCTTTTCGGGAGTCCCAACGCCGCGTAGCTTGGTTTGGCCGCGAGAGGCTGCATCCTCCCTAACCGGAGCACGATGCCATTGTGCATGTTGACGTTGCTGTTCGATCTCCGCTCATCGTACTTACGCTGCTTTTGGGGAGTCCTAACTGCGCGTAGCTTGGTTTGACCGGGAGAGGCTGCATCCTCCCTAGCCGGAGCTTCCCGCCGTTGTACATATTGACATTGCTGCTCCCGTGTCCGCTCATAGTGTTCTCGCTGCTTTTCGGGAGTCGTAATTGCGCGTAGCTTGGTTTGGCCGGGAGAGGCTGCATCCGCCCTAGCCGGAGCACGACACCGTTGTGCATATTCACGTTACTGTTCCCGTCTCCGCTCATAATGCTTACGCTGCTTTTCGGGGGTCCTGATTGCGCGTAGCTTGGTTGGGCTGGGAGAGGCTGCATCCTCTTTAGCCGGAGCACGACACCGTTGTGCATATTGATGTTCCTGTTCCAATCTCCGCTCGTCGTGCTGTCGCAGTTTTTCGGGAGTCCTAACGGTGCGTAGCTTGGTTTGGCCGGGAGAGGCTGCATCGTCCCTAGCTGGAGCACCCCGCCGTTGCGCATCGTGACTTTGCTGTTCCCTTCTCCACTCATCGTGTTTACGCTGCTTTTCAGGAGCTAACTGCGTAGCTTGGTTTTGACAGGAGAGGCTGCATCCTCCCTAGCCGGAGCACGACGCCGTTGTGCATGTTGACATTGCTGTTCCCGTCTCTGCTCATTGTGTTTATGCTGCTTTTCGGGAGTCCTAACAGCGTAGTTTGGGGGGGGGGGGGTGAGTTGGCTGGGAAATGCGGCATCCTTCCTAGCCGGAGCACGCCGCTGTTGTTCATATTGAGTTTGCTGTTCCCGTCTCCGCTCATCATGTTCACGTTGCTCTTCCGGAGCCCAAAGTGAAATAACTTGCGAATTTTTTGTCGACGGAGATGAGGAAATCCTGGGATCCATGACATAACGCGTTAATAGACATTTAATACACACTTAACACACTTAACACACTTAATGCAAATGCACATTCGCGGTAAAAGCCCATATTCTTCCACTAATCTTCGTGTAAACCGCTACATTGTTCTTCAGTGTCGCAGTGGCATGCTTTCGAAAGTCTCGAGGATCCAGAGTCACTTTCAGAAAATGGTTTGCTGGTCTGATCGTGATCATAGGTTACGACAAACGCCACCAACCCCGCTGGGTCTTCAAGGTTTGTGTTCAGAAGCAGGCTTCTTTTTTACAGCAGCTCTTCGGCCCCCATGCCCGCGTTTCGCGTCGACGTCCTCCCTCGGCTTAACCTAGCGAAGGAGCAGAGCGAAGGATAAAAGCGCCAACGATGCAGAGAAGAGCAGAGGACGCGCAGCGGAACCATGAGTGGTATATGGCGAATGCGTGGGGGGAAAACCGTAGTGCCGTGCAAGACGGGCTCTGTGGCGTCGACCCCTATAAGATGGCGCCAGTCTAGCTCGCCGTCGTTGATGAAGTGTGGGGTATTACGTGCGAAAACAATTTGAGTATGAGCCACGCCGAGTAGGAGCCACGCCTGCGGAATAATTTTGACCAACAGGGCATCTCTAATGTGCTCCCAATGCACTGGACACGGGTGTTTTTGCCTTTCGCCCACATTTAAATGCGGTTGCCACTGCCGGGATTTCATCCCCCAACCTCGTGCTTAATAGCACAACCTAATAACCGTTAAGTCACCGTGGTCCCCGGAGGGGCGTCTGCGTCAGCAGGCGTTTGGTGTGTTGCGACACCACGTACCCGATCACATGAGGGTTGGACCCTCCCGCGTGTAGCCGTGCGCGGCTTAGCCGTGTCTGGGGAAAGGGGGATCCTGGGGGTTGAGCCAATGCCAGGCGTTTGGACCTTTACGGCCTCTCGGTGTCGGCAACACACCCTTTTGGCCTCGGCTTCTCGTACACGGCTCCTCCCGAATGACCCACCTGGGGGAAATCTGCAGTCGCCCTTTCCTGTCTCTCTCTCTCCTCAAATCTTCTTTATGTCTCACTTTTTGGCCTTTCCTGTCTTCTTCTCTCTTCCATTTACTTCTTTTCTCCACAGCGGCAAGGGTTAACCTTGTGTGGCTATCCTACCTTGGGTACACTATATTTGGTTATAGTGACGGCGTACGGCTGGCATCGTGCAGGCTTGTACACAAGCTCTGCCGCGTCCCCTAGTTGGGCTCCGTGGTCGGTGGTTGGCGTTGTTGGCGAATTTTTATGTATTTTCATGGAAACTTTTCCCCCCACTTCCTGATCGCCCTCAGAAACGTGGGCGCCCCGAAGATAGTTTTGTTTTTTGGCAATCGTACACAACTTTCCCCGCTTTCATGTCATCCACTCTGATAAGCCTGAGAAGGCGGTGACAATGATCTCTTCGTAGTCTCGAAATCTCTGACGGAAGTTTTCGGTCCCGGATACAAAGCATCGAAAATGGCTACCGGTGATCTTCTCCTATAGCTCCGCGATCAGAAACAAAAAGAAAAACTGTCCAAGCTTGTACCATTTGAGGGTGTTCAAGTCGCAGTGACCCCACGCCGTACCATGAATACTACCCGTGGCGTTGTATCCGTTGCTGATCTGCTAGAATTGTGTGAAGCTGAACTTATAAAGGGTTGGAATGATCAGAACGTGATCAGCGTTAAACGAATTAAAATAAGACGGGACGGAAAAGAAATTGACACCATGCAGCTGATACTTAAACTTGGCTCAAGCAACCTAACCGACACTATCGAGACAGGGTATGTGAAAATCCGAGTGAGACTGTACATCCCAAATCCCCTACAATGCTTCAAGTGACAGCGATTCGGTCACAGTTCACAGAACTGCCGAAGCCGCCAGACCTGTGCGAAATGCAGTGCCTACGAACACCTCTCTGAATCACGTCAAAACTCTCTCAACTATGTTTTTTTTTTATTGCGATAAGGCTTGCCCTTAAGGCATAATTCTTGGACTGTATATGTGTATTATATGTGTGCTGTGAGGCCTGTGTTGTGTATGAATTGGAGCATTGTTTTGTGGAATCTGTTGTCATGTATCCAGCGGTCATAGCTGGTTGTCACACTGTAGCGGAAGCCGGCTTCCAGTAGGAGACGCGAGCGTTCCGATTGTAAACCCGTACATGTCCATATTAGGTGGTATGCCTCTGATTCCACCACAGGAACGGAGCAGTATGGACACGTAGCACCCAGTGGTAAATGCGACCAGTTCCACCTTGAGACAACAGCCGGTGTAAGGGCCACCCCGGCCCGAAGCCTCCTAAGCACAACTTCCTCCGCCCTAGTAAGGTGAAGGGGGAGGGAGCAGACACACGGTGGGATAAGAGCGCATGTGTCCTGCCGGAGAACATTTTTACGGGCTCGCAGCGAGTTACGGGGTTGGGGTGGGAGGGGAATAGGTGGAGGATCAGGATTAGGAGGGCAGTGTGCCTGCTGGTCAGCAGCAATGTTGTGAGGGTTCGCTGAATGGCCTTGAATCCAGTGTACCTTGACGCAAGTAGATGCCTTACTATTCATAGTGTGTATTGTCTCGCAGATTTCCATCGCCTTATCAACCTTCTTGAGTTCCTGGATAGCCGCTAAAGAATCAGTGAAGATATCTAGTTGCTTGATGGTAGGCAGCTTAGATGTCGCATCTTGCACAGCGTCGTGGATGGCTTGAAGTTCCATTACTATGTGAACTATGATGGGGAGCACGCTGCGTACTTGCGCTCCTGCCCATCGTGGAAAAAAGAAAAGGAAATTGTAACAATTAAAGTAAAGAAAAATATAAGTTTCAAGGTGGCACGCAGGCGGATATCCTACCTGCCCAAGAACTCTTTTGCTGATGTGACGCGTCAGGGGGCAGCGACACAAAGGCTTCCGGCTGCTGTCCGACCCACAAGCAGTGAGTCGGCAGTTACGCCATCTGCCCCCGAGGCGGTTGCAGATCGCGCTGCTCCGCAAACCCAGCAGAAGGAACCATCGACCCCGAAGGCTGGCGCGGCCAAGGCTTCCTCGAACTCCCCGGCCCCTTCCAGCGCTGGCAACAGTCGGCGCTGCGCAAACCCAAAGGCAGCCCCATCGACCTCCTGGCTAGTGGGTGCAGGGGTCTTGCCCTCCAAGGCGGGACTATCTGGAGTAACTTCTCGCTCGTAAGAGCGCGTGCCCGTTGCCTCACAATATGGACCTAAGCAATGGACCTATCCTCACGGCGCACCAAGCGCCTAAGGAGCCGCGAGGCTCCCTCGAACGCTCCAGATTGGACAAAACCCCCGTCACAGGGCCTCAAAAGAGCTCTGTAATCTAATTTCTCTAATTCCTGTAATCACTATTTCTGCATCTGTACACACAGCACAATTTACTTCCAATATGGATACACAAATTATTCAATAGAGCGCTAGAGGTCTGCTTATAAACCTTGATGATGTGCAAGAACTCATACACGAACACAATCCAAAAGTGCTGGGATTACAGGAGACACACCTAAAATCAAAACACATAAAATTTCCCCAACAGTATGTAACGTTTCGCAAAGATCGCGATGATACTGTCGCCGCCTCGGGCGGGGTCGCGATCGCTATTCATAAAAGCATTGCGCTGGAGCATTTACAGCTACAAATGCCTCTTGAATCATGGCGGTTCCGGCTGTTCTAAACAAACTCATCACAATTTGCTCGCTTTACCTACCCAACATTACAAATAAGAAAACATGAATTTCAGTCCTCTATTGATGAATTGCCAGAACCTCATGTTGTTCTTGGTGATTTCAATGCGCACAGCTGCCTGTAGGGCGACTCTCGTATAGATGCGCGAGGCCGTCTTGGCGAACAGTTCCTTTTTTCTTCTGGTGCGTGCCTTCTGAATAAGAAGGAACACACATATAACTGTCTTGCAAACAGAACCTTTTCTTCAATTAACCTTAGCATAGTTTCCCCGTCTATACTGGCTGAACTTGAATGGGAAGTTACGAACAATCCTTACAGGAGCGACCACTTCCCCGTACTGCTAAGAACATCTAAAGAAAACGAATATCCACCACAGGCTCCTAGGTGGAAGATTGATACAGCCGATTGGGAGAAATTCCGAACTCTTACTAGTATCTCATGAGCTGACATGTCATTGCTACGAATTGATGCTGGTGTGAATTATTTTACAGCATTCATAATAGCTGCCGCATCTAAATGCATGTATGAAGTAAGTGGTTTGGCATGCAAACGACATGTACGGTGGTGGAACGACGAATGTAGGATCGCTCGTAGAAAACAGAACAAAGCGTGGGGGTCATTACCCGCTTCTCCCACTGCAGAAAATCTTATTAACTTCAATAAAGTAAAGTCTCAAGGCAGGAGAACGCGCCGACAAGCCAGGAGAGAGAGTGGGCAGAAGTTTTTATCGGGCATCAACTCGTATACAGATGAGGCCAAAGTCTAAAACAGGGTTAATAGGATGAGAGGGCGACAAACATATTCCCTCCCTTTTGTAAACACACAGGGCGATACCCTGTTTCATCTGGCAGACTTACTTGGGGAGCACTTTCAGAGCGTGTCAAGTTCAACCCATAATACACAGTCCTTTCTCAAATTTAAACAAATAGAATAATGTAAGCCATTCATAAGAAAAAGTCGACAGAATGAACCTTACAACCGTCCTTTCAGTATTGCCCAGTTGAGAGCTGCCTTGAGCGCATGCAAGAGCTCTGTACCAGGATCTGACAGAATCATGTATGAAATGCTCAAGAACTTACACAATGATACGCAAGTGACACTACTCACCCTTTTCAACACTATTTGGCGGATGGATACCTTCCGACCGCATGGAAAGAAGCCACTGTGGTTCCTGTTTTGAGACACGGCAACAACCCTTCCTCAGTGGCAAGTTACCGCCCGATAGCCCTCACAAGTTGCCTTTGTAAGGTATTTGAAAAAATGATTAATCGGCGACTCATCCATTTCCTTGAAAGAGCAAAATGCTTGATCCCTATCAGTGTGGCTTCCCAGAAGGGCGCTCCACAACCAATCATCTTGTCCGTATTGAAGGAAATATCCGTGACGCGATTGTACAGAAACAGTTTCTCCTATTGATATTCCTCGATATGGAGAAGGCGTATCACACAATGTGGTGCTAGGGAATTTTGAGACTTGTTAGAAATGGGCGTTCATGGTAATATGCTAAACCTAATAGAAAGCTACATGCCCAATCGTACCTTCCGGGTAAAAGTCGGCAATTTACTGTCATGTCCTTTTACACAATAAACTGGTGTACCCCAGGGAGGCGTGCTCAGCTGCACACTCTTCATTGTTAAGATGACAACACTTCGTGCTTCATTACCACCGGCCATTTTTTAGACTGTCTACGTGGACGACATTCAAATAGGCTTCAAATCCTGTAACCTCTCTTTATGCGAGAGACAGGTACAACATGGCTTAAACAAAGTGTCAAAGTGAGCTGAGAAAAATGGATTTAAAATCAATGCTCACAAAAGTTCTTGTGTTCTTTTCACAAGAAAGAGAGGCCTGGTCCCGGATCCTTGCTTAGAATTGTGTCGACAACATATACCTGTAAACAAAGAGCACACATTTCTATGTGTTATACTTTACTATAGGCTCACCTTCATCCCGCACAATAAATATCTTATAGAAAAATTTCTAAAAACAATGAACCTAATGAAACTTCTATCCTAGACTACATGGGGTAGTGACAGGAAGTGTTTAATGAATCTCTACAAGAGCATGATTCGGTCGCGATTGGATTATGGTGCCATAGTATAGAACTCTGCCGCTCCGAGCGCGCTAAAGATGCTAGATCCTGTTCATCATCTAGGTATCCGCTTAGCCTCGGGCGCTTTGAGAACAAGCCCGATTGAAAGCTTATATGCCGAATCGAATGAGTGGTCACTCCACCTGCAGAGATCATACATCAGCTTTACATATTTCCTTAAAGTGCGCTCCAACCTGGAACATCCATGTTTTAATACCGTTACTGATATGACATGTGCTTCACTTTTCCGCAGTCGTTCTTTGTAAGATAGCCTTTGTCACTGCGTGCGAAGGAGCTTAGCGATGAAATGCATGTCCCACTCCTCGAACATTGTCAAAGATTGGTGGTCACGTATTCGCACTTTCCGAACCGAAGGGGATGGGGCGACAACAAACCCACCCCGCGTATATTTATTGATGGTTCGACTGCTTACTGGCGATAAGGTCCACGCCTGATTGACCGTGAACCTGAGGCATGAGGCGGAGGGCGACGTACAAACACACACTCAATTTTATAAAATAAAATCCTGTCCGATATATAATTAAAAAAAGAACATACAAACTACAAGCAGTGGGTCCTAGCTCGCGGAAGGCGTGCGCGTCACACAACAGACGCCCTGACGCCACTCGCGCGACACTAAGCCTACCACGTGAGAACTACTACACTCGCGAAATAACAAAAAAAGACACGCGACAAAAATAAAAAATACACGCGACAATAAACGCGGCAAACACTACACTAACAGAACATACAAGAATTAACACGCGATGAATAATGAAATGAAAGATAAACGCCATTACAAAAATATAGTCCGGCGGAATGTTCTGAGAGTGGGCCGGAACACGAGGCTTATCTGTGGCGTGCTTGCCGACATCCCGATCTGAAGAGCGTTGGGCTGCTGGTACCTCGCTGCCGAAGGTCTTGACGGACTTGGACCGTCTGTCGATCGAACGGCGAAGACTTCGGCCTGGAGGTTTCAGCCTGCCGACCACATGTTCAGCTGTCTCCCGGTGCACGACCACGCTGCTCCATCTTCCAAACCAATCTCCCCGCTCGCCGAGCCTCCTCGTCCCTCGTCACGCTCCGGCGACCCACGTGACCAACCGGTCGGGCGAGCTCTGGAACAATTGGGAGCCCTCTTCCCCATCGCCGTGCAAGCGACGTTGCGGATGCGGCCGCAATGGCGGCCATATCGAGAGGAGCGCGGGCACGCACTTTGTGACAACCATCGCATAACGCAGCTAACCAAGCTATTACCTCCTTGGGACTGGCAGGTGATAGAATAGGACGTATCATTTCTAAAAGTTATAAAGCACGCTCCAGAGCTCGAAATCCGAATGCATTTCCTAGAACTTCAGTACAAGCACTTGTGCACAGAGTTCTACACAGAAGATTCCAAGTCACATGCCGGAGTGTCCTATGCAGCCGTCGGTCCGTCCTTCTCGGAATCCGATGTTCTACATCCAGAAACAAGTATCTTTACGGCAGAGGCCTACGCACTATTGTCGGTTGTAAAGCATTTAAGGAAATCAATATTCCAAAAAGCCGTTATATGTACAGACTTTCTAAGTGTTGTAAAGGCCCTAATGTCACTCTACAAACATAAAAATTCCGTACTTACTGAGCTCTATTGCAAACTGTGCAAAGCTTTTCTATCTAACCAGCTTATCATTATATGCTGGGTACCTGGCCATAGGGGAATCGAAGGTAACGTTATGGCAGAGCAGATGGTAACGTCAATTGCATTCCATGCTGTTAATGATAATGCTATGGTCTCTGTCACAGATCTGAATCCTTTCATACGAAAGAAACTGCGAAATCACTGGCAACACATGTGGGACGCAGTAATAAATAACAAACTGCATTTGATATAGCCACAGTTAGGTTCTTGGCCCTCCGCAACAAAATCATGGCGAACAGTTGTCCTATTCTGTTGTTTAAGAATAGGCACAGATTTGGGACCCACCATTTTCAACTTACTGAAAGTGAACCTCTAACCTGTGGTAGATGTGGTGAAAGGCTCACCGTCCTCCACGTGCTCCTGGAGTGTCGGGAAGACGAAGCGGATGGAAACATTTTCCTCTTGCATACGGTTACTACATCCCTCTTCACTTCACCCGGCAATGTTTCTTGGTAAATAACCGCTTTTTAACACCAAGGCAGTCCTCAGTTTTATACATGATGTAATCCTACAAGTCCATTAAATTCGTTGAGCATCCTCGATCCGGAGGATGCTGCTGCAATAATTGTTTTGCATAGCATGTGCCTCCAGGCCCTTGTGTTTCAAGGGCCCTAAGGAAGCAGTAGTGCTCTAGCCTATTTAACCATCTAACATATTTTGTACATTGTGTCATTCTTTCGCAATGGATTTTAATGCTCGTAGAACATGGCATTGTCATCGACATAATCTTATTACAGATAGATTTTACGCACTCTTGAGCGACTATTTTTAAGGCGCCTTTACAGCCACGTCACATCAACTTCATAGAACTCATAATTACACTGTGATTTCATCACCACGTACCTGGCGCTCTTTGGCCATACCTGGCCCTTGCGCCAATAAACAAAATACATTTCATTCCATTATAAGTCACCGCGGTGGATGCATCTCTTCACTTAGAACTGAGGTGAAACAGCGCGAAAAAGACGAGGACACAAGCAAACAAATACCACAGACAAGCGCTGACTGCCAACTGGAAGTTTATTTGAAATTCACCGGACATTTATACCTTCTTCAGCATAGGCATGCGCACATCAGTCGCAAAAACATCTGTAAATTAACATTTTAATCTTTCTTCCAAAAATGTGATTTCTTTTCCCGACAAGGCAAGAGAGGGAGTGCTTACACATTTATCGCCTGCCTTTCTTACATGAAAGGCTTCTACTATTTCCCTTTCCTTCTTACTATTTCCTTTCCCTATGAATTTTGTCTTTTCAAATATGGGGGTGCATCGACACTCCTTACAGTGTCCAGCTAAATGACTCCCATAGCCATTCTTTAGGTTAGTGCTGTGCTGACGAGCTCTTTCATTGAAGCACTGTCCCGTTTGAACTGTATAAGATTTCCCACAGCCTAGCGGTATTTGATAGATGACATTGCGCCTGCACTCAGTGAAACGAGTTTTATGATTAGTGGTGCATAGGTGCCTTTCGCGCTTGTTCATGCGATTGCATATCGAGGACAACTTACACGGGGTACTGAAAACCAAATTAATATTATGTCTATTGGAAACTTTCTTGAAGGAAACCTTCTATTGGAAACTTTCTGGAAGAAAGTTCCGAATAGAAAGTCGCGAAAAGAAATCACATTTCTGTGATTTCCTTGTCGGGAAAAGAAATCACATTTTTGGAAGAAAGATTAAAATGTTGATTTGCAGATGCTTTTGCGACTGATGTGCGCATGCCTATGCTGGGCCACGGCGGCCGCATTTCGATGGGGGCGAAATGCGAAAACACCCGTGTGCTTAGATTTAGGTGCACGTTAAAGAACCCCAGGTGGTCAAAATTTCCGGAGTCCTCTACTACGGCGTGCCTCATAATCAGAAAGTGGTTTTGGCACGTAAAACCCCCCCCAAAAAATGCCTATGCTGAAGAAGGTATAAATGTCCGGTGAATTTCAAATAAACTTCCAGTTGGCAGTCAGCGCTTGTCTGTGGTATTTGTTTCCTTGTGTCCTCGTCTTTCTCGCGCTGTTTCACCTCAGTTCTAAGTATGAACCAACTAGCCCTCATCAAGATCTTACTAATCTCTTCACTGATCGTGTGTGGTGAGCGCGTCAGCTGATACCATATATGGAAACAAAGTACTACATTTTTAACGGATGTTTCTCTGCGGGGGCTTCTGTAAATCGCGCCCACGTAATGGGATGCCTCTCGCGCTCTTCCAATTAGCGAGGCAGTCGAGCTTCACCTCTGTCCATTAGCTATGTACCACACTGAGGCAAATTGTCCACGCCAGCCGATATAATGTGAAATGAAAACACGTATGTAGCTATGATCAAATTTCGCATTGAGTATCGCAATCCTCGATACTTTTCCCTAAGCGCAGCTTATACAATCGCACGACATTCGAAAAGACACAGGTTGCGCGGCACGTAGTGGCTCCGACACGAACTACACGCTAATGTCCGGAAAAGTGGGATCCGCACGATTAGAGTTCTAGTTAATTTCGATGAGATATTGCGAAGCGTAGTTTCTAACGATATGGCGGAAAGATGCTAGAATAATTCCACAGTGAAATCGAAAGATTCGCGTCCTAATTCAAACGCAAAAGGTGCTGAGGGAGTGTTGCTGCTCTAGAGAGGCACAAAGGAAAAAAAATTAACACTAAATGTATGAAGTTTGAGAACCATTCTACGACTGGAAGAGTGGTTTTGACAAGTGCCACGAATTGTATCAAAGACGTGTAGGAGTGAATAAACGAACAAATTTGTCGGAGATGTGTAAAATTGTTAGAAGGTGGCTTTTGGGTACGTTACAACCCCTGAAGTCATCACAGTGTGCCTAATTGTTTGTGTTTTTTTTTCTTTCAAGGTTTGGACATGAACAGCCTAGAACATTTGGCACAAGTGGGTAATCGGGCAGCAAAAATATCGCGACGGGACCTACCTGCTGCGCTGTCGAAGGTATGTAACGGCTTGGAAAGTGCGGCATATCCAAGTGCAGCCTGAACATCATTAGGACACTGTAGGAGTTTTCAGTTTGGGCCTTTTTTCGGATAACGTGCCATAGAAGCTCTGACGTTATTTCCTTTGATTCCTCCCTGCTGCATGCGAGCAAGCAAAATGCTGTATAGTTACGTCAACATGGACGTGCACTCTATCAAGAATGCACCTGCAAGTATTTTTGTTTCAACTCATTTACCTAGCTACGTAACTAAGTAGCTAAAAGTCGGAAAACGCCTGCCTGATTGGCAGTATTTCAGAGCACGAAAAAAAGACTATGCATGAGCATCGATGCATGGAATTTTATAAACTACAGAAACATACACAACTGGCGCATGGGGAAAATCCAATCGAACAGCGCTACACACAGAACGAACTGAAGATAACGGACACAGAGCTCGGTCGGTCGTCTTCACGCCATCCGGTTTGTAGCGGTGTTCTATTTCTTTCTGAACATGCACTTCGATATTTTGTTGTTCATTGCTCTATACGACTTTTTCTGTGTGCCACTTGCTGTCTTCGCAAACCATCACCGAGGGGTTCTGCCCTATTTTTTTTTCGTGCACTGTAATATCAGAATTGCACAGAAGAGCTCTTTAATTCTGGGATAATGTGCCAGTGCCGCGCATACGTTGGACAGCATATTTCTCTATCATCCATTTCCTCGTGAGGAGATAGATTTCAAGAAGTGTCTTCCTGTAGGAGACGTAACCCACTGGTATGATACTTTGTTGCCTGAAATAATTTTGCAAGGAAATTAATGCACAGCACCTAAAATATCATATCTAATCTTGTTCTGCATGCAAAGGCTCGTAGATGTCTGAGGTACTTGCATGAGAACTCTGACGCTTGATTGCTTTAGGAGGTTCGCCTCGACTCAGCACTTCTATGCAGGCGCTATTTGCAATTTTAATCTGAGCGCTGAACTGGTGTACGCGAACATTGATCCGATTATAAAGCACATCATAGGCATGGGTACAGACAACTGCGCTCGCTGAAAAAGCTTCGTGAGAACTACGACTGCTTTAGTTTATTTTCTGTTGCTGTCTTTAAGGTAACCTAATAGTTACCTTAATAGTTACCTTGATAGTTTAGGGTAACCTAACAATAATAGCATAATCGATGGGTATGTTCAGTGTGTACACGCGACTTATATCCATATATGAAGACAGACTTCAGTCACCATGATACATACCATTTCTGTGATGCTGTGCCTAACATCGTTTTCGTGAACATGTAACTTAGGTAACAGGTTCGACGAATGCAAATCATAACGCCGCTTATTTGCGTAGAACAAGTGTGTCAACTGTTTTATTTTGGGCCTTAAAGGTGCGACACTCGTACAGTCCCTCGATATTGTCACGTAGAAGTGAGGGGGAAGAAAACACCAAAAGGAGAGTACGTTAACTGATTTTCTTTGAGCAAACCTGTGCTCACCAACGCAAGTTAAACTGAAAGCGAAACGGTAGCGGCGAACATAGTCGGCCATGGTTATAGCATAAACAAATTCCACAAGAGGGGGACACTCGGCGAAAACTGGCAACAGGAAACATGTCACGCCTAACGGATTGGATATCCGTCAGTTGGCACGAATATGTTAAAAAAAGAATGCGAAATGAACTTACATACGTTTAATTTTATTTCTTTTCTTTCCCACTAAAAATAAAAAGTTCTGCGACCTTTTTTTTTGCGTTACCTAGCAACAAGCTAGCGGCACGCCAGTCGCGCCATATGATGCCTCATGCGCCAGACATGCCACCGAAGTGAGCGAGGCAGGCTGCGCATGTGAGCTTCGTCTGTTCGGTGGCCCGTCTCTTTTGGATGTAGCCCGTTTGTTGGGCTCCTGGCGTTTTCTTGCGTCTTTTCTGCATTTGGACACGGCATAACTGCACTACCGGACTACGGCAAGGTAAGAAATTTTGTTTGATAGTCTGCGACGCATTTCATGCAAATTTAGGCTTATACGGCACAAAACCGAGACTAGTGACGCAGTTAGCGAAAAACAGCTCGGGCGTTCTGGCGCAGCTACCTTGAGGTAAAAACTCGCACTGGGAAATGTTTGCCACCCTTTCCATGAGCCCCAGCATTACTGTGACTTATTTCGGTAGTTTCTGGGCATGCTTGCCACAGCCGGCTAGGTGACGCAGTTAGCGAAGTGCAGCCCGCCGCAGTGATGGTTTCGCGTGTACCGAATCTTAATGGGCAAGTTCGTGACGCTTTCCCTGACCGCCAACATTATTGTATGTCGCTACTTTTTGGGATACTTCCGAGGTATGCGTGCAGCGATTAGCAGCACGGCTGTGTGCCGCAGTTTCGCGTGTCTTGAATCTTCCTGGAAAAATTTTGTGACGCATTCTGTGACACCCAAAATTATTGCAATTAATTTCGTAACTTTCTTGGGATACCTTTGAGGCATGCTGGCCGCGCCTGGGGATGTGAAGCAGTTAGCAAAACAGCAAGCCGGCCGTAGTAACACTTTGTCGTGTACTGAATTTTAGCGGGACAAGCTTTTGACGCTTTTTATGGCCTTGCAACAACATGTACCTTCCTTCGGTACTCACGATTCTCAAAAAAGCAACAGGCGATTGCCAACACGGGAGTGTGTTGCATGCACCGGCAAGACACGTAAAAGAGAACGCCGAGGAGCTCAAAAACCAAGGAGTTGAGCGATTGAAAACGGGCTTTGCACTCATGAACTTGCCTTGAGTGCAACTAGAAGGCATTCTGCGAGCGTGTAAGATGGTCTAGCTGAGAGCCTGTGTTGTAGCCACTTCTGTGTAATTAGCGCACTATCGCGTCGACTGAGGCCAAGTAGTTTTGGAAACGAGCAGTCACCCGTGTATTTGTGCTCTTAAAGTGCAGAAAATAATGCCCGGGAAGGGAGGGATGGATTGAAATTCAGATGTTTTCTTCATATTTTATGGCATTGTTTGGCAGGAGTTAATTTGCTACGAAAAGTATGTAAAAGTAATGCTGTAATCTGTAATGCCGTCCATTCACCACTTAGGCACGTTTCGCCTCTACAGGCAATATTCCTGTTGAGTCAATATGCCAAAATGATAAAAGCTTTTAATTTACTTTTTTTCAGCTGATGCCATCCGGTGGAGCTGCGTATGGCGACTGCTGCTTACCTGGTGCCACAACTTTGGATGAATGCACAAAAAGCCCTGAACGAGCATTTATATAGAGCAAAATAAACATTTCATCATTTCAGAAGACGTCTTGCGTTTACTTTATGAAATTGCACGTGGCACAGATTCGGCGAAGGCTTGTACAGATCGTTCGCCATCACTTTTGCTAAACAAAACGATTCCGCAGCCAGGCCGCACGTGGTTCAGCAGTAGAAGCGGGAAAAAAATGCCGCGCCGATCAGTGGAGCCGGCGTGGAGCGTACCAGCTGGTGTTCAAAACGCGCGCGCCCATAACCGAAACCGGAACGAGTTAATCCCGTCCTCTTGGTGCGCTACAGTCCGGTCGGTCGCAGGGCTCTATGGGAGTGTCCGCTCTTGTTGAATCTCTTTCTCCGTGGTTATAATCTGATCAGCGGGTCAAGCGCGTTGGCTATTATACATAAGACGTCGAAGATTCCAGAATAATCGCTGGGGCCCACGTATCTTCCAGAAAGTATTACACGATTCGCGTCGCGCAAGCAATCAGAAGGTGACAAGACAACGGATAGAACTCTCGATAACATTCGAGAAACTTCCGTTACATGAAAGCGCGTCATGCGCTGAGCGGTAAGTTAACATTTCTTAGCCGGTGAAAAGCGGTCACTCGATAAAAATAAACAAGTGTGAATATTGATACTTTGCTGTCCTAGTTGTCGCTGTCACGACGTACGGTGTCCTGTATTGCTACACCGTGTGTCGTCTTTCACACGTTCGGCACATCTTTACAACGTTATGCAGAATGCCAAGCTAAGGGAGCGCCTGATACAGACGACGAGTGTTCGTGAATTTGGTCCTCGTTTCCCAACTTATAGCTAGTTTAACTAAACATTGCGTTTGGTTCGTCTGGCCCGTCTGGTTCGAGATCGCAAGTGAAATTTCTTTAGCATTTAACATGTCTTGTAAAACAACAAAATAACTTAGATCATGATCTTGATATATTCAGTTCTACTACTTGTTCCCTATCTGACTTCTGTCTCTGAATAATTAAATTTTTGTTGCACTTTGTACCAGTGTTGTTTGAGATATTCTGTTTTGTTTTTCGGTTTTATGCTCCTTATGTAACACGTGTGCACCAATATTAAGGTGCAAAGCTGTTCTTGGGCACTTGAAGAAAATAAATAAATAAAATAAAAAATTGCTTCCACCTAAATAACTCGAGTGATGTTCTGCTCAAAACCAAAAAGTATGCGAAACAGTATTTGACATATTTATGCTGAATACTTTAAAATATATGCGAGACGGTGTTCCCAAAAACAAAAATTACGTGAAACTTCCACGCAATCCACGTCGAACCATTCAACACTGGGGCGTACGCCAGAAACGAATTCAGCAATAACCTGGTATCATGCCCAAGCTCCAGCACAGCTGCAAGCTTGGACATTTCTCCATTGAGCTGCAAGATCTTCGCCGGCTTCTATAGCTATGGAAACTTGGAAATTGTGTAGCTCAACGAAAGCAGAGCCAAGGTATACAGCTAAATGCGCCGCTTTTAGTACGCAATTAAACTTAAATAATACCGACGAATCTGTGACTGCTCTTATGATTTTACACTTTGTGAGATTACTATAATGGTATCAAATAAATATCGCACATTAATAATGCTCCTCCGAGGCAGAGGCATTTACTACTCACTTCTAGAAATGTTTAGAAAAAAAAGATGTATATATTCAAATGTTTAAATTTCTAAATAGGCTGCTTCTACTGGGAGAGTTTCATGAGGAGCACGTGAAGAAAAATGGGGTGATCGTGTCCTTCTGGAAAATTGACGTACATTTAGTACTATGAAGAACACAGGGCACCTGATAGAACTTGTTACAACTTCAATCTAAAGAAAAGACGGGGAATGCGGGAGATGGAAATTCAAGACGATGAGCAAAACGTGAACAAGGTGAATTCAGGAGCCAACGTTTCGACAAGTGGACTTGTCTTCTTCAAGGCGACCATATGCTTTCCTCGCCACAGTATATATAGGTGGGGTTCTTCTAAGGGGAGGGGGCGTGAGGCGGGAGGACGCGGAAACGAGGGAAAATGTGTTAGCATGTAGAATTGAGAGTAAAGGAACACTATGTACAAGGTCAAAGCCAGGACCCCACACCAGTCTATCAACACACACGCCTTAGCCGGCGTGTCGAGGCCGTCTGACACGCCGGCTGACAAAAAAAAAAGGAAGGAAAGGGGAATACAAAAGGGGGGATACGCCAAGAAATCAAACTAAATGGGGTTTTCTTTTCCCCTTTCCTTCCTTTTTTGTCAGCCGGCGTGTCAGACGCCCTTGACACGCCGGCTAACGCGCGTGTGTTGACAGACTGGGGTGGGAGGGGGGGGGGTCCTGGTTTTGAGCTTGTACATAGCGTTCCTTTACTCTCAATTCGACGCGCTAACACATTTTCCCTCGTTTCCGCGTCCTCCCGCCTCACGCCCCCTCCCCTTTGGAAGAACCCCACCTATATAAACTGTGGCGAGGAAAGCATATGTCACTTTGAAGAAGACAAGTCCACTTGTCGAAACGTTGGCTGCTGCATTCACCTTGTTCACGTTTTGCTCATCAACTTCAATCTTAGTAGCTTTGACATCTGTGGACTAATTCATTCGTCTAAGCTATAAGGAAAATTACCCCCACAAACATTCAGGCCTTTCCTTACTTGCCTATTAAATAAAATGGCCAATTCGGCAAATCCCACCGGTGCACACCTGTGCGATTTGCCGAATTCGTGATAACATGTGTAATCTGCCGAGGCATACCACGCAAACAATCCATAACCGCTTTTTCTTTCAGTTGTAATGCTTCATTAAACTGCTCATATTTTGCAATAAAGTACGAAAAACATATGGTTCTGAGTGCTGTGTTTCTCGCTGCGGTGCCTTAGTGGCTGTGGAATTTCGCTTGTCATTTTGTCCAAGGTGCTCTTTTACCCTTGTGCTGTCAGCTCGCAACGCTGTTCCGTCGTCAGGCCTCTGATGACCAAACGTCGTAGGTCTTGTAATTGTATATTGCATCGAAATTATTAATTTTTCTTTGAACAACTAGACTAACATTACCTGGCAAACACAGTAACGGGATGCTGAGGAGACGCTCAGATGACGATGCAGTGTGGATATAGAAACCTTATGCCATGACGTCCATAGTGCTGCAACTACTGAGATAGAGCATAACTGTTTCAAATCAAAGGGGGATTGGCAAGGAAGTGGGCGGTAAAGTTAAAGCAATTACAAGAAGTTTTACATAACGTAGCCATGCCGAGTGAGAGCGCACGCGCGCGTACACGCCAGTTAGCCCCAGAGACCCCGAAATGAAATTGGCAGATTTGTAGCATTTCAATAAGCGCTTTACGAAGGCTTCGCTTCGCATAGATTTGCGTTGGATGTGCATGACCTTGGCATTTCCTACTGTTCGCATCCAGGGACTCTCCGGGGGAACAACCGTGTCGGCGACCATGGTGGCGTGCAACCGGGCCGGCATTCAGGTGTTCGCCACGGGAGGCATCGGAGGAGTGCACAGGGGCGGAGAATCTAGTAAGCGCGCTCACCGTCAGAGGGTCGCCTTTTGGTGCTGAGATTGAGTAACACGGTCCAGCTTTAAACGCAACAAGCGCCTCCTGTTCGGCAAGCAAGCTATAGTGTGTGCCAACGCCTACCGACATTCTTTATGCCTACCTGACGGCATAATACTTATTATAAACCAATCTTTCGCGATAAGGTTGCAGATATGTGAAAGGCAGACTGCGCTTCGGATTATCCTCCATTAGTGTATTTACTGAACCTTATATAGACTGCAGAAGGGCAGCGGATTGGGCGAGTTGGTGTTCCATGGTAACAATAAAATTCAAACAGCGCTAGACGACAGGACCAGAGAGAGAAGGAGACAAACACTGCGCTGAACCGGTTCCTTACTAGTCACTTTAAAATGTTTGCCTATTGCCTCAAGCGCCTTGTTTGAAAACTGTTCCTGAGAAAGTACAACAAAGTAACCTTCTTTGTCGGATTGCATGACGCGCAAACGGCTATCACACAAGTTATCCACCACCAATCGAAATCTAGCAATCGAAAGCAGCAATCGAAATACAGACGGCGCTCATATCGTTTTCAGCGTTTCACATTCAAAGTAAGTTATGCGCGAAAAATAATTTCTCTGGCACACTGCCACTCTCTTTACAACAGAACTTGCCATTTCAAGGGCGTAGCGTTCTACGCGCGCTTTTTTCACCATGTTGGTAGGCACGTTTATGATTCTGAACATATTGTTTGCCTTAACCTTCGTGATCCGTGACTTCATTTTTCGCGCTGGATGATGTTTCTTTTTTGCATCCTGCAGCTTTGGACATAAGCCCGGATGTCATGGAACTTGGTCGCAGTCCTGTCACTGTCGTGTCGTCCGGCATCAAGTCAATCCTGGACATTGGCCGCACTCTTGAAGTTCTGGTGCGTAGATGTCGGTATTTCACATATAGCAGTGATACTGCCAAAGAAATCGCGCATGTATTTATGATCAAGACAATGAAATAGATTGTTCATCTCTAGCGATACCTGGCCCTTGCGCCAATAAACATCACACATTCATTCATTCATACATTGTTTGTTAGATTAAATACTTGGTTCAATATACAAAAATCACTTTGAGAGCAGCTGAAATTATACTCTGTTCGTTTAGAGCTTAACTAAAGGGAAACAGTTATATTTTCCGCTACACGTTTCAAGAAAAACAGATGCGAAAGTAATAGTTGAAAATTCAAAGTTCAATTTTCGATGTACACTTAGGTCCTAGTCAAACATACGCAGAATCCACGAAAAACATGTCCTGCTACAGCACTGTTTGTTTGTCACGGCTTGTCACGCGTTCGGCAGTCGGCGCGAAGTCGTCGATGGGGTATACAAGCCGGTTGGTCGTTCTGTACTCAAGCAAACACAGCGAAGGAGTCGGAGTCGGGAGAGACAGAAAAAAAAAAATTATCGACTGACAGTGACACAAAGAATAAAAGAAACACAAAAAACACAAGAACACTAACACACATGTACTTAATCTAGAAGGATGATGAACACAAAAGAAATACAAAGAACAGTTCACATTAAATGTAGAAATTAACACTACACAAAACACACTTAACGGTCGTTAACTGAACAGAGTTCAAAAGAAAACAAATGACATACGCATGGTCGGGCAGCAGCAGCAAGTCTATAAAGCGTGGAGTCGACGGCAGAGTTTTCCCGAAGAACGCTGGCAAGAAGATCTCGTTGTAGTGGATGCAATTGCTGGGCAGGGTTTCCCGGGAGCAGGTCTGACGTCTTCCCTCGAGCAGGTTGAGTTGACTTGAGGGCACTACCGTGAGCTTCGTTGCAGACGTTCTTTTGTCGTTTCTTACGTCAACTAGTAACTCGCAGTTCAGACGCGGCCCAGGCGATACTGGACGGTACTAGCTCGTTGACGCTTCTCAGCAGATTGTAGGCTCAGCTTCTAGACTGCTTAGCTCGGTCTAAATCCTGCGTTTAAATAACTTCTCCTTTCCCTAGTTCCCTGTGTTGGGAAACGGCAGATATTGGTGACGATTCAATTAAGTTCGCCCACTTGCATCCCGGCACCTCCGAAGGTCTTCGCCACGCCCGTTTTATATGGGGGGGGGGAGGGAACGGGTGGTTCCCCCCTGCGTTTAGAGGTCCCGCACTCGTATGCACCACACACGCACACCCTTGAGTCCGTGGCGGGCCTCTATTGTTCGTTCACATGTAAACACAGGAGAAAAATACGGCGCTATACAGCGCTGTAGTCATACATACATTGTCAGCAATTCGTTGACACGGGATTGCACAGCCACACTTCATATTTCGCAGTATTCGTACCCCCGCCTTAGTAAGCATTTCAATGCACGTGCTGACCATTGAATGCACAGGGTTTCCAACAAAAAGCTGTCGGGGCGTCCCGGTCGCGTCGACGGCAGGAAAACTCTAAGGTTGCCTTCGACTTCTTTCGGCCGCTTCCCCGAGTGGCTGGCAATACCAGTCTTGCTCGCCGGTTCCTATTTGCACGATCTTTTGGCGCCCGTTGGCCGGTGCTTCACCGAATCGCAAAATGCCGCACCTTGACAATGTTTCATGGGCACAAATCAGTGCTTGGGAAAAGACAATTTTCTACATGTATCCTTGGTTTTAGTTTTGCCTATAGCTACGATCACCAAAAAGCTCACTGTAAGGTCGCCCAAATGAGCCTGAGGCAATTTTTCTACGCAGTGGCACCTGGAGTCACTCGCCACGAGCGTGAACAAAGATGTACACACAGACACAAAGACAAAAAATACGCTCCAAATCTTCAAACTGCAGCAAAAAAATCGCCAAAAAAAGGCATGTCAGATAGACTTGTATTTAATTCACTATTCACAAGAGATTATTATTGCCACTCTTGCAACTCGGCAACCACAAAAAAAGGCGACATCATTTTCAGGCTCCCCAAACATTTTCCACTTTGGCAATTGCCAAGAAATACGTTCTACATATTATTCCAATAGCAATTATACGGATTGTGCAATGTTAAGACGCAACCGAGGGCGGAAGAACGTTCACAAGGGGAAACAGCGTTGCTTTGAGAGCAGGAAAGCACGTTCTCTCCTGTCCTGAACTTTTCCGCCCTTTGTTGCGAGTTGACATTGTGTATGAAGATGAACCAACAAGCCCTGTAACAAGTGTGGATACGTTGCAATTACACGCACACTCGAGGGGCGTTCACGTTGTCGGCGCCGGGGCCGTCGTGCTGACTCGGTCAATAGTGCATGCGTGGCTCGCGCGTGGAGGGGTAGGGCTATAGAGACGAGCAGTGCGTCTAAATCTGAAAACGAGGACAAAGTTCTGCGTTCTGCTCCTGGCACGAGTGATGTGCGCATAAACACTGTTTTTCATGTTTTGCAGCTCTGTTCGCACCACACACTGGTGCATACAGCGGTCTGAGCGGATAGCGAAATTCGAAGCTACGAGCGCCGCCTGTTTTCCGTCAATTGCATCACCGATGCGCGTCACCTCGAATGGCGCTGTCGGCGCATCTCGTGACGCTGTGGTGGGGTTACTCGAAGTCCTCCTCGCGCGCGACATCGAGACACCCTACGCCACATTTGGGAGACAGTTGGCGCTGTTACTGGTGCATCGCAGCCGTTAGCCCCTCATGAGCTGCGCCGCGCCAACATGTAACCCAGCGTATCCTTATTACACCGGTAAATAAGCTCGATCGCAGCGCTAAACATTCTAATGGCCGCGAATTAGGCTTTCAGGCGAAACTCGCAATTTTTGCCCGAAACTCTGATTCTTAAAGCGGGAGACATACGGTCCGATTCGGTGGCCGATCCGGCGTCCGACGCACCAGAACAGCAGCCGGAATCGAGGTATTTTGCCGTGGCGAAGCGCCGGATCGGACGTCCGGCGTGCGACAAACCGGGCAGATTTTCATCGTCGACGCGTACGACAAGCGCACCGTCATCTGGCCGCAGCCAATGGCAGCGCGGCTGGCATGTGACGTTCTCCGACGTTCCCTCCACGGAGGCGGCGCTGGTTGGCCGGTTTCTAGCAGTCTTTCTTTTTCTTGCCTGCTGTAGTTTGTTTCCGACACGAAATAGTTACCAGTTCAGTAGAATTATCTCGAACGTGTGCCTGTTATGCATAGCAGCGCCTAGTACACTAGCACCAAGCTACTGGCGAGATCGGGAGCCACGACGCGAGGGCATTTCGCAGGCAGACAGCACACAGACCGTCTGAGCGAGGCTGCTCGCTTCACTTGCACGTTTGCCCTTCGCAACAGCTGCGTCGATAAACCAATTGTATTTCATTACGGACGACCTAAGTGTACAGTGTTAGTTGTTTTGACAACAATAAGCGCTCTTTGACGAGCTCGCGTTGGATCGCAAGCGCCGTCGGCCGCAGCGTCCGCCTAGCTAGGCCTACCGGCCCTGTCACTGGCTGTTGGCGCAGCGGTCAGCGGACAACGCGCCGTCGTGAAGTGTTCCGTCACTCGCAGAGGTATAATCTTATTGACAGTGTTCGCGTAATGCGAAGCAGTGTTGTGCAGAGTTGTTTATATTGCGTTTCTCGTAGTGGATATGAAGTCAAGTTGGGTGGGGGGGGGAGGCCCGGGGCTGTATCAGGGCGGAGCTTACGTGCCGTTCGATCTTTCGGATGCACGCACCGTGTGCCCCGAATCGTCGTATGCCCCATGCCAGAGAATGCGGCGCCGCACGTCGGATCGGACGCCGATTCGTACCGTGTGTCTCCTGCTTAAAGCGAAGATTTCTTGCCGAGTTCGAGTCACTTTCTCGTACGTATGCGGCCTCGAACGTCACACGCGCTTAACAGAATGGTAGTGCCATTTAGGAAAGGCGGAGTGAAGCACTAGTTCACCTTTTCCAGCATAGTTTCATACAATAATTACTAGATGGAACGGTGGCACTAGTGTCTGCGGGAGCTGCAAGCACGGCGATTCAGGCAGGACGGGAATCGCGGTTAGTACATGAATTGGCCTCAACATCGTCCTTTACACGGCTTCGGAAGCTTATTATTTTGAACAAAGCACCGGCGGCAGACATAAGTAAATAAACATTAATGAATTCGTGGGATCAGTATTAGAACACCGGACCTCTAGCGCCTGATATTGAAACTTGCGCCACGGACTCATGCCTCGACCAGCGGCATGAGCTCCCTTTCTCTCGGGAAAGCCCGCGCGTTAACACGCTTGGCGCGTTTTGATCGGCAGTTGAACTGAAACAAGCCGACACATCGCAAACACCACGACTGCAGCACGACACTACGGATCACCATTGAAAATCTAAACAAATTATGTACAGTGTGTCCCAACTATCATGTGCCAAGATTTAAAAATATGCGAATGCTACGTAACTGGATAGAACCAAAGTTATGTTTGCCGTCGCTTCGAGATACTTGTGTTGCGTTTTGCATTCCGGATAATTTAATTTATAGTCTTAAATAATCAACTTCTAAAATACAATAATTCGATGAAAAGTCTCAATGAGAAAATTGTAGAGAACTCCCGATACAGCTTTCTGTTGCTCAAAACGTGCTACGTAAGTGTTTTTCTGGGCATGAAAGAAGCTCACCTATACACGCAAATGCCTCGAGCGGCTAGTCGCTAGGTGACATCAAAGACACAATAAGTACTGACCTGTGGCATTCTGCGTTCATGTAACGAACGAAAGGCCAAAGAATAGTGAATTCGTTTTACCGTTGCCCGAACGTACCGCGAACGCTCGAGCCGTTTCTCAGGAGGAGTTGCCATAGTTCTGCAGGATGGTACACGAAATGTTCAACTGAATACATCTTTCGAGGCGGTAGTCGTCAGCGTTCTATGGCATAAAGCTATCACCATTTGTTCATTGTACATTCCGCCTCATACTCATTTTACCATTGGAAACCACGATAATTTAAGAGAGCAGTTGCCGCAACCTTTTGTTATAGTAGGGGATGTTAATACCTATTGTACCCTTTGGGGCAGCGATAGAACCGACCAATGAAAGCAGCTTATCGAATAGCTTATTTTATCTAATTATATTTCAATTCTACACTGGGATGGATGAATGAAAAACTTTCGTAGGGTCCTTTAGGGCGCGCGCTAGCGCCCAGCGGGCCGCTCGCACGTCGGGACAGAGAGGCCGAGCCTCTCCGCCGCTTCGCAGGCCCGTTGGACCGCCCATAACTGTTCCTCGAGGATGGGGCTGTGTAGGACCGCATCCCAGCGTGAAGAAGTGTTGCTTTCATCGCCGCGTAACGCGGGTCATTGCCAGAGCATGTGAGGTAAGTTCGCTAAGTCATTGCATATTGCACATGCATTTGTTGTCTGAATTTCGGGGTACATCTTGTGAAGAAGTAGGGGGTTTGGGTATGCCCCCGTCTTTAGAAGCCCTAGTGTCAAAGCCTGAGGTCTATTGAGTTTGCAATATGGGAGGGGGTAGTTCCTCCAAGCCAAGTGAAAGTGCTTAGTAATTTCGGTGTACGATTAAGGAGAGTCCCGATTGTCAGTACCCCCAGCGTCACGCTGCCCGGAAGCTGCGCGGTTGATGATCCCTCGCGCAGCTCCGTGTGCCAACTCATTGAGGTTCGGCGGGGCACCCTCGATCTGCCCCGTGTGGGCTGGAAAGCAGATCAATGTGTGTGGCTTGATCTCCTTGCTTCCTAGTATCCCTATGGCAAGCTCGGATATGGTTCCTTTGGCAAATGCGCTAACCGCTGATATCGAGTCACTGTAGATTGATGTCCTCTTGTCGTCCAAAAAGGCCATCGCTATTGCAGCCTGCTCTGCGATCTCAGAGGACGTCGTGCGAATTGAGATTGCGTTTGTTATTTGCCATTCATGATCTACACGAACTACAGCGAAGGCCTGTCCGTCGGCGTAGCGCGCTGCGTCTACGAAACTGTTCTCTGAAGCCCGTTCACGAGCCTTTTCCAGGAGAGCCTTCGCGCGCGCCCGACATCTTCCCATGTTGTGTTCTGGATGGACGTTTCGTGGGATCGGGGCGACAGTGATGCGGTCCCGCTGCTCTCGAGGGATGCTGCAGAACTTTGCTTTGATTACTATGGGGGAAACGCCCAGCTCCTGTAAGATGTGTCTTCCAGCTTGTGTGGTAGATAGCCTGATGAACTGGACCCTCTCATGTGCTTCCGCTATTTCCTCTAGCGTGTTATGCATGCCAAGTTGAAGTAAGCGTTCCGTGTGAGTGTATATGGGGAGGCCGAGAGCTCTCTTGATTGCCTTCCTGATTAATGCGTTGAGCTTATCCCGCTCCGATTTTTGCCAGTTGTGCATGGCCGCGACGTAAGTGAAATGACATATTACGAACACATATACCAATCTCACGAGGTTATCTTCTCCGAGGACTTGCTGCCGGTTGGCCACTCTTCTGATTAGTCTGATGGCATTGTCCGTCTTAGTGAGTCGCAGCACTGTCTGGTTGTTTGAACCACTCGACTCTACCAGCATGCCAAGAATCCGGATAGCATCCACCCTCGGAATATAGCCTCCGTCGTTTGTGCGCAGTTTTATGTCGCATTCGGCGAGTGGCTTCCATCCCTTTGCTTTCGGACCTCTGCGCTTGGTCGATAAAGTAGCAGTTTCGACTTGTGGGGTGAGCACCGAAGGCCCGTGGACCCAAGGTACCTCTCGGTAGCATCAAGCGCCTCTTGCAGGGCCGTCTCTACCTGTCTGTCACTACCTCCCGTACACCAGATGGCAACGTCGTCTGCGTATATGGTATGACTGATACCGTCGATAGCAGAGAGTGTGCTGGATAGACCAATCATGACGAGGTTAAAGAGGGTTGGTGATATGACTGCCCCTTGTGGCGTCCCCTTAGACTCCAGCTTGGTCATGTCTGAAGTCAGGTCCCCGATCTTAAGGTTGGCTTCTCTGTCTGACAGGAAATATCTCGCGTAGGAATGAAAGTGCTTCCCCAGGTAAGGCTCATGATTGTGTTTAAAACGAACGAGTGGAGAGTGTTATCAAAGGCATTTTCCCGATCTAGACCTAGTATGGCTCTCATGTCCCGCGTATTACAGTCAATAATGTGATGCTTGATGAGCTTCATTGCGTCCTGCGTCGAAAGTCCGACCCTAAAGCCGATCACGCTGTGTGGGTAAATGTCGTGGCCCTCCAGGTAGCGTGAAAGCCTCTTTAGGATTGCATGCTCAGCAACCTTCCCCACGCACGATGTGAGCGAAATTGGGCGGAGGTTATCGAGATTGGGCAGCTTGCCTGGCTTGGAGATAAGAATGGCGTTGGCCGTTTCCACATTTCTTGGACTTTACCACTGCTCCATGCTTGGTTATTGATGCCCGTTAGGTGCTCACTCGATGGTCTTCTCGTCCAGGTTCCGTAGAGCTTTGCGATCTTGTCCGGACCCGGAGCCGATCTGCCGTTGAGGGCGTGGAGCGCCTGCCTGATCTCCTCAATCCCAAATTCTGCGTCGAGCTCAGGGTCCTCGGAGCCTTCATATTCAGGGGAAGGTGGTGTAGGCCCCGATGCTACTTATGGGTACTTCTTTACGAGCTTGGATTAAATTTCCTTGCTCGAATATTCTCGCTTGGCTGTGTGTAGAATGCGCGCCAGTTTATTGCGTTGGTTGGTTTTAGTGTTCGTCTCGCCCAGGAGATGCTTTAGGAGGTTCCAGGTGCCCCCGTTGCGCATCTGCCCATCGTTCGAGTTACACATCTCATCTCATTGCTGGTTAGAGAGGGCTCTGCAGTGTTCCTCTATAGTTCTGTAGATTTCCGATATCCTTTTTCTGAGCCTACGGTTGAGCCGTTGTCCTTTCCATCTGGCCAGGTGGGACAGCTTGGCCTTCAACAGGTAAGCCAGACGGCTGTCCATCTTTTCCACTGGGAGGTCGGTAAAAACCTCTTTGGTGGTAGCTTTGATATCGTGTGTCACCTGTAAAACCCATTGTTCGAGGCCAGGCTTGTCCTCACTCTCCGTTCGCTCTTCCCTAATTTTGCGAAATTTGTCCCAGTCTGTGCACTGGAACATGCGCTGTCTCTTCTGCTCGACTTGGAGGTACGTGGACAAGATATACTGGTCGCTACCAAAATTTACCCCAAGGTTCGTCCACTTGACCACTGCAATGCGCCTGACAAAGGTGAGACCCGGTGTCGTGTCACGGCCCGACGATGTTCTGCATCTGGTGGGGAACGCTGGGTCCATGACTAGCATCAAGTTTATGTTTATAGCCTCACGCCAGAGGTCCTCCCCGTTGTTAGTGTTACATGGGTAGCCCCAAGTGTGGTACTGCGCTTTGAAGTCACCACCTATGATCAAAGGGGAGCCGCGCGCTAGTTGCGTGGCCTTGGTGATTAGGGCTTTGAAGCGTTGTCTTGGAGCTGTGGGACTACTGTAGACATTCAGGATGAATATACTTTCATGGTTCCTTGGGCTAGGGGTGATCTCTATAATCACGTATTCGACTTGCGGTCATCTTAAGGTCGTGAGTCATGTGGGTCAGCTTATTGCTAACCAGTACGGCGATCCCCCGTCCTTCTTCGTGCTTTTCTACGGGCCTGCAGGCAGACAGCGTGACCTTAGATGTTAATGTGTCTTGCAAAATGATAACATTTGGCTTCTCTGCGTGTGAGCGAATATATTGTTGCAGGGTAGCCCTCTTGGGCAGGAAACCCCTGCAATTTCATTGCCACATCTTGAATGACCTAGTTTGAGTGGCCATCGTATTGTTCTTGAGTTGCTGTGCTAACCTTTGGAGGGCCGATCGCCCCTGAGCTGTTAATAGTCGATGCTATTGCTGGGGGTGTAGGAACTTTAGGTACCAGCACAGGTGCTACAACGTTTTCTAAGGATTCGATTTTGCTGATCCGCTGATTAGTGCGCTCCTCCATGGAAGCCATGTTGCTTTGGAAGAGCGAGAACTTTTCATTTATCTGCTTAATGCTGTCACTGAGAGCAGAGAGCAACTCGCGAATCTCCGATTTGGCCTTGCCTAGTTAGCGATTGCCCTCTTTTTAGCGGACCTCTCTGTATGGATGTTCTCAACTATGGGGACTTTCATTGGCTGGGGAGCGGCCGGTTGCTTATCCGTATCACTCTTCTCAACTATGGGGATTTCCATTGGCTGGGGAGTGGCTGGCTGCTTGTCAGCCATGACGCGTTGACTGTCCTTCTTAATCTCGGCAATTTCTGTCATCAGTCGAATTATTGGGTTCTTCATGTCGTTTTCGCGCTCAATTTGTGCTAGTCTGTTCTTACCTCTATAACGCTCTGGCGGTGAGCCCCGCGTTACCTTTTCCGGGGTTCCTCGAACTCGGTCGGCCCAGGTCGCGTAGCACTTGAGTCGGCGATCCCTGGAGCAGGACCTCGAGCAGGACTTGAACCGGACTTGACTGCCTCGGCGCCGGGATCCGGAGTGACCCCTGGAGCATGATCTGGTCCAAGTTCTGGAACAAGAGCGCCCTCTGGATCGAGAGCGACTCCGGGGACTCCCTCTGGAGCGAGAGCGTCCCCTGGATCAGGAGCGCCCCCTAGGCTCTTGCGGTGGAGGTTGCTCGAAGTGACTCTTGCTGTCGCTGCTATGTGGTGTTGACGAAGCCCCATTTGTCGAAGCTTCCACTGTCGCACACTCCCATCATTTCCTTCTGACGACGTACGGGATCTGGAATCTCTCCTTGCACGCTTTGTCCACCGATGGGTGTGGGCTCCCGCACAACCCACTCTTTGGCGTGCACTGGTGTTGATTGTCCGGGTTGACTGTCCCACATCCTCTGCAGGTGGGCTCTTCGGCAGTCGGCAAAACGTCGACACGATGGCCAAGTTTGCCGCACATATAGCAAATATCGACTTGTTTGCGATGAAGAAAACATTTCACAAGCACTATGCCATAGCGTACGAAGTTCGGAACCTTGTGTCAGTCGAAAGCAATGATGACTGTGCCTGTGTTCTTAATTCTCTTGACCGCCAAGGCCAGCGTGTTTCTCTCGTTGACGATGTTACGTTCCACGTCCGATGGACTCTCGTTGAGGTCGATGTGTCTGATTACCCCGTTACACGTGGTGTGGGTGGCGGCCTCGTATGCACAAACATCAAACATTCTTCCAGCCACATGAACTGCCCTGATTCTTGTGTATTTTAAAGCGTTGTCTCAGTTGGGCGTGCTGGCCACCAGAATGTTTTGTTGTATGTTAGGACAAATGATGTCCGAGCATATCTGTGTAGGGGTAAGACCCGCCGCTTCCACGATCGCCTTATCCATCATGGTCGGTTCTGTCTTGGCAATATTTAGCCCTCCGCGGGGTCTTATAATTTTGGCATGTTCCTTGGCCATGGGAGGCATCCGTGACATCCTGATGATTTTGCTCTTGAGCTTATTTTCATTTTCCTGAGTTCTGAACGAGGCGCCGGCGTTAGGCCTATTGCCCCATATGCCGCCCCTAGGGAGGTTGGCAGAGGCCGCCTTGGGGGACATACGCTTCGAAACTGCCGACTCCCATCCAAATACAGTTGAAAATTCTTCAGGAGGAAGAATCCTCCCCTTCAACCCTCATCTGCATAGTCACTGAGATCTCAGAATTGTTGCTCCAGCTACACTTGGTGGCGCCAATAGGCGCTAAGCCGGGCTAGGCTTGTCGTTAGGGCCCGAAAGACGGCGGCGTCGTCCGAGCACAAAAACTTTCATAAAATGGAAAAGATGCTATCCACCGGAGAAAGTCCGATGTCGATGTGATCCTCTTCTCCTTAGACGTGCGTTGGTAGCAACATGATGGAGATTAGAGGCGAAAATCTTGCCCAAATCATTCAAGAGCGCAGGAGCCGAGATGGAACCCTTGCGCTTGTGTCCGTCTTCCTCTTCTCCTTCTACACTCAGAGGCGCCAATTTATTTCTCGCCTACTTCACGCAATTTTAGTTGCTTGGATCTAGCTTTTTCCTCATCACTTGTCCTTATTCATTTTAAATACCAAGTCCTGAGCACCTCATACGGCAGCGATCATTTATCTGCTATCACCATACTCGCATCATCACTACTGTTAAGAACGGCCAGCTGCAGTGCAGGTTCTGCCCACCAGTTGCGACCGCGGGCATCATCTTTTCCTCGAGCCCCGCCACCAACCTCTAGCCACGGCATGACAAAGTCGACTTTGTGTCGGGAAGGGAACAATACGCGCGTCCTCCACTCTCCGTCATCAGTTCAGCTAGGATGCGTTTGACGAAGCAGGCTTTGTGCTGAATCCGCCACCGTTACGCTCTAGCCTCGTCGCCACTGTGACTGAATGAGTTCGGCGGGCCAACTATTGTTAAGGAACTCCCCAACGCGGATCTGATCTGCTTTGAGTGGGGGAGTTGCCGCGGGAACGCAGTTCAATGCTCCTTCTCACGCGCCGACCAAGACGCAAGATGATGTGCTACCCGGACGCGCTACCCAGGTCAGCTCCGAGTTCTACGAAGCCCCTCTGACGTCGGCTCCGGACCATGCACCTGTGTGTGTTTGTGTTTGTGTGTGTGTGCGTGTGCGTGCGTGCGTGTGTGTGTGTGTACGTGCGTGCGTCTGAGTGTGTGTGTGTGTGTGTGAGTGTGAGTGTGTGTGTGTGTGTGTGTGTGTGTGTGTGTGTGTGTGTGTGTGTGTGTGTGTGTGTGTGTGTGTGTGTGTGTGTGTGTGTGTGTGTGTGTGTGTGTGTGTGTGTGTGTGTGTGTAAGCCGTCCCGGGGTGAGGCGGCGGGTTTACAATGACTGGGCGAACGTTTCCGCCCCCTCGGTATCAAGGGGGGGACCGAGTGTTTTTAAGCCGCTGTGCGGATGCTCGATACACTTTCTTAAGCAGTCATATTAGACTGAGACACTCTCTCAAGCAGTCGTGTTAGACTGACGTACTTTCTCTCGCAGTCATGCTAGACTGATGAACTGCATGTAAATACTCTAAATAAGCCTTTATTCCTCGTTCTCGATGAGAAGCAGCCCTTCCCTTCATCAACGTTCTCAGCGTGGATAAGTTGGACGACGGCATGGGCCAGCTACCTTCGAATTCATGCCGGACTCCAATCTTGACAACGAGTTACGAGCGATGGGATTGAACCCCCAATCATAACACTAGCCAATATTGATTTTAAACCGCGTCACTGGAAAATTCGTCTTCCTGACTGGCCACTTTATATAAAACAAGCAAAACTCAAATATATTCTTCTCAAGTGGGCTAAGCATTCACGAAATTACCGGAAAGCTCACTAGAGTTCATTTCAGCAGCAGAAAAGGCAATACCTCAATAATCCAACCTTGTGCGCAAAAACGTCACCCCTGGGCCGCTATTTTGTAGGGATGCCTTATGCCTTATTCTATACTATTCTTATCATCCACCACACACGGCCGCTTGATCCCGTTGATAATGGGGGCAGAGCGTCGCTCCGGCCACTGGCCAAGTGCGAAAAGCCTGAAAAAGCATAGAATCGGAAAAGGCATCGCTACAATATACCGGCCCTGGTGGAGACTTCAGTGCACAGAAGCTAAAGAATGACAAATAAGGCCTAGAGAAACTTACGAATATACCCTACCTATGCCAACCTCTCTGGCTTCAAATAGGACAAAGCAAAAGCACGATTTAATCTAAGTGAGGGGCAGAAATCATCGTAGAAGAAATATATATCATCAATAAACAGCTCCGTCAAGGATCGTGGAAGACATGCTTATCATGAATAAACAGTCCTCACATCTAAACGAATGTTGAACGAATGGGAACTGATGAGGAACACTAGGGGAGATTACTCATCTTACACGATACAGTTATTTAAATCCAGGCACAAAAACAACACTACATCAACCGATTGAATCGTCGCCGCGTTCCGTATTCTGTACGTGACAGCGTGCAAGGCTAATCCGGCAGCTCAATCTCGCGTGTGCAAGCGAGGAAGACCTCTTGTGTCGCGCTTGAGGCCAGCGGCGTTTTTTTTCCCGCGGCTGCTGTTTACGGCGCGGCCGTGCGGCCCTCATCTTCAAGGTGATCTGCGATGTTTACAGAGTCTGGGTAGTGTCGGCAGCGTCGTATGCGCTTTGCTTTCGAGGTTTCGCTAGCGCTGGAGCAAGAGGTGCACGAAGGTCAGTTCGGTCGCTGCTGCTGCCGCGATTCCTCACTGCAGCATTCTCACAGTTTCCGCGCGCGCGAGATGTATTCATGTTTAGCTGTGCGCGTGTGACACCGTGCTTGTTAATTTAGTTAGAAGACGCTGGCCTGCCAGTTGGTTTGAGTCCATGATGAAAGTGGAAAGGCGACTAAACGAGGGCGTAGAAAAAAACACAATGAGACAGCACAGTCTCTGAGTGTCTCTTTTTACGTCCTCGCTCAGTCGCACTTACACATTGTCTCATTGTTAACTTAGTCAGCGAATGTTTAAAGTTGATACGGCCGATAAAGCTACTATCTTTTCTTCGTATAGCTATCTACTCATTTGCAATCGCAATTGGTGCTTCGCCTTTAGGGGGAAACTGACTTTTTTAATGTAGCATTGCCATTTGTTGGGCGTGTTGGTAAACTGAAAGCACATTTAGCGCCAACAAACAAGGGCGGAAGGGAGAGGACAACACAATGCGCTTTTTTAACGTATCTAGCTGAGTAACCTATTCAAACGAATTTCTAAAGTATAAACAGTCTGCTGAAAAACGGAAGCTGCTGACTACTGGCACCTAAATCAATTGCATAAAAAACCTCTCGCACTGCAGAAATTGAACTGTCCTTTCTGCAGATAAAAAAAACAGCGGTAGCTCGCGACCGGTTTCCCTGCTCCATGCTAGTACACCTATCCCAAACATCTGCAAAGGCTTTCCTTAAATTTTTGACTGAATCTAGGAATCTAATTTAATGCCGGAAAAGTGGAAAAGGCCGATACTAATTCCATTTCTAAAAGCTGGTAAATCCCCCAACATCCGTCAGCAGCTACAGACCCATTGCCCTGACAGGCTGCCTGGCAAAATCACATGAAAGCATCATTAACATAAGGCTCATTTATTTTAGTATCAAGAAACCTAATAGACCCTCGCCTGTGTGGATATAAATATGGTTCCTACAACACTGAGCACCTTGACCGACTAGAACATAAAATCGATGTGCATTTCTACACAAGCAATACCATCTTGCCGCTTTATTTGATTAGGAAAACCTATGATACCATGTGTCCATATGGAATTTTAAGAGATATGGCTAGCCTGGCGACACATGGTAAAATTCTGAAGTGTCCAGCTGATTTCATGTCCAATAGAGCATTTCAGGTGATTCTCGGCCCGATACTTTCACATACATTTACACAAGAAAATTCCATTCCACATGGCATTGTTCTCAGCCCAACATATTTAATATTCATAATGAACTTAGTTAATGTTATAATGTCGTGTTATGCACTCTGTATACTATGACGATTTGCAAGTGACCTCCCACAGCTCAAATTTCTTCACCTGTGAGAGGCAACTTAAATAAACTTAGAAAACAATAGATAAGCTTACACAACGGGCTAACAAAAAGGCTTTCGCTTCTCCACCCAGAAAAGTTAATTTGTTTTCACAAAAAGAGAGCTACACTGCGACCAAGTTCCGACAATGGATGGCGCCACACTGCTGGTCAAACAAGATTATATATTTTTAGGAGTAACATTCGACACAACACCTAACTTTCCGACCCACATAAACACAACAAGAAATAAGCCAAATCAAGCACTGCATGTTCTCAAAGTATTCTCATAACACTGAGGTTCCGACCAAACGTGTCTCGTGTAAGTATTTACCGGTATTTTGTCCGTGGCTGTTTTTACTACGGTTCCATAGTTTATGGCTCAGCAAGACTGTCATACGTTTGACGACTTATTCGAGTGCATAATATCAGACTGCGACTTAGACTGCGACCGTACATAGCCTGTCGAAAGTTTCTCATTATCATCATCATCATCGTCATCACTATCATCATCATCATCAGCCTGTTTTATGTCCACTGCAGGGCGAAGGCCGTTTACTACGATTTCCAATTACCCCTGTCCTGCACCAACTGATTCCAACTAGTGCCGGCGAATTTCCTAATTTCTGAAATGAGCCTCCCTTACAGCAGGATAGAGCGTTACTTCTTTCTACACATTATGAATTCAGTCATCACGGCAGCACATATGCTACAAGATCGTCACACAATGCAACTCACACTTACACTACATAAAGAAACCGAAATTACGCTGGTTGTCTTGCAATATGAGGAATACTGTCAGGATTAGGATTGTCAGGATTCCTCATGAGGTCCTCATGGTAGCTAAAAAGCCACGATTGCCGCCGTGGTTCAACTTTACGCAGTTAGGTGTGTGGACAATCATAAACCTAATGAATAGACACCCCACATCAACACATAATATAGGATTTGCAGGCTCTTCAGAACAAATAAATAATGTACATAATTTTACACATGTGCTTCTAAAACAAAAACACATGGGTGTGGGGGTTCTAACGAAAAATTAGGAAACAATTATTCGAATACCACAGCACGCCTCTTTTTTCACTGCTGAAATTTTTGCTATGTGGGCATGTTAAAAATATTATCACCAACAGCTCGAAAATAGACATATATTGGCGTTCACCCTTTCAGGGTCCATTTTCTTTTGCCATATGCGACCAACCAGGGTCGTTTTTTTTTTCAGATTCCAATTCTGCGGGACCTATTTCGAAAAAAAATTCCCGTAATTTTTTTTGGGTGACCGTAAAGTGAGAAGAAGATATTTTGCGTTGGTATATATGTACTCTGTATTTATGAATAACAACAATAAAAATGGGAATAAACCTATAAGAATTCAGAATTTGATGCATTGTTATAATTCAAGGCTTAGAATATGCGCACACGACAATATTTCACAAGTCTCAAATGTTCCGGCTCTTACACTAATATTTACATACATAGCGAAATGAACTGCGTAGGTGACCGGACTCAATAAAACTGTGTGGTTGTGTGCCCGTCGAAATAGCAAAACATGTGACAAACTTCCGCTAATCTTCATCTTATCGCCAACCAGAGGCAATCAGATATCGCGAGTCTCCTAAAAAAAAGGAAACGCATGCACTGCGGCATCCTTCATATGCTCACGCTTGGGAGCGCTAAACGAGCGAGAAACGGGCGGCCGCCCTTTGTGAAATTAGTAACGACATAGCCGTCAATTTTGCGAGCGCAAGAAGCTGAAACCGCCCGGGGAACAAAACCCAAAGCGCCGCCCGCCCGCGCGCGCGCCAATGCGCGAGCTTAGTATAGAGGCGCGCCGGAGAGAACTAGCTCTAGAACAAACCATGCAACGAAAATAGAGAGGGAGGCGCGAGAAAGAGAAATTCCCTGTTTTTCTGCATAGTGGTAGCTCATATCAGGAAAGATAAAATGAGGAAACTGGCGCGCTTTTTGAACATGCCGACGATGCCGTAAATATAGGGCATCAACCATTTTGCACCTGTTCGCGGCGCCGTATATTTAAGTCATTGACCCTGAAAGGGTTATATACACTAAAGGCTCTACATCTGTAATCTGAGCGTGAACGCCTGCTAGGGGACTTTTAAGCATGGTAGCTTCTAACAAAAAATTGGAGGACGCTTAAGCTTCGCCTTCAAGAGTGGAACGCGACAGCGTTCCCGTCGACCCGCCAAGGGGTGCAAGACAATGGGCTACGGCGCAGCGACTACGCGCCCCGCATCGGACGCGGTGAGCGTCGAGCAACACAGCGTCCGGCGCGACAACGAAATGTGCGCCTGAGCAAGCGACGCACGCCTGAGCCTTAGAAACAGCTCGTTTCTAAGGCAACACCGCGTTCACTAGAGGCGCCTTTGTACCGCTTTGAAGCATCGAACTCGTGGCTCAGTGGTAACGTCTCCGTCTCACACTCCGGAGACCCTGGTTCGATTCCCACCCAGCCCATCTTGGAAGTTGCTTTTTATTTATGAAGTGCCTGCCGTGATTTATCGCTCACGGCCAACGCCGCGGACGCCGACACCGACACCGACGACACCGGCTTTTCTGCGACACGAGCTCCTTAACGCTATCGCGTTAAAATGGGACATTTGTTCACTTCTTCTGGTTCCAATCGGTCGGCCGAAGTGAACGGACGTGTAGTCGGCACGATCCGCAACCACTGAGACTACGCGACCTTCACCGACCGCCCTTGCCCGGGCCACTTTCGCCGGTAGTCATATGGGAAGCGGCTTCCTCGCCGCTTCTCACCGACCGCCTTTTCTTCCCGGGACTTAGTTGCCGCTCCCGCGCCCCTACAGCTATGAAGCAGTTGCAACGCGGCTGCCGCTGCCGGGGCCATAGCTGCCTTGGCGTGTTTTCTACACCATGAACCAAGATCGCCAAGCGACCAGCCCTTCCGAGGCCCATGTTCTAAACGGGCGTGAAAAGGGCCTTCGGTCAATTCACCGCTCTGTTTCGATGGAGCGTTTATCTACCGCAACGTCATTTTCCAACGAGAAGAAGACGCAATGGGCGACGGAGACCACCGCCGCGCGTTCCTCAACAACAACGAAGACGCCCGAGGCGGATACGGCAGGAGTGGCCGCCGATCCCACCGTCGCCAATTTTTCCTCCCTACAGTGAGAGGTAGACACTCCGACCGGGGAGAGGATGGAGGAAGATGCTACCCCGAACATTTACGACGACAAAACTGACGACGACGCACGTGGCTGTTGGAAGACAGTCATACGTAAGCGACGCATCCGTCAAACGCACGCTAAGACGCAACCCTCCGAGAACATCTTGGGCATTCCGGACGCCTCCTAGCCTACCGTACGCAAGCGCATTCGGAATCAGAACATGCCTCAACTTCCTTTGCACGATGAAAAGATAATTCTGCGGCCTCAGGGAGGACTTTGTCTCGATAAGTGGACGTGCCCAGAACTCGCCAGTGCTCTATGGAGTGCGGCCAGCTTGACCACCGATGATCGTCAGGACATCATATTCCGACTGCGACCTCAGCAGAACTTGGCAATCATAAGCAAAGCCCAGTCACACGTATCCGACGCATCGTACAATGTGAAGGAGCTGAACCTTGGTCAGCGGTTCTATACCATCACGACATATTTTGCGGCCCCAGACAATTCGTGCAAGGAAATTGTTTCTGGCCTTTTGCCTGGTACACCGTCTTCCAAGCTAGTGGATGAGCTTGTGGCTCCTGGAACTCAAATAATTCAAGCACTAATGATGGGTCAAACCAACGTTGCGTTGGTAATATTTGAAGGACTTAAAGTGCCTCGCTACGTGCGTTTCTATGCTGCAGAACTCCGCTGCTACCCCCATCGACCGCGCCAACTGGTCTGCAAGATAGGTCACAAGCTCGGCCATTGGGCTGATTACTGTCCTACGCCGCACGCGGTCATTTGCGCGACGTGCGGGACTGACAACCCCACCCCGTCACATCCATGCACCCCACACTGCAGATCCTGTGACGGGACCCACCCTACAGCGGATCCAAACTGCCCGCGGCGTGCTAGGCAGACACTGAACAAAGCTTGGGTTCAGAAAGCTGTCGAGAAAGAGCAGCGTGAACTGCAACCCTCCAGCGACCCAACCACTACCACAGATACGGCGGAGAACCGAACGTCGCGCGCCCCAACGAAGGAGACCAGAAAAGTCCGGTCGGAGACCAGTTCGAGATCCCGTCGCAAGTTCATGTCTCGGTCCCGATCCCGCGAGGCATCCGCGCGCCTCCCAGAGAAGCGCCCTCCTTCTCCATCTTCCCAACAACCCTACAAGAAGGCCCTGCAGACCAACGCCCCAGGCAATGTGACCCTGGTCCCTTCAGGGGTGCAGCGGACCCCGGAGAAGAGAACAACAATGGAGGCGCCTCGGGAGGTAGTTCGGGCGGAGGGTCCCCCACAGCTCGCAACGCCCCGAAAATCTCTCCCTACCCCTTCCCCTATTACCAATTCGTCACCAAATCCCGATCCTCTAATAGAAATAGCCCGCCTACGTCGTGACATGGAGGCGCGCTGTGAGCGCCTGCCAAAACAAATGGGCGCGCTTGTGGCAGACATGAGCACTAGTATGCAGGCGGCTCTGGACAGGATAAAAGGCCAAATGGAGGTCCTTCAGATAGGGATTACGGAGCAAGTGAAATCATGTATAGAGTGCACTTTCGCACGCATGCAAGTTCCAGAACTTAGCGGTGACAACGAAAGCGCGCTTTCCGACCAAGGCTCTCGGCCGCAACCTTCAAATATGGGCACCCAGCGCTCGCATTCCTATGCACAACCGCCTGCTTCCTCTCGCGATGATGATTGTACCACGTTACGCGGAGCAACTAGTGGTGTGGCAGTGGAATTGTAGGGGATTCCGCCGAAAACGAGGTTCCCTACAGCAGTATATCGCCACATCCACGAACCCTCCCGATATGATCCTCTTACAGGAAGTCAATTGCACCCCTTCTTTAGCCGGCTACAGCACGCTCTCGGGTGTCTCTCCTCTTGTGGGAATCTTAGATTCGAAGCATGTTACATATCGCATGCATACCACTAACATTGACATTCCTCACCAAATATTAGAAATAATTACGCAAGGTAAACGCAGCGGGAGTCTGTTTATACCCAATGCATACAGTTCCCCCCGTTTCCGAACGCACTGTTTTCAGCACCTACTAACAGAATTTGGTAGGTTTGGACGGTTTTGTGTGGCGGCCGGCGACTTTAACCCTCCGCATACTGCATGGGGTTACGTTAAATCGCAGGCTAAGGGGACCCGCTTATGGAATGCCATCTGTAACATGAGATACACACTGCTTACCGACCCAGAGCACCCCACTCGAATGGGCAACAGTGCATCTCGTGACACCTGCCCTGGCCTTACCTTCGTGCGCAATACTGGTCCAGTCGTTGCGCACGGCCCTTTAGAGGAGCGCCTTGGTAGTGACCACTACATTGTAGCGACCACCTTGTCATTACGGGGTGCGCGTAGGCCCGAGCGAAATGTGCATATAACGGATTGGGCGAAATTCAGGGAACGTCGCCAGGACCCACCTGAGTGCCAAGGGCACGAACGCTGGCTTGACTCTCTCGCACAAGATCTAGAGGCCGCCATGAGCATACTGCGCACCACAACCGAGACACCAGACATAGACCAGCATTTACTTCATCTTTGGAACGCCCGCAGACGGGTGACAGGACGATGGAAACGACAGTGCCTCAACCGCAAACTTAGGAAACGTATGGATCAAATTATACGGGAATCTCAGGAGTATGCAGAGATCCTTACGAGGAATAACTGGCGAGGATATTGCGATCGTCTCTCAGGCACATTGAGCGCAGCAAAAACGTAGTTGATTCTTCGCTCACTCACAGATCCCACCACAACAAAGGGAAAAACATTTCAACAGGTGCACATCCTAATGCACGAGTACAGGAACGATGTCTCGACATTCCTCAGTGAGCTAGAGAAGCAGTTTGTACCCACAGGCCCGCCGCCGCAGTACCCTGACTATCCTTATGTAGGCGAGGTGAACGAATTGCTCGATGCAGACATGACATCTGACGAGGTGCGGCTGGTCCCAGAAGACCTACGCCGCAACACGGCACCGGGAGCCAACCACATCCGATTCGGCACGCTTCGTAACCTCAGTGACGCGGATATTAACCACCTCACCCATATCTTCAATGATTGCTGGCGCAAGGGCATGCTTCCCCAAGCATGGCGACACGCCGACATCACACTAATCCCCAAACCGGGCAAGCCTGTTAAGGTTGAAAACTTACGACCCATCTCCCTAACATCCTGCATTGGTAAGCTCATGGAGCTCTTGCGGCGTCTCTGCCCCTTCCTCGAAGAAAAGTCATTCGTTTCTAAACCTCAATTCGGAAATCGGGCTCATCTGGTCTGCCAAAGATGTGCTTTTACAATTGCGGGAGGAAGTCATAGGACCTCCGTCGTCCGCCCAAACGAGAGCACTCATCGCCTTAGACCTAAAAGGGGCATTCGATAATGTTGAACATGACCTCATCCTACGCAATGTTGCACATTCACACTGTGAATTTCTTAGAGATCGCCCGCATCGACCGCATCGATCCGGTACGATACGCCTTGTAGGACGTGGAACACCCCATGGCTCAGTTCTTTCCCCTACTCTATTCAATATCGCGCTCGCAGGGCTCCCCGGCTACTCGACCAGATCTCTGATGTCGCCCACGCTATTTATGCGGACGACATTACTATCTGGTCGACACGGGGTTCCGACGGAGCTATCCAGGACCGACTGCAGCAAGCAGTCGATACAGTTTCCGAGTACGCGAGAAAATGCGGCTTAAGATGTGCTCCGGAAAAGTCGGAGCTCATAATCATTTGGCCTTGGTGCCGTTCCTCTACTCCCCCTATCACTGTGCACGTCGATGGCACACGGAGACCACAGGTTAATCGTGCTCGTATCCTCGGCCTACATGTCCAAGCGGATGGCAGATCAAACTACACTGTTTCCCTTCTATCCAGAAAGATTGAGCAAATTCTGGCCATGATCCGGAGGGTCTCCAACAGGCGCTCGGGCCTTCGAGAAGAGGACCTGCTGCGCTAGGTGGAGGAATGCGTGATCAGCCGCCCTACATACCATCTCCCATATCAGCGGTTGACCCAAGCACACCAACTTCGCATAGACGCAATGATTCGCAAAGCGACGAAGCTGGCCCATGGCCTCGCGAACTATACTTCCACACACCTTCTCCTTAACTTAGGGACACATAGCACACTAGGCGAGCTGCTAAAGGCACATTGGGTCAGCCATCGCCAGCGCCTCCTACTCACTCCTACTGGCTGCCATCTTCTCACACGTCTAGGATACTCTGTCCCACCCCTTGAGTCTGAAACCCGTCCAACGATCTCGTCAGCGATACGCCAAGCCCTAAATGTTCATCCATTGCCACGTAATATGCACCCCGAGCATGACAAAGGGCGGCGCTAAGCCCGTGTACTATTCATTGGGCGCATGCTTGCAAACATCCCGGAAGCACATACTTTATACACGGGCACATCACGCACTCAAGAGGGCTATACCTCGGTAGTTTTGGATGGCACCGAAGCCCTGAGACTCTGCTGCCATGCGCGGAACAAATGCCGCTCACGGAAAAATTCTCGGTGTTGCTCTTGCAATTCGATACGCCATCCGTGTTCTTGAGGAAGTGTATATATTGATGGACTCGCAACAGGCATGCCGGGCGTTGCTATCAGGACATGGCATCCCGAGTGCGGCGCACCAAATTCTCAAACAGATCCCGCAAAATACACCAACCACACATCCCCGCATCCACTTACTCTGGACCCCTGGTCATACCTCGCTTCCGGGTAACGAACGCGCACACACGGTTGCCCAAGAAATTTTCCTCCGGGCGACTCGACGTGGTGAGGCGACTAGTTCAGAGTGGGGGGATCCCTTGCTCCGTTACAAAGACATACTGCGTCATTATACACGCATTCGTCGCACCCACGCCGCATCCCCGCCGTCCTTCTCGCGAGAGGAAGCAGTGGCATTACGCCAGTTACAAACCGCAACTTTTCCAAATCTTGTCTCTCTTAGTAAATTCTACCCACACTGTCAGTTACAAACAGCAACTTTTCCAAATCTTGTCTCTCAATAAATTCTACCCACACTGTTATGCAGATCGTTGCCCTGGCTGTGGCAGCTCGCCCACAATCTTCCACGTGCACTGAAGAAGAACGAGCAGTTGGCACTGCTTAGAGAAAGACGACGACAACGTGTGGTTGGAAGCCTTCTGCCTGTGTTGCCGAAGCTCTGTGGTTTCTCGCTGTGGTGTTCTGCTATCTGAGCGCTTTAGCAATCGAACTGTAACGCCTCTTGACATTTGGTAGACGTGCTGAGCCCTTCCCAAACCTGGAACTCCGCAGCCGGACGCTCCCTACCATTTCTGCCATGCCGCAGGACGCCACGCAGCCCGATCCTCCTCTGGCATCACTTGTCGTCTGCTCCGGTGCTCTACGCCGACGAGATCCGCCGGTCTTCTGCGGCAACGACGACCATGACGTGGAGATTGGCTCTCGTCATACGATCGCGTGAGTGCGCATAACAAATGGGATGATAAAGCTAAACTGACTAACGTCATCTTCTATCTTTCTGGAGTCGCTGATCTCGGGTTCCGGAATCACGAATCCAACCTTTCCACCTGGACAGCATTTACCCATTCTTTCAAAGAAGTCTTCGGTCGCCCTGCTGTGCGCAAGCTTCGCGCAGAACAACGCTTGCATAGTCGCGCTCAGCAAAAGGGTGAAAACTTCACAAGCTACATTGGGGACGTAGTTGACCTTTGCCGGCACCTTAATCCTGCCATGCCCGACTTTCAAAAGATCAAGAATGTCATGAAGGGCATAGAGGATGACGCCTTCCAAATGCTTTTGGCGAAGAATCCGCAAACGATTGACGAGGTCATTACACTGTGCCAGAGCTACGATGAGCTCCGCAAACAACTCCTTACAACGCGCCGAGCTGCCGCGCCCGACGACACGATTTGGGCTTTAACTGACACTTCCAGTGCTGCTCCCACCCACTCTCCGTTCCTCGACCAAATCAAACCATTCGTTCGCGAAGAAGTGGCGCGCCAACTGTCACTGCTGCCTGCTACCCAGTCTTCTGAGTCCTCTTTGTCCCCGGAACTCCGACGCACCATACACGAACAAGTCAGCGACGCACTACCTCTCGCTAATCAACCATCCTCAGTGCCGGTTCCGTTCACGTACGCTGCCGTCGTCGCCAGGCCAAGACCACCGCCTGAAGTTGCGCACTACACCCCCGCAAGCGGCTTCTACGCCTCGCTTTCTCCAGCTGCGTACTTGCCCAGAATCGGCTTCTGCGCGCCTCCGCAGCCCCTACGCCAAGCTCAAGACAGTGCACCGCTACCTAGGCCCCCTGTTGATAATCCGTGGCGTACCCAAGACAACCGGCCGATCTGCTTCGCGTGTGGCTTTGTTGGCCACGTGGTATGGTTCTGCCGCCGGCGGGGTTGGTATCCTCCCGATACTGTGAGATGTCAAGGGAATGCTCCTGACTCCCAGTCCCACTATTCCCCACCAGTTCCGCACTTCGCTCCTTCATCTCCTGTTTCCCGAAGCTTCAACACTCGTCGGTCTCCATCTCCCTGTCGACGTTCCCTCTTTCCCACGGTCCGCCCCCCTCCAGCTGTGGAGGAAAACTAAAAGGCGCAGTTCCGGAGGCAATAACTGCGATCTCTTCGAACTGCTCAAGCCCTCAATTATTCGCTACGAACATCATTGAAGTTTTTGCCGAAGGTGTCGCCGTTCACGCGCTTGTTGACACGGGTGCCGCACTGTCCGTGATTGCCGACCAGCTTCGCCGTACGCTCCGAAAAGTCGCGACGCCGTTTTCTGTCATTTCGCTACGTAGAGCCAGCGCTGAGCCAATTGAGCCCTTAAGAACATGTACCGTCCGTGTCGCCATACAAGACAGTTTACACCACATTGAGTTTGTTGTTCTTCCCCGCGGCTCTCACGCCATCATTCTAGGATGGGACTACCTCTCATCTCATCACGCTGTTATTGATTGTGCCCGTGCAGAACTTGCGCTGACTCCATTTTGTGGCAGTCCTTCTGAAGATTTGCCTCCACCTTCTGCTTGGGTGTTCGTCGCCACCGACGCTGATATCCCTCCTTTCTCTTCCGCCCTTGTACCCGTTTCCTGTGCTGCATTCCACAGTTCTTTTCACGCCATCTCAACTTGCTGCACGCCGTCACACCTTCTTGCTTCCCTTTGCCCTCCTTCCCTTTCGCCAGGGCTCCAGCGCACTTTACGTTTCGAATCCGTTTTCGTGTCCACCAAGCTTACATCGTGGCGAATGCCTCGGTTTTGCTGATGAATTCGACACGAGCTCTGTGTACGATGCGCCTGATGGCTCGACTCCTCTGTACATTAACGCCATGGCTCTCCCTGTCTCTGCGCCTGCATGAGACCGAACGTTTGCCCCATTTATTGATCCTAACCTCACTGCGAGTCAGCGCGCGCAGATCGTCGACCTCCTTAACCAATTTCGAACTTCTTTCGACCTCCAAAAACAATGTTTAGGACGTACCTCCACAGTCGTTCATCACATCGACACCGGCAGCCACGCGCCTCTACGGCAGCGTCCATACGGTGTGTCCGCGATGGAGCGCCGTGTCATCGATGAGCACGTAGGAGACATGATTCGACGCGGCTTGATACACCCATCACACAGTCCCTGGGCTTCTCTGGTAGTGCTAGTCAAAAAGAAAGATGGGACTATTCGTTTTTGTGTGGATCATCGACGTCTAAATAAGATAACCCGGAAAGATGTCTATCCTCTTCCCCGTATCGCCGACGCACTGGACTGCCTGCAAGGCGCTGAACTCTTTCGTCCTTGCACTTACAATCCGGTTATTGGCAGGTCCCCGTGGCTGATGCAGACCGCCCGAAAACAGCATTTGTTACGCATGATGGCTTGTATGAATTTACCGTGATGCCCATTGGCCTCTGTAATGCGCCTGCAACATTTGAAAGAATGATGGATAACATCCTCCGGGGTCTAAAATGGCAGACATGCCTTTGTTATCTCGATGACATTGTCATCTTTTGCCCGGACTTTTCGTCTCACCTGTCCCGACTCAAACGCGTGCTCACTTGTCTTGCCGATGCTGGACTCCAGCTCAACTTAAAGAAGTGTCGATTCGCCGCCCGGCAGCTAGTCATCCTTGGCCACGTTGTTTCGAAAGATGGTGTGCTACCAGATCCAACCAAACTCCAAGCCGTTGCCGAATTCCCACGATCAAAGACCACAAAAGAACTCCACAGCTTCATGGGATTATGCTCCTATTTTCGTCGTTTCATCCGCAACTTCGCCACCATAATAGCGCCTTTGACGCAGCTTCTCGCGGGTAACCACGACCTCTTGGCCTGGCCGCCAGTTTGCGATGCCGCATTCACGACGCTGCGTCGTCTTCTAACCTCACCCCCCATACTCCGACATTTTGACCCAAGCGCACCGACAGAAATACACACGGATTCCAGTGGCGTCGGCATTGGCGCTGTTCTTGCACAAAGAAAGACTGGCTTCGATGAATACGTTGTTGCCTTCACTAGCCGCGCACTCACGAAAGCGGAAGCAAACTATTCCGTTACAGAAAAAGAATGCCTGGCTATCATTTGGGCCATAACTAAGTTTCGTACTTACCTCTACGGGCGCCCGTTCGACGTCATCACGGACCACCATGCACTCTGCTGGCTGTCGTCCTTGAAAGATCCCTCAGGCCGCCTCGCTCGATGGGCGCTTCGCCTCCAAGAGTATGATATTCGAGTGCTGTACCGCTCTGGCCGTAAACATTTGGACGCGGATGCCTTGTCTCGCTCCGCAGTATCGGGCCAGCCCAATCATCAGAAAGTACAAATATGCGAGTCCTCCCTCAGCGCCACGGATATGCCTTAGGAGCAGCAGAAGGATCCATGGATTGTTGCTATGCTGGCTTTTCTGTCAGACCCATCCGCACCTCCTACTGGCCGTGCATTACGTCGCCAAGCACACCACTTCGCTGTTCGTGACGGGCTCCTATACCGCCGTAACTACCTCTCGGATGGGCGCAAATGGTTACTCGTGGTTCCTCAGCACCTACGTTCGGATATATGTACAGCGTTTCACGATGACCCGCAATGCGCACATGCAGGAGTACTCAAAACATACGCGCGCCTGCGAATTCGTTATTATTGGCGCGGGATGTACCGATTCGTCCGCCAATATGTTCGTTCCTGCCTCGCTTGCCAACACCGCAAGAATACCCCTCATGCCTTAGCTGCTCCACTGCAACCATTGCCTTGTCCAGGATGGGCCTTTGACAGGGTCGTAGTTGATCTCTATGGGCCCCTTCCATGTACTTCAGATGGCAACCGCTGGGTGATAGTGGCGATTGACCATCTGACACGCTACGCCGAAACTACGCCTCTGCCTAACGCATCTGCGCGTGATGTTGCCTGGTTCCTTCTGCGTAATGTCATACTTCGCCATGGAGCCCCTAGACAGTTGCTGAGCGACAGAGGCCGCGTCTTTCTGTCTGATGTTATAGAAGCCTTGCTCAAGGAATGCAACGTAATTCACCGTACCTCTACTGCATACCACCCGCAAACCAATGGCATGGCTGAGCGCTTTAACCGCATTCTTGGCGATATGTTAGCCATGTACGTCGCATCTGACCAAACCAATTGGGACCGAATTCTACCCTTCATGACGTACGCTTATAATACCGCCACGCAGACCACTAGAAGATTTTCCCAGTTCTTTCTTCTTTACGGACGCGAGCCTTCCTGCAAAATGGACACCATCCATCCGTATCGCCCTGACACAACGGAGGCTACTACCCTGTCCGAGGCTGCTGTACACGCGGAAGAGTGCCGGAAGCTCGCCTGCACATTTACTTCGGAAGATCAGCAGCGACAGAAGCACCTTCGCGATATTCCCTCTTTTCCGGCACCCTATGCCCCTGACACACTATTCTGGCTTTGGGTTCCCGCTACGAGCCCTGGACTTTCACCCAAGCTTGTGTCCAAGTACCACGGTCCCTACCGTGTCATCAGTCAAAGCTCTCCTGTGAACTATATGGTAGAACCCCTTGAGCCGCCTTCCGATAAGCGCCGCCGAGGGCGCGAAATCGCGCACGTTCAGCGACTCAAGCCGTACTTTGACCCACCTGTGCTATCTTGCCCGTAGGTCGCCGAGACGGTTCCTCTTCCCCGGGGAGGCAATTGTACTGAAGAAGAACGAGCAGTAGGCACTGCTTAGAGAAAGACGACGACAACGTGTGGTTGGAAGCCTTGTGCCTGTGTTGCCGAAGCTCTGTGTTTTCTCGCTGCGGTGCTCTGCTATCTGAGCGCTTTAGCAATCGAACTATAACGCCCATTGACACACGTCCCGATTGAGTGCACTGCAAACCTCTTTCCTCCCTTGCCAACTCTCCTTTGCCCCCTACGCATCAAAGAGCTGCGGGACGATGCCCTCCGCGACGGGCCTCCCGAGGTCCTCCGAGCTATGATACAACGGGCTCGAAACATCGCCGGAATCATCTTAGGGACCCTGGACTGAGTGTTCCTCCCACACTGCTCTCGCCATTCAAATATTATTAATAAAGATGTTTTGCTCTCTCTCACTTCTGGTGGGTCCCAAGCCATGTTGCGATACCTGGAGGTGAAGCAGCAGATAGATGAGCGTCCATGCCAACCGTACAAAGGCATAACGAACACACTTCCTTACGAAGATAATATCCAAGCGATTCAGAAGTCCTTGATGTCAAAAGGGCAACGCGAATCTTGTGAAAACGACATGCTACATCTTACGAAACCCGTGCTTGGCGAGTGGAATGCGCTGAATCACCAGGAACGGTTTATTGAAGTAGTCCTATGCCGACTAAGGATTGGGCACACACGCATCATGCAATTTTACACTTGGGGAATAATACCTACCAACTGGCGAGAAGTGCCAGAAACCGCTAACTGTTGTGCACGCTTCACTAAAATGTACACATTTTGAAAGACAGACAATAGCTTTAGCACAGTTTATGTAAATTGCACATGCCTTTACACCCTGCTTCTTTAGTTTCAGGAGGTGATCCACTAGTGCCATTACCTCCAGTGCCTAAAGGCATACTGAACACATATTTTGTTGTCGAGATTTTTAGCCTAAATGAAAGATTGGTTGTTAAAAGTGGTTGAAACAACCATGTTTTCACACTGAATCTAGCGGAAAATAGTAAATTTATTGCATTCTTCGCAAGATACCGCGTCTAGCGGCCGCACCGTAAAATAGATGACGTAGCGTGTCCGTAACGTTGTCTGCGCCGGATACCGGCGTGCCGACCATCGCCCGCGTCCGTCCGCCCGCATGAACTGCGCAGGACGGCAGCGAACGACGTCTCCACTGCGCAGTTCCTCGCGGCCGCATGCTTGTTTCCGCAAGCGGAGCTCGTGCCCAAGTCTTCAGTATCGCCGTTTGTTTTGCGTACTACTTTGTAACGTGATCAGTGAAGCACCTGACACAACGCAGGAGAATACCTCTACGCTCCTACACGCAAAGGTACGAGAAAAAAATATCGTAGGGCGAGACAAGCCATGCCCTACCTTTCTGGCAGAGCTGAAGCTTCGAAGGATATGGATTAGCGCTGCGCACCCATCGAAGCCAGCGTAGGTACCGTCAAAACGCGACTCTCTGTGCTCCAAACACTTCTAGGGCAGTGACTATCAGACGAGCCCTGCTTTGCGGCAGAGCTGCGCTATGTCAAGGCTGTGGCATCATAGTCGCACGCTCCTTCAGTACCTTTCACCTGGTCGGATAGATTGTGATCTAAAAATGACGCTTGATTATGCAGCCCCTGATGAGAGCACAGCCTTGTATTTAGTCATAAAACTTCACTCTAACGCTATGGGAGAGCTTCATATAGCGCCCGCATTTGTCGCACCACACTCTCAAAGCATACTTTCGGGAACTCTTTTGAGGGAGTATCAGCTTTACCATATTTATCTCCCTTTTCCAGAGTAGATCGACCTCGTTTGAGAGAGAGCGGAATAATTCCCTCCAACATAATTTTATTACTCCACCACTAGTGCTAGTACTCTTCCGAAGAGTGCTAATTTTCTCGCCACAAGGGTAATAATACTCCCCCAAAGTGTTTGTACTCCCCCAGACCGAGGGCTTCTACTCTTCCAAACCGCGTGTTTCTACTCCAAACACCGTGCTTCTACTCCTCCAAACTTCGGGCTTCTACTACTCCAAACCGCGCGCTTCTAAAAGAAGCAAATCGTAAAATGGGAAAGGAACCACCCTGTTCTTCATATTCCTTCTAGGCCCATGGGTTTTCCGTGAGGCCATGCACATGCTTGTACAATGAACCAGCTACGTGAAGCCAATGATTTTGTTCCTATCGCAGTGACTAAACTACACTTAAGTAATACAAACTAAAGAAATGTGTGTCGGGTAAGACTAATACAGTGTCTCACTGGGCACTCTATCTGAAGTATAGAAATTTCTTTTGGCAAAAATCTGTTGATTTTATTTTGCCTTATAAAAGTGTTCCCTGCAGAAGCCATCAATCTAAGGGGCTTTTGTTTGACTAACACTATATGTTCACGTCCGCCAATTGATGAACAAGTGTTTCACGCAGAGGCTCTCACATTTGCATTGAACACATCCCTGCATCTACTAATGTACTTGGCTGACAAGTAGATTCAGCCACCCCAATCAAAATCTCAAATGCCTGCCAGAGGCACACATATGAGTATTTCACAGGGGAAACCACAATTTACATGTGCCAAAATAATATTTCATTTGCAAGCAACTCTGGCATCTGATTAAGAAGTAGGGTGGCCGCCACAGTGTAGACAGTTGTTAAAGGCCTTGCTCCCACTTTCGGAGCCCCGAGCGGTTCTAATGAACTTGTTCCTTGAGCATGCACGCAAACGATGACTTCTTAAACTTGGGGTACTCTGCGCCCGTGCTTCCTCTATCTGGAAACTAGGAGGCAGCCATGCCTCTAAAAATAGGTGTAAAAATAGATAAAATTGAAGACATGAAGATCTATCTGCTTCATGTCAGCGTTTAATATACGGAATGACAGTGGTTTGTGTTTGTAACCTTGCATTTACGTGCTGTTAAATTATGTCGGCAGCTAACCAAGCATGCCCTGTTGCTTTTTATAGTCAGCACAGGCACCGTGCTCATTACAAGTATGTGTTATGTCATCATTCAAACCTGTAATTTTATTGTACCACTATTTTTGGTAACATGGATATATCTGTTGAGAGGCAAGACTAGAATTGGTTACTACTCACAAAACTAGTGTTCTTTAACACATATTTCTAACTTTTCAATGACACTTGGTCCTGTGTGTTTGCCTCCACAGAGCATACTTAGTCTTGACTTTCCCATCACGGACATTACAAAAGAATGCTATGCAATGACTACCAAGAGCTCGTGAGAATTTTTATCTTGGTGCGACATAGTGTCTTTTTAAAGTTTTCGTCACATTTAGTCAAATGGTACTCCCAATATACCGACATTCTAGTTTTATTGTTTAAATTGCATGGCAATGCGTTTTGATGGTTAGGAGTGCACTCCTCAGCATCATGTGGAATCGTGCTGGGCTGGCTCCTTGACCTCCTTGTGTCCTTGCGGGTGCCTGAAAAATGTCCTGTGGAGAAGTCAGCACGAGGACATAGCGTAAAACCACATCAAAATAGCCGACAAATAAGATCATTGCACTAAAAGAATGTCTTATTTTAATCTTCCTACTGAAATGCATGCGAAACATCTGAATGGCTGCAACACTCAACTGCTAAATTTACTTCAATTTTTATATTTGAAGGAAAAAGAAATAATCCACATTTCACCCTTGTTCAGCACCAATGTTACAGTACTCCTACTAATACATAGAATATTGGTCACTGCGAGTTGCCAAAATTCTGTGATTTTTCTGGTGTGTCATAAACACCACTTGTGACACGTCCTACTCACGTGCCCAGTGTGCCGTCCACACCGTCTCTGTTTGTACCACTGCAGAGGCCGTAATTTGAGGATAATATCTGAAAACATGATGCTCAGTATGGTATGAAAATATGGTCCTCCAGTTCTGTGGTTATTACCGCGTCTGCCGATAAGAATGGGCAACAAGGTTTGATATGGCAAGCTTACCCATATTTCAAGACTAACAAACACTTTACTGCGGCCCGCATCTAAGCTTACTTAAAGACACGAACTTATTTTCATTTATGAGGTAAGCAGTGGACTTCATTTTTGACAGACTCGACTATTGCTGCAATTTGAAGGATTGCATTTTATATTCTTGAAGGCACGTAAATGTTCTAGTTAGACCACAGTTATGAGTTTAGTAGACCAACTTTTTATTTTTTGCGTGACAGACGACTGGTGACACGGAATTATGGCAACTTTTTAATTTTATACTTTATTTCTTGACTAAAAACAATAAAGCGATAAGCACACTTTGATCTACCATGCAATAGCAAAATGCAAATTACGCTTGTAACGCCCCGAGGAACAGTGATGTAACTGCTCACATGACATAACTCTGAAGCGCCAACTAATTTTATCCAATGCACATGCATGTGCAACACAGTAAGCGTATGCAAAGCGCCCCTGCAACTAATTCCGCACGGTAGCCGTTATATTCGATTCTGGTGCATAACTCGTCGTTTGACAAGTCATTGAATTTGCACACATAAGCACGCCTTGACATTCGCACCATGCCGAAAAACCGCAACATGGGACATAAAACCAGACATATGATCATACCATTTTAATACATGAGGAAAAATAGCTTAGTCTTATTCATCCTATAATATGAATTCCTCCTGCACGTTCAGTAACTTCAAGATCACGCGCCTAACTGACCCCACGCAGCATGCAGCTGAATGCCTGCTGCAATGTTTCCAACTAGCACTGGCGCTGCACGTAACTTCAGGGGTCGCAGATTACCCATCGTCGAAAGACGCCATCAACGTCTTGTTAGAACGAAAGCACGCCACCAGCAAATGACTCCTTCGATTATGTGACTCCTTTTTTCAACAGCGTTCCGTATACAGTTCCTGCGCGCTGAAGGGATTGTCTTTCTCCGGTACTGTGCTGTTCCGCGATGTAGTACGCGCGCGTGTTGGGTCAACTCCGGTGAAAAAGTAGAGCGCCGACTCCGCTTCCCTTTGCACTGTGGCTGCCTGTTAGAAAAAACGGTGTGTTCCTTGCTCAGCATGTGAGTGATGCATCGCCATGTTCAGGGCCAGACTCCTACCGTTGAAGGAGGTAGTTACGCTACGTTTTGCTCTCTATTGCCGCAAGAATTTAACGGGCATTCTACTCCCTCTCAGAAAGACAGAGCGAAAAGAACGTTTCACACTCTGCTTGCTCACAGTGAGCAATGCATTTCACTCCACTGGACAGCTTGCGAGATAAACGATGGTTTAAGGAGTAAATCGGCCCCTTTTCTCCTGCGCTACTCTCCCCAGGTTTTAGAGTGCACAGCGATGGTGCAAGTAGGAGGTACACTAGAGCAGACGCCGAATAGACGCCACAGGTGTTCGCTGCATACGTTCGCTATTGCGCAGTGCTCGGCTGCCTGTATAGGCGTGTGAATATTGTAGACAAAGCGTGCAAATCGCTACCCCGTTTCTGTACACTGTTTAGCTTAGAAACAATTTAGAAACAATTTCAACGCCTTGTTACAACTACTACTGCTGCTGCTGCTGCTTCTGCTGCCGCCGCCACCGCCGCCGCGTACGTGCAACCGGCAAAATCACTCAACTCAATCAATCAAACAATCCCCCAAAAATACAGCCATCCGTTGAAAAATGTCGAATAAGCACTGCATAGCAGAATAGTCCCGTCTTCCGGGTCGAATTTCAATGCTTCTCTCATTTTTTTTCATATTTCTGTTCGGTATCCCTATAAATTTCTTGACGGCACCGACTTATTACACGAGCTATTTACAGAAACTGAGCTTCTGCAGTTTTTCAATTTCATTTTATAACGCCTTGTGTACGTACGGACGTGTCACACCGGTATTAGTTTTGGATGTTCACCTAATGCCAGAATTTCCGGTTTGGTGACTGCGACATGATACTCAGAAGTTTGCCGTCAACTTACAGTTTAGTTTATATATAGACTTTATACACTGCAATGGTCAGCGCTATCGCTCCAACTCTGGCGTTGAACGTCTTCAACTTAGTTCAAAGAAGCTGACGTAGTTCTCCGTGGCTGACGCCTGATGCGCCGTGCCAGCGGCCTATTCTGGCAGCTTCTTTACGTGTGCGAACCCGACAGCTTGTGCCACATCAGGATTTCCTTAGCAGTGAACGGCAGAGAAGGGACGGTTCCAATATAAGTGCACCTTCGCTGCTTAGCACCTGGTTGTCCAGTGAACTCTAACCAGGCTTGGACAAGCTGTGCGTCTTGCGTAACCGTTGCATTGCATTTTCCTCAATCTCACCACATTTTCGGTCAAGATCAACATAGCAGCTTTCGGTTCATTTTCATTAAACGGCTTAACAGGTGCGTTTTACGCAAACTAGTATACTGCGAGCGCGACAAAGCGTCACGTTCACACTGCGCATTTACTAACGTTCAACGGAGTCTATAGGTGCACAAATTCTACGCGAAAATACAAACTCACTAGAACCGACCCGCACACCGAGAGAACAGTTTGGTTAGTCGCTAGTTTGTTCCAGTTATTTGCGCTCGTATGCGCTGTATTAGCAAAACTTGAGCGGCTCCACGATCTTTCACGGCACAGGAGGTGGCATCAGTCAAGCAGACGACCCCTGCTTAATACTTGAAGTACAAACCTGCTCTCTGTGTTGACACACTGAACGCAAAGGGATTTTTGTAACTTCTTATTTCGCAAAGTATCATGTGCACTCTTACCGTAGCATACACGTTTACAATAGCAAATATTTGATCGAGACGTAGAAAAGCATGACCGACTTTTAAAGCAACAATGTACGTTCCCCGCTGCACGGCAGTGAGTTATGCTTGGCTCCGATGTTAATGTAAGCATTGCCTCCCGTCTAGTACGATTTTTTAATGCTCTCCCTCTGACCTCGCCTGCTTGAAACCTGTTACTGTTCCGATCGCCATTTCCGCAACGATCATTGGACAAAGTTTGTGTTCCGTGAGCAACCGCGGCAATTTTCTCTGTGCAGGAGACTGAAGGCGTTTGCGTGGCAGCGTTCGGAGAGAGCCAGGAGTTCCCGGCGTTCTTCGCCGTCCGCAGCGGGCACCAGGCTCCGTGGCGCGTTGCTGACGCCGCCGAGGCTGCTTCCCTTATCGGTGGGTGTCGCGTGCCCAAGTTGAACCTAAGGGCACAGCTTTGTGCACACCATTCCAGGCTCAAGCCGATGCTCTGACGGCTTTTTCTCATGCGAAAGCATTGTGCTACCATGAAGGCAAAAGGCCAATGTTGTCCGCCACGAGTGGCAAGAAAAGCGTAGAATAAGGTCGATTAAGGTGGAATAAAGCGGATTACAACAAATTTAATTGCCTAACTTAGAGAAGTCATTAGGCTTTCGCATTCAAATCCCGTAAAGACACTTAAGTGATTCTCAATTTCATTATTTTTACTTTTTCATTTTTAATGACTCCGCTACGCAATTTTTGTGGTGCAGAAATAAGTAACAGTAAAAACATAAAGAATGAAATCAAATGAAAATGAAGAAACTAAACACTGTCGCGAATGAGCGCTGCTGAAATGAAACATTGGCAACTTTAAAAAAGAAAGCTATATTGCGACGGCTAGGACGTATTTGCGTTATTCTTCTTACTTGAAATGAGTGCCACATTACCTTATGGCACCTGATGTATACTCCCCTTAGCGATGTCGAACACGCACATGTTGACCGAGCTACTTGTAATGCCTGTGTGGGTTCAAAGGCCAGCAAATCCTGAGATTTACACTTTTACTACTCTTCTCATACTAGAAGGGCTACAGATGCGCCCGGGTATTGTAAGTCATAACTACGTGAAGCCAAGAAACAATGACAACAAGTGAAGGATAAGGCGAATTATTAGTTTAATTGGAATGTAGAAAATGTAGAAATTTTAAATAAACGGAAATTAGTGTGTGACTAAACAAGCGACCTAAAGTGGGATACGAGCCCACGCCTTCGCATTACGCGTGCGATGCTCTTACTAATGGGACCATCCCCTCCAATTTTTTTTATATTTATGTTGTATACTCTGCTTAAACATAACAGTGTTGGCTCCAGCGTCACCACTCACGGCCTTGGCGGAGATCGAAAAATTATTTCTTATCGACTACCCTGTCTATTAAATTCATGCAGTGATTTTGTACTATAGGAGAGTGATTTCTCTTGGATTTTGTATGTACAATAAAAGTTCGAGTGCAAGTTGTAAAATAGATTTCTTGTAAAGTTTTACCTACAGGATTGTTCTTTGTTGTTGCTGTATAAATGGCCAATTTGTAGTTATTATGGATGCTCGTAGAAGCCAAGTTTTTCATAATGGGCGTTGACCGCCGTCAAGCCTGTGAAAGGCTTTTTCTCTACGTCCCCTCATCTTCTTACTGATATAAATAAGTTCTTGTCTGCTTGTCAGATATGTAGAACATCCTTTCTGCCACAAGGTGTCATGTGATACTTGAACCTGAGACAAGGCAACTGGCAAATAACACCTCCATGCTGCCTGAAGGCTTTCAAGATGCTGGAGACCAGAACTTTGCTATGTAATGAAGCTGTCATGCTTCATTAAACTACGTGTTATTTATATCGGCGAAAACTGTTTTACTTTCATGGAACCGTGCTCTCTTGTCTCTTGTGCGCAGAAAGCCGAAATTCACTTCACTTAGACAGCGGTGTGCTGATTGCGGTGCCCATTCAGAAGGAATTCGAAGTGGATGGAAATGTTGTCGAAGAGGCGATTCAGCTAGCGCTCAGGGAAGCAGAGTGAGTAACTTTGTTTGCGTTAGCTACTAATAGCAACAAAACCGGCGTACCTTTGAGTGTTTTCAACAGCGCCAGGTAATGTGCAATGCTCTTGTCTACTGTCGGCACCAATGAAAACGTCCAAATTAGTGTCTGGGAATTCAAAGGACCACGCTGAATATTTGTTGTTTGAAAATTAGCAAGTGTCGTTCTCTTCTCTCGTTTCTTCAAGGAGTTGCCGACGATTACTTTGTTATGTCTGCAAGAGAAAAAGAGCCCAAGTTCCTGACCCCCGACTACCCGCAAGTTCATAGGCGCACTGGCCGCTTGCATGATTACCCATGTCATGTAAGCAGCTAGGTGCCGTTGATCTTCAGGGGTCTAGCCTGAATTTGGCACCAGGCAAGTGGTAGCAGGCTTAGCACGATTTTGGAGTGGTCTATGACGGCCGGTTCTGAATGTTATATAAATTTATTAGGTCTTAGGTTGCTCGCTCCGGTCTTTTATTATTGCTTGGTGGTGCGGTACGATTCTTCATATATCTGTTTCTCATTGTCGGTAACCAAGTATTTGTTAGCACTTGCTTGCAATGTGCCTTGCCGTATGATTTTACGCGTGATGACAGCTTGGAACGCTATTCATCTTGTTCTGATATTATCAGAGGATAAGCGGTTCTCAATTCAGAAATGGCCGGTGAGAGTTGCGGAAGAAAGTTGCCTGGCGTAATGCTTCTTGGGTGGGTGCGGGCAGGTTAGCCGTAGTTTCACGTTCAGGTGCTTGGCGTCCTGGTATACAGAGTATTTCGATAGCTTTCAAATGTTTCTTGTGACATTTCGTTATTCTTTTTGTACCTCACCAGTCTTAAGGTTTCTGCATGCTCGCCTACTGTTCGTAATTATGATGCATTTTCTGGTAATGTAGGTATTATTTCTTCATCTTATCGATGCCTGATAGATCTGCTCCATTGATTTGTTTTTTGGAAGGTTCGTGTGTGGTTAGTGGTCCTTTGTTTCTTGCAGCTGTGGCTATGCCTGACGCATCAAGTGCTGATTCTGTGTAGAAAAAAGGTGTAGTCTTGGTTGCGGTGGTAAACTCCTGGCAGTACATTGTGCTTCGTTGTTCGCGTGCCTTGTTTCCTAGCTTGTCCGTGCGCTAGGCGTCGGAGCTAATAACAGAATTATCTTGTGTTGTTTAACAGTCGATGAATCTCGGATGTCGGCGTGTCTGATATGGAAGTCTAATGTAACAAGAATTTGCCTACCATGCTGATTGCTTACTAGTCTGATTTCTCACCTTGCGCACGCTGATTAACTCGTCAATCTAGTTAACGCGGCAGCCTTTAGTGGCTCATTGTCAAGGTCATCTGCCGTTAGCAGAAACTGTCACGGCTAACCGGCCTTTAGCTGGCCACCTCTGTGTCGTGACGTCACTGTCGCTAGGCACAGGTGTGCGCCTCCTGATTGGCTCGCGTGCGGGACGTCACTGTCGTCAACTGCGGGTGCCGGTGTGGTTCGGTGCTGCGCGGGATGACTCATCACATCGGCACGTGTGGTGGCCGTGTGTTCGACGGTGCGCCCTGGCGTTAATGTCGTCAGGCGCTTGAGGTGGCCTCCCGATTGGGCGCTGGTCACCGTCGTGAGGCGCGCGTGCCGACCGTCTACTTGGGTGTGGTGTGGCGGCGGTGGTGGCGGCAGTTTACTTTGCAGTATTGTGTAGGAAGGATGCCTCGTCTCGCCAAACCAGTGTCTCCCACCACGCAACGTGCGGCAGCCGCTGAACGTAAGTGGCGCTCAAAAGAGGCTGAGCGTATACGTCGCATGCATCAGGGCGGCGAGGCGCGTCCGACACCACAGAGTCCAGGGACGCGACGGGCCAACGCAGCAGAGGCAATGCGGTTGAAGCGATTCGCTGCATCTCCGGGTACCAACGCAAATGAAGCTCGGAAGCGCCATGACCACCATCTTGCCGCGGCAAGCCGAGCAAGTACAAATCAATCGAGCGAAGTGGATGATGAAGATGGCCAACTACACCGCGACACCGCCGTGGAAGACGCGTCTCCTCCTGATCCACAAACGGCGCTGCAACAGTTCGGCGCTGCAAAGCAGCCATACTGGATGTGGACCCACTAAAGGACAAGGAGTTCGCCGGCGATGAGTTGCAAGCCGACACCCTCCCAGATGACAGCTTTGAAATGATGGACTCAGAAGACATTGAAGCGATAGACACAGGCGTAAACGATGTTGCAGGCATTTAATAAACAAACATTCACATAACAGTGTACGAGTTGTGTGCCTCCATGGTGTTTGCGACGCAACAAATCGCCATTGGCAATGATGTCAGGCTTCCGCTGTTTCACACTTTAGTCTCTCGACAAAGTGTCCCGTTTTTTTTCTTATCATTTCTGGAAGATCGGCACTACCGTTGATTGCTACCTTGATGTAGAATTTGGTTCTTTTCTTGATCAGTGTGTCAACCTGGGCACGTCGTCACTCGCTCATGTTATTGTTTAATACGTAGTGCCCGAGCCTGGACGTGAAAATGCTTTCCTGCTTTAACATCTCCAGTTTCCTAGTCTTCTGGTGATATTATATTCCGAGCATTGTTTATGGAGTCTCCTAGCCTTGCAGCATTGCGTGTTTTACTGTTGCTGCATTATCTCCGCCTTGTTGAAGGCGCAGCGCTAACACTTTGTCTTGCATTGAACAATGTCAAGGGGACTAATTTTTTTTCTTTTTGGTGAAATAAAGCAATAGTTGACTTTTCCAGGCAACATCCGAGGCCAGTTTTTTTTTTTTTTTTTTGAAGTATCATCCACAGCACCCGGGGCTCTCCGCAACATGTCGTACGCGTCCTTCTAAATCTTTTTTCCAATGTCAGAAACCTAAATATAGCTGGCGGGGTGAAACGCATCCCACTACCCGATATTGAACAATGCAAACACAAATGAGGTTTACAATTTAGCCAACCTCGTTCATTGCATTTTTGCGCACAATAAGGGGAATAAAGCGGTATACGCACACGTAAGTATCCGCACGCGCAAGAAAGCTGTGTTCTTTAAAACTGCTGCCTTTGCTCCACGGCACATAATAACTGGATACGCACGTTTCCGAAACACGCCAAATTTGACCTTTCATAATTGCTTTCGACAGGGCAGCCGACTTGACGGGTAACGCCGTGACGCCGTTCATCCTGCAGAAACTGACGGAGAGGACTGCGGGCGCCACTCTGCGAGCCAGTATCCTTTGGCTTGGTTCCTATGAGGAGCACGTGCGTTAAGGTTGATTATACCAAGGCTCGCTCGCGCTCAAAGTGCTGGCCATTCAATTGAGCGTTACACTCTATTCGCTTGTCTCCGGATTTTAAGTCCCTATTATCAGTCTATTCTGTTTTTATGCTGCACAAATTTTAACGCATTGCTGTGGCGGATAACACAATTGTAATCCTTGAGCTAAATTACTCGAGGAGGTGACCTATTAATTCCACGAGAAACAAGAATCCGTAATTGATTAACATGATTGCACTAACTTTTCAATTATTTACTTTATGGCGAATATTTATATTTAAGAATTGTAGCCGGTGAGTTCGCAATGCGCATCCACTTTAGATGAACCCTCACAAGTGCAGCGGATTCAAGATAATAATTTTCAAGATGTTCCATGTAAATACTTGCTTATATGCATGAAACAACGTTTTCAAAAAGAAAGTGAGAGAAAAAAACTGGCATTTTTACATCAAGATTCACGGCCCATATCTCGACACTGGTGCCATTCTCGGACTTCGTTTCAAGTGGATATGCTTTGCGAAATCACTAGCACTAACATAGCTGGATTGCGTCACCTTGAAGACAGCACACGATATGGCTTACCTCGCGCTGATTCTTGTAACTTTGCTGGAAAACGTCACTCAGAACATGTGCTTTCATACAAACCTATACAGTATATGGGAAATCGCCTGCTGCTGCAATGCTTTTGGAATCTTCATACAATCTCAATTTCTCTGCAGCCTTTTGCATTTATCTAAATTCACTCCTTAGCTCGCAACGCATCAGACGTCGCTTTGGTTAGGAACAACGCGGGCGTTGCTGCGGACATTGCCAGCGCTCTTTCCAAGATTGAACGAGAGGACAAGCAACGCAGCCTGTTTCGTCCATCGATACCGCGACAGCCATCCCCACCGGTAGCTAGAACTTGAAAATGCATGTGGTGATAAAAGTTGGTATTGCGCCCACTTTACGTGTTTTTTGTTAGTAGTTTGCCTCTCGCAAAGCCGTGGCGCCGAAAACTTGAGGCTGCTAAACACATTACCGTTCAACAAGGAAGACGGTCTTATATTGGTGTAGTGTATCAGAAGTCGTAAACGACTTTGATGGAGGACCTTTCATAGCATCTTTATCAAATTGTTAAAATGCCTGTGTAAAAAGCTTGTTTTAAAAGAAATAAGCTGTTTTCTAAAGATACACTACAAATTATTTCACACACATGTAGAGCTACGATATATGGCGCTTCTTTTGGATTCTTAGGCTAAACGACTTGCATAGTAACAGATATGATATTGCGCGTTTTAATAGCCAGGCAACATTGTGTAGGCAAACAAACATAATAAGAGCGATGTGGTATCAAGCATAAGCTTACTGCATACAAGACTGACAGACACCTATGTAGTAGCTTACCTAGCGAAAAGTACTGAATACGCTTTCTCTGGACTTGACGTTCATCTCGTATATCCTTTATGCCACCTCCTTCTTTTCCTACATTCCACCTGGCTTTTGGGCGTCATTCTTTGCCAAAAGAACTATACAGCTCCAGTCTTCCACTTGTTTGCTAGCATCTTCTCAGATATTTAAATAAAGGATCCCGGCTGAAGTGCCTTCAACCTCCCAGTCACCTTCACAAATAAACCTAACACAAGTCTTGAATATTCCTCTATGAACGGCTGTTCTTGTCACAAGTGAGGTGCCACAATTGGCGCCACAGTCCCGAACTTAAATGAGAGGCCTTTTACTTCAATATATGGCATGTCGGAGCAATGCCTCTTGCAAGGTTCTCTTCATTTGTATAGTACACATGCTCATTTCATACACCTCTTCCTCAGTACAGATAGACAACCTTGATATTTCTAGCTCTCCAATACACCACTTCTTTGGGAGAAACCATTTTTCTGCTGCCGGGCGATCTTTAGATTGAAGCCGGAGACGCTGATCCTTGATGGTCTTGATGTTTTGCAGCTGCCCCCAAACAGTATTGCTATCCAGCAGGAAAACTTTCATAAATATACAATATTGTTCACGTCTCGTATAGAACCCCGCGGCAACCCGTGTGGCACGGCTGCTTTTTTTCCTTCGTTAACGTCATACACATGTTATATATCCATAAATACTTCGTCTGTGTTATGTTCTGCACAAATCTTTAACAAATGAAGCGCTCTTGGGACTTGTGTTCGCCGTGTATATCATTCTTCAACGAACGTCGTTAGGGCTGCACCTTCCTAGCAAATAGGCATATAAATCTTTCTATTGGTCCATTAGAGCAACCTCATGAGATTCTATGGGGTTTATTATGATTCTATCGGTATTAATACGGTCCAATAGCTGACGTCTGTTGGTTGCCTATAGGAACAATATAGTTGTCATGGGTACTAATATCAGTCAGCTAATTTTCGCTTATAGGACGAACAAGCTACTATTGGCTCCAACAGGGAGGTCCAATAGTTGGCAGCTTTTTCTTACTTATAGGACCATCAGTGACAGCTATAGCTTACCTATAGGCACAAAAGGTTTGTATTGCCCCAATGGGCTCCAGTATACTTGTCGCTTTCAGGACACGACCATGTCCATATCATGTCCAGTGAGTAGGAGAAATGTGTTGCCTGTTTCTTTCCCGTTGTACCGATGGCGACTCTAAAAAATGACCGAGATGAAAATTCACCTAATAGCGCAATTTCCCCGCGCACACACAAGAAAACTTAAATGTGGAAGTTGGAAAACACACGAAATTACGGAACTCGCGCGCGCAGAATGCAGCCGTTCCATATGTACACTCTAAAAACAGAGAGAGTTCCGGGCACTCTCTTTAAGGGAGTAACTGCTTGTCCCATATTCACTCTCTTTTTGAGAGTAGATCAACCCTCTGTGAGAGAGAGTAGGGCAACTCCTCCTGACAGAGTTTTGTTACTGCACCGCAAGGGAGTGCTAGTACTCTGCCGCAGAGTGCTAATACTCTCCCCACAGGGAGTGCTTGTACTCTTCCACAGAGTGCCAATACTCATTCCCACAGGAACTCCCGCGATACTCCCGCGTATCGAGTGCTTCTACTCCTACAAATCGAGTACTTCTGCTCCTCCGAGGTGAGTGTTCCTACTCCCCCAAACAGAGTGCTTGTACTCCTTCAACACAGAGTGCTAGTACTCTTCCGAATAGTGTGAAAGCTCGATGTAGATCCATGGTCACGTTTGAAGGGATTCGCAATACTTACATGTGGGGAATATTCTATTCCTTCATAAGCAGCTTCTGCACTTATGCCTGGTGAATGGAATGTAATCTGTAGTCGCTGAGTTATTCACATGAAACATTTTCTCTTAAAAGGTCAAAATCTTTATTGATCAGTCACAAGGCAAACTGAACAATTTAAGAAACATACTCGCAAACACATAAAATCCCATTACAATGATGCCCATGAAGTTTAGAACACATCTTGTAATAAAACATAAGTATATTCTGTAGTTTCATCAGCATTACAGTGTCTAAATATCTTTTAATTTCAATTGGTTCCTTCTTTTAAAAATAAAGTATACGATTGAAAGTTAAACATAGAACAAACGTGCAAACTCACAAAGTGTTGACACTGTGATTGAAGAGAAATATACGCCACATTAATGGCCAGCAAATGCATTTCTGGCACAAAACGGGTGCACTTACATGGCCGAGGTTACCAGATGAGCTGCTATGCAAGGGGCTGGTAATGTAGATAAATTGTGCAAGAAACTTTTTAGTGTCATATTATAAGACCGCAGCTCATCTGATAAAATCCTGTACAGCATATGGATCTTCCTGACTGAGGGTACAGTGCATTTAGAAATGTGTTGTACATTTTCATGTAAGGCAGCAGGTCTAGCTCACTTCGCTTATATTTTACACAAAGTTATTCATGTATAGGCTGCACCCTATTGTTTCTAAGTGTGTCTTGTGGTTCTGCAGCAATATCCTGCCTGGTCTCAAACCAGTACAGAGGCGTATTATATGACCCATTCGGTCGGCCTCCTCTCGAAAGTAGTTTCCCGGTGCTGTTGGAATTAATCCGTGACACTTTCTCACAAATAAATAAAATTAAATTTACAATATTATCTAGTGTGTAGCAAATGAGTATAAACTGCAAGGAGCATTGGCATTAAAATCTTGTGCATCAAATTTCTTGTCATATAGGGTAGCTTTTCATTCCCATTACGGTAAGAATGCTACACTTCTGAGGAGCAGCTTGCTTAATTACATGATCAATTATTGTGAGTCGCTGAATATGCAATCTAACTGAAGTATAGCATGGCTTCAGATGTGAACCAAAACTCAGATGGGATGAATATGATGCATCAAAGGTGACATAAGTATAAGTCAGGCAGGGAAGTGCACGAAAAAGACAAAGAAGCAAAACAAACTGAGAATGGCAGCATCCTGTTTCATACCCCTTCCATGCACGTGGATTTTGCATGTGACTGTACATATGCACAATGAACCAAGCACCTGAAATCAAACCTTTTTCCTGATGAAGTGGTTAAGATGCACTAAAGTAAGAAAAATTATCACACTTACAGAATCTTCGTCTCAAAACAAGTACATACGTGTCTAGGAAGATTAATACATCACCTCACTGTGCACTCTATCTTAAGTCCAGAAGAAATATGTCTACAGAAGCCATGAAACTAAGGAGCTTTTCCTTAACACTATGTTCACATCCACCAATTGATGAAAAAGTGTTCTACTCAGATGCTCGCAGTTCTTTACATTTAACGTATCCCTACCTCTACTAGCATACTTCGTTGGCAAGTAGATTGAAGAAACCACCAATTTTACAATTTTCAAATAATTTTCAATTCCAAGTGACTCTCTGGCTTCTAAGACGTAAGGTGTGCACCAGAGTGTACACAATGAAAGGCCTTAATTGCTTCTTGCTTTCGCTTCGGGAGGCACAAGCGGTTCTAATGAACTTGTTTCGTGAGCATGCACGTAAACGATAATGACTTGTTAAACATTGGATTCTCTTTCCCCAATGCTTCCGTCTTCTGGAACCTAAAAGCCATAATTGTAAAATTAGGTGCAAAAAATAGATAAAAAGGAAGACATGAAAACCTGCCTGCTTCATGTCAGCATTTACAGTACAGAATCAGTGGTTTATATTTGCACACTTGCATTCACATGCTGTTAAATGTAAGCTATTAAATATATCTAAGCACCTAACCAAGCATGAGCTGTTGCTTTTTAGTGAACACAGGTACCGTGCTCATTGCAAGTATGTATCATCTCACTAAGCAAATATGCAATTTCATTGTACCACTATTTTTTATCACGCGGATATATCTATAGAGAGGCAAGACAAAAGGCAGTCACTTCTCACAACTAATAAGCTTTTTTAAAACACATTTCTAACCTTTCAATGGCACTTACTACTATGTGTATATCTCCAGAGACTTACTTTTACTTGACTTTGACTTTCCCATCAGAGACATTACATAAATATACCATGTTAAGATTACTGCCTAGAGCATGTGAGAATTTTCATCTTGGTGTGACATACTGTATTTTGATTTTGTTGACACTTAGTCAGATGGTACACCCAATATACCCACATTCTAGTTTTCTTGGCCAAATTGTGTGGCAATGTATTTTGATTCTCTGGCGTGCGCTCCTCTGCACTTCGTGAAGTCGCGCTGAGCTGGCGCTTTGGCATCCTTGTGTCCTTGCAGCTGCCTTCTTGCGTTACATAAAGCGGTTTCCTGAAAAATATCGTGTGAAAAAGTCAACACGGGCACATGGAGTAAACAACATCAAGACAGTCAAGGTCATGGCACTAAAAGTCTTAGCTCTTAGTCTTCCTACTGAAATGCCTGCGAAACATCTAAATGACTGCAACAGTCAACTCCTCAACCAACTTCAATTTTTAGATTTAAACAAAGAAGAAATAATGGACAGTTCATTCTCGTTCGGCACCAATGTTAAAATACTCCTGCTATTCAATAGAATATTGGTCGTTGTCAGATGTCATAGGTCTGTCATCAGTGTGTGTCGCAAACAACACTTGTGACACATCCTAAGCACGTGCCCAGTGTGCCCCCCGCACCATCTCTGCTCAAGCCATAATTTGAGGATCATATCTGCAAACATGATACGCAGTAGGGATGAAAATATGGTCCTCCAGTTCGATGGATATGACTGGACGTGCCTATAATAAAGGCCAACAAGGCTTGTTATGGCAACCTTACCCGCATTTCAATAATAATAAGAAAGTTCACTGCGGCCTGCATCTAAGCTTACTAAAAGGCATGAACTTATTTTCATTTATGAGGTGTGCAATGGAGTTCATTTTGACAGACTCGACTACTGCTGCAGTTTGAAATCTAGCATTTTACATTCTTGAAGGCATGTAAAAGTTGCTGTTGTAGACCGCACTTATTAGTTTATTAGAACAACTCTTTTTTGTGTACGACAGACGACTGGTAACACAGAATTAAAGCTACGTTTTATTTTGATACTTTATTTCTCTACTAAAAATATTAAAGCGATAAACACATTTTGATCTGCCATGCAGTATCAAGGTGCACGCATTACGCTTGTAATCCCCAGCGGAAGGGTGATTTAGCTGTTAATATGACAGAACTCTGAAACGCTAACTCATATTAGCAAATGCACAAGCATGTCCAAAACAATGAGCCTATGCAAAGCGCCCCTGTAATTGTAATTACACACAGCAGCCGTTATATTCGATGCCGATGCATAACTCGCTGCTTGAAAATCCACCGAGTTCGTAGACATTAGCACCCTTTCAGATTCGCACCGTGCTCGAAAACCGCAACAGGAGACATAAAATCAGAGATATAATCACACCATTTCAATACATGAGCAGAAACAGTTCAGTCCTAGGGCTAAACACCATGAAAGCGATGTATTATGCGACGGCGACGAGCGACGGCTTCGTGCGACAAAACGGGCCGCCGCTTGAACAGATCGCTCGGTTCTTGAAATCTAGAAACCGTGGCTCGTCTCCCGGAAGTGCTATGAGCGACTAGCCAACAGCGCGAAGCCGGAACTGGATGTACATCGCTCAAATATTAACGATTGTCGCGCGAAACGAGCAAACGATTGAATTTTTACACGCGCAAGGATAAGAACCTACTGCAAGACCTTCGGAACTATTTTATGCAACTTTTTACAGTAAAATACATAAAGTTAAATTACTAAAGCCCGCGTCACGCTAGTTTCGATGCGTGTTTGCAGCCCTCATACCGGCAACACAGGGAAGGCGTCGCTCATAATCGTCGCTCGGATGGAGTACGACTTGTAGGCGACGAGCGAACGCGACAGCCATCGCATCGCTTGTAGCTGTCGCGCGCAAGATCGCTTATATGGGGCTTATACTTTATTAAAAATAAAACATGGATTCCTCATGCGTTTTCAGTAAGTTCAAGATAACGCGCCCAACTGACCTCTTGCAGCATGCAGCTGAATGCCTGCGGCAAAGTTTCTACTTAGCACTAGTGCTGCACGTAACTTCAGTGGTCGCAGAATACCGATGGGCGAGACGCCGTGAAGCGCGCGGCTTATTTATAACGAAAGCATGCCACCAGCAAAATGACGCCTTCAGTTACGTGACTCCTTATTTCAACAGCGTTCCGTATACAGTAGACTGCCGAACTGAATAAATTAAAACACCCAAAACGCACGCTAAGCACGCTACGCATAGGTTCGGAATCATGGGCTGGTGAACAAATCATTTTAAGCGTCCTCTCGCCTCGCGTCTTATTGAACATACCATGGTTCTGGCAGAGTTTGCGATTTTCAAAGCTCTTACGGATAGCGGCAAGTGATAAAATCACATGCAGTTATCGCGACAACTGGCTTTTTCGTTTGACATCGAGAGACACAGCGCGCGATGCCTAGTCCGTTGTTAATCGCGTCGGCTAAGCGCCACGACGATTTCCTGTCGATAGCATCATATACGCAGAATGAGCACCTAAGTTAGAATTCACTTGCCATAGAGGATTTGTAGTTATATCCAACGAATGACGAACCACTGTCATAATTTCGAGGCGACGCGAGATGGCTGACAAACGATCTCCCTTGGATGGCCTTCGTTGCTGCTCACAGGACGGATCACCTTTCTCCCGTGCTGTGTTGTTCCGCGACGTTGAGCGCGCGCGTGGTGGAGCAACTCCGAGTGAAAAAGTAGAGCGCTCGCTACGCGTTCCTTTGAACTGTGGCGGCCTGTTCTCTTAGAAGCAAAACGGTGTGTTCTTTGCTCAGCGCGTGAGACTGATACATCGCTATGTTCGGGGCCAGCCTCCTACAGCTGAAGCAGAAGATTACGCTATGTTTTGTTCTCTTTTGCCGCAAGAGTAGAACGGGCATTCTACTCTCTCTCTCTGAAGGGGAGAGTTAAAAGCACATTTCACTCTCTCCTTGGTGACAGAGTGAACAATGCATTTCACTCCACTCGACATTTTGAGAGATTAAAACAACGCTTTGAAAAGTAAATCGGCCGCTTCACTCCTGCGATACCCTCTCTATTTTTTAGAGTGTAGTCGACTACATTCGAAGGTGCGCCCCGCACTTCCTCGTGCCGGTGGACGTCACGTACGTGCGAGTTTGCGTCACTGGTATTCTGGTAACACAATTCCGCTAGGCCAAATAACCACACTTGGTACGTGAGTGTGACGCCTACGAAACAGAGCCCATCAGCGCTCCGTCGCCATGACAGATAATACGCGATCAACAAGCGCTGGCAGTGATCACTTAGGCTCCTCAGCCTATCGAATTTTCCCGCCTGTGCTTTCGCTGTAATTTTTGCAGAGATTTGTGGCATCGGTTTGTCATTCTTTTCTTGAGTTGATAATGACACAGGTGCATGGTTTTGGCACCCGTATGGCGAATACAACGTGAATACAACACCACAAACTCGAAATAGAGCCTCCAAAGTCTAAACCTAACGACTGCAATGACGTTTCCCGCAAAGCACAAAATCTTTGCCGGCCGGCCAATGGTCCCGCCTTGTACTTGCTCACTGTCTCATGTATTAGTACGTAAGTTTGCCTGGAGTATCGATATATAGTAATGTTGTGATAGACGTTAAGTTGACGTGATTTAGAAAATAGATGAGGAACCCTGACAGAAAAGTGCTACTGATATTTCCTGCGGTTCAATCCAACTGTGTGCTTTTTGTTTATATCTTGCTGTCTCTGTGGCCGCATTGCAAGCTGTTTCAAGCCTGCGCAAGAAATAATAATCTAGTTGTGCTACAGCCAGGTTCAATTCTGGCTGTAGCGTCTTCTTTATTCCTGCCTGAGTGAGTATTCTGTGGCTATTTCGGGGCATATACAAGGTGAATGCTGTCCCACAGAATGCAGATGGAGTAATCTAAGCTTTATCGCGGTGTTCATGGTCCTGTCTCCTTAGCATGCATTGTGCGTGGTGGCCGGGTAACGGAAGCTGTTTGTCTAATCTGCCGATAGCATTATGCACCAATCCGCTTAAGCCTAATATACCGATCGGACCAATACGCCTACATAGGAATGCTACCAATGTATCTATAGGAGCAATGCACCAATAGAAAAATGCACATAAAGCGCCAATTTTGGCAATAATCCCATATGCAATTAGATTTGCTAGTGTACTTTCTTGCCAGGCAGATAGCCCGGTTACTCCGGACTAGTTAACTGCACAAACGAATAAAGCACTGTAAGCGTTATAGTGGTCTACATGTTCCTATTGCGTTAGCTTGCGTTGTGTGTGGTAGCTTTGCGATGCAGCCACTGGTCTAGCAAGCAGATGACTTAATAGGCCGATCTAGATAATACTACCTATGCGCTTAGAGGCTAATGTGCCTACACGACAAAATACACCTATAGCACAGATATACGAATTTTTCTAATCTACTTTCTTTGCTGGGGGCATTTAGCTATTTAGCTATGCATTTAGCAGCTTTGTGTACTTCGTTACAAAAAGCTGTTTGCAACGCTGGGGAACGTAGGCGCCTCTTAGCCAATCAGGGGTGCAGGAGCACAGCAAATAGTCCGTCAAATAGTTGAGAAGTTTAGGACTAGATTTAAAACATTGAACAAAAATATTTAACACAGTTCGCAGTAACAATTTTGAAGTACGGAGAGCGTTTTCAATCAGTCGAGAAATTGATAGTAATGACTCGCACGAACACAGCTCCTTGGAAGCCTGTTACAAGGTGGTGATTCACCGTCTTTCGGCAACATGGCGTCACCCGATTCGGCTGCGTCCCGTGCTTGCGGTCCGTCGAATGTGCGCTGTTTCATGCTGAGGAAACAGATAGCTTTAAACGTTCTTAAAGGGCTTCGCGTCGAGTGCGGAGGCCGTTTAAGCTTGAATTCGCTTATTCAAAGGACTGCAAAACTCACCCAGCTGAGCGAGCGAACACTCTATCAGTGGACAACGGAGAAGGAGAAGGCGGGCAGAGCGTTGTCACCGAAGAAGCGTTGTGGTGGGAAAGGCGGTGCGCGGACAAGGAAGCTGGCCGATTTTGACTTGAGCGTGTTGCCAAGGGTGGTGCACAGCTGCTTCCAGAGAGGGGAGATTGCAACTCTCGCCAAAGTGGTGCAGCGTATCAAAGGGGTCACGCTACCGACTGTGTCCACAGCAACGATGCAAAGGTTGCTGAAGGAGCTCGGCTTCCGATACAAGAAACGGTCTTTCAATGCGCTGCTGATCGAAGCGATGCACATCGTGCAATGTCGCCACCGGTCACATAATCAACGCTGCTGTTGACCAAGGTCCTGCTGTCGTGATCAACCACGAAAACGAGACAACCAGCGTGCTGATCTCTAGTGGGACGAGGACGACGAATTGTTAACTCCTCTAACGGGATAATTTCATTAATTTCTTGTGTGCACAAGAGTCGAGATCATTCAGTACTGTCGCAGTCAGAGCAGCGAAAATGAGGACAACGTCTCCAATGAGCTATGTGAGATGCCGCAATGGAGGGCTCCGGGTTAATTTTGGCTGCTTGTGGGCAGAAAAATAAAATGGGGACAGTCCCTTTAGAGGGGGTGTCGCCCATCTCAGAAGAAGCAAAAGATCAAGAAGACACCAGTGCCACCTACTAAAAAAATAGGCTTAATATTAGTACATTTGTTTTAACACACATGGAGCCGCCTGTCATTATCACAGAGTAACAGGCGCGTAGCAACAGATTTTCGGATACGCTCCATCCCGATTAAGTAAGTGGCTCCTACCTTCCACAGCGCTGCGAACAACTGTCGAAACCGCCCTGTTCAGGAATGAGACGTCGTTAAGGTCATAATTTTCTTACATGCACAATGTCAGTTCCCATGCTATCATCATCATCATCATCATCATCATCATCATCATCATCATCAGCCTGGTTACGCCCACTGCAGGGAAGAGGACTCTCCCATACCTCTCTAACTACCCCGGTCATGTAATAATTGTGGCCATGTTATCCCTGCACACTTCTTAATCTCATCCACCCACCTAACTTTCTGCTGCCCCCAACTACGCTTCCCATCCCTTGGAATCCAGTCCGCAACCCTTAATGACCATCTGTTATTTTCCCTCCTCATTACATGCCCTGCCCATGCACATTTCTTTTTCTTGATTTCAACTAAGATGTCATTACTTCGCGTTTGTTCTCACCCATTCTGCTCTTTTCTTATCCCTTAACGTTACATCCATCATTCTTTCTATAGCTCGTTGTGTCGTCCTCAATTTAGGAACCCTTTTCGTAAGCCACTAGGTTTCTGCCCCGTGCGTCAGTACTGCTAAGACAAGCTGTTACACACTTTTCTCTTGAGCGATAAAGGGAACCTGTTCATTATCTGAGAATGCCTGCCAAACGCACCCCAACCCATTCTTATTCTTCTTGTGACGAAGAAGATCGGCAGGCTGAAAAGCCCCGTTGCCATCGCGTGGCATGTAGCCAGTTCGTTCGCTGGCTGCGCCCTACCAGCTGGTGCTGAGTTTGTCGCTGCTGCTCTACGAGCCGAATAAACCCCCTTTACAATTGGTGGAGGTGCGGGGTACAACCAGAATTCTGGAACTTCGTAATCGCACACTGCCGCCCGTCTTCATAATGCCGGAAGAAGGACCACCACAACCACAACCCGCTGCCCCGGCGACTAACATGGTCTGCCCCGGCCCGTTGCGGCAACGCGACCCACCCATCTTCAGTGGTACAGAAGACCATTGGACGTCGAAGACTGGCTCGCTGACTACGACCGGGAGAGCATCCACAACCACTGGGACGACACCAAAAAACTTAATTACGTGTCGTTTTATTTGAGCGGTGTCGCTAGCGTGTGGCACCGCAACCACGAACGTGATCTGACGACGTCGACGGCCTTCCAGACTAACGTAACAGATGTATTCGGGCGCCCCGTGGTTCGCAAGATTCGCGCCGAGCAACGTTTGTGGCCGTGCGCAACAGTGCGGGGAGACATTTACGAGCTATATAGAAGATGTTGTCGACCTCTGCAATCGCGTCGACGTCGCAATGCCTGATGCCGATAAGATCCGCCATATCTTAAAAGGCATTGAAGACGACGCCTTCCAGATGCTGTTGGCGAAAAATCCCTGGACAGTCTCTGAACTCGTCAGTCTGTGTCCAAGCTTTGACGAACTGCGCAAACAACGCGTAGCCACCCGCCAATCTACACCACAGGCCACTTCAAAGTCGAGCTTGGCTGCTGCCCCGGATAACACTTCGCTGCTGCTACAGATCAAGGAGTTCGTCCGTGAAGAGGTGGCTCGTCAGCTTTCCTTGATTCCACTTGCACACGGCCAGCCGAGTACTCCGTTGGCGCCTGCTCTCCAATCTATCATCAAGGAGCAGGTAGCCGACCACATTTCGCCTACTCTTCAACAGGCTCCGACGGCCGCTCCCCTGACGTACGCCGAAGTCGCGATGAGGCCTGCGCCACAGACCTACGGCCCCCTTCGCCCACCTTTGCGCCCACCCGTACCCCCTCCAGTCCGTCCACTGGTAAACTATGCACGACCGCGAGACCATTGGCGCACGGAAGACAACCGTCCGATTTGTTTTTATTGGGGCCGTGCTGGACACGTGGCACGTCACTGTCGCCTGCTTACACCGAATTTCCCGAACAATGTGCGTCCGTATGCGCCACGTTTTCAACAACGCCGCAACTATTCGGACGCCTTTGAATCTCCTTCTGCCGTCAACACCGCATTCACCGCCGCTCGCCGTTCACCTTCTCCTCGCTGCCGCTCGCTTTCCGCCATGCACCGGCGGCGGAGCCCTTTGCGCCAGGAAAACTAAATATCGCAGTTCAGGAGGCGAGAGCTGCGGTGCCAGCTAAATGTATAAGGCCTCACACTTCTCCGAAGAATGTTATTTAATTCGCAATCGAAGGAACATTGACGCTAGCACTTGTCGACACCGGCGCTTCACTTTCAGCGATAGACGCCCGTATTTGCCGCAAGATCGGAAAAGTGACGACGCCGCTTTCTGGACTGTCTCTTCGAACTGCCAACGCGCAGCAAGTCGAGCCATCCGGCGCCTGCACTGCTCGCGTCGTAATTCAGGAGGTCCTCTATATCATAGAATTCATCGTGTTGCCATCATGTTCACACGACGTCATATTAGGTTGGGACTTTCTCTCCACACATAATGTGATCATTGACTGCGCCCGCGCCAAAATCGAGCTGTTTCAGTTTTCGACCGATATTATCACTGACCATAAGGACCATTGTCGCAAAATCGCTGTTGCAGACGACACCGTTATACCTGCCTGGTCTCCCACTAGTGTCAGTATCTCTTGCGAATCTGTAGACGACGGCACAGTACTCTTCGCTCCGTCTGAACTCTTAGTTCGCCGCCGTTCACTACCACTGCCGTTCGCCGTCCTGGAGTTCAAAGCTGGCGCCTCTCTCATGTGCGTCTCCACCCCATCGACTGAACCAATTACTTTACGTCGCCGTGAAAGCTTTGGCAGAGCAGAGCCACTGACCTCATCTTCAATATTTGACACGATGGACGACTCCACTTATCTTGCTGCTCTCGAGGCATCGCCTCCTCAGTCACTGCCGCGTTCTTTTACGCTAGCTATTGCCAGTGACCTTACGACGACGCCGCGCGACGAACTTCTTCGCTTGCTCCAAGGCTTCTCTTCGTCTTTTGACTGCCAAGCAACATCACTCGGCCGCACAACGACTGTTTCGCACACTATCGACACTGGGAGCCATGCACCAATTCGACAGCGTCCCTACCGAGTATCGGCGACTGAAAGACGCGTTATCAATGACCAGGTGAACGATATGCTCAATCGCGCTGTCATCCAGCCTTCTAGTAGTCCTTGGGCATCACCAGTCGTCCTAGTTAAAAATAAAGACGGCACCATACGATTTTGCGTCGATTATCGAAGGCTTAACAAGATTACCCGAAAGGATGTATACCCGTTGCCACGTATTGACGACGCACTTGACTGTTTGCAAGGAGCGGAGTTTTTTTCCTCCTTAGATCTCCTCTCTGGCTACTGGCAGGTGCCCATGGCTGACGCTGACTGTTCGAAAACCGCGTTTGTAACACAAGACGGTTTGTATGAATTCACTGTAATGCCATTCGGTCTGTGCAATGCGCCCGCCACCTTCGAACGCATGATGGACGGCATCCTACGCGGCCTGAAGTGGCACACTTGTCTCTGCTACCTCGACGACGTTGTCGTCTTTTCTCCTGATTTTCCGACCCATCTTCGGCGTTTACATCAAGTTTTGACCTGTCTCCGGAATGCTGGTCTCCAACTTAACTTCAAAAAAGTGCCGATTTGCAGCTCGAAAACTGACTATATTAGGCCACGTTGTCTCCAAAGAAGGCATTCTTCCTGATCCTGCTAAACTTCGCGCCGTATCCGAATTTCGAAAGCCCACTAACTTGAAAGCACTACGCAGCTTCATTGGCCTATGCTCTTATTTTCGAAGCTTCGTTCGCAATTTCGCTACTGTGATCGCACCACTAAACCAACTTCTCAAAGGCGACAATGAACTTTCTGCTTGGTCGGAAGCCTCTGATGATGCCTTTACGATTCTTCGTCACCTACTCAGGTCTCCGCCAATTTTGCGCCAGTTTGATCCCAGCGCACCTACAGAACTTCACAATGACGCCAGTGGTGTCGGCCTTGGTGCCGTGCTCGCACAACGCAAGAACACCAATGCCGAATACGCAGTCGCCTATGCCAGACGTGCCCTCACGAAACTTGAGGCGAATTACTCAGTAACAGAAAAAGAGTGCCTGGCTATCGTATGGGCTCTTCAGAAATTTCGTCCATATCTCTACGGTCGACGCTTTGGAGTGGTGACGGATCATCACGCTTTTTGCTGGCTGTCCAACCTAAAAGATCCGTCGGGCCGCCTCGCTCGGTGGGCCCTCCCAATCCAGGAATATGATATCCGTGTCGTCTATCGCTCTGGACGCAAACATGCCGACGCCGATGCCCTCTCGCGCTCCCCAGTTACTTCGGACAGCAGCACTTCTACCGACAGACATGACATCTCACCACTTGACATCCTGGACATGGCGTCGGAGCAACGAAAAGACCCATGGATCGTCATGATGTTAGACTTTGTCAAATCCTCCGGCAACTTCGGCACCTCGAGCGCTACATCGACAGGCGCAGCATTTCACAACCCGGGACGGACTTTTATACCACCGCAACTACCACAATGACGGCCGCAAATAGCTCTTAGTAGTGCCTCGCCACCTACGACAAGAGGTCTGCTCCGCTTTTCTTTCTGACCGGCAGTGTGGTCACGGCAGAGTGTCAAAAACTTACACCCGGCTTCGCCTACAATATTATTGGCGAGGGATGTACACCTTCGGCCACAAATACGTACGCTCCTGCATTGACTGCCACCGATGCAAATGGGTCCCGCAGCTCTCCACCGCACCTCTCCAACCACTTCCCTGCCCAGCTCAGCCATTTGACCGTGTCGGCATTGATATATATGGGTCTCTTCCATCTACTGGCGCTGGCAACCGATGGATTCTTGTCGCCGTAGATCATTTGACACGGTATGCTGAAACCACCGCTTTGCCTGCCGCATCAGCAAAAGACATCGCGTCGTTCATTCTAAACAACTTCGTTCTCCGCCATGGCGCACCTCGTGAACTGTCGAGCGATCGGGGCCGCGTATTCCTCTCAGATGTCCTGCAGTCACTCCTATCTGAATGCCAAATTATTCACCGCACTACTACTGCTTATCATCCACAGACCAATGACTTAACAGAACGATTCAACACAACTCTTGGTGACATGCTATAAATGTATGTTGCATCTGACCACTCCAACTGGCACCTTGTCCTTCCGTTTGTCATTTACGCATATAATACTGCCTCTCACGCCACTACCGGATTCTCACCATTTTTTCTGCTGTACGGCCGCCATCCCTCCAGCACCATTGATACGGTTCTCCCGTACCGGCCGGACCCTGCTGAATGCTCACCTGTTTCTACGGTTGCTCAGCACGCCGAGAAATGCCGCCAACTGGCCCGTTCGTTGACGTCTGCTCAACAGTGCCGCCAAAAAGAACGCCATGACCTCAATCCTCCCCCTCACCCCTTCCCCGTCGACTCACTCGTGTGGCTTTGGTGTGGCCTGTTGCTGCTCCTGGCCTTTCGTCTAAGCTCCTCCCGAAGTACCACGGGCCCTACCGCGTGGTTGCACAAACATCACCTGTGGACTATGTGGTCGAACCTGTATCGCCATCTCTCGATCTGCGTCGTCGGGGGCGAGAGACTGTGCAAATTGACCGGCTGAAGCAGTATTACGATCCACCCACCTCTTCCTAGGTCGCCAGGATGGCTGCTCTTCAATTCCGGTGGTGATTGTGACGAAGAAGATCGGCAGGCTGAAAAGCACCGTTGCCATCGGGTGGCACGTACCCAGTTCGTTCGCTGGCTGCGCCCTGCCTGCTGGTGCTGAGTTTGTCGCTGCTGCTCTACTGCTCTACGAGCCGAATAAACCCCCTTTACATTCTGATTAATGACTCATAATCCGGATCCGCGGTCACTACCTGCCATAAGTAGATGTATTCCCTTACCACATCCAGTGTCTCGCTACCTATCGTTAAACTGCTATACTCTTCCGAGACTGTTAAACATTGCTTTAGTTCCCTGCAGATTAATTTTTAGACCCACCCGTCTTGTTTGCCTCTCCAGGTCAGTCAGCATGCATTGGAATTGGTCCCCTGAGTTACTAAGCAAGGCAATATGATGAGTGAATCGCAAGTTACTACGGTATTCTCCATTAACTCTGATCCCCAATTCTCAATCCAGGTCTCTGAATACCTCCAGTAAACATGCTGAGAATAGCATTGGAGGGATCGTATCTCCCGGCATAACGCCTTTCATTATTGGGATTTTGTTGCTTTCTTTATGGAGGACTACGGTGGTTGTGGAGCGGCTGTAGATATCTTTCAGTATTTTTACACACGGCTCGTCTACACCCTGACTCCGTAATGCCTCCATAACTGCTGCGGTTTCGACTGAATCAAACGCTTTCTCGTAATCAATGAAATCTATATGTAAGGGTTGGTTATATTCCACACATTTCTCTATCGCCTGATTGATGGTGTAAATGTGGTCTAATTTTGAACATAGCCTGTACTGAATCCTGCCTGGTCCTTTGGTTGACAGAAGTCTAAGGTTTTCCTGATTCTTTTTGCGGTTACCTTAGAAAATACTTTGTAGGCGACGGGATGTAAGCTAACCGGTCTATATCTTTTGAGGTCTCTGACGTCCCCTTTTTTATGGATTAGGATTATGTTAGCGTTCTTCAAACATTCCGGCACGCTCGAAGTCATGAGGCATGGCGTATACAAGGTGGCCAGTTTTTCTTGAACAATCTGCCCACCATCCTTCAACAAATCTGCTGTTATATGATCTTCCCCAGCAGCCTTCCCCCTTTGCATAGCTCCCAAGGCTTTCTTTGCTTCTTACAGTGTTACGTGTGGGATTTCAAATTCCTCGAGACTATTCTCTCTTGCATTATCCTCGTGGGTGTCACTGGTATTGTATAAATCTCTATAGAACACCTCAGCCACTCGAACTATCTCATCCATATTGGTAATGATATTGCTGGCTTTGGTCTCTTAACGCATACATTTGATTCTTGCCTATTCCTTGTTTTTTCTTCACTGCTTTTTGGCTTCCTCCGTTCTTGAGAACATGTTGAATTCTATCCATATTATACTTGCTTATGTGAACTGTCCTACGCTTGTTAATTAACTTGGAAAGTTCTTCCAGTTTTATTCTAGCTGTAGGATTTAAGGCTTTCATACACTGGCGTTTCTTGATCACATCTTTCGTCTCCTACGATGGCTTACTGGTATCCAGTCATATGTCACCCTATGCCATATGCGAACTCAATCTTGCATTTGCCGAGAGTCAGTCTGTTCGATCACTATCAAGTGAGGTCCAGTGCAATGCGTAGTCGGTTTCATGCCGGATGATGAATTCTTCAGGAGCCCCATTTGCGCTGTTTCAAAAAACATGTATGCGGTGCTTTTCGCAGTCCAACGTGTTTTATTTTTTTTTTTATTTATTTGATACCTGCTTCGCCTTTGGAGGCATTACAGCAGGGGAATACATAAAAATAAGCATCATATTTGACACCAATAAAGAAACTATTTACACAAAGCGCGGTAAAAAGCATCATTTGACACATTGGATACAATCATAGGCGGTAGATTATTCCACTCTCTTATACATCTAACAAAAAATGAATAGCGGAAGACGTCACCTTTAAAGGAAAATTCGTTTATTTTGAGACTGTGGTCCCTTCTTTGGGATATATAGGACGGCTCTTGAATGTACTTCTCCTTATTGATTCCAGTTTTAGAATGGTAGATATTATGGAAAAATTTCAACCTGAGGTTTCGTCTACGATCTTTCAATTCTTCCCATTTAAGTTTACGTTTGCTTTCTCTCATGCTAAGTTCACGATCCCAATTACCTAGAACGAATCGCACTGCCCTGTTCTGTATTTTTTCGAGCGTATCGGCCAGCTCTTTGGTATACGGATCCCAGCAAACGCATGCGTACTCCAGCAATGAGCGCACATGAGTGAAATACAGTTGCTCTTTTAAATTAAATGGAAGTTCGCTGAAATTTCGCCTTAAGAAACCCAAAACACGTGCAGCCTTTACTTTGATGTGGTGAACGTGCTTAGTCCACCTCAAATCACTCGTTAAATAAACTCCTAGATATTTATATTCCCTGGCCGTGCTTAAAGTAGCGCTATTTATGGTATACGTATTCAACTGGTATGAACGTTTCCTCGTAAAAGTGACGTGAACACACTTTTTAACATTCAACGACATTTCTGAATGGGCACACCAGGATGATATTGCATTCAAATCATGCTGCAGGTATTCTGAATCACGTTCATTCTCTATAATCCTGTAAACTACACAGTCATCCGCGAACATTCTGAACGAAGATTTGAGGCCAATAGTAATATCATTTATATACATCAGAAACAAAAGAGGGCCCAGAACTGAGCCCTGAGGAACTCCTGAGGTCACGGGAGCATATCCGGAGGAACAACCGTTGAGAACTACCGACTGCTGTCTTAGAGAGAGATACTCGGCTATCCATGCAATAACTGATTCATTCAGTTTATAGCCCCGTAATTTACTAATAAGAAGGTCATGGGGAACAACATCGAGCGCTTTTTTGAAGTCCAAGAAAATACAGTCAACTACTTTACGCTTATCTATTGCTAGAGCCAATTCATGCGTGAACTCAACAAGCTGTGTTGAGCAAGAAAAACCTTGCCGAAAACCGTGTTGACTAGAATGCAGAAGATTATGTTTAACCAAATGTGTCATTATACAACTATAAAGGACATGTTCAAATATTTTACATGGTATACTAGTTAACGACACCGGCCTGTAGTTCTCAACGTCATTTCTTGGCCCATTCTTATGAATAGGTGTAACACGTGCTAACTTCCAATCACAAGGTAGTGCCTTCTCAACTAAGCACTTCTTAAATAGACGGTGAAAGTACAACGATAACGTTGCCGAACAGTTCTTTATTATCGCTGCTGGTATATCATCTGGGCCGCAAGCTTTAGCTGGTTTGAGATTTTCTAACAATTTACGAATACCAGGCACACTAAAAGTGACCTCGGGCATCACTTCTGCCTCAGTTGGAGAAACCATGTTAACAACGCGTGAAAAACTTGGACTAAACACGGACGAAAAATAATTGCTAAAGATGGCTGCCTTAGACGCATCATCGTCAACGATTGTGTGAGAATATTTAGTTTTTTTATCAGCCGTGGTAGCCCACTGGCTCTGGCTCTGACGCTGCTTAGCTTATGTTAACGGGTTCTATCCAGGCCCTGGCGGCAGTATTCTGATGTGGGTGGAACAAAAGAAAGCTCGCGTACCGCGTGGTCGGTGCACGTTAACGCACCCCTTCTGGTCAAAATTATTGGGGAGCCCCCACTGTGGCGTGTGAGGTCTGAACCGAGACTAGTTGCGTCTGTGAGTACCTGTGTAACAATATTTGGCTTCTCTTAGATCAGATTGGGCAGGTGGCCAACACAAAGTACCCCTCAGGGCTTGAAAGGCTCATTCCAGATCAGTTCCCCATGAGAAAGCGAAATTCTTCTTTAGGAGACATCGAATAGATGCAGCGATAACGCTGTGTTAAGAACTTCGTGAGATACAAGGTAAGCACCATAAATTGTTAGAGTTCGTACGCGTTGCGACACCGCGTGATGTTCTGAACAGCTGTCAGTTTCGATTGGTCAGGGCAAACACCAGCTCTTGTAACAACGTGTACAAGATAGTTACTTTCTGTGCAGAACAAGCACTTCTGTGGCTGAAACTTGAGATCTGCTGTCTGAAGCCTTCAAAAGATGTCTCTAAGGTGCGAACATGATTCTCGAATTTTTGAGTGCAAACTACGCAATAATTTATGTAGACAAGGACATTGGTGCACCCGATACGATCGATAGTTGTATCAACCGCTCGCGGATTGGTAAACTCGGCACCTTCGAGGCCAAATGGCATCCTGAGAAATTCGTAAAAGCCGAAGACGTGACGAAAGCGCATGGCTATGTAATAAATACCATACACTAAGTGCGTGATAGAGAATAATCTTCTTCCTGTAAGGATCTGTAGTCCATGCTCTATTCTTGGAAAGGTATCACGTCTTCAGTTACGGCATTGACCTGTCCATAATCAACGTACGAACGTGTCAACCAATCACTCTTCGCTACTAGGACTATGGCGAGGCCCATGAGATGGTGGCACTGTATTGTCGTGAAATAGATCCTTGATCGTGCTTTTGACGATGTCACACTGCTTGTGAGACAGTCTGCGAGGTTGTTAAGAGATCGGCTTCGCAACCCCACTTAGAATGGAATGTTGTGCAACCTTGTAGAAAACTACGCCAGTACTCGGCTTACAAAGCGAGTAGTACGTTGCACCAGAGCTTTCACTACTTGCAGCTCACTCAAGGATAGCCCTATACCGATGGTAAAGTTAACATCCCCAACTTGAATGGTACAATGCTGTGGGCTGTTGGGTGTGCGGTTGCGCGGCCGATGTGAACTCGCGTTGGTGTCGTCCTGGGGCAGTCATAGGGACACGTTGAGGGAAGGAAGAAAGCTTTAAACAAATATTTACATCATTTCAAGAATATCAGTGAAGAGTCTGCGGCGCTTCTGGGTACGCTGGATTAAAACCCCTGTTGGCCCATCCCCTTCTTCCCTTTCTACACACAGTGGCCAGGATCGCGCTAATCTGAGGGCCTTGGTAGGGTCATCATAACTGAACACGCACTTGCATCTGTACTGACAGGGTACCTTTCTCTCTCTCCCAAAGTTCAGTGTCCAGTTGACAGCGCAGGAATCTCAACATTTCGTGATGACAGCGACACCTCTGGCAACCCGTTTGGGACTTTGGCGGTTCGCTGAACACACGTTCTCCGAGCCTGATTTGGAGTGTTGTGCCGAAGAGGGGAGACCGCAGGTGCGCTATTGCTTCCCCCTCTCCGCCGGGTCGTTTTCATTCGCTGAGGGGAGGACGGCGGGATGTGTCTGTGGTCGCTGCGTAATTGCCTGCAGAGGCGATGTCACAACAACATTCCATAGCTACAGATCTGGTGGTGAAACATCCTAGGTCCAGAAGGATCGCCAGGCATAACAGGGCCAACAGCCTTACAAGATGGTGGTTCACCGAGATCCTCAGGCAGTTATAATGTCCGGAAGGTCTGCTGTCATTCTTCCACAGAAGTTTAGATGTAATTTATATGCTTGAATGTTCCTTTTCTCAGAAACAATATATCGGTGAAATAGGACAATTAATGATCGTCATATTAAACGGGCATCGCGCGGACAAAGCTAAAGGGCTTCCCGAAGCCATCGCCGAGCATTTCAAGCTACCAGGTCATGCCTTTGATGAACCCAAATTCTGCATCTTACAGTTAATATTCTGTTCTGATCGAGAAATAAAGTGCAGAGAGTCATACTTAATTCACAAGTTCAAGACGTTGCAACTAATAGGAACAAACGTTTGAAAGGAACCTTTAGAACCTATTCGCTATGCTAAACTTGAAGCTATGGGCAACAACACGTAGTTTAATTGCTTAGCGTTATTTTTTTCTGCCTTCAATTTTCTTTATTTCATTTATATAATCATATTGTTGCGGATGAGATGGATTTACTTACAAAATAACCTAGGGTGCGTAGAGATGGGATCGCAGGCAGTCGGGCCTTTTCTACATGCCACAGTTCTTCCACCTCCTCTTCATCGGTTCCGCCGCGCAGCGTAACATCCTCTGGCGCAGACGAAGCTCGTTGAGCGACTTGGGGATCCTCATAATTGGTAGCTCTTGATTCGGGAACCGTATGATGGTAGTGCTTTAGGCGGGCCACATGAATCACTTGAGTCTTACGCAACCAGTGATTATTGGCGGTCAGTTTTGCGATGACGTGATTGATTTCACTTAATCGTCGTAGTATCACGAATGGACCACTGTGCGATGACACAAAGTTGCGATACAAGCCTTTTTTCCGTAGAGGTGTCCACAGTAATGTATCTACAGTGCATCTCATTATACACAAACATTCCTGAGGTCATCGAAAAAGATTACAGCCATCCGTTTAGTTTAGCTGAACTTATATAACTGAACTCGCTTGTTGCAACAGCTCGGTAGCAGAGGGTGACCGTATCAAGTACCAAATAATCAAGCACGTACACCCTGTAATACGAAAAACACTCTTTTTAACGTCATGTAGGCTGCTGGGTGCATTCCAACTTCTTGGAAAGCAGATATAGTAATCCTCATACTCAAAGCACGAAACCGTCCTTGCCCACTAGCTACAGACTTATTGCTTTGACAAGCTGTCTGCGGAAGCTTTTTGAAAAGTTGGTAAATCAGCACCTTCTCTATCTCTTCGAAATAAACGGAATAGTATTTCCTTACCAGTGTGGCTTTCGGAAAAGCTACGTCAACAACGACCACCTTCTCCACAATGAGGCAAAAGGAAGCATTCGTACACAGTTCTTTTTTTCTCTCCGTATCTCCTGACTTGGAAAAAGCGTATGACACCGCATGGCACTTCGATATTATCCGGGACGCTTCCTCGAATGGTATCCGCGGCATTATGTCGAGTACTATCGAAAGTACGACGTTTTGTTAACAAATTAACTGGAACGCCAATGCATTTCTCCGCAAAGTTCGTGAACTTGTATCTCGAAACTGGTATCATGTTGAAAATTCGTTTCATGTGGATCCGCCTTGCGAACTCCACGGCTAGAATTTGTAAGTTGCAATATGGGCCATAATGTAATAAGTTAAAACGTAATTAGTAAATCTTTAATAATTAGTATATTTTATATCTCAATTTATTGCGCAAGTATTGTCCGCCGCTTCGAGTATTTCAGCTCATGAACGGAAATTGTGATATCTGCCACAGGCAACTTATAAAGATTTTTGAAAGTGTTCGCTGAAACACCCTGTATATCTAATCGGCATGTCATAAGCTGCAAGCCTGGAAATAGGTGCATGAAGGGTGATGTGCAAGGAAAACAAGTGGCCCCGTCCATTACATCGCAAGCTACTCCTACCACTACTGTCCCTGCCACACATCGGAAGTCTTTCCTACGAAAAAAGTGCGAAGCCAATGTCAACACTTGTGGGACACTGAGATAGATCATAGACTAAGGCGTGGTTAGGTTTCTATCCCCCTAAAATAAACACAACGGACTGATGTCCTATTCTGTCGACTCAGAAAAGGACACGCCCATAGCACCTATAATTTTCTACTTACAGGAGATGAGCCTCGAACCTGTCGTAGATGTGGTAACAGGCTGACCGTCCTCCACGTCCTCCTGGAGTGTCGGGAAAACCAAACTGAGACAAGGAAACGTTTTCGTTTATCACACCGCCATTTCTTCTTTTGACATCAAAGCAGGTCTTGAATTCTTGAATGATGCCTTGTTGTACGTTATTAGCCCAAGAAATTCTTACCACATCCTCTCGCCAGAGGAGGCTCCAGCGATATATGTTCTGTATCGGACAAGCATCCTTATCGTAGTGTTTCAAGGCTTCTGCTAGGGTGGCAGTGCCTCTCTGAGACACTTTAGTAAATCATGTAATCCTTCTACAATCTACCTTCTGTGCTCACACACTTCATTAGTCAGGGAAACTATCGTATTACAAAGAAATTTTACGCACTCTACACCATCTGCTTTAAGGCCGCTTTACAGCCACGTCACATCTTACTCTCGTCAATCACCGCGACATTTCGAACTCATTAAACATTAGACTGGCGCTCTTTGACCACACTTGGCCCTTGCACCTCCAAACACCAGATATCACGATCAACTTAGAGGGTCCCAGATATTACCGCATATTACGCTCTCCAAAACTAGACCGATGCAGCCCTGTCTGTCAAACTTATTCCTGCAACTACCATTATTAGAGGCAAGCTGTCGTCTTTAACGCTCATCCGTAAGGATATCACATACGAAATCTTAACGTTACGTTGTTGCTTAAATTCATAGCCGCGAGGACAACACTGTGCCTCCGGACGGATGGCGTCCGGAGGCACACTTGCAAAAACAGCCTTGGTTAGCTCACGCGTACAACTTCTCTTGATCCTATTCAAGTGACTAAAGTACTCAACAATGCCTATAAAATGAATTGCAAATGCTGCTTAAAGCTATCCCAGGTAGCACAAAAACACAATAAACGCTTATCGCCGTAATTTTCCCAAAGAAAACGAAGTTTGTACAGTGTCGCGAACCGAGGAGATGCAGCCAGCGCCAGAACAAGACGTCGCTGTCCCTTAGAACGGACTAGCGCGTGCCGTGCTTTCGCCGGCATGCGCCGCCCAACTTTATTTTCTCGCCCCTCGCACCAGGCCGCCGCCTGAGACCAGCGACCTTAGTGTCCCCGCGTTTACTGCGTCTGCGGTTGCTACAGGGCCCCCACCAAGACGGAACGGCGAAATGTAGGCGTTGCAGTGCGGTGGCCTTGCTTCGGAGTGAAGCAGTTGACGAGGTTTTGGTGGGAGTAGCTTGAGAAACGTGGCCCCGTTTACTGTTGAACCGCGGACAGAATAGCGGTGATGCCATTTGTGTTCCAAGCTGCAAATGCTGCATGGTCGGTGCGCACGGATGGTGGACTTCAGAGTGGTGCGGGGAACGCGGCGGTCACAATGACACCGCCTTAATTTGGGCTGTTTAGGGGATGGAGGGGTGGGGCATCTCGGCAGTTCCAAGGCGTCTGACAGTAGCATCGAACCTCGCACCTACTGGTGTTGCGAACGAGGCGCGGGAGGCGCAAATGTGGTATCATCTCCCCACAGTGGCTTCTGTGGTGTGGGCGCGGCGGAAGATTTGCGCAGTGGCGTAGCTCGCACCAGGCGCCGACGGCGAAGAGCACAACGTAGGCTGAGCCGCTCCTTCAGAAGCGTCATCCGTTGAAAGAGTGTGGCGTGCTTTGCAGTTGATGGGGAAGTGGTACACCAAAGGGTTGAAAGAAGGCGTTCCTAAGGCCCTCGTACATGTACTGGTCTGGTGGCGGAAAGCCGAGACGAGAGTAGACGTCGGTGGGAATTTATCGCATGAGGAGCAGCGAGGACCAGAGCTGCACCGACACGTCCTTTACGTATAGCCGTGCGTCTGCCTGCGCGAGCCACATGATAGGGCTATGCAGACGGTAGGGCCACATGCAGTTGCAAACGCCAAGGGCCGTAGAGCTTCGGTGGGCGCCACTCTTTCTTCGGCGGGTCCATGTCTGCAGGCTGGGTTCAGTAGCTAGCGATACTGAATCAGTCCTTGTTGGTGCTGCGATTCGCACGTCCGGGTCTCCAATGCGCGAACTCACGGGTTGAAAGGGAGTGCCAGAATAAGAGGGCCAACGTCGGAGGCTCTTGGAACGGACTAGCGCGTGCGGTGCTTGTGGCGAGAGCACGCGTCGTCCAACTTTTTTTTTCTCTTCCCTCACAGCCGGCACCAAGGCGTCGGCTGACAGCGGCGACCTTCAGCGTCCCCACGTTTGTGGCGTCGGTAGGTGCCACAATAGAACACGTAAGCTATCTCTACAGGGCATCAGAACGACCGAAAAAAGTCCTATATCTCTGCTTGTGTCGGCGGACTAGACGAAAACATTCATAAATCCCTATTTTAAACGAGGAAATTACCTATCTTGAAAAAGGATTTTCCGAAACCGAAAAGAATATGATACTGGTATTTTTAATCCGTGAGCATTTCTATGTCAACCAAAGGAGGAAACCCGTCCGTCCGTTACGTAAGACGATCACTTTCAAGATAGGGCCCGCAGCAGCAAGCGAGTTGACCTTCGTGCTGCCTGTCGCTTCAACGTGAATTAAGCGCCATCCCCATCGCAGATGGCTTTCAAGATAGGGCCTGCGCATCTCGCTTCAACGCAAGCTAAGCCGCGAGAATACGGCACACAAGAAGTTATTAGCACTCGCCGCACTCTGTGCCTATCGCACATCGCAGCGCAATGCGCAGTCGCCGCCCGAGTACGGTTCATAATGGTTCTACGCGGATAGATAAGGCGCTAACGAGCGATAGCGGCTTTTAATGGAATGTTATTAGCGCACCTGGCAATGCCACCTGCAGTAGTTTGCTTGCGTCATCACTTCACTTTGTGACGCCATCTGCAGCAGTTCGTGTCACCGCACAGCTGTCGTTTATAATGGTCAGACCAAGTTTCATAGCAGTGAGAATGACACCAGCCTGCTTGGAGTAGAGCAAGTGTCAAACTGCTTATGCGTACCTAGATAACTCCCAGAGGAGTTTATGCGTTGATATCCTTAAGCTGCTTTTGCTCGAGCTTAGAGACGGACTACTTATATTAGTTCCATGAGAGTACACAGTGGTCGTGCACATATCCAAAGAATGGATGCGCGATAGCCAGCGCAGGCAGCTTAAAGCGTCCATTGCAAACCACTGCAGTTAGACCTCTGCATACATTCTACATTAATAAATGCCCACATTTAAAATACAAGTTTATTCGATACTAAAACTGGGCCATGTATTCCAGATGACACTGCTTTCGCGCGCTTGTTTCTGCTCTCGCTGCTCCCTTCCTTTGCCCCTCGGTAGATTCTACTTACTCTGCAGCTGCACGTCGCCTTGACTGTGTATTCGAAGAAGTATTGGATTGCAATAATATAAAGTAATACAAAGCTATATAAAATAAGTTCCTTCATGTCCAGGATAAACAAATATAAATTCTGGGGTTTTACATGCAAAAGTACGATAAGATTAGGTGGCCCACGCCAATGTTCACCATAACATACCTTGCTAACAATTGAACCACGAATATACGTATAGCACGTATAGTAGAGGTATAAAAGACTTTCCGGAATTCCTCCACAAGCAGTATCCTGCTCTTACACAGGTTTGTTCCACACACATGCTGGGAGGTATTGTCCTATTGAAAGAAATTATTAACGGTAGTCCCAAACTGCAAAGATCCATTTTCATTCGAATTTGAGGTGTCTGCGGTGCCTTTTGCACACTTCTTGCTGACTGTACGTTCATGGGATGTAGGTCAGTATAGCCTCCAAGCGCTTGCGCTTCTTGCTTCATCCATAAATATGAGCCTATGAAACCATGAAAATATGTTCTTGTGCCAAGTAAATGTCAAACGAGGAATTCATAAGATACACTCATCACATCGTGTTCGTGTAGCACCTCCACGAACATGCTGTCTTATATTGTAGCCTTTCAGGTGGCAATCACATGAAAATACAAGCGATACCAGCCCTACAGATAGAGAATAATACCAAAATCTCAAGTATTTTTCGGACAACAGGCCTTCCAGAAGTTTAGCTAACCCCATAGCCACACGCTCACTTTCAATGACCGTTGGTGACATTTAAACCTATGTGCCGAATTAGCTTTTTTGAGACCTCACGCATTTCATTGATATGATTTCAATGTTGTACAAACGTGCGTATCTGAATGCAGTATTGACGCTTCGCACGGAGATCCCATGGACACCGCCATGTTTGATCACGGGGTAACTCCTCCATTGGTTGCATCAGCTACGTCCGTTGCCTCCGTGTTTACAATGAATGAGCATGACGCCAGTGCGGCTCTGCAAACCTCGGTTCTGGCGGATATCGTGGACGATTACTCGGTGGACGGCGCAAAAATTACGCTGCATCTTTAGGGAGCATGTACAGGCTTTCTGTGCTCATTACGTCTTGTCAAAACATTGGAAGCGGCGTACTCAGTTTTCCAATAATGCTGAAAAATGTACAACAAATAAGGCACGGCATAGGTAGCAGTTGGCTTCAAGAATAGTGGCTAGTTAAAGAAGCATAGAATGAATTCTGTTTGGCCAAGTTCACGCACTGCTACTAGACAAGGACTTCCTGTGTTGCCGGTCCTTCGCAATGGACAGCCTTCATCGAGGGTAAGAAAATTCACTCAATCGCCAACGTTGCATCCCTAATCTTCAAAGGAAGGACTTCAACCCCGCAACATCGACAGGAGTAAGTACCACTTGTTATACAGTTCCCAATGGAGTAGTGCATGTTCCTGGCATAGTAAGTTTCTCGCTAGTCATCTTCACACACCCACCCAACAGTCAAACTTACGCCCGCTCGATCACCCACGTATCAAGAAAAAGTGAATGGAATCCACGCGCTGAAGCGTGGGTGACAATTACACCAACAGCAGATGAAAGTTCGAAGCTGGAAACGGCGCCGCAGTAGCTTAATTGGTAGAGCACCGCAATCAAAATGCGAAGGTAGAGGGATCGTACCCACGTACGGCAAGTTGTTTTTTTTTTCATCCACTTTGATTTCCCATTGACTTATCATGTCTTTATTGCATTTATTAAGCATATGTAACTTCCAATATATTGTCCTTGATGTCAGCGTTTGTTGGCTTCTTATGATATGACTATTAAAAATCGGGCCGTTCGGTTAACCCCCTTTATTCTCGTTCATTACATAACGAGTGTCTCGAATCCGGCAACATTGATGCCTTCAGGTAGCATGTGTGGGTTTGTTAACTGCTTGCCTTCACCCAAAAAGATCACCTTCTCGTGAAGCCTGCGGTAGAAAGGATGTTCCACATCCGCCGCCAATGTCTATGAGTTATGGCACTGGCTAACACTACCCGAGTTCTACTAGGAAACATAAATACTAAAGAACGTGTATGGGTAACGGCGATGTGGTAGCTGAATTGGTGGAGCATCGCACGCAAAATGCAAGGTTGTGGGATCGTTCCCCACCTGCGGCAAGTTTTTTTTTTCATCCACTTTCATTTCCATTAACTTATCGTTTCTTTAGTTCATTTAGTAAGCACAAGTAAGTTCCCCTATGTGGCGCATGGTGTCAGTATTTGTTCGCTTTTTATCACATGAACTAATCGAATATATTCTTAATAATTCAAGCCGCGATTTATTTTCGAAGCAAGCCTCCGCAAAAATTATACAGGTCATAACTGCACTGTTCCAGTTTTGCGAATCCTAGTGCTAGCAAACGATATAAATATTACTTTCTCGTGACCGAAAGGTAAAATAGTCAACAACTTGGAGCACGGGTACACGGCACATATGCAATCATTTCAGCAGGAGCCCGCAAAAACTAGCACTTCAGATGACTATCGACAACAATGCGTTAGCCTTGAATCAATATAGCGACATAACATAGTGCCTCCATCGAAATGTGTACTGTAGCGAAGATATTGTAGAAGAGACGCTAGTGGGTCCAGCGCTACTGGCTCTAAACGCTAGTGGGTCGAGCGCTCCTGCTCAGCAACGGCTCTCGTGCTTGGAAGCTGTGACTGCCCTGCCCGTCGACGCTGCGCTGCTCCCGAGCTCTGCCGAATAAACACCTTTAGAATTAGTGGAGTGTACGGGGTAACCTCAGACGATCATCCTGGAACTCCGGTTCCGTACCCTACCATCTACCATGCCCCAAGACGCCTCCCAGCAAACGCCTCCTCCTGCACCCACTGCGTGTTCCGGGGTGCCTCGTCATCGCGACCCTCCTATCTACACTGGAGCGGACGACACTGACGTGGACGAATGGCTCACGGCGTACGACAGGGTAGGCGACCATAACAAGTGGGATGAAGCAGCCAAATTGAGCCATGTTCTGTTCTACCTCGCTGGAGTGGCCAGCCTGTGGTATAACAACCATCAAGCAGAGTTCCAAACATGGTCGGAATTTAAGACTTCCCTCGCCGATGTATTTGGTCGCCCTGCTGTTCGCAAGCTGCGTGCCGAGCAACGTTTGCGAGAACGAGCTCAACAGCCAGGCGAAACATTCACCAGTTATATCGAAGATGTCCTGGATCTATGCAGGAAAGTCGATTCGACCATGGCGGAGTCTGATCGAATCCAAAACATACTGAAGGGCATAGAAGACGACGCCTTTAACATGTTGCTGGCCAAAAGTCCACGCTCTGTGGCTGAAATTGTCACATTGTGCCAGAGCTATGAAGAACTCCGCAGGCAGCGGTCACTGACCCGTCGATCTCTACCGCGTGACGAACACCTCGCTGGTTTGGCTGCCATGTCCACCCAGGCAGCGTTGCTCGCAGAAATGAAGGCGTTCGTCCGCGAGGAAGTTGCCCGGCAACTTTCGTTGATGGATTTTGCACAGCCGCAGTCGGTACATGCGCCTACGCCAAGTTTTGCGCCTCCGCTTCGCCGCGTCATAGCGCAAGAACTGCACGAGGTTTTGCCTGAGCACCACCAGCGTGTTCCTGCGGCTGCGCCTCACAGCTACGCCGAAGTCATGGCCAGGCCCCAACAGATCCCGACGGCTGTGCCACTCAGCTACGCGGAAGTCGTCACCCAGCCTCAACAACTCCCTCAACGGGGACCTCTCACGTACGCCGAAGTCCTCGCTATGCCCCGACAACAGCCTGATATGCAATCACTTCACCAGGCGCCACGTCCAACGCGTCCTTCCACATGGATGGGCCCTGCCGCAACGACTCGGTGGCGTACAGCGGACAATCGACCAATATGTTTTGCGTGCGGCTATGCAGGCCACGTCGCACGCTACTGTAGTCGCGTGCAGTCACCTAGCGCTACACCTTATGGGCCAAGTTCTATGGCGGGTTCTCCGCGCCCTTATTACGATGACGAACCTCGGGCTGCGTCACCACCATTCCGCCGGTCCGCCAACATCCGCCGCTCAACTTCTCCACGCCGACGCTCCCCATCACCGATGCGGCCTCGTCCCGAAGCTCGCGATGAGGAAAACTAATTGTCGCAGTCCATGAGGCAAGGGCTGCGACGCCGTCGAAACGCGGAAGTCCTCAACGTAGCCCGACCAATGTGATAGACGTGTTAGTTGACGGTGTGCGCACATATGCCCTCGTGGATACCGGAGCCGCTGTATCAGTTATGGACGCAAAGCTTTGTCGCTTCCTTCGAAAGGTTACGACACCCATTGCTGGATTCGCCCTCCGCACAGCAGGCGCACAGCGTATTCACCCGATTGCGGCGTGCACCGCTCGTGTTCTCATCGAGGACGTTGTATACGCCGTCGAATTTATTGTGATTTCCTCGTGCTCCCACGAAGTTATCCTGGGGTGGGACTTTCTCGCCCGCCACGATGCCGTCATTCATTGCGCACGGGCCGAACTAGAACTGTCGCCGATCTCAGATATGACGCTTGCCGATAATTCTTCTTTTGCAAACAAACTACTCGTCAGACACGACACCAACGTTCCTCCCAACTCGTCAGTGATTGTATCCATGCATTGCAGCAGCCTCTCTGACGCCATCGCACTACTTTCTCCATCAGGCCGCTTTTACACTCGAAAACCTCTGCTGCTGCCTTTTGCGACTGTGAACGTCAAACAGGGCTCCACAGCTATTTTTTCTATAACCCCTTCTCATACCCTGTGATGCTGCTTCAAGGCGAATGTCTTGGCCACGTGGAAGTGATCGACGCCGTACAAATTACGGATGTTCCCGAAGACACGTCCTGCGCCTGTTACAACACGCTCGGTTCTCTCGCGACGTCCGACCCTTTGCCCACAGGTGTGTTAGATTCATCTATTGCCGATGGCCTCACCCCACCTCAGCGTTCGCAGCTTCTGCGCATCTTAGAAGAATTTCGTTCTTCTTTTGATGTCGAGCAACCTTCCTTGGGCCGGGCGTCTGCTGTCACGCACCATATTGACACTGGCTCCCAACCGCCATTGCGGCAACGACCATATCGCGTCTCGACCACGGAACGTCGTGTGATTAATGAGCAAGTGGACGATATGCTTCGCCGCGAAGTGATCCGACCCTCGAACAGTCCATGGGCATCCCCTGTCGTCCTTGTTACGAAAAAAGACGGCTCGGTACGGTTCTGTGTAGGCTATCGCCGCCTGAACAAGATCACTCGCAAAGATGTATACCCGCTGCCGCGAATTGATGACGCCATCGATAGCCTACAAGGAGCAGAATTCTTTTCATCTCTAGATTTACGCTCCGGCTATTGGCAAGTACCCATGGCTGACGTCGATAGGCCGAAGACAGCCTTTGTCACACCCGACGGCTTATACGAATTTAACGTCATGCCGTTTGGACTTTGTAATGCGCCAGCAACTTTTGAACGCATGATGGACACAGTCCTCCGCGGTTTGAAGTGGCACACGTGCTTATGTTATCTCGACGACGTTGTTGTTTTTGCCTCTGACTTCACCACGCACCTTCAACGCCTACGGCATGTTTTGACTTGCTTAGCGAACGCTGGCCTTCAACTGAACCTAAAGAAGTGCCGATTTGCAGCGCGGCAGCTCATGATACTAGGTTATGTCGTCTCGAAGGATGGAATCCTCCCCGATCCAGCCAAACTTCGTGCCGTAGCTGAATTTCCTAAACCGACGTCCGTCAAAGAACTGCGCAGTTTTGTAGGTTTGTGTTCCTACTTCAGGCGCTTCATTCGCAATTTCGCCGCCGTCATATCACCCCTGACGAAGCTCCTTGGCAGCAACGGACCTCTCCATTCGTGGTCGTCCGAGTGCGACGAGGCGTTCACTAAGCTCCGTCGTTTGCTGACGTCTCCTCCCATTTTGCGCCACTACGATCCAACGGCACCTATTGAGGTACACACAGATGCCAGCGGTGTTGGCCTCGGCGCTGTCTTAGCACAGCGCAAAGAAGGGTTTCCTGAATATGTTGTGGCATATGCCAGCCGTATGCTTACTAAAGCCGAGACCAATTACACCGTCACGGAAAAAGAATGTCTGGCGATCATCTGGGCGCTTACCAAGTTCCGGCCCTATTTGTATGGTCGCCAATTTGATGTCGTCACGGACCACCATGCACTATGCTGGCTGTCGTCATTGAAGGATCCCTCAGGCCGTCTCGCCCGCTGGGCGCTTCGCTTACGGGATTACGATATCCGCGTACTGTACCGCAACGGACGTCAGCATGCTGATGCTGACGCCCTCTCACGTTCTCCCTTGCCAGACGACAATGCCTGCTGCGCAATATCCCAGCTTGACGTCTCTTCCGTCGACATTGGGACCATCGCTTCTGAGCAGCGCAAGGACCCCTGGATTGCCTCCATCATAGACTGCCTTGCTGATCCGTCATCGCAGCCAACCACTCGTGCACTGCGCCGTCAAGCTCGCCATTTCGCCATTCGCGACGACCTGCTTCATCGACGCAATTACACCTCTGACGGCCGCCAGTGGTTATTAGTTGTCCCTCGAACCCTGCGTTCTGAAATCTGCGCATCGTTCCACTCTGATCCACAGTGTGCGCATTCGGGACTTTTCAAAACCTACCAGCGCCTCCGACGACGCTACTACTGGCGAGGAATGTACAACTACATTCAAAAGTTTGTTCGTTCATGCCCCGACTGCCAGCGCCGAAAATCTCCACCCCACCTCTCGCCAGCTGGCCTGCAGCCTCTACCCTGCCCTACCCAACCGTTCGGGCGCGTTGGCATCGATTTGTATGGACCACTTCCCCTGACGTCGGCTGGTAACCGCTGGGCCATTGTGGCAGTAGATCACCTTACCCAATACGCTGAAACCGCCGCTCTCCCAGCAGCTACAGCGCGCGACGTTGCATCATTCCTGCTTCGCCGATTCATCCTGCGGCATGGTCCACCCCAAGAATTGCTCAGCGATCGCGGACGCGTCTTCCTGTCGGAGGTAGTTGAAGCGATTCTCAAAGAGTGCCACGTTGTTCATCGTACGACTACGGCGTACCACCCTCAAACGAATGGCCTCACAGAACGCTTCAACCGTACGCTCGGCGACATGCTTTCAATGTACGTTGCCTCCGACCACACGAACTGGGACGCCATTCTGCCATTCGTCACCTACGCGTATAATACCGCTACGCAGAGCACCACTGGATTTTCCCCCTATTTCTTGCTGTATGGTCGACACCCTTCGCACACCATCGACACCATTCTTCCGTACCGGCCGGATGCATCCGAGTACGTCCCTATTTCTGACACGGTCCGACATGCAGAAGAGTGCCGCGACCTCGCACGGGCCTTTACTTCCGATGATCAAGAGCGCCGGAGGAGCACTCGCGGTGACGCCACTGCCACGGTCACCTTCGATCCGGGAGCGCTCGTGTGGCTCTCAGTCCCTTTAACTGCCCCTGGCCTCTCATCAAAACTGGTCCCTAAGTATGAAGGCCCTTATCGTGTTCTAGAACGCGCATCTCCTGTAAACTATGTCATCGAATCAGTTGAGCCATCTGAAGACATGCGCCGCCGTGGACGAGACATTGTCCATGTCGACCGTTTAATGTCTTACTATGACCCGCTCATAGTGACGAGCTCTTCGGTCGCCGGACGGCTCCCTTCTCGCTCCCGGGGGGTGGTTGTAGCGAAGATATTGTAGAAGAGACGCTAGTGGGTCCAGCGCTACTGGCTCTAAACGCTAGTGGGTCGAGCGCTCCTGCTCAGCAACGGCTCTCGTGCTTGGAAGCTGTGACTGCCCTGCCCGTCGACGCTGCGCTGCTCCCGAGCTCTGCCGAATAAACACCTTTAGAGTACATACATGTGCCGTGTGCTGCAGTGGGACTCTTTTTTTCGGGCTGCTTCGCATGGATGGACGGATGGATTTTATGAGCGTCCCCTTTGGAAGGAGGCGGTGGCTGGCGCCACCAAGCTATTGCTATTAGTTGTCGCGGTGCTCCATGTAATAAAATCATGTCGCGTAGAAGAAAATCAGCGACATCTGTGGCGCAGCTTATAGGAAGCGCTTGGGTGACGGCGTAGAGCGTAGCGTAATCCGTGGCCACAGTGATCCACCTGTTACCAGAGGAACAAAGAGTAAAAGGGCCCAGTAAGTGAAAACCAAACCGAAAGAATGGTTCCGCGGGAATGTCGAGTGGATGAAGGTACCCAACAGGGAGCGTCGATGGTGTCTTGCGTCGCTGGCATTTCTCACACCCAGCTACGTATCTTCGAACGGAGCGAGCAAGACCTGGCGAAAAGAACCGTAGGCGGATCCGGTCGTAGATACGTAACACACCCAGGAGACCGGCATTGAGGAGATCGTGAAGTTTATGGAGAAGAGCCGAGCAAAGGTGTTCAGGCATCACAAGGAGTAATACAGAGCAGTCGGGGTGAACGTTGTGGCAGCAGAGTACGCCATCTTGAAGTGTGAATCAGCGAAAGGAACTGTCGGCAAGTGACGATTCCAGGCGACCAATGATGATACACAAGGACGGGTCACGGCTCTGCTCGTCGGCGACTTGGAGCAGTGGAAAAACGGAGAGAACGCAGGCGTCGGTGTCAGTATCCGACGTGGATGTCTCGTCTCCAACTGGGTATCCAGAGAGGCAAACTGCGTCCTGGTGTTGGCGTCCCGACTTGTAAGTCACTTTGTAGGGATATTCTTATAGTCTGAGGGCCCAACGACCTAGCCGGCCAATAGGATCCTCGCGCGACGAAAGCAAACAGAGCGCATGGAGGTCTGTGATTGCTTAGTAGGGCTTGCCATATAAGTATGGGCTGAACTTTCAGACAGTTCAGACAAGAGCAAGACATTCGCGCTCGGTAATCGAATAGTTGCGCTGTGCAGTTGTCAGGAGCCGGCTAGCGTAGGCTATAAAGTGGTCGTGCCCGTGTTGGTGTTGCGATGAGACGACGCCGATCCCATAACCACTGGCAACGGTTTGGACCTGTGTAGGTGCGTGCGAGTCAAAGTGGGCCATAACCGGTGTATTGGTGAGAATCTCGATAAGGCGTGAAAATGCGGCAGCCTTAGGGGAACCCCGCGATAAAGGCACTTCTTTCTTCAGACTTTCAGTGAGTGGTCGAGCGATTGCTGTGAAATCTTTCATGAACCGTTGGAAATAAGAACAGAGCCCCACAAAACTCCGGACGTCTTTGACAGACTGAGGTACAGGAAAAGCCGTTACTGCTCGAACCTCCTCCGGGTCGGGTTGTACTCCGGAAGCATCTACGTGATGGCCTAGCACTGTAGTCTGACAGCGCCCGAAGTGGCACTTCGATGAATTTAATTGGAGCCCAGCCTTGCGGAAGACGTCAAGGATAGCTGCGACGCGTTCAAGGAGCGTCTCAGTTGTAGGAGAAAACACCAAGACGTCGTCGAGGTAACAAAGGCAAGTTGACCATTTGAAACCTTGAAGCAGAGAGTCGATCATCCGTTAGAACGTGGCGGGGCATCGCATATACCGAACGGCACAACCTTGAATTGGTAGAGGCCATCTGGAGTGACCAAGGCGGTCTTTTCTTGGTCTTGCTCATCGACGGAAATCTGCCAGTAACCAGGCCAAAGTCGATGGACGAGAAGTATTTGGCACCGTGAAGACCATCAAGTGCGTCGTCGATTCGTGGTAAAGGGTAAACGCCCTTTTTAGTAATTCGGTTTGCTAGGCGGTAATCAACGCAGAAACGCCACGCACCATCTTTCTTTTTGACGAGCACGACCGGCGACGCCCAAGCACTCGACGAGGGCTGAACAACGCCTCGGGCGAGCACCTTGTTTACTTCCTGCTGAATAACTTGCCGCTTTGCCGTGGACGCGCGATACGGTCGGCGGTGAATACACAGTGTTACTCCAATGCTCAACAATGGATGACTGACCAAGTGGTCGGTTGTCAGTGTCAAATATGAAGTGGTAGGAAACCAAAAGGTGATGTAGGGCGGCTGCTTGGTCAGGTGCGTCCGGAGCAACCATGGAATGTTACGGGTCGTCGAGGTTAAAGGCATCCTGCGAGTAATCAGGAGGATGGAGACGCATCGGCTGCAAAATCATTGACCTGGTCGTCTGTCACTGACCGGAGCGTGGCCACCCCTATGCCTTCAGGTAACACTTCCTTCGTCAAGCCAAAATTGATAACGGGAGACATATCCGATAAGCTGCAAGGGTTACGACTGAGTGTGGCATAGAGATGTCGCGCGCCAGGAGGATATCCCGAGTAAGTGCGACGACATAGTCGCGATCAGGCACGGTTGCCGTTGAGGCCAATTCGACGAAGGTTAGCGCTTTTGGAGGCAAGTGAACAAACGCTGTAGTGCAGAGGGTGTTCGGATGTTCGGGGCAATCGTCTGAAAGAAGAGGAAGTTCGAGGCACAGCGTACCACTGGAACAGTCGATGAGGGCAGAATGTGTCCTCAGAAAGTCAAGCCCCAAGATTAGGTCATGAGGGGAACTGGTCAGCCCGGTGAAGAGTACTAGAACTTGCTGGCCAGCAATTCCTATGCGAGCAGCGCACGTAACCCTGACGGCAACAGTGGCGCCATTGGCAACGCGTAGGGCTCGACTGATGGCAGGCCTAAGAATATTTTGAGGCGATGACATAGGTTAGCGTTCATTATGTAAACTTAGGCTGCGGTATCAATCGATGCCGTCAACGGAACACCATCTACGTTTCCTTTAATTAGGTTCGTGTTGATGCGGAGCGTCAACAGAAGATTTGGACATGACGAACGTGATGCAGCACTACGTCCAAGAGCTTAGTCTTCCGTCCGTCGGTTTGGCGAGGAAAAGTGGCGAAGTGGGGGGGGGGTAACGGAGAGCCACGGCGTTTAGGCGACGGCTATCGCACTGAGGAGCGGCTGTCAGGGGCATAGAAGTCGGGTACAGACGGCGAGGTGAATAGCGGCGTATGGGCGAGGAGCAGGCAATGAGCTCGAGTGTGGCGGTATCCGGGTGGTGCGGCAGTGGCGGGATACACGAGCAACTCGGTGGCAGTGGAAGCAGACCGTTTTGTCGTCTGGGGTTCTCCCTTCAGCAGGATTGCGTCGTCTGGGAACGAAATACTGGTCATTACAGGTTGGCGACACCGGAATGGGTGCCGAATCAGATCGGGAGACAGAGCAGTTGGTAGGGATGCCGAGGTTTGCAATTTTTCGCCGCACAACTGCTTGAATAACGGAAATAGTGGGGGCCGCAAGGTCAAAGGTACCGTCGGGGGGTCGTCAATGAATGGGGGGGGGGTGGACTCGAAGCTTCAATCTCATGGCGAACGATACGTGTGACGCTCTCTTGATATGGTCGTGTGGCTGTAAGAGCGGAGCAAGAGGACATGACAGGGGACGTGGCAACTTTCTCCTCGCTCCTCATTCCTTCCAATTCAACGCTAACGGTATTTTATAGGTAAATCATATTGGATCCCCATAGCGCTCTGTGATTCATTATGGCTGCGTTATTCTTCCCCTTCACTGTTATTGTTCTTTCCTGTGTTTCCATATATCCATTGCCTTCGTACATCTATATTCCAAGCTATTTATATTCTGCTACCCGAAGTATTTCCTGGCCCTGTATTGCCACTGTGTATTCACTGTTTTCATTGAATACCATAACACGTGATTTTATAACACTGAATTTCAAACCTACATTATTGCCTTCCTGTCCACAGATATTACCCAGACGTTGCAAATCACTTTGCTTGTTAGCTAGCAACACAATATCGTTCGCATAAAATAAACTGGAAGCTGCTTCTCTACTACTGTACCCGCCTGTTTGTATGAGATATTAAAGCCAACATTACTTCCTTCTTGCGCCCTCTCTATCCTCACTGTGTACATCATTAAACATTGGGAAAAAGGGCACCCCTGCCTCAGTCCCTTGTTGATATGAACTTTCTCCTTGCTCCTCATTCCTTCCCATTCAACGCAAATGGTATTTTCTAGGTAAATCTCTCTCAAAAGCTGTAGACAATGGTCACCTAAGCCTTACCCTTCCATAATATCCCACAAAGTGTTGCGGTCTACGTTGTCATATGCTCCTGTAATGTCTAAAAAGGCCACATATAACGATCTGCTTTCAACTCTTGATATTTCAATACACTGAGTAAGAACAAATAAGTTATCATCCAAATGCCTACCTATTCTGAAGCCTTTCTGAGGTTCTCCCAAAATGCCATTATTCTCGGCCCATGCTTGCAGCTTTATTTGGATTGCTTGCATTACTAGCCTGTATATTACCTATGTAATGGTCAACGGTCTATACGAGTCAATTCTATCTTTCTCCCCCTTACCTTTATAAATTAAAATCATTCTACTTTGTCGCCAGCTGTATGGTATTCGTCTATGTTTAAAAGTTTCTTCCGCTGTTTTCACCATAGCGTCCTTATGTTTTGCTCCTAGTGCATTAATCAGCCTAACGGGAACGTCGTTTAGCCCTGTGGCTGTGCGCTTAGGAATTTTCTCTTCGGCTTTTTTCGAGTTGAAATTTGTCAGCGCGAGCTCCTTTTCCACCTGGGTTTCTTTCATGCTCTCTTTTTCTTCAAATACAACCTGCTCATTGCCTTAGAAAGATTGGGCTTTTATTTTTCAGATGTAATTTATTGCCACTTTCCCTTCCAGTTTGTTTTCATCTTCGTCTAAGATATCTTGTATTGTTGTCGACTTCCGGCTTAATAACTTTATGCTGTTCTAAAATATTCTAGATGTGGCCTTCTTTTTAACACATATTTCTGACAACCAATGTTCACTTTCACCTTTTATCTTTGCTTGCACCAGTATTTGGACCATAGACTTTTTCTCCCGGTATATTTCCCATTTACTGGCTATTTCATCCTGCGGCAACTGTGCCTTCTTTGCGTGCATGTGTTTTCGGGATGCTTTCTGTTGTTTGGCGATCGCTTCTCATATCTTTCTGTTCTACCAGCTTTTCAGTTGCTTTTTTTCTCCCTTTCTAATGAACATGTTCTTTCTCTTTCCGTATTTCTGTCGTTATTACACTGAGCAGCTCACTATATTCCCACTCTTAGCTATTTGCCCAAGTTTTTCCTCGATTGTAGTGACTATATTTGTTATTTATTCGGCGTTAAAATTTGGACTGGCTATTTTGCACTCCGTGCTCTCTTTCCCACCTACATATCCCATTTTCAAAATGATGCGTTTGTGGTAACTCCCTATGCTGCTCTACCCTTCCTCATCAATGACCATTTCTCTCAATTTTTTTTAATTTCTTCTGTCATCAGACAGTAACCAATGGTCGATTGCCGTTTTCCCACTTCCCACGTTATCGGCCCTTCACACTTAGGCCCTGTATTCCCGATAACGAGGTTATGTTGCTCGCAAAGGCATTGACTTGCCGTTGTTGTCGGTAAGCCATCTAAATCCTGTATATGGGCATTCACGTCACCTTATAGCATAACTTCAGCATCATTCCCGAAACCCTTAATATCAGCACTTATGCATTCCACTAACTCTTTATTCTTCTCTGTGCGAATATTTCCGGTCCACAAATACGTGACGCAGTTTTTTTCCCCACGCACTGTACCTGATAATCAAAGGTGCTCTTGACATTTTGAATTTACTCTTTTTCCATTTGGCTCCCTGATGAATGAGCATTCCGACTCCCCCTCAGATTCTTTCCTACTTAGTTCTGTTGCACCCTTCACAAACATAATTCTCAATCACTGGCGGCTCTTCAGAGTATCTAAGGTGCGTTTCTGTAACCGCATACACCCTTATTTGTTCTCTATGTAACTGCTCCTCAACCTCTATCCACTTGTCCTTGCTTCTGCCACCCTGCTTGTTTATGTAGCCCATTGCATGACGAGCTCTGTTTCTGGCTTTCCTACTTATTCTGTTATTGGCGGCGATGCTATACTGAGGTTCCTTTCGGGAACCGTCTTCCTTACAACCTAACTCTGGCCGCCTGGGCGCCCGTGGGCGCCCGTGGGCTCCCTAAAAAAGCAACAGCGAGACGAGCAAGTCGCCAGCCCACTCGTCCTGGAAGCCTGTAATTGAAGTAGATCCCGCCTCGTTTAAAACCACCTCACCTTCTCACTTCCCTGTTTATTTTGTCAACCTCGAAGCCTTTCTCTCGGCTCATTTTCCATATCACCTCATTAGCAGCCACTACGGCTCTTTGTACGTGACGTATAGGCACCTCTGGCACCGTGCACATCAATACGTGCACCTGGGGAGACGCGCCTGGGGAGCTCGCGCAAATCCTCCACCCCCTTCGCCAAGCACTGGGCTAGTCCTGTCCCTTTCCTGTTTAGGACGTCATTTAGCCCACCTGCTACTATGACAAGTTTACGCGCGTGGGTATTTTCCGCGAACTTTGCTTTTCCTCGCTCGATGACAGAACCCAACATCCCCCCGGAAATGGCCCTACCTCGACTCTTTTGTGGCTTTTCACCCTCTCCACAATTGCTTCTGAGCACTTAGCCAGGTTAGAATCGCAGGTGACGATCACCATTCCACTCTCTCCTACGTCTTACAGCTTCCCTTTGTCCTTTTTCGCGTGATTCGGTCTTTACAAGGGCACTGACCCATGCGCTCCTACTTTTTCTGCGTGGCTGCTTCAAGGTAAATGCCCCCATTTTCAGCTAACCTCTCACCACGTTGCACGCATTCCCCGTACTTTACTGGCATTCCTTCTCCTGTCGCGTCGGGGGACTGCGTTCCATTGTCACGACCATTCTCGTTCACAATGGCGGCTCTGTCCAGCTTTTCCTCGGGTGCTTCGTCTTTTTTCTGCTACCTTCCGTGCATCACGCTCTCTCTTTAGCTCAATTTCGAGCTGTTCCACCTGTTTGAGAAGCTCTTCCTTCAAAGCCTCCATTTTCTGCAGCCTAGCGGCGACATCACAGTGTGTGCCGATTGGCTCGATTCCCTATCTATTCTCATCCGTCCGCTCATCTGCCTTGAGGGGCCCTCCCTACAATGCCCGTTTTCCCGTCTTTCTTGCCATGTATAGCACGGCTTTTTCTAATGCAAATACTATAATACCGTAATAATGCAGAGCACGTGCCTTCTGGCAAAAACCAATACGCACAGAATCTAAATCCTTAAAATGTCGCAAAGTAATTCTCACCAATGTTATAAAAGCAATCAGTGCCGCAGAGACTTGGGGGATGACACGTTTTCGCACGTGTTCAACCACGCAGCCACGCTCTCACTTTCCTACCAGCATACGCACAGTAAAACCACTGTAGCTTTTAGTGTTGCCACTTTCAAGGTACCATTTAAATGCTATAAAGACTCAACGTCCCAGCCGGTTACACGTGCTGAAGCACGGGGCGCGAAAGGACGCTCTGACTATGCTGCAAAACCAAATGTACACGAAACACACCCGCGCAAACTAAAAAGAGAAAACTACCCACTTATTATTTAAAGGCTCCAAAAATCTGCAAATCAAAAACAGAAGCAAGCGCATGCGCAAAGACTTATGATTTCGTCGTCGCCACAGAGCCCTAAAAAGCACGTGCATCCGCTACAAAATCTAAAGCCACCCTCTTCACGTCCCTAAGAACAGCCCGCGCAGTCTTGCGCAGCCGTCGCGAAGCCTGCGCGTGACCTCCGAAATACATGGCATGCCGGTGCGTGCGCACGCTGAGAAACGTATCGTGTGACAACCGGGCTCCTCTATAGCGCTTCATTCTGGACAGGCTTCACCATCTTACGGCAGAAAAGTCAGCGCGTGGCCTCCACGACGAGAAGCTTGGGGTGCCAGTGCTAACATTAGGAATTGTTGCGTCGCCTGCCGCACTCTAGGTGGCCCGAATTCAGTGATTCAAGTTGGCGAACGGTTCATTGAAGAGCGATATACCCAGTACATTCATGGCGCAGCTCGCAAGAACGGTGGCGTGAAAGCCGCACACACCTACTGTACTTGCGGCGCTGCCTGATAATGCATCGGGTTGCTTTCCTTGAGGAACCCTTCTTACGTGGGTTCCATTCCTAGAAGCATCGGATAAATTTAAGGATTCTTTTTTGTGATTATAGGGCAGCAAATTTCCAGTGCCAGATACGCAGTCACCCAAGTTGGCGCCAAACCCCTTAATTGAAGAGCAGTGTGCACACCTACTGGCATATACCCAGCGACTCAAGCTGGCATCAAAGAGGTTCATCGAAAACCTACATAGACAAATGTAAAGTTCTATAACGTTCTGCCAGTATCGCGCACTAATGTCACTACTACTACTTGCTATGAATTAAATAATATTGCTTTAGATCCCGTTACCTCGTACAAATACTTAAGTGTTTATATACTTACTAAACTTACCTTGAAGCACCATATCGAATACATAAGTAACAACAGTTATCTCATGACTAGTTATATGCGCCGATATTTTTCTAAAGCACCTGTTTCTGTTAAACTGGCTAAGCACAAACCTTAGTACACTCAAAATTAGGACGTGATGCTGCTATTCGTTATTTCCGTTTCGCGAACATAAAATCTTCACTGGAGATGGTCCAGAATATAATTCGGCGCGTTTCATTCTTTCCAATCGCAACCGTACTAGCAGCACAATTCAATGAATATAATGCCATCATTTCCATTTCTTCAGCTCCATAGGAAAGGATCTCGCCTTAGTCTTTTCCACAAACTTTATAATCATGACCAAGCGGAGCCTGCTATCATTTTACGACCACCTTATTGCTCATCACGCATCGATCATTCCCCAAAATAGACGGCATCAATTGTAAAACCAGTGCTCTCTTTCATTCTGTTCCACCTCGTACATTGATAGAGGGGAATACCGCTGTGGTTGCTCAGTGGCTATGGTGTTGGGCTGCTGAGCAAGAGGTCGCGGGATCGAATCCCGGCCATGGTAGCCGCATTTCGATGGGGGTGAAATGCGAAAACACCCGTGTACTTAGATTTAGGTGCACGTTAACGAACCCCAGGTGGTCGAAATTTTCGGAATCCTCCACTACGGCGTGCCTCATAATCAGCAAGTGGTTTTGGCACGTAAAACCCCATAATTTATTTATATATAGAGTGGAATCGTCTTCCGCCTGACGTTTTCGCATTTGGTCCCCAACGAAATGTGACAGCCGTTGTTACGATGCGATCCCGCGACTTCGGGCTTTGCAGTTAAACACCATAGCCACTAAGCAAAACACGTTGTGGGGCTAGTTGGTGCATAGCTTTCAATAGGTGAAGCGCCAATAGTGACGGCACACAAGAATACAGACAGGACAAGCCTTGTCCTGTCTGTATTTCTTCTTGTGTGCCGTCCCTATTGGCGCTTCACCTATTGAAAGCAACTAAGCAACCACGGCGGCTATGAAAGAGGCTAGTCGAAGAACGACACTTACGTAAACATTGGCAAATACTCTTACGCAAGTTGGTCCGATGGTCCGTTTCACGCTTGGGAGCACGACGCAGACGCATGACTCCTCGCCAGCAGCACGGCACACATCGCAGGGGACGCTTTCCCAACGCGCTACTGCGCAGCGATCACGTCAGTGGCGTCCCGCATCGGACGCTGCACATAGGAATCGCGCTGTGAGCGGAAAGAGGAGCCGCGTCGCGTAAACGCGAGGGTTCGAGCGACGCACGCTGGAAGTTGGAAGGGGAGAGAGTGAAAAAACTTATAAAACGCAAGGGTATTAGGGCATCCTCGCACCGGTCCCCGCAAGGCCCCAGTGCGCTCAAACGAAACGAAGGGGAGAAGCGGGTGAGTGGCGCACCACCTGTCGGGGCAGCGCCATACATTGCGAGGAGGGGGTCTTCTGTGTTTGCAGCAAGATGGCTCTGCGTGTGCGCCAAGCGCAGAAGAAATATAGCGGAAACGTACTTCGCTACTCGTTTAAATGCGACTTCTGTAATTTACATGCTCATAAATGCCGATATACACCGCAGTATAACTTTCTACGGCACTTTTCTAAGGCAACACCGCATTCACTAGAGGCGCTTTTGTCCCGCTTTGAACCGTCGAACTCATGGCTGAGTAGTAACGTCTCCGTGTCACACTCCAGAGACCCTGGTTTGATTCCCACGCAACCGATCTTGCAAGTTGTTTTTATTTATGAATTACCTTCCGGGATTTCTCTATCACGGCCAATGCCACCGACGCCGACGACACCGGCTTTTCTGCGACACGAGCTCTTGAACGTTTTCGCCTTAAAACCCTGTTACTGTTACTGTTAATGGTTAGCGCATGAGCCCGGTGCGCCAACCATTAAACTACGCACTACCTGGTTAAGCATGTAGGCTGTAAAACGTTTACAAACATACAAACTAGATAGGTAGACACCGACACGTGCGTGAAATATTCTGAAAATGCTACCGAATGCAGCGAATCAACGTGGCCAAGCTGAGCCGCTGCAGCTGGTATACAAGAGCCGATGAGCGCTGTCTGCCCCCTCCCACCATCCTAGCACTCGCATTTGTCCCCACTCCCTTACTTGCGTGCGTGAGAAGACGGTGCACACTCTCCCGGCCTTCCTCCCTTGGAGAGTGCTAGTAGACCGACGTATCAAGCCACCATACTTCTCGACTCACCCTCGCAAGCTTTCGCCCCACATCTACAGGATGTCGACCGTGACGTTATTGCGCTTGGACTTTGTGCGAAACATCACGGCGGTGCCGACGACGGAAGTTCGCCTGGAATGTCGATATAATGGCTATTGCAATAAAATTATTATCCACTGTCGCAGCACATCAAAAGTACAAATGAAACAGAAACGGGTTGCTCAGAAAGAAACCTTCCGAGTTAAAGAAAGATTGTCCGGTTACGTAGAGTATGTGTTGAGAATTAATGCGCCCTCGCGTCACGATCTGCTAACCTTCTGGTTCTCTCGTAGGGTACAGTGATCTCCTCGGAAATCCGTAGGTCTCGTGTTCGATGCCAGAGTCAGTGTGAAGTTTTCTTCAAGTCGGAAGCTTTCATTCCGAGGAACCCTTATGTACTTTCTTTGTAGCTTCTTGCTGCAGTATGCGGGATGACAAGTTCTCCCGTTCATGGACCTTCTTCTTCTCCATTGCGAGTTCGCGCAGAACTTACCCTTTAGGTGTCTATTGACAGTATCCTCCCTTATCAAGTGCTAATGAAGAACATGTGCTAGCAGTTGTGCCGTCACCGTGTTCTTTAAAAGGGAGTACTACAGCATGAGCAGGAACACATTGATCGTTCTCTATTACAACGCACAAAATGCCGTACACCACTGTCGCGAAGAAAAGAAATAAATAGCACTATAATTGAAGGTATTAATTAACTGCGCCCCACAATATTGAGGAGGAGCGCATGAGCTTGGGGCTTCACAAGACGACGCTGCAGTGACTGGGCTGTTCTGGACTTGTCTCTGTGAATTGTGTACATACTGCATATAGATTTGCCGTCTGGCATCTTTCCTGCGAAACGTTCTTGGTCCCAATATCAAAGGCGACAGCCTGGTGGCAATGTTTCAACCTCGGTAAAGTTCATGTTGCTGTATTCGGTGATCTCTACCACGGCGTTCTATATTGCTTTTCCCTCTAATTGCGTTTGAAATATCCTGTTGTTAACCCCCCCCCCCCCCCAGTGTAATGCCCGTAAGGGCCTTTAGCGTATCTGAATAAATAAAAAATATAGTAGACAGCGCTTACCATTCATTGGGATGGCGAGACAATTATTGCTCTGAAAACAAACTTTTCACCAAATTTAATAAAAATTGAACGATCATTAAGCATAAATCATGTGGTTATACTATTTTTCACAGAAACATCTTTCCGCACTTGCAGCCTTCAAAGACAAAAATTTGCTTCATGGCGCTCAGCGCAATATAATGCTGAAAGCTATTGTAGTAGTACTTTTCGAGTTAAGTAGACGTCCAAAGCGTGGTGGATGTGCCGTCATTGTAGTTCAGGTGCCCGAAGCAGGGCAAAAGCACGGCCTTTCGTATCCTGGCTTTTGATACCGCGGAATGCCATAATTACGAATGCCGTAAGGGAACCGCAAAACCTTATCGGAGCTCAGAACTTTGTCGCCGGGTTATGAAGCGAAAGCACTGAATAAGGGTGTAAATTAAAACTTTTGGATCTGCTTTCTCACAGCAAGAAACCGCGGCCGTAAAACAGACTAGTTAACATAGTTTGCCATCGCTTTGATGCAACGTCCTGTTAGATTCTTTTAATTTGGATAAGCCGTCGGTAGGAGGCGGGGCCGAAAGTGTGCGAATAAGCAGGCTAACAAAGCTAAATATTTTTGTACAGTAAGAATAATTACATTCTTTTTTCACAGAAAGGTGACACATGTAAAGAGTTCAGCTTTTCTTTGTCTTCGACCTGTGTGCTTTCTCAGGTCAACACTCACTCTCACACAGCAGAAGCGGTATTTTGCAGTCTTTTGTATGTTTGAGCGACAACGTTCCAGCACTGTGTTACTCTGAGTTTCGGCTCTTTTTCTTTTTTTGACAAATATCGTGAGACAACTGTGCCGTCATGTTTCAGCGTAGGGCATATTATTTATATCGCTGAGTGCACTGACCTGATTATGTCGTTACAAAGCTAATTGGTGGCCTTGGAATACAAGTACGTCATAAGGGCTGATTTGCGCTCGAGCCGCACGCCCCATCACCCACGTGCAGCACGCATGTGTTCGGGTGAAAACTTTATTTCGCGGACTGGTACACATATTTCAGTTTACACTGCATGCGCGAGCCCATTGTATACTGAAATTTTTGCACCAGTGTGCGAAATGTGCAGTGTTCTGCACGACCTCACGCGCGCGGCAAGCGGGGTGCGTGGCTCACGCGTACGGTTAATTAAAGGCCGATTTACGCATGAGCCACACCGCCCGCTTGCTGACTACTTGCGTGTTGCATGAGTAGCCGTTACGAAAACCATACTGTGAAGCAGTAAAAAGTTAATTCATTCAACGACGGTACAATATGTGCTCAAAAACCTTGCTGTATACTGAAATTAAGGACGTATGCCTGTAATTTTTCACGATTTTCTTGTCTCCGGATTTAAAGATGGGATTAACAGCCCTTATTTTCCAGTCCTGTGGAACCAACCCAGTGCCGTACGAGATTTGAAATATGATAAAAAGATTTGTACAATAATGCTATGACATTTCTCCAGAATATATGGTGCAATTCTATCAGGACCCATAGATTTACTGGTGACCAATTTCAGTAATAGACAGTCAATACCACGCAGATCGATCTTTATTTCAGGCATGCATTCGTCAGAAGCACAGTTCGGCAGAAGTAAGTTGGTCGTGTCAGTCATTAGTCCCTCAGAGAACATCGACTTCGCTACAATGTATATTAAATATGTATATATATATATATATATATATATATATATATATATATATATATATATATATATATACATTGTAGCGAAGAGAGACGCTAGTGGGTAGAGCGCTCCTGCTCAGCAGCGGCTCTCGTGCTTGGAAGCTGTGACTGCCCTGCCCGTCACCGTTGCGCTGCTCCGAGCTCCGCCAAATAAACACCTTTAGAATTGGAGTGTGCGGGGTACCCTCAGACGATCATCCTTGAACTCCGGTCCCATACCCTACCATCTACCATGCCCAAAGACGCCTAACAGCAAACGCCTCCTCCTGCACCCACTGCGTTTCCCGGGGTGCCTCGTCATCGCGACCCTCCTATCTACACTGAAGCGGATGACACTGACGTGGACGAATGGCTCACGGCGTACGACAGGGTAGGCGATCATAACAAGTGGGACGAAGCGGCCAAACTGAGCCATGTTCAGTTCTACCTCGCTGGAGTGGCCAGCTTGTGGTACAACAACCATCAAGCAGAGTTCCAGACATGGTCGGAATTTAAGACTTCCCTCGCCAATGTATTTGGTCGTCCTGCTGTTCGCAAGCTGCGTGCCGAGCAAAGTTTGCGAGAGCGAGCTCAACAGGCAGGCGGAACATTCACCAGTTATATCGAAGACGTCCTGGACCTGCGCAGGAAAGTCGATTCGACCATGGCGGAGTCCGATTGAATCCGAAACATCCTGAAGGGCATAGAAGACGACGCCTTTAACATGTTGCTGGCCAAAAGTCCACGCTCTGTGGCTGAAATTGTCACACTGTGTAAGAGTTATGAAGAACTCCGCAGGCAGCGGTCACTGACCCTTCGATCTCTACCGCGTGACGAACACCTCGCTGGTTTGGCTGCCATGTCCAACCAGGCAGCGTTGCTCGCAGAAATGAAGGCATTCGTTCGCGAGGAAGTTGCCCGGCACCTCTCGTTGATGGATTTTCCACAGCCGCAGTGGGTACACGCGCCTACGCCAAGTTTTGCGCCTCCGCTTCGCCGCGTCATAGCTCAAGAACTGCACGAGGTTTTGCCTGAGCACCACCAGCGTGTTCCTGCGGCTGCGCCTCACAGCTGCGCCGAAGTCATCGCCAGGCTCCAACAGACCCCGACGGCTGTGCCACTCAGCTACGCGGAAGTCGTCACCCAGCATCAACAACTCCCTCAACGGGGACCTCTCACGTACGCCGAAGTCCTCGCTATGCCCCGACAACAGCCTGCTGTGCATTCACTTCACCAGCCGCCACGTCCAACGCGTTCCTCCACATGGATGGGACCTGCCGCGACGACTCGATGGCGTACAGCGGACAATCGACCGATATGTTTTGCGTGCGGCTATGCAAGCCACGTCGCACGCCACTGTAGTCGCGTGCAGTCGCCTAGCGCTACACCATACGGGCCAAGTTCTATGGCAGATTCTCCGCGCCCTTATTACGACGATGAACTTCGGGCTGCGTCACCATCATTCCGCCGGTCCGCGAACATCCGCCGCTCAACTGCTCCACACCGACGCTCCCCATCACCGATTAGGCCTCGTCCCGAAGCTCGGGATGAGGAAAACTATTCGTCGCAGTCCATGAGGCAAGGGCTGCGACCCCATCTAAACGCGGAAGTCCTCAACGTAGCCCGACCAATGTGATAGACGTGTTAATTGACGGTGTGCGCACATATGCCCTCGTGGATACCGGAGCCGCTGTATCAGTTATGGACGCAAAGCTTTGTCGCTTCCTTCGAAAGGTTACGACGCCCATTGCTGGACTCGCCCTCCGCACAGCAGGCGCACAGCGTATTCACCCGATTGCGGCGTGCACCGCTCGTGTTCTCATCGAGGACGTTGTATACGCCGTCGAATTTATTGTTATTTCCTCGTGCTCCCACGAAGTTATTCTGGGCTGGGACTTTCTCGCCCGCCACGATGCCGTCATTCATTGCGCACGGGCCGAACTAGAACTGTCGCCGATCTCAGATATGATGCTTGCCGATAATGCTTCTTTTGCGAACAAACTACGCGTCAGGCACGACACAACGTTCCTCCCAACTCCTCAGTGATTGTATCAATGCATTGAAGCAGCCTCTCTGGCGCCATCGCACTACTCTATCCGTCGGGCCACTTTTACGCTCGAAAAGGTCTGCTGCTGCCTTTTGCGACTGTGAACGTCAAACAGGGCTCCACAGCTATTTTTGTCTGTGACCCCTTCCCATACCCTGTGATGCTGCTTCAAGGCGAATGTCTTGGCCACGTGGAAGTGATCGACGCCGTACAAATTACCCATGTACCCGAAGGTACTTCCTGCGCCAGTTACAACACGCTCAGTTCTCTCTCTACGTCGTACCCTTTGCCCAAAGGTGTGTTCGATTCATCTATTGCCGATGGCCTCACCCACATCAGCGTTCGCAGCTTCTGCGCATCTTAGAAGAATTTCGTTCTTATTTTGATGTCAGGCAACCTTTCCTGAGCCGGGCGTCTTCTGTCACGCACCATATTGAGACTGGTTCCCAACAACCATTGCGGCAACGACCATATCGCGTCTCTGCCACAGAACGTCGTGTGATTAATGAGCAAGTGGACGATATGCTTCGCCGAGAAGTGATCCGACCCTCGAACAATCCAAGGGCATCCCCTGTCGTCCTTGTTACGAAAAAATATGGCTCGGTACGGTTCTGTGTACACTATCGGCGCCTGCACAAGATCACTCGCAAAGATGTATACCCGCTGCCGCGAATCGATGACGCCATCGATAGCCTACAAGGAGCAGAATCGTTTTCATCTCTAGATTTACGCTCTAGCTATTGGCTAGTACCCATGGCTGACGTCGATAGGTCGAAGACAGCCTTTGTCACACCCGACGGCTTATACGAATTTAACGTCATGTCGTTTGGACTTTTTAATGCGCCAGCAACCTTTGAACGCATGATGGACACAGTTCTCCGCGGACACCTGCTTATGTTATCTCGACGACGTTGTTGTTTTTGCCTATGACTTCACCACGCACCTTCAACGCCTACGGCGTGTTTTGACGTGCTTAGCAAACGCTGGCCTCCAATTGAACCTAAAGAAGTGCCGATTTGCAGCGCGGCAGCTCACGATACTAGGTTACGTCGGCTCGAAGGATGGAATCCTCCCCGATCCAGACAAACTTCGTGCCGTAGCTGAATTTCCTAAACCGACGTCCGTCAAAGAACTGCGCAGCTTTGTAGGTTTGTGTTCGTACTTCAGGCGCTTCATTCGCAATTTCTCCACCGTCATATCGCCCCTGATGAAGCTCCTTGGCAGCAACGGACCTCTCCATTCGTGGTCGTCCGAGTGCGACGAGGCGTTCACTAAGCTCCGCCGTTCGCTGACGTCTCTTCCCATTTTTCGCCACTACGACCCAACGGCACCCATTGAGGTACAAACAGATGCCAGCGGTGTTGGCCTCGGCGCTGTCCTAGCGCAGCGCCAAGAAGGGTTTCCTGAATATGTTGTGGCATATGCACGCCGTATGCTTACTAAAGCCAAGACCAATTACGCCGTCACGGAAAAAGAATGCCTGGCGATCATCTGGGCGCTTACAATGTTCCGGGCCTATTTGTATAGTCTACAATTTGATGTCGTCACGGACCACCATGCACTATGCTGGCTGTCATCATTGAAGGATCCCTCAGGCCGTCTCGCCCGCTGGGCGCTTCGCTTACAGGATTACGATATCCGCGTACTGTACCGCAACGGACGCCAGCATGCTGATGCTGACGCCCTCTCACGTTCTCCCTTGCCAGACAACAATGCCTGCTGCACAATATTCCAGCTTGACGTTTCTTCCGTCGACACTTCGACCATCGCTTCTGAGCAGCGCAAGGACCCCTGGACTGCCTCCATCATAGACTGCCTTGCTGATCCATCATCGCAGCCAACCACTCGCGCATTCCGCCGTCAAGTTCGCCATTTCGCCATTCGCGACGACCTGCTTCGCCGACGCAATTACACCTCTGACGGCCGCCAGTGGTTATTGGTTGTACCTCGAAGCCTGCGTTCTCAAATCTGCGCATCATTCCACTCTGATCCACAGTGCTCACTCGGGACTTTTCAAAACCTACCAGCGCATCCGACGACGCTACTACTGGCGAGGAATGTACAACTACATTCTAGAGTTCGTTCGCTCATGCCCCGACTGCCAGTGGCGAAAATCTTTACCCCACCACTCGCCAGCTGGTCTGCAGCCTGTTAGGGTTGTCGTCTGACACCACGTGGCGACAGGTCATTCACCCTACCCTCTGAGCCGGAGACCACGGGTGACCTCATCCCCTGCACCTTCTCTTGGCCGTGGCATCGTGTGTGCTACCTCGTCGCCTCCATCTTCTCTTGGTCGTGGCATCGTGTGTGGTAGCTCATCCCTTCCACCTTCTCTTGGCCGGACCCCACGGCGCCGGAGAGGTCAGTCACCCGATCTTCTCCCCGGATTCGTCGAAAAGAGGATCGGCTTCCCTTCCCGTGCTCGGTATTGCAGGAGGAGGGGTCCTCTCTCCGTGCCTGTCACGTGTCATCGACGGAAGCAAGATCCCGCCCACACTTGTGAGAGCCTATTTAAGGGGCTCCGAAATGTACTTTGAGAGACTTTATACTTGATACTTCATACTTCATGCTTTTCTTATTTTCTTTCAACAACCTTTGAATAAACCGTGCAAGTTTCGCACTAGCAAATCGTCTCGCCCTTGCTTGGTCGCCATGATCTACCGGATGCCTGCAGCCCGCCGACAACGCCACGCTACCCAATAAGTAATGTCGGTCGAGCTTCGATAAGCAGGCGTCGCTACTTCTCGGCAGCAGTACGGTACGCTACCCTGCAGTACGCAGCAAGCCTCTATCTTGCCCTACCCTGCCGTTCGGGTGCGTTGGCGTCGATTTGTATGGGCCACTCCGCCTGACGTCGGCTGGTAACCGCTGGGCCATTGTGGCAGTAGATCACCTTACACGATACGCTGAAACCGCCGCTCTCCCAGCAGCTACAGCGCGCGATGTTGCATCATTCCTGCTTCACCGATTCATCCTGCGGCATGGTCCACCTCAAGAACTGCTCAGCGATCGCGAACGCGTCTTCCTATCGCAGGTAGTTGAAGCGATTCTCAAAGAGCGCCACGTTGTTCATCGTACGACTACGGCGTACCACCCTCAAACGAATTGCCTCACAGAACGCTTCAACCATACGCTCGGCAACATGCTTTCAATGTGCGTCGCCTCCGACCACACGAAATGGGACGCCGTTCTGCCATTCGTCACCTACGCGTATAATACCGCTACGCAGAGCACCACTGGATTTCACCCTATTTCTTGCTGTAAGGTCGACACCCTTCGCACACCATCGACACCATTCTTCCGTACCGGCCGGATGCATCCGAGTGCATGCCTATTTCTGCCATGGTCAGACATGCAGAAGACTGCCGCGACCTCGCACGGGCCTTTACTCCCGCTGATCAAGAGCGCCAGAGGAGCACTCGCGGTAACGCCACTGCCACGGTCGCCTTCGATCCGGGAGCTCTGGTGTGGCTCTCAGTTCCTTTAACTGCCCCTGGCCTCTCATCAAAACTGGTCCCTAAGTATGAAGGCCCTTATTGTGTTCTCGAACACGCATCTCCTGTGAACTATGTCATAGAACAAGTTGAGCCATCTGAAGACATGCGCCGCCGTGGACGAGACATTGTCCATGTCAACCGTTTAAAGCGTTACTACGACCCGCTCATCTTGACGAGCTGTTAGGTCGCCGAACGGCTCCCTTCTCGCTCCCGGGAGGTGATTGTAGCGAAGAGAGACGCTAGTGGGTTCAGTGCTACGGGGTCTAAACGCTAGTGGGTCGAACGCTCCTGCTCAGCAACGGCTCTCCTGCTTGGAAGCTGTGACTGCGCTGCCCGTGGACGTTGCGCTGCTCCCGGCTTTGCCAAATAAACACCTTTAGAATTAAAAGATCTTAACGTTTTTAGCGTCTCTCGTTACAGCAGTTCCATTGGATTTTAAAGCGAGAACTCAAATTTGATCGGTTCTAGTTGTTTTTATGTATTTCGAGGAAGCTTTAGGGGTTTTTGTTCAGGGCTGTGTTTATTCAAGCAAAAAATAATTGCTTCGTTCTCTGGATTCCTACTTCTCGAATACAGTTTGCATCCGTTAAGTGTTGGCGGTTGAGCGAAGTGCTAATATAGCAGCATTCTTATACGCGCTTCTAGCTCTCTGTAACAACCTACGCACTTCAGAATTAAACCACGATTTATGTTTCTTTTTTAATTTTGGCGCAGGAATTTTATAGGGACATATGTTTCTCTAATATTTCTAATAATTTGTTGAGTAGGGTGGATCATAAATGCTCTGCAACACTACTGACGCCAGAAGGCTGACAAGTATGATACTTCTGCCTGGATGAGAAAAGGAAGACGAAGTGCTTCTCTTGGTGGAATACATACCGCCAAGATCCGCGCAAAGACAAGAGTGAAACGCGGCAAGCTGGTGCCTGAGCTCCCGAACACTGGTTCTGGTCAAGTAGCTGGCGGTTTCTTTTAATCTGTGTGTTTTACGTAATTGGTTTTGAGCTTGTGCTTAATATCTCATAAGCTTCCAGAGTAATCTCCTATTTCTTGGCAATGTCACTCTCATCGCCAGGCGAGGAGGTTTCCTCCTGGGCGGCTTCTGTTCCTAACTCTGATTTGCCGGTGGAGCTCTCCTTACGCAGTGGGACGAACAGCGTACCTGTGGCTTTGGTTCCGACTGATGGCGGGGTGATTCGCATGAAAAAATTCCAAAGCAATTCAAACCGAACTCCGGATGGCCTCGGCCAATTTTCAACAAATCACCGAGGTTCGACAGTTTGGCCGAGGGGGCATTCTTTGCTGCTCGTCACACCAGGCTTGTGTTCAAGATTCGCTGAAGTGCGGTGTTTTTGCGACACATCCTGTGAGCAGTTTCATTCCTCATCACCTTGCATGTACCAAAGGCCTAGTCCGCAGTGTCCACATAAGTCTATGTCCGGCAGAAATCTTGGAAATGTTTTCAGCGCAGGCTTGATTTCTGTGTATCGTTGCAGCCGTGTCGTTGATAATAAGCGCATGCCCACTGAAACAGTCATAGCTACTTTCGCTGGAGTGAACCGCCCATCGGAAATCAAGGCATGGCCACTTATATACCGAGTTGAGCCTCTATCACCTCGCATCCTTCTGTGCCTAAAGTGCTGGCGGTTTGGGCACTCAATAAAAGCCTGCAGGTCAAACACACGATGCCGAATTTGTGAAGAAGGCCATCATTGAAATGACTGTTATTCCCGAAATGAGTCCTGATGCCTTTGCAGTGGTCCACACTCCGCAAATGAAGCTAATTGCCCTGCAAGGGCAAAAGAAATGCAAATCCTAGAAATTATTGACAGACGTCGATGCTCTCGTCGTGAGGCCATTGGAGAAATTCAGAGCGTATCTCAAAGGTATGCTGGTATAACGGCCCGTCAAACATTGTCTCTGGACAACTCAATCTCCGAGGCTGTGGCAGCTTCCGTAGAAAAGGCATTGGAGAAAGCAATGGAGCGCATCATGACAAATCTCACCGACTCCCTTGTTCAGGTGCTGTCCTCACAACTAACTCCATGGCTTCAACTAACTAATAAAGCCAATATTGTGGATCAGGTGTCGGGTCTACTGTGGAGTCCACCTATTGAAATATTGACCGCGCAGCCATTCACAAATAACGATTCACCAAAGCCATCAACTCCTGAGAAAGTCGACCCGACACAGATGGGGTGGAAAATCAAGATTTAGATATGGACCCCCGATCTCTTAAACGAACAAGGTCACCGACAGAGAAAAAATCTAGCTCTCCCATCAACTCCAAAGAAAAAAGTACGTTAGAGAGACCCCGACTAAGAAGGACTTCTTAAAAGAGAACGTTTTAGACCGAGCAGTCTCTGCTGCTCGGATTTATTCACCATAGGAACTTTAACAGCAATTCAGTGGAACTGTCGTTCCATACTTTCGGCCACAACAGATTTATTATATCTTATTTCTACATACTCTCCAGATAATATTATTTTACAGGAACTGCTGGTCAATCTTTTCATCTAAAAAATTTCCGATGTTTTCGATTGGATCGCCCATCCCGAGGCGGTGGTTTAGTATTGTTTGTGTCATCAAAAATCTGCCATAGAGCTACTATAGCATACCAGATAATGTCTCCAGACTCTGAAATCCTAGCACTATACATAATACTACCTGGTTGTACACCTTTTTCAATAATTAACACGTACTTCCCCGTTGGAGTAGAAGATACCCGTTATCTAGAGACCTCTATTGCTCGCAGTCAGAAGAACATCATACTAGTGGGAGATTTTAATTCTCATCATGTATCGTGGGGTTTCCGAACGGACACTTGTGACAAACGCCTGAGGGATTGGATCTTAATGAATCATTTCTCCTGCTTAGATTCGAGAGCACATACTTTCGTGCGTGGTCAGTCGCGATCTGCCCCAGATCTTACGTTTGCTACCACGAGCATGACAGTCACCTCCTGGAAGTCTGTAGATTCCGGAACTAACAGTGATCACCTTCCTATAATTTTTGAACTGCTGACTCCGTTAACCAGTTTAAATAATAATATGCAAACTTTTGGTAACTACGAAAAATTTTAAAATGCTTTAAAATCAGCTTTACAAGCCCAGGAGGGCATGGAGATGGATATTAAAGCAATGAGCCTATGTTCAATACTAAAACAGTCATCAAAGAAAGCTAAATTTGCTGTGAAATCTTATAAGAATGGACCATATTGTCCCTGGTGGAATTCTGAGTGCGAACGAGATTTAACACGTAGAAAAGCTGCATGGAAAAAGCTTTTATACAACCAGTGTCCTGTAAATTGGGCTGATTATACATATATAGGTACCACATTTAAAAGAACAGTCTCAAAAGCTAAGGAGGATTACAATTCCAGGCACTACACATACCTTTCGAAGTCTAGCAATAAAAAAGCCCTGTTTAAATGTCTTCGATCTCGCAAAGCTATACCGGCCCCCGTGAACGTCGAATCTCTCGTTCTATCAACAAAAGAATTATCAGAATAACTTGAGACAATTGCTCATGGACTTGCGCGACGTTTCACACATCAATTGCCGACAGGACTAAAGAAACCTCCCTTGGCAGACGACTTTGTAGCAGTAACAGCGACGGAGCTTGAAGGCATTAATAATTCTTTGCCGGCGTCAGCCCCCGGTCCAGATGAAATTACAACAGGAATGCTAGAAGTTTTATTTGATTATGCGCCTCAGGACCTACTAAACATAATAAATTTCTCTCTCAAGAATTCATGGGTTTCAAGAGAGTGGAGAGTAGCTAAAATTATCCCACTATTGAAGAAAAAATCATCCTGACTTGACTTAGAAAACATAAGACCAATTTCTCTTACCTCAAATTCTTCACAGTTCTTCACAGGTTCTTCACAGCCGTATAACAAATTTTATGCAGTATGATAACCTTCTCAGTCCTTGTCAGATTGGATTTCGTCCAAGCCACTCCATATGGTGCGCCCATGTAGATTTAGAGAGCCGCATTAAACTTGCTCGCCGCAAACGAGAGTGCGCAGCTTTGGTGACGCTAGATTTAGCAAAAGCATATGACTCTGTAGAACTTTGCATTCTATACGATAAGCTTCACTCTACGAATTTCCCAAAATATATAACCGCTTGGATCTGCGAATTTATAAGGGATAGAGAATTTTATTGTTACCAACACGGTATTTCGACGTCTAAACACAAGCAGACAAGAGGTGTACCACAGGGTTCCGTTCTTTCCCCTGTATTATATAACATTTTGCTAAGCACCATTCCTTTGTCTCCAGAAGTACATGTTTATGTTTATGCGGACGATATCGCATTTTTTTCCTCCGCAAGCAATATACATTCTCTACAACAGTCATTGCAAAATTACTTAGGGATGCTGGAGACGTGGCTAGAGAGATCCAGTATGTCATTAAATATTAAGAAAGTGCGGTCTTAGTCTTCCCATTAACTGCACAAGTGCATATATCTTTGCGATGCCGACAGGAAATCATTCCTCAAGTTGACGAAGTCAGGTACCTTGGTGGTATTTACGATGGCAAACTCGTCTGGCGCAGCCACGTTGAACATATTAAAACAAAGGCAGAACGAGCCGTAGCTATGCTTCGCCGGCTCAGCCATCGCCGCTCTGGACTACGCAGGGATACCTTACTGATTATTTATAAAATGTATGTTGGGCCCATATTAGAATTTGGCTGCGTAATATTTTCCGGTGGCCCCGCCTACAAAATTAAACCTCTCATACTTTTAGAAAGAGAAGCTCTACAGTCATGCCTCGGGCTTCCTAGATTTGTTGCCCACGCTGTTTTATATCAGGAAGCTCATATACTCACCCTAGATTGCAGATTCCGCATGCTTACGGTTCAGACATATTTAAAAATTTATGAGTTTTCAGAAAGGCGTACGCAATATGTTTTTATCACTGAACCATCTGAGTTTTTTCTGGCATCGTGGTCTAGATTCCACCGCCCTCAGATATTATTTGTGCAAGCACAGTTACAACAATCGGACGTGTCCATACGCCAAGTTTGTCATTCGAATAATGACTTAACAGACCTCAAAATTGAGTTCGAGGACATATTTCTGAATCATGCTAAACTGTTACCAAGGCGAGATTTCATTAACATCTTACACGACCACCTATACCAACTAACCACTGAAAATGTAATAGCCACTGACCCTTCTGTGTGCAATGAGAAGGCGGGAGTGGGGATCTTCTCTGAATCACTAAAATGGTCTTAGTCGCTTCGCCTTCCCGACTTCGCACCTATATTTCAAGCAGAATTATTAGCGATTTTATTAGCGTTACGAAAACTTCACCAAAACGACCCATTAGCTGTTATTGTCTCCGACTCGCTATCTGTATGTGCAGCACTGACTGCATCTTTAAATACAAGAATTCGAAGAACCTTTCGTACGATGGTACTTCCGTACTTACGGAAAGAATGTTTGCTTTGGGTACCGGGACATCATGGGTTACACTTGAAAGAAATGGCCGATTCACTCACACGAGCATCCCTCAACGGCCCTATCATATCTGTTTTGCCGACATCAGCTTATGTCACCGCGGCTAGGTACAGAAATTTCGCTATATCCCAAAACTCTGCAACATCCATACTAACACCGTCTTCTGATTTCCACCATCTTGGTTTCCCATGGAATAATAATTGGTGTCCTTGAAGACAATTGGAAGTTTCTTTTTACAAAAGTGAGATGCCATATACCTCCTCTAAATTTTTACTTACACAGGTCTGGTCTCGCTATGTCCCCTCTGTGTTCTTCTTGCAGTGCACCTGAAACTATCGAACATTATTTTCGCTCCTGCCGCCGCTTTATAAGACAAAGAAAATTATTAGTACACTCATTCACCAAACTTGGGCTATCGCTAACCTCACCAACCATTCTTTCTTTTGGTGCGACCTCACTGGGATCAAGCCCAGGGATGCTTTTCTTGCAATTTACAATTTCATTAAGATACAAAAAGAGTACCTCGCTGACTTTCTAAAATTATCAATATTTTCTATTATTTCATTAATTTAGGTTAACTTATTTTATCACAATTGTTCACAATATTTTCATCATACGTCTAAATTACAGTTCTAGTCTCACGCTCCACAATTTAAATCTAGTTTGGCTTTAATACTAAGTATACGAAAAGCCGCCTGCTTCTTGGCCAATCCCCCGTAGTGGGTACGCGCCACTGTCTGGGACACAAGACACAAGACAAGACATCCCGCCCGTCTCTGTGCTTTTCTGGACTTCTCACTGCGCTTATGGGGTCTACTGCCCCCTACATCACGTTGATGGATGTACAGCGCCCGAGGACCCTCACGGTGCCCGTTCACTCACGGACATCGGTTCGAGGAAGCCAGGAAATACATTGAGTGATAGTGCGGACACAGAGCTGTACTCCACATCAGTTGACGAGTCCTAGGAAGACAGCTTTCGAGTTGTCCAGTATCGCAAAACCAAAGGAAGAATTCTTAACGCTTCTACGACGTCCAACTCGTATACCATGAGAACTGCGCCTCAACGATGGCCTCCCTCCAACCTGTTTGTGCCACAGAACGCTACTGACAACCTACGCATCCTCAACAGGCAAGCACTCTCTGTATATATAGAAACCACCGTGCCGAACGAGATCAAGGATGTCAGGATCAACACTAGGCGAAATATCTTGGTAATCGATGTGATTAACCCGAGCGCGCTGAACATACTACAACATGTAACGCAGCTGAGTAACATCAAGGTCCGCTCCATTGGGCCAGCGAATGGGTTCAGGATAGCAGGAGTCATCTATGACATTGACAATAATATATCTAACGCAGACCTCCCAGTTCTCATAAAACCAGCAAGTGAACACAACGTCATTGTGCATGTTGGTCGCCTCCGTAACACACGTTGTGTGAGGATAACGTTCAAAGGTGACTGTCTTCCATTCTACGTGAAAGTTGGCTATTTTCGCCACCAGGTTCGACCATTTGTTCCAAGACCAATGCAATGCTTCAATTTTCAGAAGATTGGTTATGTGAGAGTCTTTGCAGACCTCGATGCGCCGAACCCCACTCAAAAGACAACTGCAGTGCAACCACGTTGAAGTGTCCTAACAGTCAGGGTGAATACTGCGCCTCTTCCAAAGACTGTCCCCAGATCAAGAAAGAGACCACCATTCTTATTAAACAAATGGTGAGAGGCAACTCTGCCCACAATGAGGCCGCGGTGAAAGTGCGACGAAGACAACGTCACCGTCGAAGGACTTCACAACGGAAAAGATCAACTTTTCAGGAAATCCAACTCATCAAGCAGCACCATCAGCGTAAGTTTCCAGTACTCCAAACACCGATATTCGAAAGGAGGAAACTGCCAGATGTCTCTCTACAAAGGAATGGCCGCCGCTTCCGCTTACACGGCTGGCAAAAGAGCCACAGAAGAAGCCGCCCCCAGCACAGCAAGATGCTGCATCCGAGGAGTCACGGAAAACAGATGAGCAAGTGATAGCTCTTATTAGGCCTTTAATGAATGCCAATCGCATGTTGCTAAACAACATGCACACACCGTTTGCCAGAAGTGCGCTTCAACTAATGGACGCTCTGAGGCCGGTGCTGGCAACCCTTGAGTAGATGATGGCTCCTCAGCCACTGTCTTTCAGAGATTAGGACCGACAAGCAGCTATATTTCAGTCAAATGCCCGCTGACTCAGAGCGCGCATTTCGGATTTCTGTCGTTTTCTGTATGCGAATATGTTTCCCATTATCGTCCTTTGCGAGCCGAACTTATCGAACACGATCAGGCTTTCTGGATATGAATAGTTTATGTCGTCAACTGTTGGCGAAAACAGTAAGGTTTTGGTGTTTATTCGCCGTGACCTCAGTTACATTCATCAGCCTGTGCCATCCAATATATATGCCTCAAAGTAAGGAAAAATTATTTTACCTTTACTATTGTGGGCGCCTACCTCTGTTGGTCAAGTCGATTTGGTCACAAAAGACTAAGAGACATCAGTTCCCCAACACCCGATCCTTGGGTCATTATTGGAGATTTCAACGCCCATCATACACTCTGGGGAAGTTCGAAGATCAATGGGAGAGGCAGAGCTCTGCATGGTATCCTTCGCCTCCAGTAATGAAGTTTGGCTGCTGAATGATGGAAGTCCTACGTTTATACGTGGTTCCACATACAGCAGCTGTCTTGACTTTGCTTTTGTCTCACGAAGCCTTGTCAGACGTTCTGGGTGGTTTGCGGACATAGAGACGCGCGGGGGCGACCATATCCCCACGTACGTCAAGATCAGAGGATTGTCCCCTTCCACAATACAGGATACGATCCAAAGAGGGGACTGGTCAAAATTTCAGTCTATCTTGGAAGAACACTGCGACGCCAATCCATCTTTCGATTTGGAAGAGGCAATCAAGAGCGAGGTGCAAGACACTATGCGCACTCTCACACGCTCTTCAAAACTGACGGAAATTGATGTGGAACTAGAACAACTTCGAGCAATCCGACTACGTGCTGAACGAAGATACCAACGTACGAAGACAATGGACAATTTACGGACCGCCAGACGTACGCAAAAGAAGATCCAGCGCAGTTTATACAAGCTCCAATCGAAACTTTGGAATGCCTTCTGTGAGTCGCTAGATCCACGCAAGCCTTTATCGCAACTATGGAGAACAGTGCGCAGTCTCCGGACACTCCCCGTTCAGCGGTTCCCATTACAGGCTATTTCCCTCTCTCAAAAGAGATCGGAGATTGACGTGGCAGAGAATTTCTGCGCCAGATTATCCGGCCAACTCACAGCTCCCAACATTACATCGCCTTCGAGTAGTTGTCCTTCACCACGTGATCACCGCATGGATCTACCATTCTTAATTCACAAACTTAAGGCAGCATTAGCTTTGTGTGGCCGTACATCAGCACCAGGGCCTGATGGAATTTCCTACCGAGCTCCGTGTCACCTGGGGGAGCGAGCGAGAGGTGTTCTCCTTGAACTGTACAATGAATCTTGGCGAGATGGCACGCTACCAACAAGCTGCAACACAAGTTGCCTTGTTCCACTGCTGAAGCCTGGCAAGACGCCGTGAAAGTCTCATCATATCGCCCGATCGCTTTGGCAAGCTGTGTGGGCAAAGTACGGGAGAGGATGGCCCTAGGGCGCCTGGAGTGGCACTTGGAGTACCACAACACCTACCCGGATGCCATGGCGGGCTTTCGACGTGGTCGATCATCGGTCGATAACGTCGTCGACCTGGTCACCTATATTCAACATGAGAAATTCCGTAAGCGTCTCTGCGCTTGTTTGTTCCTCGACGTCAAAGGGGCGCATGACAACGTTACGCATGAAGCTATCCTCTCTGCTCTCACAGCGGTAGGAGTGGGTGGTCGGATGTTTCTCTGGATACGGAGCTATCTCTCCATGCGATCCTCTTTTGTAAGCACCGAGGAAGGTCACACTTATCTACATTATAGCTACCGCGGCTTCCCCCAGAGAGTCGTACTTAGCCCTGTGTTATATAATCTAAGCCTAATTTCTCTCCTTGAGCATGTGCCAAGCACAGTCAGGTTATCAATGTACGCGGATAACATCTGCATATGGACGTCTGCAGTACACGCCTACAGTTGCGAGTGAGAATTCAGAGAGCCGCCACCCTAACTGCTATCTACCTGCGTAATTGAGACCTGGAAATTTCTTCTGTGAAATGCCACTAGTGCCATTTACGCGCAAACCCATGACAAACTACAGCGTAATGATAAATAGCCAAATAATACCACGTGTTCGATCGTACAAGTTTCTAAGTGTCATAATCGGCTGGGACTTGTCATGCAGCCCTCACGTATCATACGCGAAAGAACGGTTGACAGGCACCTGCCACCTGTTCAAGTTTTTCACTGGCAAGACTTCGGGAAGGACGACAAGTGCCATGCTTCAACTGTACAAGGTGCTTTTTCTGGATTTTCTGCGATAGAGCTTACCAGCAATAAAAAACAACTACGCACAATACAAAGTGTTCAGGATCAAGCGCTCCGGATCTGTCTAGGCCTGCCTCAGAGTGCGTCAACAGTGGCTACGATAGCAATCGCTACAAACCACCTTGTCAAGACCCACATTGAAATTGAAATGCTCAGAACCCATATAAGGCATCTAGCCAGGACTCCTCGATACCACTTAGCCTCTCTACCAGCGGACAGACCACACACATCTTTCAGCCAAACGATAGCCGCACATGGTGAATCATTGCCAGTTTGTTTTACTCCAGCTCACAATACCTCACAATACCTGGCATCACTAAAAAAGCTAATCTATCATCACCGGCCCTTAAGCAGCTGACGCTACTACTTTTGTAAAGAACTACCTGACTCTACATATATGTACCCTGATGGATCTGTCCTGCCCAACAGCTCCGCGGGGGTAATCGATATACCAGCGAAAGTTGCTACTATAAAATTTAAGACGATTCGCCCAACTACAACGACGGCAGCAGAGCTCGCAGCGCTCTTTACTCCCCTTCATTACATTGGTGATGAACTGCCACACAAGTGGAACATATTCTGCTATTCAAAGGCGGCACTGCAGTCTCTACTGTCACCTTTACGACGCGGACCGCACGAACAGCTAATATTTCACATTACAGAGACGTTACACCGTATAACTGATGCAGGCCATAAAATAACTTTCCAATGGCTTCCAAGTCACTGCGGCATTATCGGCAATGGACGGGCCGATCAAGCTGCCCGTTCAGCCCATACTGAGGAGCACCACGTACCAATTCCACTTTCTAGAGCTGACACAGCACGGAAGCTCCACCTGCTTGCTCGACAGTGCACCACGTCACGATGGAATGAGCCACATTTAAGAAATTCTCGACTGTACATCCTTCATCCCAAATTAAGTCTTCGAGCGCCATCACAGCTTCGCCGTGGAGACACCACGCTTTTGTATCGACTCTGGTTGAGCTTTGCATTTACCAAAACTTAGGCATTGCGCATAGGGATGACCGACACCGCAACTTGTGACCACTGCAGCCATGATGAAACAATTGGCCATATTTTGTGCGCCTGTCCGCAGTACAGTTCACAGAGAGAACGCCTTCGCCACGAACTTGACCAGCTGGAGGACAAATCGCTATCAGAAAAAAGAATTCTACGCCATTGAAAGGACCTAACGTCACAGAAGAAGGCCGTGCAAGCGCTATTGCGCTTTTTGCGATCTACCAGCCTTTGTGAACGTCTTTAACTGGAACGCCTTTTGTGTGTGTGTGTGCCTCCGTGTGTGCGTATTATTTGCCTTTTTTTACGCTTTCCTCTGTGTGCTCTTTGTAACCCCTATGTCCCATCCCCAGTGTATCGTAGCAAACCAGAGACTGATATCTGGTTAACCTCCCTGCCTTTCCTCTTCACCTCTCTCTCTCTCTCTCTCTCTCTCTGCCTGGACAGTGTCAAAATTCCCTTTCTCGTGTAAGAATACTCACCGTGGTAGTTGCACCCCTATCGGAGCCACTTAAATGTTTCAATTTGCAGTGACCGCGTCAATGCGACTGAGGTCAAGGTTGCGTGGAGACTTTGGCCTCAGTGTATGGGTGGTTACAAAGGACAAGACCTAATGTAGGCTGTGGTCTAGTAGGAACAAATACATATTGGGCAAAATTGTATAACGTAATTAGTTCGCGAAAATTTTATTGATTACTGATTTGTGATTTGTTGCGCCCTTAGTTGTCCAGGTTTTGCCTGCGAGATTAAAATCTCTGCTTTGAAGAGCAGTATCAGAGAGCTCTGACAAAATGTGAGCAAGGCTATATATTGGGGTTTAATTATTATCGAGTGGGCTGCACACGGATCCAAATACTAGCTTATACCCCTTTGAGGAATGCACTTGACACCAGACGGATTTCACGTCATTGCATAAATGAAGTACTTCCCAAGGCAAGCCATTTGCAATAAAATAAAAGCGCCTCCACCGTGCCGGTTTCCGTCTTCACGGTATACAGTAAACACTGCTGGCAATACTTGGCTGCTGGCATTACTCTAATCTAACCAGGACTCTAACCAGACAGGCCGTCATTGGAATATGACCCTGGCAACGTTTAACGCTAGAACGTTATCCAGTGAGGCGAGTCTAGCAGTGCTATTGGAGGAATGAGAGGGCAGTAAATGGGATATAATAGGGCTCAGTGAAGTTAGGAGGCCAAAAGACGCATATATACAGTGCTAAAAAACGGGCACGTCCTGTGCTACCGGTGCTTAGCGGAGAGACGAGAACTAGGAGTCGCATTCCTGATTAATAAGAATATAGCTGGTAACATACAGGAATTCTATAGCATTACCGAAAGGGTGGCAGGTCTTGTTGTGAAACTTAACAGGTACAAAATAAAGGTTTTACAGGTCTACGCCCCTACATCCAGTCATGATGACCAGGAAGACGAAAGCTTCTATGAAGACATGGAATCGGCGATGGGTAGAGTGAAAACAAAATACACTATACTTATGGGCGACTTTAATGCCAAGGGAGGCAAGAAGCAGGCTGGAGACAAGGCAGTGGGGGAATATGGCATAGGCACTAGGAATAGCAAGGGAGAGTTATTAGTAGAGTTTCCGGAACAGAATAATATGTGGATAATGAACACCTTCTTCCGTCAACCGGGATAGCCGAAAGTGGACGTGGAGGAGCCCGAACGGCGAGACTAGAAGTGAAATAGACTTCATACTCTGCGCTAACCCTGGTATCATACAGAATGTGGACGTGCTCAGCAAGGTGCGCTGCAGTGACCATAGGATGGTAGAGAGAGAGAGAGAGAGATACAAATGAGAGAAAGGCAGGGAGGTTAACCAGACTTAAAACCTCCAGTTTGCTACCCTGCACTAGGGAAAGGGAAAGGGGAAGTAAAGACGGAAAGAAGAGCGTGACAAAATTAAAATCATTAGAAGAAAATATTAAAAGGTACTTCATATGTACTTCATAGGATGGCAAGAACTCGAATTAACTTAGACCTGAGGAGCGAACGGAAGAAACTGGCACACAAGAAGCCGATAAATGAGTTAGCGGTAAGAGGGAAAATAGAGGAGTTCCAGTTCAAGCTACAGAACAGGTATTCGGCTTTAACTCGGAAAGAAGACCTTAGTGTTGAAGCAAGGAACGACAATCTTGAGGGCATCATTAAGGAGTGTGCAATGGAAGTCGGTGGTAACTCCGTCAGACAGGATACCAGTAAACTATCGCAGGAGACGATAGATCTGATCAATAAACGTCAATATAAGAAAGCCTCTAACCCTACAGCTAGAATAGAACTGGCAGAACATTCGAAGTTAATCAACAAGCGTAAGACAGCTGACATAAGGAAGTATAATATGGATAGAATAATATGGATAGAATTGAACATGCTCTCAGGAATGGAGGAAGCTTAAAAGCAGTGAAGAAGAAACTAGTAATTGGCAAGAATCAGATGTATGCATTAATAGACAAAGCCGGCAATATCATTACTAATATGGATGAGATAGTTCAAGTGGCTGAGCAGTTCTATATAGATTTATACAGTACCAGTGGTACCCACGACGATAATGGAAGAGAAAATAATTTAGAGCAATTCGAAATCCCACAGGTAACGCCGGAAGAAGTAAAGAAAGCCTTGGGAGATATGCAAAGCGGGAAGGCATTTGGGGAGGATCAGGTAACAGCAGATTTGTTGAAGGATGGTGGGCAGATTGTTCTCGAGAAACTGGCCACACTGTATACGCAATGCCTCGTGACCTCTAGCGTATCGGAGTCTTGGAAGAACGCCAACATAATCCTAATCCATAAGAAAGGGGACGCCAAAGGCTTGAAAAATTATACACCGATCAGCTTACTGTCAGTTGCCTACAAACTATTTGCTAAGGTAATCGGAAATAGAATCAGGAACACCTTAAACTTCTGTCAAGCAAAGGACCAGGCAGGATACCGTAAAGGCTACTCTTCAATAGACCATATTCACACTATCAATCAGGTGATAGAGAAATGTACGGAATATAACCAACCCTTATATATAGCTTTCATTGATTACGACAAAGCGTTTGATTCGGTCGAAACCTCAGCAGTCATGGAGGCATTACGGAATCAGGGTGTAGACGAGCTGTATGTACAAATACTGAAAGATATCTATAGCGGCTCCACGGCCACCGTAGTCCTCCATAAAGAAAGCAAGAAAATCACAATAGAGAAAGGTGTCAGGCAGCGAGATACGACCTCTCCAATGCTATTCACAGCGTGTTTCCAGGAGGTATTCAGAGATCTCGATTGGGATGAATTGGGGATAAATGTTAATGGAGAATACCTTAGTAACTTGCGATTCACTGATGATATCGTTTTGCTTAGTAACTCAGGGGACCAATTGCAATGCATGCTCACTACATGGAGAGGCAAAGCAGAAGAGTGGGTCTAAATATTAATCTGCAGAAAACTAAAGTAATGTTTAACAGTCTCAGAAGAGAACAGCATATTACAATAGGTAGCGAGGCACTGGGAGTGGCAAGGAAATACATCTACTTAGGGCTGGTAGTAACGGCTGATCCGGATCATGAAACGGAAATAATCAGAAGAATAAGAATGGGCTGGGGTGCGTTTGGCAGGCATTCTCAGATCATGAACAGCAAGTTGTCATTATCCCTCAAGAGAAAAGTGCATAATAGCTGCGTCTTACCAGTACTCACCTGCGGGGCAGAAACCTGGAGGCTTACTAAAAGGGTTCTACTCAAATTGAGGACGAGGCAACGAGCTATGGAAAGAAGAATGATGGGTGTAACGTTAAGGGATAAGAAAAGAGCAGATTGGGGTGGGGAACAAACGCGAGTTAATTACATCTTAGTTGAAATCAAGAAAGAGAAATGGAGGGGGGGGGGGTGCATGGGCAGGACATGTAATGAGGAGGGAAGATAATCGATGGTCATGAAGAGTTACGGACTGGATTCCAAGGGAAGGGAAGCGTAGCAGGGGGCGGCAGAAATTTAGGTGGGCGGATGAGATTAGGAAGTTTGCAGGGACTACATGGCCACAATTCGTACATGAGTGGGGTTGTTGAAGTATGGGAGAGGCCTTTGCCCTGCAGTGGGCGTAACCAGGCTGATGATGATGATGATGATGATGATGATGATGAACCAGGACTTGGTACCTAGTACAACATGCGGCTGCACAGTTGCATCCATAGAAGCTAAATCGTCCGTATTGTGTGTGATGCTTGTACAGTTAACCAAGACCACTGAAAATATTTGATGTCCAACCGAGCCGTCGATGTGGGTTCGAGTGGGCTTATCAAGTGCACGAGATTCTCCGTAATTTGAATGCGCAGCCGCACTCTGTAGGACTGGTTGCTGCGTATTGTACTCCCATCTGTATGTGTGAGTGTAGAATTGACTTATGATTTTTTTAGGTGTACGCCTGTTTCAAATGTTTGCTTGGCCGTTTTCCTTTTGTGTAATTCAAGAGGAGAGGCACTTTTTTCCCGGACAGCGTGACTGACGTCTCCCGAAAGACTGAGGCACTTTTCAAGCCACATGCACAAGCATTATGCGCCTGGTGGTTCAGTACTGAACCACTGCGCTGCGCATGTGCGTCGATACTGGGACGGTACCGTGACATCAGCGTTGACGACGCAAACACGCTTCGCAGTACGCATATTTTCTATCGCAATAATCATTCCTGGCCCATCCATGCCATCCCAACCACAAGTCGGAAGTTTGTTGATGTCCGCCGAATCGTCGTCTGAAGCGGTGACTGGATTGCAGCAACTACGCTCTTGAGGCAATGCATTCTCAAAGTGGCGACCGGACCAGAAACACTTCGGCAGAGTCTATTAACGTAGGTCGCAAAGCTTGGGACGGAGTGCTGCTACCAGCGAATTGAGATAAAAATCGACACCACTGTTGCCATTTAAGAGCGTATATGGGAGACAGTGAGGAATGCAGTATAATTAGTTCCCAATATAAACCTTACTTCAGAAGAAAATTAATCCTAATCTTGGAAGATAAACTCATTAGTTCCAAGAAATTAAGGTTACAAGTCTCGAAATAAGCGCAATGGCAATTATAATTATTAACCTTATTTTATCTATCAGAATATTGTCCGTAATAATTATATACACGTACTACATTATGCGCAGTCCTTGCCGCGCTTGTAACGTCTGTGGTTTATTTCACGTGAGCAGACACTTAATTTTATTCCATTCATTCTAGGATGTTTAGCAGTAAAACAGGCTACAATGAAAAATACATATGTGAGCGAACAACGCTTTCTGGTCATTTTCCCCAAGCAAGCAAGATTATGTGGCGTTGAGCTGCTAAGCACGAGGTAACGGCATCGAATTCCATCCACGGCACCCGCATTTCGATGAGGGCGAAGTACGAAAACACGTGTGTACTTATGTTTAGGTGCCCGTTAAGGACCCCAGGTGGTCCAAATTCCCGCAGTCCCTCACTACGGCCTGCCTCATAATCAGATCGTGGTTTTAGCACACACAACACCATAATTTAAGTTTGAATTTTAAGCAGGCAAGATTATGGCCCAGTTCTCTTTCTTTTGTTTATTTGTTTACATTACCAAGATGGGGCATTTCCCACGTAAAACGCGGCAAGTTCGCTTGAAGAAAACCTGAGCCTTCCTTTTAGGTGGCATACAGGAAACGCAAACGCTCAGTTATGCCTATACAACAATAAATGAGGAAAGAACTAAGCATACAAAAGCAGTTGTACAAAACATACATTCTTACAACACTGATCCTACAAACTTCGTCAATAGCTCAACACACACACATTATATAGCGCTACGTGTGCTGCCTGTGTAGCACGCATTTCGCGTGTTTACTTTGTGGTAGTGTAAGACCTTACGTCATCGACTCATGGTAACGTCACACGAAGCAGCTGCCCGTTTCGGTTTTGATATCTCGTTTATCGGTTATTAATATTATTGATGATATTGTAAACGAATTGAACCACCCTACCGGTGACAGGACCGTCAATGCCATTTGAAAATGATAATATAGTAATATGGCTAAAAAGAACTGCCCTTTAATGTCCCGCATTTCAATTTCATCTGCTGGTCTTATACACCGTGACTGTTTCTATTAATGTACGCAGCACAGCAGTCGCTTTTGCCATTGCTAGCGGCATTCTTAACGAATTTATTGAACTTTTCTGCAAGCTCTATACCTTCTAACGATGATCTTCAATTATGACAACAGCCATCGGCGATTTCGTAGGCTAATTGATTTAGCCTACGAAACATATCGTGCTTTGCTGCTAAAATAGAACGTATAAACCCTTCTTCTTTCACTCCCCAGAAAAGCTTTTATTTATTACTGGATGGCTTAAATTTGTCTTGGTCCGTGATTGAATTTGTCTTCAGAATTTTTTTGCATAATTTTGTTTTTCCTTTAATCATTATGCTCTGACACTCACGAGTTATCCATGGCTTACGGCCTTCGCCTTCTTATAGCGGAAAATTTGGTGAATCACTTATGATAAATACGTCTGAACGTAGAAATAAATGCCTCATCAGCCTTTTGGGCTGTTTTGCAACGCGTTAGTTCCTCCCATGTTTCATTTTTAACTCGTCAAAAATGGCACCCAAGGTGTAAAGATGGGATATTCTGGATTGTTACTATCGAAGCTGATTTGGGGCTTGTTGGTGTGCCTGTTTCTTGAACGAGTAAATAAATGGGAAAATGGTCACTGATAGCTGAATGCGATACTTTCAATAAAGCAGCATCTGTATTTAGATTGGTAATAAAGACATCAATGAGCGATTCTGTCAGGGCGGTAATACGCGTTGCGAAATTTGTTAAAGTGGTATGATCATCTTATTCCACAGTACTCAAGTACGTTGCCTGATAAGCAGAGAGTTTTAATAAATCGATGTTAATATCACCTCCTATGATTGCCTTGTATTTGTTTTCAGTTATAAACTTCAACAGCTTATCAACGCAGTCAATAAAGGGAACCATGAATTCATTACACAGCAAATGTGACAGTTTGATAATAAGCAAAGGCATTATAAATCTTTAGTGATGATAGAAAGCTCCAGAATACTATGGTACTTCAGTTCATGTTTTGCCAAAATGACCAGTCCACCACCCCGCCTACTCGCTCAGTCCAGGAAGAAGCCATAGTAGCCATCAAGCTGATGTAACTCAGCACTTCACCTATACAAATTCTCATGAGCATGATTAAATCGACTTTAAAGGAAAATGAATAAAGAAGCATTGACAACTCTTCTTATTTTTGTCTGGCGGAGCGAACTTTTAAACGGAAAGAAGCTAAAAGAATGTTCTGGTGTCTATTGTATAAGGGATTTACCTGAGGCGGTTTACATTTACCTGATTTACATTAGCCATTTTCACACCGAAAGAGCCACAAACGTGCAAACGGCAACACTCACTCTATTATATCGACGTCCTGTGCAGTACAGATATGAACTATAGATGAAGGCTCATCCTTTTTTGGAGCGAGAAGCTTTCCGCCGCTTGTTTAGACGAAACGTCAGTTGTGGGCTTTTTTGGTGGTTTCGAGACAGACGTGTGGCTGGTTTCATCCCACTTCGCAGATGCGTTTTGGGAACTGTGAATGCATGTTTGGTGCGCATATATTTTGTCGTGTATTGCGAGCGATTAAAGACATGCACACACGTGTGTGTGTGAACACTAGAATGTATATGATTTTTTTGCTTGCATGAGGCAGCACGCAATGGTGATGTCGCTTTCTTTTTCGGGCGTGACATTACGCCAGCCTCCGTTTCAAGCGATGTGTCAACCTGCCTCATTGATGACACCATGTGATCTATGAACAGCATTTTATGAACGTAAGGGTTTCTTGAAAGCTTCGCCATCAAGTGTACATCTATTTTTGCGTGTTCTTCGTGATCTTCGTAGATTTCTGAAAGACTCGAGCATTTAACAGCGCGTTTACGTGAGAAATGTCGGACACTCGTAGCTTTGTAGGCATGACCTTGCTCAAATATGCACGCATACTCACTTTTCTTGCATTTACTTTCATTATGTAGCATAAGTGAACTACTAAAAACACTTACTACAATTATCGCATATCAACGAGTATAATAATTATTGCTTTAGTATAGGAACCTCGTCCCAACCAGTGCGTGATAAGGGTCGCCTTGCTTCTTGTTTGTTACTAAACAATCATGCAAATAATTTTATTTGTGCTTTTCAAATATTGCAGGTAGTAATTGGAGGATCTGTAGCCGACATCGTCGTCAGCTGCATGGAAAACATGCTTCAGGTGAGGGCTGTTCCAGCTTTCATTAGTGTCTGATTGCATCGCGTTCGAAGAATCCACACTCGTCGTATTCTGCTGCGCGAATTTAGTGCGTATGGTCGCTTACATTCGGGAAGGACGTTAGACACCTGTCGCGTCGACGTTTGTAAAGACTTGCATTTCGTCTGCGGCGATCCTTTCTTAAAGGGGCCCTGAACATCTTTTTATCGAAGGGGAGAAATGCACTTGAAGTGACAATAGGTTATTTCAGAAATACTTTGCCGCGATAAGTACTTCACTGCATTCAGCAGAAGCGGTGTTATTGATAATCAAACACGGCCTTAGCTGTGCTCCCGTTCCTGCTTTAATGCCATTCACTGCGAAGACTAGGGCGCAGAGGGGCGTGCCCACAACGCTCCGCCTTCTAAATGTCACCGTGGCCCGCAGTTCAAATTTCATTTTGGATCTTAATGTAGACGCCACGACTTCCGCCTTTGATGCCTACGACGCGCTAAACATAAGCAAAACGTGGTTGTCCTCAGCGAGCCGCAGTGCGCTTAGCCAGTGGACTCGTGATAGCACCCCGCGGCAGCCTCGGTATTTGCATCATGTAGCCGACAGCAACTTCATGTTAGCTATCGGCATATAGCAGTCGCCTAAAGGAATGACGAAATAGCGCGTCCGATGACCAAATAGTGCGTCTAGAAGAGAGCGAGGATAGGGCTTTCGGTTGAAAGGAGTGCTTGACGGAAAGGTGACTTCACGATCCGCTTGCAAGCTCCATGCACAGCGTACGACAGCAAAATTTGACTGAGACGTTCACAGCAGCGTATGCTACCCACCGACTATGTTATTTCACTAAACTCGAGGGGCGGTTAAATGCCCCTTAAAAGAGAAAACGCTCTCATGCCTGTGCCCATGTATCACGTATCACCGACGATCATACGTATCGAATCCTTGGACTGTCTGAGCACACGTAGTTTATGGTTAGTCATTATGAAACGGACGTTCAGGTATCTGGATTCACGTATGTCTTCAAGCGGGGCATCGAAAATTGTGGCTGGGACGGGTTTCATAATTTGTGTCGTCCCTATGGCGTAGCCAAATATTTTATATTCACCATCTGCGCCATGTGCCACGTATTCCGGATTCCCTCACGTCTTGTCTGATGGTTACAAGAATTATTTAAATGAGGGCGCAGACAGGACTCTAGGCAGGACTCTAGCGTAACGTAAGTGTCAATCAGTTTACTTTCATATTGCCTAGCTCTCTGAAGATCGTGAAAGTCAAGGACCTGCATGGAAGCTTTCCGCAGCACCGCGAGCACCTAGCACTGGCGCTTTCAAGTGTTTGTGCGTAATGTGCTCATGCAGGGCGAAAATGCAGTAATCGGAGCCCATGTGCCTATCTACTGCGCGTGAGAAGGACATGCTCCTCTTTCGTTTGCGCCAATGTTTTCTTGAATATTGCTTTGAGAAATCACGTGTATTACAGGAGATTTGATAATCGTTTCAATGAAGTCGTGGAGGTAGCATTCTAGGATACGCTCGCTTAGCTTAATCTGTGCTTGCTACGCCTGAAGTATGACGCAAAATGTCAGAACATGGATGAATTGTCTTTTTTGCCTCTCCCGATATGCCGAATGCGATGAACGAGAAGTTCTGTCGTCTTCTGCCCGCCAAATTATTGGTACCCCATCTTGCCTTTGGTTACTACGCAAATTCTTGCAGCCTAACTCGTTTCGCTTCACCGCATGCTTGGCCCGAGGTCATGTAGAGAAATGCTCTGTTGACAGGGGTGTTTCCGTTGTTAGCGAGCATTGACAGTATCAACTTCTAAACGCGGACGGTCTAGTGCCAAACAAAGACGTCCACTTTTACCAATGTGTCAGATTTATGGCCGTTGCCTGTTTCTCGGCCAGTGCGAAAAAGTCACACGAGAGTGCTTCATAAACATTCCATAGATAAACGTTCGTTTCGTCAATACGCACGCCCCTCTGCGAGTACACGTGAGTGCGGTGTAGTGCTACGTAATATTTTAGGACCCGAGAAAATCTTAACAAATGTACTCGCGCGTGCCCCCCCCCCCCTCCTTCCAGCACCCACTGCTAAGAATAATAAAATAATGTGCTCAAGTCGTAGCTGGCAAATGTTATGACGTCGCTCAGTCGGCGAAAACATGACGCACAGTTGGGGCAAAACCCTTGTAATAATCAACGTATTCATCGTTCTTTCTGTATGGATTCAACGCACTTGGAGTTAAAATTTGAGGGAGGTGCCAAATATAATGTTCTTGAAACAATAGTCGGTAGAATTCAGCTTTACTTTCTATTCGAAGCAATGTTTGCTCAAGACGGTTCAGAGGTCATCCAGAAAGACCGCCTTTGCTTAAAGCTGTGCTTGAGGTGCAATGAGAACCTGCGTTTAAATAGCGAAGTAGGAGTTTACCCCAACCTAAAGCTTCCTGATAAGTCTGCATAGAGAGGCCTGCAATTTCAAAAGTTATGGCGCCACGTTCTAATGTTGACTCCAGCGGGCCAGTGGCGGCACACTTCGGTGGCCAAACGTGGCGAAGCTTGAAATCAGGTGAGTGTTTTGCACGCAAAGCGGCGCCACCATCACTGCGAGCCGTCGTTTCCCGAAACTATTCTCTGGCACAATCCAAAACGCCGGTAGAAAATGCGCTTTAGAAACCGTTTCTCCAAATATTCATGAATACGTGGAATTATTGGCATCTTTCTGAGTATTTTCGTTTTGTCATCAGAGATGTGCGTTTCTGTTAACTTCGAGGTCGAAGGCAGTATCCTAATTGGCAGAAATTTACGGGATTTTGGGACAAACAGGTGACTTATTGGTTAGTGTTGTGCGTTGCTAGAATGGACAAGAAAAACACTTTACGGAGAAATACATTCCCATTCTTGAGCTCAGTCCTTATACAAGGTAACGCAGGCGCTTAACTGTAGGTGTGCTTGCAAAATTTTGTAGAGATTTATTCGTTTTGAGATCTTTACGTCGTCTTTGCTAGACTTGGCGAATTAGTTGATTTCTGGGTGCGTTGAGATGCGATATATCAACTTTACAATAGTTTCTTGCAATAGAATGCTATTCGTATAGATGTTACTTATGAGTATCGCGTACTTTATTACCCAGACTTGTCGCTGCAGTACATGTGCGGCTTTCTTAAAACAGCTGCCAAGCTGCAACCTAAGTAGAAATATTTCACTACGAGGAGTACTAGAGGAAGCACAGTTCGTCCTACGATGATTATCTACAGCAAGCAATTCTTGCACTTTATTGCCCCCGTAAAAGGGAATAATCACAAAAACAAGGCAAACAATTTTACCATGCCTGAGGAAAATTTCAACATTCGCTACTCTCAAACTGCAGTATAAGTTCTCGTGGAAAAAGTGTCAGTTTTATACTGATATTTTATTAGCACAAATTGCAAGACCTCATTATGTTATATTGATTGTATTCCTGCTTCAGCAATGATTTAGCTTCCAAACTATCAACAATATTATTTGCTTCTTTTTAACTATCTTCTTATTATGAGTTTTCCCCTCTCTATATGAAGCCATTTTACGACATTATTGTGTGATCTGAGCAAAAACAAGGGGCTTTCTTGCTCTATTTCTCACCTGTGTGTTGAGTGATGGAACACTTGCTGCTTTGCCGCCATTTCTCCCATTTCTTTCTTTGGGCCTCGGACACTATTGAACTACTTTTTTTCTAGCCTTTCGTACTGTGTCCACATCTTCCGCATTGTTACGGGAAACAAACTTTCAACATACCATTCTTGCGCATCAATATTTTGCAATTCTTTGCGCACTCATACGCCACCGTACTCTCCATATTGCCACAAAAGCTACTGGCAGCATCTTTACACGCAGGAGAATGGTTTTTCTCAGCCACTGATAGAATGTATGCTATTTTCTTGTTAACTGTTGTCAGTATAATTTGCAGTCTTGGAACTCCTTATTTATTACGTTCCATTAAACAGATTGTGCTTTTAGATCTATACCACTCCCATAAGATGGACTACCCCACTCCGTGCAGACATAATCTTTATGTTACAGCGCTACTACTGCCGGGAGAAACGTAGGCAAAGAATAAATAAATAAAAAAGTAAATTGAGCATCACGTCATTTTTTGCGCACAGACTCTGTTAAACAACTTTTCAGCCGTCGCGCAAGGTAAATTCATGCCGCTGAGGCTTATAAAGGAGATAACCGCGACGGAAACTCAAGCAAATGGCGTCCTTCTGTTGGGCAATACAGGTGACAGTAATCTAGCTACTGATCAAGCACATGAAACAATGAACACAAACAACATAACTTGGAGCACGGGAATGCGCACTTTTATTCCGGTTAATCTGAGAGCACAACAGTTCACAAAAAGATTCTCCAGAACTCCCTGCGCTCTACTCTCAACAATAGCTGTAAATATTTATAGATATATGTTTATATATTCGTAAGCAACAGTGTTCAAGGCGCAAAGCTCTTCATTCCAGTAGTGACGCGGCAAAATAGGCGCCCGCTCGAGGAAATTCTGGGGCGATGAATGCACTTCGCATCTTGCCGATGCCAAGCTATATATGTACAGGGCATTGTACTCACGAGTCTACCCTAAACTTAGAGTTCACTTTCTTTTTTACAAAATATAACGTGCTTACCTACAACCACGTCTGTGCTAATTCTACCAAGAACAATGACAAGCAGCTAAAGCGAAATGGCAACACACGCACACAAAAAGAAAGGAGCATAAGCGAGAGATAGTGCACTTTGTTGTGCCGCGTAGCGGCCGAAAGAGACTTTGCAAGGCAGCGGCTTCTTCGCCGTGTGAGCTATCCATGTTTGTGCCCTTGTGAATAAACGAGAGGCACCTTCCATGTGTGCGAACCACTTCGACACGAGCCTGGCGCTAGGCAGCACCTGCGACTTGCACCGGGCACTAATTTTTCTGTACACAACAAGACCCCTGTCTCTAACTACAATAGCGAGAGTCCAGCGTCGTGACATCTCGGCTCAAACCACGACTCTGCAGTGAAATTTCCTCCGTCTCGGCATTCCACAACGCAGTTACTGAGCCCTTTCAAAGAACAAAACAAGCTCTTTCTTCATGGAATGCTTCAGGTGTGTAAATGTTTGTCAGAAAGCTTTGATTCTTGCCTGCCTATCACTGGACTTAGTGGCCATAGGAAGGAACTAGAAACACTAAAGCACAAATAAACCAAACGGATTACAGTACAGCAAAAAGCGTAATGGGTGTTTTCTCCGTGTAATTGCCGGAGTGACTCGGTTATTTTCTTAAACGACAACCTTATCACGGAGCTTTAGGCTCAAAGATGTGTTAATTACGTAGCTGACGCACTATTCTACCTTCTTGTCACTTCAAATCCCTGCAAATTTTAAGATACCACTCTATGAACAGGCGGTCATAGTAACTCCTCACATTAATGTATCACTGAACATAGTGAACCGACGACGACGTCCAATGAAACACCATTGATATAAAAGGCTCGCGTTATGGTAAAGAACTGCGGCTCCGTGTTGCGTTCTTGTGTGCAGGTGCACATTGCCAAAAAGCGCGGGAAAGCATCAGTACAAGAGTGCTATAGCCAGAGCACTTATTTATGTCGCCCTTTCTCCTGAGGTGCTCGTCAGCAATAGACCTTGCGCCTGGTACGTGAGATCTGCAAAAGTAAATTTGCAAAGTGATATGATCTTGAGTATAGATTATGCGACACAATTTCTTTAATACTCCACATATTATGCTACCCCTTTATACATATATATATATATATATATATATATATATATATATATATATATATATATATAAAATTGGGTGGAAAGCTTCAATACGAATGAAATTGTTTTGCAATATTAATAACGTGCGAAACAAACATTCAAACAACAACGATGTGTCGGAAGCATTCTCTGCGTAGCATTGAAGGCCCTGCTCGTTTTGTAGCGAATTTAATGCATTGATTCTGGTTTTAGGTCGGAAAACAGCATCATGTTGCTGTCTCATTTGAAAAATTGTCAGGAAAACGAACAATTCAACAAAATTTCGGTGAACTATGAAACACAGAAGTGCAGAGTTGCTATTCGCAATACTCATGCAGAAACCCTGCTTGCTAGGCTAAGGTATAAAGGGTAATGATTAGCTCCTGCAACGATAACCTTAACACAGGCATTACGTTCTATTGCACGATATGTCGTAACCCTATGCCATCTTCATCTCGAGAACACCAGCGACCTCCCCTCGTTGACCCTGTTTTCCACTTGGTAGGTAGAACAATGCACGTGTTGCTTCGATACACTGCTATGATATTTCTCGAAATAGCTATTTGCTCTTCCAAGGGGTTGTAAAAGCGCAATCGTAAACTCTGTCATGGTTTCTTTGTGTGACCAGGTGGACCTATTATGACTCTTCTAAGCGGTATTGTCGGTTATTTTAACACAAAATTGGGTCACGTGAACGTGTCGTCAGAGCGATGGAATTCATGTGGTTACCTACTAAACAACCATACCTCGTGATCTAGAGATATCGATGCCTTAGGGAGGCCACTATCTCATATTGCGAATAAAAAAGAAGCAAATGGCTAAGACAAATTTCTACCTCTGCACGTCGCCAACACATCGCGGCGTACCAAACGATACCAGTTTACTGAATCCCCCACGCAATTACAACACAGTGAAGTACAGAAATTGACTAAGCGACCTTTAGGAATTGCCTTGTGAAAGCTTTATTTAGCCTTAATATGAATGCCTGTAGTGGGCATCTCCATCCTTTAGATCCACTATCCAACGCTTTCTGCAGCTATTCCTCAACATATTAAATAATGCTACCGTCACACGAGGTAAAATAAAACCGTGACCTCTTCTTCATACCGTGTGGTGATAACTTCTCAGCGAGTCTGCGACTAGGGGAGGGTTTTCGAAAAGCATTTTGGATAAACAGAAATATGCAATAATTTAACATAGCCGTCAAGGTGAAACGGGTCCGTCACTTTTATTGAAAGAGGCAGAAATAATTTGTAAGTTGACGTTGTTTATCCATGATAAGAACTAAAAAAAACAAATAACGAAATCGCGTGTAAAAGTCATGAGCTGAACTCATCGTGCGTGACTGATTCGGCAGGCAAGCAGAGATGGTTTCATGCAGGTTTTGGTTACATAATTTGAAACCTTAAATGCCCTTTTGAATGAACTATTAGATATTGTGCTTTCATTAGGGCCACATACGTCGAAGGAAGATTGACAGCTTGCCTGATATAATTGCCTGACACAAAGCTAGAATTTTTGGGAGCAAAATGAGACAATAAACAGCACCTTATTTTCTCTATTGTCCATCTGCAAGCCCAACTTTCTTATCATCCTTGGGCTAGATCTCACAAGTGCAGTAAGTGAAAGTTAGAAATTATATTTCCCATTTACGCAAAAGTTCACTTATTCGCACGTACTTGGAAGATACCGACAATAATGAAAGCTTTCCTGGGCGTCCAAATTTTATTCTTTTGGGAAGTCGACACGTCCTCTCTGCGGCAGAGTGTCATGGGTGATCAGCGCGTAGACATGTGGTGTAAGTCATCCCGGTCCGTTCCAATGAAAGTATGTGGGACGGCTGCCAGATATTGGAAGTACATACGCGAATAACTCACATGCATTTAATGCGATGCGCTATTAAAAACACAGCTTTACTTATCACCTGCGTTGAACTTTTGAATTGAATTAGAGAAGGCTTCTGTCTGGTATAAACGTTTTAACAAGAACTTTCCTTCACGTGGCGAATTCTCTTGTCGAAACGCTCGCAACTCATCTACGCTTGCATTACTTTTTCTTGGTCTTTATAATATTACTCTTCACCCTATTGTTCATCCAATTATGCCTTAATGCTTTTCCAATAATAAAGTAACTCTTTCCCAAAACCCACGTGAAAATTAGGAACCTAGCTACCATTGTAGAAGACGTGAAAAATGGGTTGTTTTACACTTGCTATAGTATTTCAATCATAACCATTTTGCGCACAAGACAGTTTAGCGGAAGGAGAAACGCATTTAAAAGGTGAAAACAGATGTTATGACCAGCGTCATCTGAAGGCAGTAATTTTTGCCATGAGGATTCCTTATGTTACGTGAATTTCTTAAATGGCTTATATTGCAAATATGATTTTAGCAGCGAACTGGGGCGAAACTATAACCTCTTTGTTGCTGCTAATTATGCTCGCTGTATTACCACAAGTGTGATTACATTACCTTGTGATGAGAGCAAATTCCATTTGAAATATCAGCGGGCTCACATATCGTTTTAACGGTCCCGAAGCCTTCATTGTGCTCCGTGTCTACTCGAGGCACAACTAACAGCTTTCTGACGTGAAGGACTCGAGTAGACGGTGATCAAGATTTCTGAGCATAGAGAGTTCGGTCTTAATATACGTTAAGCACTTGCGTTCTGGTACGAAATTTCTGTAGTGTGTGTATGAGTATGTCGACTGCGCCTCGTTTAAGGAAATAATCTAGATAGCTGCAGAAACACTGCTCGAGTTGCCACAGAATGCGAGTCCTGACTTGGTTCATAAATATGTTCTAAAGAACGCTGGACATCCATTTTTCAGAACAACGTTCTTTCGGCATGAGAAATGTGTAACGACTGCGACATATGTGTCTAGTGTCAAGGTCACACTTGAAACTTCCGTTTTTTTTTAACAAGAATGTTTTCTCAGGTTCTACTTTCTTCCTTGAAGAGTTGTCCCTGATAGCAAGAAACTTCTCACGCTACGGCTTCTCTGTTCAGTGGTATAGAAAACCCGTTGTGTCACAGTGTCTGCATTTATAGCTCATTCGTGGTGACAATTTCTAGCGAAGACAAGAAAGCTACGGATATGATACGTGCTCACGGAAACATTGCGCGCTGCCGGAAAAGAGCAAAGTGCAAATAAGCACTCACAAGCGGATATTAACAAACGAGACATTACGGGAAGCACTGAGAATTTGGCGAAGATGAGCTTATGTTTGCTTCTTTTTTGGAGGACTGTCAATAAAGTGAGGTGGAGGCTAGGCTCCCGTGGAAGCGAATAACAATGTCAAAGCGAGCCCCTCTTACGGGTGCAGAGAAACAACTCAATAGCTCTTGGCACAAAGCACATAGGGCTCCCACAAGGACTCGATTACTTAGATTTTCTGCCGCGCTTGACTTTGACTGAACATTGCTGACGTAAGGTTTTAATGTTCAGTCAGACACTGTGAATGAAGTGGGAAAGACGATGAATTCACGAATCTTCTCGGAAACGATGTCTTCTTGCCCGTGCGGTCATTGTTGTATGAATAGGTCCTCTGCAGTCTTTGCTGCTCACCGATTCTTTTGAGTGTCTTAGTGGTCACATGGCATGCCTGCATCATTCTTGCTGACCGGCAACACTGACTTGCTTCACCATTTTTCTATTTCCAACATTATATCATATAAGCATATTTAAAGCTTCGACCTAGTTGATCCTTTACCGAACAGCGCTTGTATGGCATATTAATTTGCTCCCGTCCGCGTCTTCACTCCATGGTCCACGCTAACTGATTATTTCCGTCGTCGTAAGTAGGGGGCCTCCCAGAGCTTCCCATAATGGTACTAAACTTTCTTTTGCCCTGTTTTTAGAAGAATTCATCGTACACAGTTTAGTGGCAATACCAGCGACTGCTCGCTCGTAAAATCGCCGTTGTTGTAGTAGTAAGACTGCGCTCGATTGAAACATGTTTGAGATATGTACGAATAAACGAGCATTCTTATTTCTGATGTCATGCAATTTGGCACAAACGAGCAAGTTCAAATTCATCTAGCTGGAAGATTGATCAAAGAAAGGACTCAAGCCAGTCTGATATATAAATAAGAAATGACGTGGAGTTTATACCACTGCATGCCTAAACGTTTTCCTCCCCTTGAAATCCCTACGAGCTATAATTATGTTTCCCGGACTGTCTCAATTCACACTTCCCACTTACTTAAAAGACCCAGACACGCCTTTTGAATATACGCCGATAAGTTTCTGGACTTGGACTATATTTTTTTGTTCGTTCAACTTCTTTCTGTATTGCTATTTTTCATGCCCCGTGGCAAAGCAGGCTTACATACAAAAAGAAAAAAATAGTACAGATTACTTCGTTTGCCCAACTTCGTAGGCAATGACAGCGAGCAAAATCAAAAGTTTTACACCATGCAGCGCTTTCAGGTATGCCAGCTGCTATTGTATGTCATATCGTGTTCAGAGTTTTACAACTGCCACGGTACACGCGCTTGCGTTTTCCTATGACTTTGACACATTTCTGTGCCAACGGGAACAATACAGTGAAGAATGATCGCAAGATTGATCCCACGTAGTCGGAGGCCTTCGTAACCCATTGTTAATGCGACGTCAATGGCGTCTATATGATTTCCAGAGATGATTCTTTGCTCACTTGTTCGCAGAGGGCCGTTTTTTCTTTGTATTCCATAGGCATGTTTTTCCTGCCAAGCTTTTCAGAGAAGCTTTTACTGCATACATGCTATAAATAAGCCTCAGTGTCTCTATGATTCTTTCGGATGCGTGGTCCTTCTAATGCACACTAGTCCTCATTTATCCGACTCACTCACCGACGTGCCCCAATCACAGAAGATTCGCTATAGCCAAAATCTAGCCATGTAGTCCCAGTAATATGACGGCATTTTGCCAGAAGTTATCGCGAATTGCAATTTCGTGTTAGATTCCACAAGATTAAGTTAACGTTCCCCTAATGCCCCTCGCCGTCGCACAAAACATTTTCTCAGTAACTGGTCGCGACGTATCGCGCGCCACAAGTCTGTCACATCTTTTTAGCGTTATTTGTGAGCTTAAATGTACCCCATTTATTCTATGGATTTTTTCTGATTTTTCTGATTACATTGGGGGGGGGGGGATCTATCATACGGGAACAGTAAACTAAGTGAAGGTGAATATTGCTTAGGTGGCATAAGTTTGTGCAGGAAAATAAATGAAAAACATAGTAGGAGGTTGCGAAACCTGGTTGCGCATCCCGCTTGTCGGCGGTGACGACCGCGTCGCTGCCATTTGGCTGAATTTACGGCGCGCTCACTCCCACTTCCAGCACCACATAGCAAAAAAGTTTTCAGCTCATTCTCAGTGGGCATGTTCTAGAGATTTCCTAGCGGCTCCAATACTTGTGGAGGAATTGTACTATTTATATCATGCATCGGTTAGACTCATTGACACCGGAATGAACATAAACATAACGATAAACACTGTAAGAACAACATTGTGTTCTCGTAAACTTCGTGCATGCCTCTACATACAGAATACATGCAAAATTTACCTACAACATATTCTTCATGGTAATATGAGGTCCTACGCTACAGAATGGAATGTCGCTGCATCAAACATGACAGCAAAGCCTACTCTTCATGCAACCCGCCTGAATGAAGCAAACGCAGGAATCATATCAGTTTGACGTGGTCGTCTGAACATGTTAACCACCGTGTCAAAATCATAAAGGCGCGAATCTTTCCCGATACTGTGATATCTGTTATCTGTGATATAGTTATCTGTGATAGCGTCACTCGCCCACTTCCGCAGTTTTATCAACTCTTATATACCATTATGTCGTGTTTTCTTGCCCTACAGTGGAGTGGGAATCAGAAATTAAACATCTTTGATAATCACACATTGTTGTGAATGGTATTTCCGGAAGTTGAACGAATCTTCTGTTTATCGTTCTTTATAACTTCTTAGAAACATTGAGCAATTAAACCATAGCGGGATGATTAGGTACGTAAAATTGTTGTAGCCAAGAAGTGATGATTATTCTACGATTTTAAAGTCTGGCATAGAATGGCTTTCTCCAACTTTGTCATTCTCAAAAGTAAACAGAGCCCTTTTTCGCTGAATAACACATGTTACCTAATATTAGTCTTCGCGACAGCTTCGGTAATACTTTGCTTTTTTATCCTCCGTCCAACTCTTAAGGCCAGTGTATGCGTACGCCGTCCGCACAAGATCGCAATTGTGAGAAGAGAAACGAGCGAAAGCTTCAATGTAGCAAACACTCCATGCTTGTCTACCCAAGTCCATTTCAGTTCACAGTGATAGCAGCAACCATCAAGAGTACACGCACCATAACAAAAGTCAGCTGCTGCACTACACGTCACAAGCCTCGAGGAGTGCACTGCCGGAGCACAGCCTGCACGGGAGAAGGCCTGCACCGAATTCTTATTCGACGCCGAACAGCATCAAGAGATGGAGCCAGCGCAGTTTTTGTCTGATACTGTAAATGCAGGATTCCAGACGCTTGTTTTCTCATACTCAAAAGATCCCGTGGACGTGCACTATAACAAGACATTTTTTTCCATGTTTCTTCTCGTGAAAGAATCTCACTTTGCTTCTGCATTTCTTCTGAACAGTGTGCCTCTATGTAAACGCACGCACTGTCTTACATTTCGGGTTCACATTTGTTGTCACCTGTTTCTAGTTAGACAGTACTCGTGCTTTGTCTTTATGTGGTTTCTGAAATAAGGGAGCCGTCCAAAGGCACGCAGAAACCACACAATTTTTTTGTTTCATTTTCAGGCGTAGGCTGCATGTATGAGTAATTACACTTCGTACAGCCATATTTAGCGATGTCAACCCTAATCTGCCTCATTCCTCCCTGTCATTTACAAAGTTATTTATATATTCACCTTATCACACTGTTACACTGACCATGGCGTTAAGTGCGTTAGCCAAGTCACGACCATGCAGCTTAAACATATTAGGCATTCGACTGTACTATGACCCACCTCTTTACTTCGGTGTAATGTAATCTCAATTTATGCACGCAGACTCTGCAAATCATGAGCATACTAAGCAATGAAACTTGTTCGGCACAAGGTTCAGTGGCCGCATCACGCTGGCCAGAGCGGCACCTTGTGGCGGGAGCAACACGGTAAGCCGTTCTGACTGGATCGTGCAATCTATCTTGTCCCATAAGCGCATGGTGATCACTGTGAAAGCCCATCACGAAGTTCTGAATTTCAGTGCGGCTTCTCCCGTGGGGGCAGCGCTACCGCATCACACAGGACTGGACTTGTGGTGGCACTCGTCGTAAGGCGCGTCGTTGTTGTTCCCATTCGACGGCTTGGTCCGCTTTTCGAGAAGCAGAGCCGAATCTCCTCCTCCGCCGCCTCCTCCTCCCTTGTGGCTGCCGAAGGAGCCGCGCGAGGAATCGACGGGGCCCTCGGCGCACCCGGAAGGGTCGCTGCTCAGGATGCGTATCTTCTGGATCATCTCGCGGATCTCGTACCGCAAGATGCCGAGGAAGCACAGCTTCAGGAAGGCCATCACGCAGAAGCCGAGCACACATAGTAGGTCGGCGCTTCGCTGCAGCCACCTCAGGAGCGCCTCGTGACAGGGCGCGCGGTACGCACCCGTGCCACGGTCCAGGCACGTCGCCTGGGCCCGTGCCGCCGGGCAGCAGGAAGCGGGCACCTGATGCCTCATCCATGGATGGGCCATGCGCTGCTCGCGCAGCCAAGCGGTGGCGTTGTAGTCTTCGGGTCCGTCGACGCCGCAGCAGCGCTGCTCGGCCTGCAGCCGGTCCCAGAGCAGTCGGTAGCCCGGACGAAGGCCGTAGCCGTCCTGCAACCACAAAGGAGCGCTGTCGGTGTGTCTGTGTGCGCGAAAAAGCAACTTGCTGTAGAGGGCCCTCTAGAAAGCGGTCTACCTCAAAAACGTTTCAAAAAGGTTTCGAGAATGAATGAATAAATTCTTGGGTTTTACGTGGCAAAACTACGATTTTGTTACGAGGCACGCCGTAATGGAGAACTCGGGTTTAATTTTGACCCCCAGGGTCGTGCTCCCAATGCACGGGACAGGGGCGTTTTTGCATCGCGCTGCCATCGAAATGCAGCCGCCGCGGCCGGGATTTGGTCCCGTGACCTCGTGCTTAGCAGCAAAAGCTTGCGTAATAGCCGACACCGTAGCAAATAAAATGTCTATGACGCGAGAAAGCTCGCTACCTCCGTCAGCAAAGGCTGTCTCCAGTGGTGTTGACCAGCGCCCGCATGCGATATGCCTGCCATATCAGAGACGAGGGCCCATTCAGTAGAATGACTTGTTTTTGGCCTAATTGGTGTTTGCTTACCCACACAATTTAGCGCGAAGGCACGAATATAAACAAGAGACACAGCGCACTTCCCAGGCCCTACTAGCAACTTTACTAACAAGTTGATAGTACCGCCTGTGACGTGGCCTTTGTCTCGTCTTTGTATTTATGCCTTCGTGCTAAATTGCGTTAGTGAGAGACCACGTCTTCCTGACAACCCCCGCCACCACATTATTTTTGGCCCCCCGGCGAGTTTTCAGAGTGAAATATTGCTAAAGCGCGCGTATTTTAACAACTTTCTCGTTTGAAGTGGCGACAGAAAATTACGATTCGCGAACATGACCAATTGATCTTGCGTAACTAGGCACTCAAGAGCTATGCAATTTAACTTGGCGAAAAAGCAGGTGTGATAGTGGCATTTCCATCTCCGAATAAATTGTGAAGAATCTCCACTTTATTATCTCCGATAGACAAAACGACACAACGCGAAGTTAAGCGTCGCCATCAGTTGCTCCCATGGGCGTGTTGTCTATGATGTTCCATCATCATGTGGCACGTTGTATGTTGGACAGACACGTCGGCGCGTGAACATTCGCCTGCGCGACCATGCAAGCAATGTTAACCGAGAACGTACCGTTACTTGGCGGCCCACTGTCGCACGTGCGGATGCAAACCGCAATGAGACCAGTATGATGCACAAATCGAAGTGAGAGAGAACGAGGGCGATTGCCGAAATGGCAAAGCTCAGGCGGTGCCGGATTGGTCCGCAGCGTGGCGTCGATCCACGTTCGAAATGAACTAGCGTTTCTGAGTCCTATCCCAGCGAGTGCCGTGCCGCAGTGCGGTGGTGGCAATGATGCCGTAGTTCCTCCTCCCTCTTTTTGAGTATTGTTTTCCTGCTATATACAGTCGTGATGCTTTCAAATAATTTTTAGCCGATAGATAGCGGAATGTGGGTTCTGACGCAGCAAAACTAAGCGGAAAGAAGAAGAGACAGAAAAAGCGCCACCTTTCAACTTAATTTAATACATAGAAACACCCGCATTAATACAAAGAAACGCTCGTAGTATTAAATGACGCCCGAAGTACTGTGCATCCCAAGTTGTCAACAGGCCATGTCGCCACCTTCCTGAAAGAACGGCAGCTGTCATTGCTTCAGGCTGACAAGGAGGGCGGCTGTGTTGTCATGCCTACTTCACTCTTCCTAGATAAGTCACCTCACGCCATTGGTAAAGATTTTGTTTCCACGCCAGCTTCTGCGCCGAAGGTGAATAGATGTGATGCAGCCTTGTGCAAAAACTGCACTTCCAGCGCCTCGGCAAGTCTGTTAGCGAATGTAGGTGCACTAGCTTAGAAGTGTTCTTCACGGTTAAAACGCACAATCCCGATGTGCCATGTAGATCCATTGTAACGCAGCACAGCACCTGGATGTTTTCTGTCATTCAGTTTTCGCTAAATAATCTCAAAAAGCTTTTTTTTTATAGATTTTTCACTAAGAACTCCACTCAAGTCACTGATTTCCTAAGTAGCAGACAAGACATTGCCTTTGCATTATCATTTGACGTTGACAACCTGTTTTATGCCATACCGCATAATGAACTGTTGTCTTGCGCAAAAAATTCATTGAAGATGATGACGGTGTAGATTGTCTTAACTTTACCGGCCTGTCCATTGAAAATTTTATATCACTCTTAGATTTTTACCTTGGCAAAACTTTTATTTCATTTAATGAAGAAGTTTTCTTGCAAATTAAGGGGGAACTTGCATCGGCTCATATGTCGCGCCTGTTTTGTAGATTTTTCTTTCATCTATTAACCGTATTTTATAGACTGATTGACGCGAACACTGTCTTCAATATTTTTAGATATGTTGACGATTCCCTTGCGGTTTAGAAACGTTCTAACTCTGTGACTATATCTTATAGTATACATTCGGTTTTATCCTTCACTCTAAAAACTAGAGAGAGAATCGCAGGACTAAAGGGGCCGATTTATTCATCAAAGCATTGTTTTACTATCGCAAAATGTCAAGTGGAATGAAATGCATTGTTCACTTCGTCAGCAAGGAGAGAGTGAAATGTCCCTTTCCCTCTGTACTTCTGAGGGAGAGTAGAATGCCCGTTCTAATATTATGGCAATAGAAAACGAAACGTAGCGTAAGCACCTATTTCAACTGCAGGAGGGTGGCCCCTAAAAAGAGAAGCGGATCCAGCGCTCTACTTTCTGACTCGGAGTTGCCCCACCGCGCGCGCGTACAGCTCCGTATAAAAGAGATCCGTCCAGCGAGCAGGAACGAAGGCCATCCAAGGGAGACTATATAGCTTTTCTGTGAGGAGACCGTGTGCCAGCCATCTCGCGTCGCCGCGAAAACAGGACAGTCGTTCGTCATTCGTCGGATATAACAAATCCTCCACTGTAAGTGAATTCCAGCTTACGAGCAAATTCTGCGTATACGAGATGCTATCGCCAGGAAGTCGTCGCGACGTTTAGCTGACGCGACTGAGAACGGACCAGGCAAGTGCGCTCTGTCGATGTCAATCGAAATAGCCAGTCGTCGCGAAAACTGCATGTGATTTTATCATTTGCGGCTACCCGTAAGAGCTTTGAAAATCGCAAACGCTGCCAAAACCATGGCATGTTCAATAAGACCGGAGGCGTGGGATGCATAAAATGGTTTGCCAGCCCATGAGTCCGAGTCCTATGCGGGCGTGCTAAGCGTGCGTTTTGTGTGTTTGAAATTATTCATGTTGGAGGTCTACTGTGCACAGAACGCTGTTGAAATAAGGAGTCACATAACAAAAGGCGTCGTTTTGCTGGCGGTATCCTTTCGTTATAATAAGCTGCGCGCTTGATGGTGTCTTTCGACCATGGGTAATCTGCGACCACTGAAGTTACGTGAAGCGCCAGTGCTAGTTAGAAACTTTGCCGCCGGCATTCAGTTGCATACTGCAAGAGGTCATTTCGGCGCGTTATCTTGAACTTCCTGAAACCGCATGAGGAATTCAAATTTTAGGCTGAATAAGACTTGCCTGTTTTTACTCATCTATTCAAATGGTCTGATTATATGTCTGATTTTATGTCTCCTGTTGCCGTTTTCGAGCACGGTGCGAATATGAAAGTGTGCTCATGTATACGAACACGGTGAATTGTCAAGCGGCGGGTTAGGCATCCGAATCGAATATAGCGGCTACTCTATGGAATTACAGTTGCAAGGGCGTTTTGCATACGCCTACTGTTTTGGACATGTGTGTGCATTTGTTAGTCTGAGCTGGCGCTTCAGGGTTGTGTCATATGAACAGTTAAATAACCCTTCATTTCGGGGTTACAAGCGTAACCTGTGCATTTTGCTACTGCATGCCAGATCAAAATGTGTTTATTTATTTAATATTTTTAGTGGAGAAATAAGGTATTAAATAAAACGTTGCCTTAATTCTGTGTTTTCAGTCGTCTGTCATACACAAAATAAAGAGTTGGTCTAATAAACTAATAAGCGCGGTCTAACTGCAACTTCTACATAATTTCAAGAATGTAAAATGATAGATTTCAAACTGCAGTAAAAGTCCAGTCTCTCCGATGTGTACCTCATAAATGAAGATGAGTTCATGCGCTTTAGTAAGCTTAGACGCAGGCTGCAGTGAACTGTGTCTTGTTAGTCTTGAAATATGTGTAACTTTGCCATAACAAGCCTTGTTTCCCATTCTTATAGGCACATTCGTTAATATACATTGAACTGGAGGACCATATTTTCATCCCTACTGAGCATCATGTTTGCAGATGTGATCCTGAAATTTTGGCTTGAGCAGTGGCACAGAGATGGTGTGGGCGGCACACTGGGCACGTGGTTCGGATGTGTCGCAAGTGGTTTTTGTAATGAACGAGAAGAAAGATTGGTTAACTGACGGGACCGTTTTTTGTTTAATCATATCATGCGAAGCCAGCAAACAAAGACACCAAGGACAACACAGAGTAAATTACTTGTACTTACGAATTGAAATAAAGGAATTACAAATCAATGGGATTGAAAGTGGATGAAAAAACAACTTGCCGCAGGTGGGGTAGCTGAATTGGCAGAACACCGTACGCCTAATGCGAAGAAGTGAGATCATTCCCCGCCGCGATAATATTTCTTACTTTAGCATACATTAACCACTTCAGTAGGAAAAATGCTTTGGTTTCAGGTAGTTGGTTCATTGTGAAAGTATATGCGTAGCCGCATGCGAAATCCACGTGCATGGAAGGGATATGTAGAAGGGGATGGTGCCTTTCCCAATTTCAGATTTTCTTTTTTGCCTTTTTCCTGCACAGCCCTGCCTGCACTTTACTTATCTCGCCTTTGGTGCATCACATTCATCACATCTGATTTTTGATTCACATTGGAAGCCATGTTATACTTTAGTTAGACTGCATTTTCAACTAGTCACAATAATTAATTATGCTGTAATGATGTTTAATTAAAGTTGATGAGCAGCAGATGAACAGCGGCCCAGCAGAAGCTAACAGCCCGAGCTCTGTTGCTAATCACAGCACGGGTCGTCGTCGTTGTCTACAAGCTGCTATCGGAAACACGAGGCACGTCGGCTTCGTTACAATGTAATTGTGCAAGCTGCTCCTCAGAAATATAGCATTCTTACCGTAATGGGAATAAAAATCTGCCATATATGTCAAGAAATGTGATGCGCAAAATTTTAATGCCAATGCACCTTGCAGCTCTAAATTTTAGTACACACTAGATAATATTGTAAATATAATTTTACTTATTTCTGAGAAAGTGTAATGGATAATTCCCAACAGCACCAGGAAACTACTTTCGTGAGGACCCCAACCGAATAGGAAATATGATACTCCTTTCTACCGCTTTGAGACTGGGCGGGATGTTGCTGCAGCACCACGACAAGACTCGCTTAGAAACAATAGGGTGCAGCCCAGACATGAACAACTTTACGTGAAATATTTTTAACCAAAGCTAGACCAGCGGCCTACATGAAAATATATAACACATTTATAAATGCGCTGTACTCTCAGTCTGGAACATCCATACGTTGTACAGGACGTTATCAAATGAGTTGTTGTCTTAGAATGTGGCACAAAGAAGTTTCTTGCACAATTTACCTACGTTACCAGCCCCATACATAGCAGCTCATCTGGTAACCTCTGCCATATAAGTGCACGCGTTTTATTCTAGAAATGCACTTGCTGGCCAGTAATTTGGCGCATATTTCTCTTCAATCGTAGTGTAAATACTTTGTGAGTTTGCGCACGTTTGTTCTAGTCGTAACTTTCCATTATATGCTTTATTTGTGTAAAGATGGAGCCAGTTAAAAATATTTCTACACTGTGATACTGATGAAACTTTAGAGGCTACACTTATGTTTTATTACAAGATGTGTGGTAGAGTTCATGGGCATCATTGTAATCTGATTTTATGTGTGTGTCGGTATGTCTCTCAAATTATTATTCAGTTTTTCTTGTGACTGATCAATGAAGATTTTGAACTTTTAAGAGAAAAAAATGTTTTATTTGAGTAACTCGGTGAGTACACATTACATCCAATTCATGAAGAATAAGTGCAGGAGCTGCTTATAAAGGAATGAGATATTCCCCACAAGTAAGTATTTCGAATCCCTTATAACGTGACCATGGCTCTACATCGCGAGTGCTTTCACACTACTGGTAAGAGTACTTGCACTCTCTTCTTTAGGAGCACAATTTGTCTGTTAGGAGTGCAAGCACTCTGTTTTAGGGACCAGAAGCACTCGGTCTAGGGGAGTACTATGACCCTTTTGGGGAGAGTATTAGCATTGTGCAGTAGAGTACTAGCACTCCCTTGCGGTGGAGTAATAAAATATACTTTAGAAGAGTTAACTGCTGGTCTAGTTGGGGATATCGCATACTGAAAAGATTTTGCGTCAAAAAATAACACACACAAGAGAGACGACGACACCACGGGCGCTTCTTCACACGACGACACCACAGGCGTCGTCTTTCTTGCGTGTGTAGTTTTTTTTTTGGCCCAATATCTTTTGAGTAATAAAACTCTGTCGGGGGAGTTATTCCACTCTGTCTCAAAGGGGCTCCATCTACTCTCGAAAAGGGAGTGAAATTTGGAACAAGCAGATGCTCCCTGAAGAGAGTTCCCGGAATTCTCTTAGTTTTTAGGCACCATGGGAAAGGTTTAACCTTTACCCATGAAGTACCTTCGAACATGCAACTCTAGTTTTTATATATTAGTATGACCCTGCGCTAGCATTATGTTTGCTGGCAATATAGCCCCCGAGCGAAAAAATATCTGCTCCCGTTGGATTCTGCGAACTCAAAACTTCTCAAAAGGGCTATAGCGACGTTGTGTCTTCGGTCGGCGCCCATGAAGTCATGCGAGCACATGATGGAAGAGAGCTTTCACGTGCGGGAATCGCGCCTGTTTCCAGCCTGCTTCCCTGTCCTTATCAGTGTGTGCGAGATGCTGCTCTAGAGGTTGAAGAGCGTTGCCAAAGGGCCCCGTCAGCAGCACAGAAACAAGAAAAGGCTGCAAGTTGTGCCGTGTCTGCGCAAGATTTCACACAACCTGAAAAAGGTTGCGAATCGGCACGACGTGCTTGTAGTCTTCTCTGCGTCCAATAAGCTGTAGAGACTCTGCGCCCGCATTGCCTCTCGCCTCCTGCGTGCATAACGAAGCACGACAAGCCGTTTCTTAGCTGTGCCGTCGGTGCAGTCTACGAGGTACCTCTGGATTGCGGCCGAGTATATATCGGCCAAACTGGACGTTGCACTAACGACCGATTAAGAGAGCACTTTGTCTGTGCTTCGTGTGGCTGCCTGCCGCAGTTTAAGGACACGCATATACAGGTAAGAGTCAGGGATCGCTGACACGTGAATTATTGGAAGCGTTTTGATAAAGAAAGATGGTGATGCTTGTGTCGGTGTTCCGTCGGTCTCATTGCAGAACAATGAGTAACAATATTTAATATCACAATGGTGGTTCGTAATTGTTGGTCTTCATGGCACGTCTTGTCAGTTTGCACGGAGACAACGCTGTATTTCATATTTTATTTTATTTTATCAGGTCTAGTGCACAGGATAGTGGTGCGCATGTCGACTCTCTTTGTGTAACTATGAGAGTTCCAGTGTAATAAATTCAGTCGTGAGTTGGCTTTCTTTCCCTCACTTCCCCTTTCCACTTAGGGTCGCTGCGACAGAACCCGCGTTCTAAGCATGAACCAACTAGCCCAAACATCGCATTCTGCCGATAGTTAGCGCTATTCCGGGTCCGCCTTCTTTTTTTTAATTTTCTTTTTCTTTCTGTTTCAAATCCGCTATTGATGGAACACACCAACTAGACTGGTCTCAAGTCTTCCCTAACTACAAGTAATGTTCCACAGCCTATTGTCAATCGCATCCTCCAAAGTGCACGGGCAAACTTTTAAACGGGTCTCAAATTTACTGGGACACTGTGTAAGCCGGCTTATCTGCAATGGGAGCTTATACATGCTGTCCGCCAGCCTTTTAGTTCCCATTACCGGTGCCTATGCTTGCCGATTCTGCAATAATGGGCTAGCTGCGAGCTCAGCAAGTGTAGAGTACCTGGAACTCGTCCATGAGACCAGCCCTTAGTCCCGCGACAAGTGCGCGGTAACGGAACAGCCAGGCAAGTCCGGCCAGCGCGTCTCCGAGCAGCAGGGCGAATAGCAGGGCCCAGTACGCGTGCAGCAGCCGCTGGTTCATACGCAGGGCGCCAAGGCAACCCAGGGCCTGCAAGCACGCAACAGTCACAATCAGCACGCATCACGGCACACAACACATTCAGTGCCACACATTTCGATCGAAGCAATCTGGTGTCGCCTAATCACACACATGGAAATCGTATGAACGTGAATGTAATCCTCGCTTTACTTACCGTCTGGGAAGTGGCGGGTTATTTCGAAGTGGGCAGTATTACGTGTTTGAATAAGAGGAAAATCTTGGTGATTGTACAGATTTTAGTATGGATATCAAAGACATGTATTACTCCTTGCCGCATGAGGGGTTGTTAAATTCCCTAAAGTAGTGCATTAAAGAACAAGTGCAATAGTCGGCTATTATAGACAGATGCGGTGTTTCCACGGGTGCTTTTCTAGAAATTCTGGCAATGTACTTAATGTCGACGCTGGTTGGGGGAAGAGATGGCGTGTTTCTGCAGAAATCAGAAATTTGTATTGGTTCAAAGGTTGCCCATGTTCTTAGTGATATTTACCTGAGCAACATTGAAAACTGCTTAGAGAAGGCCTTAGGCGACTGTCTTAGTAAGGTATTTCGTTACGCTGATGATTACCTGATTTTCTGCCATAGGGACGAATTTGATTCTGCTGCTACCCCAGTAAGTGAGCAATTTACACTTAATGGAGGAGGATTAAATTTTACCTAGGAATTTCCTCAGAGACGCGTAATACAGTTTCTAGACGTTTCCTTGCTCTTCGAACAAAATCACGTGGGTTGGCAGTATTTCCCTAGATCTTCGAAGCCATTGTTAAACTTTCAATCCAAGCATTCCAAAGTACTAAAAAACGTAATTACCATGTCGTGCCTTAAGTCTTCCCTCACCTTATCGTGCATACACAAAATGAGCGCCAGTTTTAATGCACAGGTCCGGCGCCTACTAGAAGCACGTTGTCCTAGCGTTACAGTGACCACCGTTGCTGAACGCCTAAGAAGTCAATTTCGACGAGGACGGATGTCATTAAAGAAAACATTAATAGCAAGACAAGAGTAGTGGCTATTCCTTACATTCATTCAGTATCGCACAGGCTTAAAACGTTGCAAGTACATATGGTGTTAATGTTGGTTTTACTGCTCCCACTAAGCTAGGTAAGATATGCGCTTCCGTACAGAGGAAAAAGGAGCAGGTAAAAGGCAAAAAAAGAACAGATATTTGTCCAGTGACGCAAATCAAGAACAATTTTAATGACTGTCGTATGGGTGTGGCATATAAAGTTCCCTTTACCTGTGATCATTCATACGTAGGGCAAATGGGGCGCTCTATCAGTCAGAGACTAATGGAACATAAAAGGTCGTTAACCGGTGGATCGCCTTCTAATCTTTTCTTACATTGCCAAGATTGTAACTGCACGCCTGAGTTAGATGAATGCGCAATATTGTACAGGCACAAGAATGACGATACGCGTCTTACGCTCGAAGGATGGCATATCAATAATGATGGAAGTGCGTGCGTAAGTCAGCCTTCGATTACCTTACATAAGGAAGAGATGAAATGCCTTAACAGTTATCTCTCACGTAGACCGGCACGTGTGCCCGATTGACATGCTGCTGCCTGTGATACCTGCCAGCGTCGGGAAACACATCAGGTGCTACCTGCCGGTCATCTCCAGCCGATCACTGTCCCTGTGGAACCGTTCTTTCGTGTTGGATTAGACCTCGTCGGTCCCTATCCCGCGTCATCCTCTGGGAACAAATGGGTAGACGTCGCAACTGATTACGCCACCCGATACGCTATCACGCGGGCTCTCCCTACCAGTTGCGCCACTGACGTCGCGGACTTTCTCGTGCGTGACATTATCTTACTTCATGGCGCCCCGCGACAGCTGTTCACTGACCGTGGTCGTAACTTCCTCTCGAAAGTTATCGCCGACATTGTACGTTCCTGCTCCAGTCAACAAAAGCTGACTACCTCATACCATCCTCAAACCAATGGCCTGACAGAGCGGTTAAACCGTACGCTTACCGATATGCTGTCAAAGTACGTTTCCAAGGATCACCACGACTGGGACATTGCCCTTCCTTACGTTACAATTGCTTATAATTCTTCCCGGCACGACACCGCCGGATTTTCTCCCTGTTATTTACACTACGGTCGCGAACCGACCTTGCCCCTTGACACGGCACTTCCTCCTGCTTCTATCCCAACAAGCGAGTATGCGCGCGACGCCATCGCCCTCGCCGACCATGCACGCCACCTTGCCCGTGCTAGACTGATGGACTCGCAAACCACTCAGCAGCGTCGCTACAACGCCCGCTACCGTGACGTACAGTTTTCGCCTGGTGCGCTCGTGCTCTTGTGGTCACCGTCTCGTCACGTCGGCTCCTTTCGCGATACACAGGGCCCTACCGCGTGCTACGCCAGGTGACGCCTGTGACGTACGAAATTGCTCCTGTGAGCTCAACCTCGTCATCTACTCTGGCATCTAGTGATGTCGTGCACGTCAGTAGGCTGGAGGCCTACTACACTGCTTCCGAGTCCGGTCTTTAGTCGCTCCGGGACGGCGCCTTTGGCGCCGGGGGTAGTGCTACTGAATAGTATTACCAATGACGAAGAGGCGAGCAGTAAGAAGACGACGACGACGATTAGAGGATAGCGCGGGCTGTTGCCTCTTGGCCAAGCGCGGCGTATTACGTAGTAAATATACTTGGATATAGCTTTTCATCTGCGTCTTCTTACGTAACAATATATAGCACCTCCAAGGCGAAATCCTCCGCCATAATAAGAGTCATAAACAAAGCCAGAAAAATCAGTACTACGAATCCCCTAATAGTAGTCGGAGATATGAAGGCACAACACATGACAGGGGGTTACAAAACAAATTTAAAGAAAGGAACTAGCCTCTGTCAACATGTTCAGGACGAAGGATGCACGCTCCTGATAAATCCGCTGGTGCCAGCTAGGATAGGGAGCAGTGTGCAAGCCAACACATGCCCTGACCTGACACTATGAAAAAACATAGTAGATGCACAATGGCACAACACGAACGAAAACGTAGGGAGCGACTATTACATTATAGGGACTACTATACCCAGCAGTACGTTCAAGAAGCAAAGAAGGGTGACACGAGTGGCAGACTGGGATAAATTCAGAGAAAGGAGACAGGTTAACGCAGATGGCCAGAAGATTGAAAACCTAAATGAATGGATTCACAAACTCTTGAATGACGCAGAGCACACCACCAAGACGATAGAGATAGCAGTCGAAAACAAAGCCGCTGACAGCAGATTATTACAGATGTGGCAGGCACATCATAGCTTAAAAAAGACAGATGAAACAAAGACACAACAGAAAACTTAGAATTGCCAAACTAGAAAGAGAAATCGAAAGTCATTCTCAAAACAACAGTAAAACAACAATGCGGACAAACATGTGATCAAATGAGGGGAAAATTGGGGCTCAAAGACACATGGCATCTTCTGAGACATCTTTTACGCCCAGAAAACAGCAGAGCCGCTCACCAGAGGGATGTAGCACGCATAATTCATGCAAGCCCACTTAGTGACGAAGAAATGATAACGAAATTACAAAACCCATACCTATGCACAACAAAAACCTTACGCTTCCCAACTACGGCGGCAACCCCAACCCTCAACTTGACGAAAACATAGGGGTAGCAGAGACAAAGGCGGCCATGCAGAAACTTAGAACATCCTCCGCTCCAGGAGCAGATGGGGTGACGAACAAAATACTAAGAAATCTAGACAAGGACTCTATTCAAGGAATCACGGAGTACTTTAAGAAGTGCTGGAAGTATGGGTGGCTGCCAGAGACGTGGAAACACACCAAGGTAACTCTCATACCCAAGCCAGGCAAGAAACTCGAACTAAGCAACCTCAGACCCATATCCCTAGCATCATGCTTAGGGAAGCTATTGGAGCACGTGGCGCTATCTAGATGACAAGAACACATGGACAAGAACAGTCTTTCCGCACACGATGATAGGCTTCCGGCCCAACCTGTCTACGCAAGATATAATGTTCAGGCTTTCGGAAGAGGTAATAAACACGCCGAATAACACCAACACTAATGCAATAATGGCACTGGACCTCACCAAAGCCTTCTATAATGTCACCCACAATGCCATCATGAATGCCGTATCCGACCTAAACGTGGGGGACAGAATATACTCATACATCAAAGCTTTTCTAACCGACAGAACGGCTCAAATAACATTCGGAAGCATCAAGTCCAATACACTACAATTAGGAAGCAAAGGCACACCGCAGGGGTCAGTGCTGCCACCCTTTCCGTTCAACATAACCCTCATACCCATGGCCAAGCTCCTTGCCGCCATACCAAACTTATCCTCGGCACTCTACGCAGGCGACTTCACCCTCTGGACAGTCAGGGGAAACGAAGGTGATATCGAGAGCACGCTACAGACGGGAGCGAATATAGTGACCGGATACGCCAGGAGAGTCGGGCTAACGTGCTCGCCACAAAAATCCGAACTCCTAGTTATCAGACACAGACCTAAGAAAAAACGATCCCCCGGCTCAATTGGATATTAGGATTGGTGGTACAAAAGTTCCAGAGGCACAAACCTTGAGAATCCTGGGAATGCACATTTAAAACAACTGGAAAAACAAAATTACCCTAAACAAACTAGTCGCGTGCGTTGGACAAACCAACAGGCTCATAAGACGAATAGCTAACAAGCACCAGGGAATGAAAGAAACAGATTTGAGGAGGCAAGTGCAGGCTTTCGTGCTCAGCCGTATAGTATATTCTCTACCCTATCTGAAACTTCAGGCAGCGGAAAAGAACAAGGTTGAATGCCTCATAAGACAATCATACAAGGCAGCCCTTCATCTCCCTAAGTATACATCAACAGAAAGGCTGCTAATGTTAGGCATACACAACACGCTTCCCGAGCTAGTCGAGGCGCACAGAATCGCACAGTACAACAGGCTAACAAAAACACCCACGGCAAGACGCGTTCTAAGTACCTTGGATATCAGGCAAGAATGCATAGGGGCGGATGCCGTGCAAATGCCTAGAGACATACACAAATACCTTAGATTAGATCCAATCCCGAAAAACATGCATCCCGAACACCACGCAGAAAGGAGGAAGGCGAGAGCCAAAGCCCTCCACAGGCAATATTCAAACGATAAGGGGGCAGTCTGTACGGACGTTTCAGAGTTCTGTGATCACGATGCCTTTTGGATAGGCGTCGTGGGCATGGACCTAAAACCAATCTCAGCCGCCTCTGTACGGAGCAAAAAGGCACACGAGGCGGAGGAAGCGGCCATCGCCCTATCCATTATAAGCACTGAATCCAACAGAATTTTTAGCGACTCGAAGACAGCCGTTCGAAACTTTGCAAAAGAGAGGATCCACAAACCCGCCAAACAAATCCTAAAACCGCAAAATTTCAACGCCAGACCCATTAGAATCATATGGGTTCCGGCCCACGCGTCGCATCCTGAGAACGAGGCGGCCCACAACTTAGCCCGAGGTTTCGTCAACTGGGCAGTGGGCGAGCCGGTCCTGAGGTCGGCCAGAGAGACTTTGACCACCTACCACGAGATAACATTATATTACAGAAACAACAGAAGGACGCTCCGGCAGCCGGACAAAAGCCTTAATAAACATCAACAAGTGACCTGGCGGAAGCTACGAAATAACACGTTCCCCAACCCCTAAATATACTCCAAGGCCTACCCAGGAGTCTACACCCCCGAATGTAAGCTCTGCGGGGTTACAAAGGCAGATTTAAAACACATTTTATTCGATTGCGACAATCTAAAACCGAAAAAAGAATGGCAACTCTCCAACGGGCAAGAGTGGGAGGATGCGGTGTCCAGCTTCGACCCGGTGGTTCAACTGCAGGCTGTCAGCTGGGCTTTGGAAGTCGCCGACAGACAGGGCCTCACGACCATAACACCTGGCACTAGAGGAACTGATCGGACGGCCACGTCACGCACCCTGGAAGCCCATTAAAGTCAACCGAATCCTTTCTATTGACTAAATAAAGTAGTTACCACCTGCCTAAATATGTCGCAAAATTGAAACAAGTATGGAACTGCGTTCAAATTTTGCATTACGGAGTAACGTAATCGTCGGACATTTCTTTTTTTTATATGACGCACAACTTCTGAAACGACGAAGTATGCAAGCAAATAAAAAAAGGAACGATCAGTCGATTTAGAGTGTACAATGGACCCCTACATTATTCAATAGTTGGAACAGTTGCACTTGGTTTATATTACCTATGTGATACCCCGGCAGCCGGAGACTTTGCATCGGTGTATTTTCTCTGACCATGATTCAGAAAAAAAGCGAGCCAGGACACTAACTCCTTCTCTTTCGTCCTATGCCCCTGCTGTAAATAAACGAAAGACACTTGGTGCCTGTCAGTCAGTGTTGGCCGAAGATATTTAGCTGTAAACTCCGTACTGAGTACCGAAACCACTCAATACCAAAATGTACTCAGCACTACAAAATAAAAATTGCGATGTGATACCTGCAAGCGACACTCATCCATAGAAAGATTTAAATGTATTTGTTAAATACGGTCATTCTGTTGGATCGTATCAGGCGATACGTATTGACGACGAGTCCATCCTCGAAGCATTAAGACGATACGGCAAGTATCCTGCTGCAGTGAGACGATGTGTCGCGCACGACAACGGCGATTCCTCTTAGCATTCCGCATGTGTGCGTGGCAGAGAACGCTTGCACGTGACTTACCTGTAGTAAGCCGCCTTGTAGGAGCAGCGCAGGCACAGCGTACACGAAGGTCGGGTCGGCCAGCCGCAGTCCTGGCACCAGGGACGCTCGGTAGTCGGACAGCACCCAGGCGGCCGCCACTGAGAACGCCAGCGCGCTCAGCAGAAGTGCCACGTTGCACGTGTAGATCCATAGCCTGCAATGAACCCCCGCGACAGTCGGTCACCCGTCAGCTGTTCCTGTACGTTTGCATCCAGAAGAGCAATATTGTGTTGCGCGGAATATCCGGCACGCGCATGCGTAAGAACTACTTCAATTGAAGAGGAATGTTATTGCAAAGCGGTGAACAAACGTAAAATCTCTCCTTCGCACACAGTATTTCGCAATATCGTTTCGGCTTAACTACTGACCGTTAGACTTAAAAAAAAAAGTTTACACCCTTTGGGTCGTATCTTGCCACAAAACAATAATCGTCATTTGTCTTGCCCGCATTTCCTTTCTTTAACGCTGCGAGCCCGGTACTTCCTTGTCACGAATGGCTTGTGCGTTATCAGCTTGACACAGCATTCTCGACAGGAAAGTAGCGAGCGCCGAGTTTTCAAGAGAGGAAACGCAAGCAAGGCAGATGGCGATTATTGTTGTGTGGCAAATATACACCCCAAATGGTGTAAAGTTTTCTTAGAGCGTAATACGTACATACACATTCCCGAAATTTACTGTGATTGCCTTCCTCATTCAGATTACGGACCACCGGTCGTTCTGTAAAAAAAAAACGCTTACTTCGATTCCGTAGTCAGACAGTGCACTGACTGAAGTATCACTGTTCGAAATAAAGAACAGACCACGGCCTGCGCCACAAGAAGGGACTGAACTCAAACTACCCACATTACGCGTGCCGTGCTTTACGAAGTAAGCTACACGAGTGCCGTCCTCTCGGCCGCTTTCTTGAGTATTTGTGTATGTGAACGCAGGTTAGCCCTGGGGTTGCTAGCTAGTGCCGCGCAAGTCAAGACGGTGGAGCACCCTACTGATCGCAAGTGTGCCGTAGTACGTGAGCGTAAGACCAGGCGACTGGCCAGTCGACTACGACATGAAATCAAGAGTCGCCAAACTCAAGGTGTATATATGCAACGAACGAGCGCAATGGGCGACACCGACGGGCTAGATTTATATCAAGATGAGGAGAAATCATAATAGACGTAAAATGTATTTATTTGAAATGTAAAAATTGTACGGTAACGTAAAAACGAAAGTATCCACATATTCCGCATTGTGAGGGGTGGTGCATCGCCAATTGGTTTACCGTGTTGCTGTCCTCTGGGCCACTTTCTTCGCGAAGCTCTTGTGTTTATTATCTCCTAATTTGTGTCAGTGTTGTGTGCATTGTAATGTATGTATGCTGGCACGGTTCATATGGAAATGTGCCAAACAAAGGAAAATGCATGCTTGCTGATTATACCATCCTATTAAAGCACAGAAAATTTATCAGTAGCAGCAATTCACGTAAGAGTAGGCAAATCACGTAAATAGTTCAGCAACTGCTCAGCTAGATCAAGTTCAATTCTAACAAGAGGCGCAAAGAGGCATCATCAAGTTTCAAAGCCTCAAGTTGCTCATGCCAGAGCACACATGCTCTGTATCTACTTTGCTGCTTGTTCTTTATGTGCCGACTTGTCAAGAAACATCACGTACTTCTATACTAGATGGCGATTTTAGACGACACTTATTAACCTATTGTGTATAAAGAAGGAGACTTTCAAGATGAAACGCAACAAAAGAACCCCGATCGAATTATAGTCTTGACAGCGCTGCTTGACTGTGTGCGGCAAACGCTTCCGTGCGCACGCACGCATTACGTGTTGTAACCGAGTACATAGGCCAATAATATCAAGCCAAGAAATTCAGCCTTTGCATTGTATTTATTATTTGGCAATAGAAACTTCTTCAAAGGACGAAAATGTTTCACGCGTAATCGCGCTAGCGCTATAATATGTCCTTGTTTTAAATTTGACATTGTTATTGTTTTGCTTTCTATCTTTATTTATTCACCGTTTTAAATATCCCCCCCCCCATAGGATTACAGTGGCAAAATAGAGCAAATACAACAACTTTCAACCGCAGTTACAGAAAACTCTTAAAAATATCAAGCCATACTTGCAGTAAGGACTATAAATCTATACAAATTGAGCATTGCAAGAACTGCATGCACAAGAAAAAGTCTATTATCATACGACTTCACAAAACATATTAAAAGAAAGCGCACACATAACTGAAACCCCCGCGTTTGAATGTAGCACCATTCGTATGGTTGGGCCGCAGAAGAGAGAATGCGTCATATGGATTATTGTGCTCGAAGTAGTCAATGCAACCCTATGTGTCAGGTGGGTCTCCGCGCCAAAGGCCCATAGCAGCGATAAGGATGCGCGTACCTGTAGTACCTCATCGCTGTGTGCAGGAACATTGGGGCCAAGGCAGCGCAGGGCTCCGTGGCGCCCGGCAGCTGAAGCAGCAGGGGCCGGTCGGGCTCCGGCCGCCTCTTCTCGCCGCCCTGCGAAAGTGCCGTGACGCTGACCGCCACATCTATCATGCGTAGACTGCACAAATTTCCGACACATGTTCCTATATCCTGAAGACACCTGGTCTTGCTGAAAGCTACCTGTGCACATCTATTAGGTGACCTAAACTTTTTTTGTTAGCTTTGTTATTCGGAACTAGCGGTAGCATTCAAGAATTTCACGAAAGATGCCCGTTGTTTGAACAAGGTCTGGTGTCACGAAACATTACGCTGTACTTCTTCGTTATCCTATATGACCACAGCAATGCAGACGCACACAAGAACACATACGCACGCGCGCACATTCCCACACACATATGCAAACACACCAATACACACGCGCACACACACACGCCTGCACGCACACGCAAACACGAACGCACACCCTCACAAACACATGTGCGCAGGCACGCAAGCACATCAACAAACAAGCACACACACACATACAAGAACACAAGAACACGCACGCAAACACGCACACACAGACGCACATGCACGCATACACGCGCATGCACAGACACACACGGAAACACCATCACAAACGGACGCACAAACACGCACGCAACCACACACGCGAGCACGCACGCACGAACACAAAGACACACGCAAGCGCACGCTGTTAAGATCGGCAAGCGGGGGTAGTGACCTCCTAGCTTCTCCCAGCCCACTGCGACGAATCGCTTCGTGAAGCTGAAAATGCGTCGCCCACGGGCAGACTACCGGCGCCCGCAATGCAAGACCCGTTTGGTGGACCATGTATTGTTAGCTGGTTCACTGTCGCCTTGACGGGCCAATGGGAGCAAGAAAACTCCAGAAAAATGTGCTACGGCGTTTTCTCACGGACCCCAGTAACAGTCACGGTCGTTTGACAAACGTCCCAGCTAACTGCAGGGTCATCCCAGGAATGAAGACGCGCCAGCTTGAGTCAAGCGTGACAACCCCTGTCTATTTCTGTGTGTTCAGTGAACAAAGGTGCGGGAGTGAGTGCATGAACTCTAGCTCCCAGAGCGACGGGTATTTCGATAACTTTGGACGCTCTGATTGGACAAAGGTTGGACGGCGGCAGTTTGCCTCGCCTAGGGATCTAGTGAGCACAGAGGGATCTTCAGCAGCCGTTTTCGGCTGCTCGGTGTTCTTCACTCAGTCATACTAGACTTATGAGATGTAAAGTTCTCCACCCTTCATGTAGATATTGTAAATAAACAGAGTAATTCTCGTTATCGATGAGAACACGGTCCTCCCTTCAGCAACGACCTTAGCGTGGATGAGTCGAAAGACGGCATGGGCCAGCTGCGTCTTTTGAAATATCCGATCCAAACACTTACAACGCAGGCAAGCGCACTAACACATAGGCACACACACACGCATGCATGCACACTCAAACACGCACATACAAACACGTGCGCAGAGGCGCAACACATGCGCACACAAAAACACACGCACGCAAGCACACCACACATGAACACACACATACACACACACACATGCACGCACACACAAACACGAACACACAGAGACACACGCGCGCGCGCGCACCCGCAAGCACACACACACGTTCAGACACGCACAAACACGCAAACACACCAACACAGACGCACCCATGCAGGCATGCATGCGCACACAAACACGAACAAATACACTGACACACACGTGAGCGCGCACGCACGCAAGCACACCAAAACACACGCGCACACACGCATGCACGCGATCATAGCAACACACACACATACACACACGCATGTACGCACACACGCACGAACACACGCACACACACACGTGCGGACACACAAACATGCACGCACACACGCGCGCACGCACTCAAGCACAGCAGAACACACACGCGCGCACACGAAAACAAACACAGACACGCATACACACACACATGTACGCACATACAGATACCAACACGCGCATACACGCGTGCGGAAACACAAACATATGCACACATACACACGCGCGCACGCACGCAAGCGCAGCAGAACACACACGCACACACACGAAAACACACACAGACACGCATGCACACACATTGACGTAGTAGTTCTGCGGAAACCCGCAAGGTGGAGAGAAGTAATTAATAAAGGGAAAATCAGACATCCACCCGTTCGTAACAATTGCTACAAAGAAAACCCATACGGGTTCCTCGAAAGGAAAGCCTCAGAGTTGAAGAAAAATTCGTCCTGGTCCCGGACCAGGACGAATTTTTCTTCAACTCTGAGGCTTTTCTTTCGAGGAACCTTTATGGATTTCCTTTGTAGCAATTGTTACGAACGGGTGGATGTCTGATTTTCCCTTTATTAATACACACACGTGTACGCACACACAGACACCAACACACGCATACACGCGTGCGGACACACAAACATGTACACACATACACACGTGCGCACACTCACGCACACGATCCAACACACACACATGCAAGCATGCACGCACGTATGAACACGCAGGCACACCAACACGCACACACACAAGCATGCGCGCGCAAACAAACACGCAATCACACCAACACGCATACACACACGCAAACCCACCAACACACACGCATGCACGCAGACAAAAACACGAACGCATACACAGACACGTGCAGGCAAGCACACCAATAAAAGCACACACACGCACGCACGCTCACACAAACACACACTTGAGTACACACACAAGCACGCACACACTCAAGCGCGTGCGCATGCACGCAAGCAAGCACACCAGCACACACAAGCATGGACGCGCGTGCAAACACGCAATCACAACACGTATGCACACGCATGCACACACGCAACCACACCAACACACACGCACACACACGCATGCACGCACACAAAAACAGGAACACATACACAGACACGCGCACCAACAAGAGCACACAAACGCCCGCACACTCACACACACGCACGGGAATACACACACAAGCACGCACACACACATAGGCGCGCGCACATTCAACCAAGCACACCAACACACAAACGCACACACACACACGCGCGCACACACACACACACACACACACACACACAGACACACACACACACACAAGCGTGTAAGCACGTACGAATACGCAAGCACACCAACATGCGCGCACACATGCACGCATGCTCGCACACACAAGCAGACACACGCGTGCACGCAAGTACACCAACACACACGCACACACACGTACCCACGCACTCACTCACACACACAACTATTATGGTGCATTAAACTAAATTTTATTCACGCAGCCTTTCAATGGGCTCATTGTCGCTTGTGGTTTCACGCGAAGTCCATTATTTCAGGGCGGATCAGTTCGCAATTTTTTTAATTCAGAATTTGAATACCGTATGAAGTGTGGGCGTTAATGTTAATCTGTGCATTTTTCCAGCGGGCATCATTCAGAGTGCGACGCTTGAAAGTGGATATTTTCTTGCAACAGAGTCGTAAGGGCACAAATTGATTTGCTGTCGCCCTTCAGTTACGCCGAGTTCAGGCCGCCTTCTCACCCTCTCCACATGGAGAAGACTTTTCCCTCCTTCGCTGCCGCCGCTGGGATTCCTGCCACCATGGGAATCGACAGTGAGGAGTAGGATGTCGAAGTACACGGCAATAATACAGCATTCCGGCTTCACTAATTACGCTGGGTGCTTGGCGCCACACAAATTCTGAAACTAGCGGCCTCTGTGGAATTAATTGGAGGCCACAGCACGCAATACTGTATTATATACGAAGGCAACGTTGTAGGTGTTATAGAACAGTTTTCATGATATATCGTCTGTCGAAAAATGTGGGTTGTTCCCGAAGGCAGTGCGGTCTTAGACACAGTCTCAAAACGCTAGCTGTCACGAAAGAAAAATAGGAGAATCTGGCACGTGACGCAGGCGCGAGCCGCTTGAAATAGGCGTCGGCACGACAGAATCATGTGTGCGAACTAGGTCTAAAGGCTTTACCATTGGGCTGCTGGACCGTAAGACAGCTTCGGTGCCGCATTCGGTAACGCATTTCTTTAATGTAATATAGTAGGAGTTCACCAACCTTGCAGATATCTAATAGAAAACTCGAGGTGTGTTGACCGTAAGGGATCGCGTCACAGTGTGCAAGAAATCGCAAAAAAAAACATACAGAGGCACCAAAGCGTCACTTTGATCAATGAGAGTGTAGAAGGTCCCCCGTTATTCGCAACCAAGCGCCGCTGCCGAGACGCCACTTTCTTAGTATGCTGTCCCAAACTTAGAGGCTTAGCGATGCTAAGTTCTGGCCTATCTTTTTTTAGGAGATTTCGCTGACAGCTGAAAAAGCCTGCTCGTTCCTTTGTGAATGAGTATAGAACAGCAGGAATCGCCCACATTTGCTATCTTTTTCTTCCTTTCGCGAGAACAATCACAACTGGACAGAACTGTTTCTAGCGTGTTATGGAACAAAGCGTTACACCATGTCGCCAATAACGCTGTTGACACTACAATTCCCGGCTTACTCCTATCCAAAAACGGTAACTATAAATACATGCCGTCTAAAATTGAGGACCCTTCGTGCATTCAGGGCTCCACGCTTGTCCCTGACAGCTGCTCGCGACTGTCAATCTTGGCTTTATTCTTAACACACGTTGTTCAATGACAACGGAGGAATGTCATCTAGCTGTGAATGTAGCTAGCACCGTATCGTATTGGCCATAGTTGGCAAGCTGGTCCCTACGTGCGTATATGATCATACATGCAACCGACGTACGTCTATAGCGGCGTCCCACATTTTTCCGGAGCTAGATGCAAGCAGAAGGGAGCTTCGGATGGAAATGCACTGCTCCACCAGGACGCGTTGAAGTCTCTGTCTGGTGACGGGAACGAGTTATCGCATGTAGCATTTCTCGGTGCATATTTTCAATTTCTGAGAAAGCGTGTTACGGAAGCCGACTCGACCCACAGTAGTTCCTTACAAGGCACGATGTGGAGTTACTGAGCTCGAGTTCGCAGGACCGAATGCCGGCCACGGTGGTCGCACTTCGATGGGGGCGAAATGCGCAAACACCCGTGTACTTAAATTCATCATCATCATCATCATCATCATCATCATCATCATCATCATCATCATCAGTCTGGTTATGCCCACTGCAGGGCAAAGGCCTCTCCCATACTTCTCCAACAATCCCGGTCATGTACTAATTGTGGCCATGTCGTCCCTGCAAACTTCTTAATCTCATCCGCACACCTAACTTTCTGCCGCCCCATGCTACGCTTCCCTTCCCTTGGAATCCAGTCCGTAAACCTTAATGACCATCGGTTATCTTCCCTCCTCATTACATGTCCTGCCCATGCCCCCCCCCATTTCTTTTTCTTTATTTCAACTAAGATGTCATTAACTCGCGTTTGTTCCCTCACCCGATCTGCTCTTTTCTTATCCCTTGACATTACACCCAACATACTTCCTTCCTTAGCTCGTTGCGTCGTCCTCAATTTAAGTAGAACCCTTTTCGTAAGCCTCCAGGTTTCTGCCCCGTAGGTGAGTACTGCCAAGACACAGCTATTATACACTTTTCTCTTCAGGGATAATGGCAACCTGCTGTTCATGATCTGAGAATGCCTGCCAAACGCACCCCCCAGCCCATTCTTATACTTCTGATTATTTCAGTCTCATGATCCGGATCCGCGGTCACTACCTGCCCTAAGTAGATGTATTTCCTTACCTCTTCCAGAGCCTCGCTACCTATCGTAAACTGCTGTTCTCTTCCGACACTGTTAAACATTACTTTACTTTCCTGCAGATTCATTTTTAGACCCACGCTTCTGCTTTGCCTCTCCAGGTAAGTGAGCATGCATTGGAGTTCGTCCCCTGAGTTACTAAGCAAGGCAATATCATCAGCGAATCGCAAGTTACTAAGGTATTCTCCATTAACTTTTATCCCCAATTCTTCCCAATCCAGGTCTCTGAATACTTCCTGTAAACACGCTGTGAATAGCATAGGAGAGGTCGTATCTCTCTGCCTGACGCCTTTCTCTATTGTGATGTTGTTTCTTTCCTTATGGAGGGCTACGGTGGCTGTGGAGCCGCTATAGATATCTTTCAGTATTTTTACATATGGCTCGTCTACCCCGTGATTCCGCTATCCCTCCATGATTGCTGAGGTTTCGAGAGAATCAAACGCTTTCTCGTTATCAATGAAACCTATATATTAGGGTTGGTTATATTCCGCACACTTCTCTATCACCTGATTGATAGTGTGAATATGGTCTATTGTTGAGTAACCTTTACGGAATCCTGCCTCGTCCTTTGCTTCACAGAAGTCTAAGGTGCTCCTGATTCTATTTGCGATTACCTTAGTAAATAGTTTGTAGACAACTGACAGTAAGCTGATGGGTCTATAATTTTTCATGTCTTTGGCGTGCCCTTTCTTATGGATTAGTATTATGTTATCATTTCTCCAAGATTCTGGTATTCCAAGATTCCAAGATTCAAGGTCATGAGGCATTGTGTATACAGGGTGGCCAGTTTCTCTGGAAGAATCTGCCCACAATCCTTCAACAAATCTGCTGTTACCTGACCCTCGCCAGCACCCTTCACCCTTTGAATAGCTCCCAAGGCGTGGGATTTCGAATTCCTCTAGTCTATTCTCTCTTCCATTATCGTCGTGGCTGCCACTGGTACTGTATAAATCTCTATAGAACTCCTCAGCCACTTGAACTATCTCATCCATATTAGTAATGATATTGCCATCTTCGTCTCTTAACGCATACATCTGATTCTTGCCACTTCCTAGTTTCTTCTTCATTGCCTTTAGGCTTCCTCCCTTCCTGACAGCATGTTCAATTCTATCCATATTATACTTCCTTATGTCAGCTGTCTAACACCACTGTAGATTAACTTCGAAAGTTCTGCCAGTTCTATTCTAGCTGTAAGGTTAGAGGCTTTCATACATTGGCGTTTCTTGATCGGATCTTTCGTCTCCGGCGATAGCTTACTGGTATCCTGTCTAACGGAGTTACCACCGACTTCTATTGCACACTCCTTAATGATGCCCATAAGATTGGCGTTTATTGCTTCAACACTAAGGTCCTCTTCCTGAGTTGAAGTCGAATACCTGTTCGGTGGCTTGATCCGGAATTCCTCTATTTTCCCTCTTACCGCTAACTCATTGATCGCCTTCTTATGCACCAGTTTCTGCCATTCCCTCCTCAAGTCTATGCTAATTCGAGTTCTTACCATCCTATGGCCACTGCAGTGCACGTTGCTGACCACGTCCACATCTTGTATGATGCCAGGGTTAGCGCAGAGTATGAAGTCTATTTCATTTCTAGTCTCACCGTTCGGGCTCCTCCAAGTCCACTTTCGGCTATCCCGCTTGCGCAAGAAGGTATTCATTATCCGCATATTATTCTGTTCCGCAAACTCTACTAATAACTCTCCCCTGTTATTCCTAGTGCCTATGCCATATTCCCCTACTGCCTTGTCCCCAGCCTGCTTCTTGCCTACCATGGCATTGAAGTCGCCCATCAGTATAGTGTATTTTGTTTTCACCCTACACATCGCCTATTCGACGTCTTCATAGAAGCTCTCGACTTCCTGGTCATCATGACTGGATGTAGGCGCGTAGACCTGTACAACCTTTATTTTGTACCTCTCATTAAGTTTCAGAACAAGACTTGCCACCCTCTCGTTAACGCTATAGAATTCCTGTATGTTACCAGCTATATTCTTATTAATCAGGAATCCGACTCCTAGTTCTCCTACTTATATTCAGCGGCACGTTAAAGAACCAGAGGTGGTCAAAATTTCCGGAGTCCCCCGCTACGGTGTGCCTCATAATCAAATGGTGGTTGCGGCACGTAAAGCCCCATAATAGATAGTGATTTTTATTGCCGACTCAGTAGAGGAAAGAGAAAGGACAACGATGGGAACAGGATATATTACTTGACCTTGCCATAACAGATATCAGCAAGTTTAAAAAATATCTTCTGTATGCAGACGATACGAGTCTCTTGTTTAGGGGCATTGACATTCCATTGCTCAAGTTAAACATAAACAGTGTGCTAGAAATGTTGAAAACATGGAGTGCAGCAAATTCCTTGATAATAAATAGTAAGAAAAGAAAAGCGGTACTTTTTCATTACCGGCAGAGCATCGTTACATCAGACCTTAGGCTAAATTTAGACAACTCTATTATAGAGGTGGCAGATACAGTATAAACACTAGTAATTTTCCTTAACAAGGACATGAGCTGGGGCCCTCACATTAGCTCCACTTTAACGAATTTATCAAAGTGCGTCGGAATGCTCGCGAAATTTCGCTCCTATCTACTTGTATCGAATAAATTAATAATAAACAACACATTATTCGTGTCATATGTTAACTAATGTTTCCTTGTCTAGGGCACTACTACTTGAAGCGGTATGAGCCTTGGAATAGAAGATGAAGAAGCGCAGGAGTCTGGGTTCAGGAGAAGTGAAGAAGGAAGTGAGAATAAAATGGTAACAAGATGGACGCCAGTTCCATAGCAATACTTTCCGTCTATTGTGTCCTTTAACTAGGAACGCTACATTATTTTGGCGCAGCCGACAGCGGACTCCAACATGTGGGTGACATTTTTCCTTGAGGAGACCTCCGCAGATATCATCTTTTCGAGATACCAAGCTGAAAATGAACCAGCGGTGGAACTACCTCGCGAACTCAACTCGGCAGAACTCGTGAACCTGGTTTTAGAGAAGGCTTCCATGGACAATGATGAACTACGTCGGAAGGGTGCTATGAAAGTGAACTTGCGTCTGGCGATCTTCGACGAATTAGTTCTTCAGCCGATGCGTCGAAAGGACTCTGGATCACAGTCGTCGACGGAAGAGGTGAGCCTCGTTTTGAAAGCTCTTCGGCTACAACAAGAACAGATTTCGCAACAAAACCAGCTGGTGACATCGCTTATAAGCTCTTTAAGCGCTCAGAAGCCGGTGACTAAATTTGTAGAACCCGATGCGTTCGACGGCATGTCTTCAACTTCAGATTGTTGGCTTGCATTCTATGAATATGCCGCTGGGAAGAACAATTGGCACTCTAATAAGGACAACATAGCTAACATGCGTAGTTATTTAAGTGGTGTTGCACGGAAGTGGTATGATTTGCACATTATTGAAGAGGCTGGCAACTCTTGGAATCAGTGGAAAGAAAAATTCATGACGACATTCCGAAGCAACCCAGTGCAAAGGTGGGACGCCGCGCGTAATTTCAAGTTCAAGCAAGGCTCCCTCGTCGAGTATTTCTTTGAGAAACGCCGCCTTTTAAAGCTGGCCGAGCCTATGCTTCCTCCTCCTGCCGTAGTAGCACTAATAATGCATGGACTGCACGCGCAAGTCCTGAAGCAAGTGCAAATACAGTCACCTGAAACTATGGACGGGCTCCTGGAGTGCTTTCACGACATACCATTTACTTTAGAAGAAAATATAAGCGCTAGCTCAAGCAGTCACTTCACATGGTCCGGCGCGGATTGGTCAAGCCGTAATCAGCGAGAACCACGCCGCCTTGCAGGCGGCACACAGAACTTGGGTTGGTGCGCTCCCAGAGGTCGGGTGAATAACGTCGGGTGAACAACGTCCCCCTAGCTTCGGACGCTGAAGAGGCTCCGACGACAAAAAACTGATAAACAAGGATGATCAGTCCGACCCGATGACCACAAGTGAGACTGTTTATTTAACTTGTTCTAGCCTACTTCACATCCCTGTAAAAGTGGGAAACAGACATATGATGGCTTTGGTTGACAGCGGTGCTTCTGTGTCTATAATAAATGCCAATCTGGGAGATGCAAGTCACCTGCATAGTGGAAGAGTGCTACGGGTGCAAGGCTACGATGGAAAAGTGACAATACATAATCAATGGGCCTCAGTAAACATCGAGTTCCAAGGTCACGAAATAGAGAGTGAAGTACTGGTGATTGAGGGGGTGACGTATGACTTTCTGCTATCCAGACCAGATATAAAGAAACTAAAGATCAACGTATACTGGGACGATGCGGTTTTAGTGGAAGGACTATCGAGGCAAGAGACACAGCCGGATAGAAAAGATGACCTGCCAGTTGTCAAGTGCGCGGAGGATATTGCAACGACCTATCCTGAACTGGTATGCATAGGAAGCTATCCACCAGCGATGACGTCACACAAGGTGCCCTTCGAACTAACCGACAAGACCGTCATCCGAAAATCACCTTATAACATGTCACGAGAGCGCCAGATATGGTTGAAGAAGGAATTGCAGGAGATGCTAGACGCCAATATAATCCGGCCTTCGGTGTCGCCGTTCGCCTCTCCCATAACTATTGCGCCGAAAGAAGATGGAACTTTCAGACTGTGCAGAGATTACAGGGTTCTCAACCGACAGACAGAGCTTATACCATTTCCCATGCCGAAGATACACACGATTATAGATGAGACAGGTGGTTGCCGATGTTTTTCACGTATTTACTTGTGCAAAGGTTTCTGGCAGATCCCGCTAACCGAAGAAACAAAAATGTACACTGCTTTTATCACGCCCTTCGACCTGTACGAGTATAACCGGCTTCCTTTCGGCTGGAAGAACTCACCAGCATGGTTCCAGAAGATTATGAACGAAGTCCTGAAGAATTTCCTAGGTGTCTTTTGTAACGTGTACATAGACGATATTATCGTCTTCTCCAAAACAGAGGCGGAGCATCAGGAACACCTGTCCCAGGTATTAAATGCCTTGAGCTTGGCACACCTCAAGGTTAAATTTAAGAAAAGTGCGTTCTTTCAAAGAAAAGTTGTGTTTCTTGGAAGAGTCTTTGATGGGACTACCAAAAGCACGAAACAGGAGTCCATCCAGAGGATATCCCAACTGGTGAAACCAACTCATTGCGAGTGTTTTTGGGATTAGCTGGACATTTCAGACCCTTCATAAAATATTTTGCCATCAAAACAAGATGCCTCACGCGCCTAACGCAGAAAGAAGCTCCATTTGAGCGGGATGAGGAATGTGAGAGAGTCTACCGTGATCTGGTGCACAGAATCTCTGCTGACCCTATTCTACGCATACGAGATTTCACTTTACCTTTTCAACCGAATACCGACGCCTCACACTATGGGACAGGTGCAGTCTCGTACCCAGAAATGTCGAGAAGCATCCGGCCCAGAAAAGCGACACGTAGTAGGTCACTACAGCAACACCCTCAAGCCACCTGAAGTCAACTACACCACTATTGAAAAGGAAGCTCTTGCTGTCCTTAAGCAAATTCAGTACTTCCGTACGTACCAAGAAGGTGGGAAGTTTACTTTGTTCACCGATCACCAGGCCCTCGCTAATCTCTTGAATATGACCCAACCTAAGGGACGTATCGCCAGATGGGTGAACTATTTGCAGCAGTTCGATTTCACCATCTCCCACAGACCTGGACCCCTTTTGACTGATGCAGATGCATTTTCTAGACTGATGATACAGGCCAACAACGAACAATCGGAAGAAATCAATGAAATTAAATTGTGGGAAGGCACTGAACAATTGATTTTTATGGAAGGTCGCTATCAAGTCCCGCCAACGCTGGTTTCCAGGGTGCTTTATTTGTACCACGATAGCCGAGAATCTGGAGGACACGACGGATTTTGGCGCACCAACAACAAGCTAGTCAAGAGATTTACGTGGCCTCACATGAAAGAAGACGTCAATCGATACGTTCGTTCATGCCAAAGTTGTCAGTCAACAAAGGGACATATAAGCAGCCTACGGACGCCGTGATAATACCTTGGCACTCGAACGTGCCTTTTGAAGTTATACACCTGGATTTCGCCGAGCTAAATAAGAAACGAGAAGGAGTCCGAAAAACGCAAGCTTTTCTTCTGGCCATAGATGAATGCACCAGGATGGTTGCGGCACGGGCAGGAAAAGAAGATGCGAATAATGTCATCGCCCTTCTCGAACGGGATATGTTTAGGACAACCAGGACGATTGTATGTGACAACGGTCCAGCGTTCAAGAGTGAAAAGCTAGCAAGATGGGCTGGAGACCACAATATATCAATCCAATTCTGTGCGCCATACCATCCCGCAGCGAATGGGCTTGCAGAGCGTGCATACGAGATGTGAAACAATACATCAGGATGTACGATAGTTTCCCTGGTGGTTGGAAATGCTCTTTAGAAGCAGCTTTAAGACATCACAATCGCTCCTACACCAGTGGCTCGGGATGCAGCCCGCAGTTCGCTTCTTCAGGAGAAAGCCCTATTCTTCAGGCGGACCGTGAACTGGGGCTGTTAGAAAATCTCAAGATCGTCGAGGAGAGGAAACAGAAACCGCAGGAGGAGAGGTACCGTAAACGAATGAAAAAAATAATTTTGACAAGAGACGTTGCTCAGATATCCCAGACATTCAAGTCACCGACCTCATTCTAGTTAGGAAAGGAGTAAGAGAATCCAGCGCCAAATTTTATGATCCTTACTCTGTGACAAAAACAGCCACTTAGAAAGGAATATTGAAGACTGTGTGGTACATTGGCGAACGTGGCTCAGTTGAATGTGCTTCGATTGGAAACGTTTCCAAGTATTACCCCAGGAGGGGTTAGCAAAATAAACCTGGAAGAGTGAAGCTGTATGAGGCTTGGAATAGAAGATGAAGAAGCGCAGGAGTCTGGGTTCAAGAGAAGAGAAGAAAGAAGTGGGAATAAAATGGTAGACAAGATGGGCGCCAGTTCCATAGCAATACATTCCGTCTATTGTGTCCTTTAACAAGGAACGCTACACTACTCAAACTAACCTGCACAAGATACACATACAAACAGAAACAGAAACGGCGTCAGCTTACTATTTATTTATTTATTATTTAATCATTCATCATTAGTACAGAAGGAGGTTCCGGAGTTACAACAACAGTCAGGGGGACCTCCGATTAGTAATTTAACAATGTAGGAATCAATACATTATGGTAACATAGCAGCGACAGACATCAGAAAACGCGAAGTTAATGAAGCAAAAAAACAAATACAAAAAGGTGCTTCCAATAATTGAAGTTCGAAATACAAGCAAATGAAACCGATACAGAGTGTGAATAAATAAACATTTAGTAATTGACACGTTACGGAAGCATAGGAATGACACATATCAAAGAACACGAGGTTAATGTAATAGATAATTAGAAACATATATAATTACAATACGCAAAGTACAAATGTTATATACACTATGCGACAAAAAATTTAAAACGCCTAAACAGGAGAAAAAACAAGACACAGGGAGATATAGAACAAAAAATAAATAAAAGCTATCTATACATTACGTAAATACAGAATCATTGAAAACTGGAAAATAAATTTGTACACAATATATCCTTATAGTAATGAATCAGTAGCCAGTAGTGTCGTTAGTAAATATTTCTTCGTATCTCGCCTGAATGTTAGTGTTGTGCGGCTAGCTTTAATATCGGGTGGTAGTTTGTTCCAGTATTTACTGGCCGTGAAAAGGGAAGTAAACATTCTCTGCAACATGCTGCAACATGCAACAATGCTGCAACACACCGAAGAATTGTTTAAGCGATTCAAAATCATTTAAGCTTCACACGGGTACGTTGAATGTCAAAACCTTTTTAGAAGATAGTGGTTTTTTCTTACCCTGGGGCTCGCATTGCTTGTTCTGTAAGAAACAGAAACTATAGATCATGTGTTTCTAGATTGTTGGGCGGGTCTCATCTTTCGGGATGTAGTTCAGAGGACTATCAAAAAAGACTTTCCTATAGATCCACAGGGTATTAGATACTTATCTATAGAAAATGATGATGGACTGCCATTTGACCTTATTATGCTAGTTGGCCTACACTGTCTATGGCGCGCCCGTATGGCGGGGTATCACTGCGATGCGGATGCTGGGCCTGCACGAATGCTTTTCCGAGAATACATGCCAAGATTTGTGGAAATTCAGGAAGCACAAGACTTTGTGCCTGCGTGGCTGTCGAGGGTGGAACGCTTGACCGCGCTCAAATAATTCTAACATAGTCAGCCCTGCAAGTCTGACACTTGGTGCTGCAAACTTGCTAATTTATCTTGTTTTCTCAAATGTCATTTGTTGTTTGATTTAAAAGTACAAAACAGGCAATCAATAAAAAAATCATACCCGTTCATAAGCTATACGAATTTTCTTAGCCTTAAGATATTAAATATTTGTTTTTCACAATAGCAACTTCTTGATGGCATTGTCATCCATCGAATGAAACTCAACGCCATACCCGTTTCGAAAACATGAACGTTGGACCATTCCCTTTTGCCGTAAGGAACATGTTCGACAGATGATGCGTCATGCAGTTCCAAGGTTACTAAATAAATTCATCTTTGAACGTTTTTCTCTTGAAACATCTAGTACACAGACTCTGAGAAATCATTTTTTGTAAGCCGCTGTATTCCCTTTGCGTTGAAGTCTGACACGAATGACATTTGCATCTGTGTTAACACCTATGCATTGTGTATTAATGAGCATGTACCAAGCGTTTATATCGATTTTTCTGAATTTCACTTATATCGATTGTACTGAATTGTTCCGCTGTGTTCCATTTGCGTTAAAGTGTGATACGAATGACATTTGCATCTCTGTTAACACCTATGCATTGAGTATTAATGAGTATGTACTAAGAGTTTATATCGATTGTTCTGAATTTCTTGCATAATATTCTGTTATGTAGTGTGTGTGGACATTGTACTTTTTAAAAAAAACTTTTGACCTTGCTGTACGCCATGTAGGGGGGCTCGGGCTCCCTCGGGCGAAAATCGTTCGCTTTTTTGCCTGAGCCTACCCACATCATAATGATGTAAATAAAACTGACTTGACTTGACTTGATCTTTTATATGCCGTAGCGGCAGATAGCCAAGGTCTGCACGTGGTGGAAATGCGCTAGAATTTCGTGCATATCTAGTGCTTTAAAGAAATATGAAATACTTGAGAGAAGAAAAAAGACGAAAGGACCACTAGGAGGTCATCTTTCTTGATCTCTGAATTTTTCCTATTTTTAGAGCACTTAAAATGCAAGAAATGCTAATATTCCAACTAGCCTAGCTGTCCGCTTTGGGCACCGCTCTAATTACTTGTACTTTGCAAGACTTCCATCAAGAAACACGTAATGTTGCTTTTGAGTTTCCGCGAATAGGTACATTACTCCTGCTACATTTATAAGGCGTAAAACAAGAGCTTTTCTCCTACACGTCAGGGTTTAAAAATGTGAATCAACACTTCTGCATTATGAGAAATCAAGCCTTTTATAACCAAAATTGATGTTGTCATTCTTCTAGCTAAGCACTGACCAAATAATCCAAAAGTGATTGTGGTTCATTTTACTCTCGTGGTTTTCATTGTAGGGCTTCTGCACATTAAGGTCGACGCTCGTCTATTATTACGCTGCGCAACATGGCGAGCCTGCTGTTCTCGAAGTATTGAAAGCCTTGTTGCTAGCGAAACGGGGGACGCGTACTATTCAGGCACCCCTGATGCCAAGCATGGCCAAATGTCGACCCCTTTCGGAAGAAACGGGGCAGTGGTAGGCTAGTCGACGGGGGCGTTTCACCCACGATGCCTCTGCGTAGACCTTTGATCATCGTGCTGAGCAAGTGCCGAGGTTGGTCGGTCCTCATTCACCGCTGCATTCTGCCTGTATGCCGAACAAGGGCAGCAGCCTCGCTGACAGTGGGATGACAAATAACAATTTGACGGCTCTAACATCTGCCTCGCATGAGCTGTGCGCGAGCGATAAAAGAATCAAAGGAAGGAGTGAGGTCAAGCGAATCCAACTAAGTCGTGCCATTCCCTTTCCACGTATGTTTTTTCTCTCTCTGCTTTCGTAGTTCGTCAAGCGCCCTCAAAGGGTTAGCAATTACGCTATTATAAAACATAGTTTTCACTCAAACGAACCCGTACTCTGCGGTCTGCAAGTCCGTGTGTTTGCACAGCTTCATAATAACATCGCCGAATGAATATCTTGCGTTATGCTGTTCGCGCTCGCTGCCGGTACAGTGCTTCGTATAGCATGAGGATATACCGCAATCCTCAAGCTATGATTGTTACTCATATTAATAGTGCTACTGCCACATTGTATTACGAGTATGGATCATCTGCATGGAAAGAAGCTCCCAATTTCAAGACCCATCCCAGATGACAAGTTGCACCGCTTGCACGAATAGGCGACGCGTGCTCTCAGCTGTCTCGATAATTGTCCATTTGAAATTACCCCACTAAATGAAGGAATCGATTAACTGAATTACGCAGTTAAACGAAGAAAAAAGAGCGCGTGCGGTTTGCACGAAAAAAGCGGCTATCCCAAGATACAATGAAAGCAGCCGCACTCTGCGTTCTCACGAAAGTCGAGCCAGAACGTAGAAAAAAACCACGTACCATTCATCAAACACTACTGCAGTGCATAATATGCACTGCAGTTCAAGCTATTGTAGTGCATAATATTCTAGTATATATACGGTTTCTCGCAAGTAATTTTCGGGAAACGGTGGTAAACAAAAAACAACTTCATCGAAACAACGTCGAATCAATGTGGTAATCGTCTTCATGCTGCAGTGAATCTTACAATTTGCGGGGTATCTTTCTGTAAAAAGCTCTCGCGCGGTAAAATTTTATAGAAGCAACAGCAGCATACTTTCTGTACTCTACAACATGTTTGTGTTATAAAGTAAAAAAATATTGCTACTTATGTTATTTTAAAGTGGGAAAGTACCTTACGTATTTTTGCATTATTGAATAAACATCAGATTTATTTTTTGTTTTTCTGTGAGGAAGCATTTGTGTCTTCGTTCTAATCCTCAGGTAGATTGTTCTGTGACATTTATGTCATTGTTATTCGCAATACAGTGAGTACAGTGGCCCTTGGTGGTTTATGCCACGCTTGTGGGTCAGCGTATTAATAGACAAATTCGCTCAATGGAAATAATCTAGGTTCGGCTCTTGGCGTTGATATAGCACGCAGTTTCTCAGTGTTCCTTCACTACAATGCATATCGTCAGATGGTCATTCAAGACAAGAAGTGGGTCTATTAGGAAAACGACTGTGCAGAAAAACCAGTGCTTTGCAGAAAATACCTGAGACCGTACTGCGTTTAAGTTGTTGTGTAGAGGACACCATTCAGAAACTCCTTTACAAGTCGCCGATGATGTCTAGGTGATGACTTCTAGTATAAAGTTTTCGTATTCTTTATCGTCTTCCCGGTGACCCGACACCTTGCTTTCTTACGAAAGTGTGAGTACACGATATGCTATGGAGCGCTAGCTATACTAGACAAATTTCTTTATCTCCTCACGAAACTACGCAGTCCTGGGACGCCTTATGTCAGTACGTATACGGCTGAGGTGATAAATAGATTGGCGCCTGTAGAGCCGTCATTGAAAGAGTGCGGAATGTTTTCATGTAAATAACGAATCCGACTCAATTGGTCCACCCCATTTCTAGCTCACTTATTGAATTCGATTTCTGAACGCCCGTACGTGTACTTCGAGATACCTATATGGTACCTATATGGTTATAAGGTGGCGAACGTTTTCATTCCATTTTAACACCTGCGGGATTGAAAGGAAATACTATGGCATTGCGACCTCCTTAAGTTCACGTGTGCGTGCTTCCGCTTTGGACAATACCGTGCACTGTTTACGATTAGTCATGTGCGACATCTAAATGGGCGCTGGCGCAAGACCTGCAGGATGATAACTCTATAACAGTATGGTCGTCTGAAAAGTCACGCCTGGCTAAAGATAAAGGAGAAAAGGTGCAAAGGGGTGGGGGTGCAAGCTTGGATACAACGGCTGGCTTGGAGAAGTCTCAATAGTTTTCATTCACTCCCGCTTCGAATCGAACATGTAGCCGCCTTCACACAACGCTTAGTCGCCACATTCGCGACGCGGGCCCGCGTTTTAATTGAGCGTCAATATTTGAAAGCTGAATGTATTGTCCGCATCATCGCTCCATCGTGGACTTCCTTTAGTGTTGGAGGCTCAACTTGTGTGTTTGGCTAATAGTCATGTCGTGGGGAAGGGTGTTTACCTGTAATTAAGGCAATTACCATCCCGCCATTTCTGTCAATTAAGAACAACTGGCGGGTGCAAACAGGAAGAATGTGGGGAGATGATTTATATTGCAGAGAGTGCTGTATAACTTCGTACGAATTCCTAATTTTGAAAGAGGCAAGAAAATCTCCGCTAGCGCAATAAAGTGCAGTAAATGGAGCAATTGAAGTATGAGTGAAAATGAAGATCCTATAGAAGATATAAAATGATGATATAAAACAGACCGGAGCGAGTGAGCTTCATCGAGTTAACTGCTAAACGTAGCAGATGAGTGCAGCCTGCAAAGAGGTGCTGCGTGTTTTTTTTTTCCTAACGCACAAAGGTAGTGAACGTAACCTTCGGTGTTTGCGCAACGCCTGAAGCCATTTCGAAGCTTGTTCGACGGTGACTGCAACAAGAAATCTACTCAAGACCCACGCACATTTGGTATTAAAGCGAAGCTTTTGCCCGCTCCAACAAACAGGCTTATGGTAGCTTTGCACGTTAAATGACCCGGTGCCTCTGTGCTGCAAATACAAAAGCTAAGTTCCTCCGTAAATCACGAACATGTCGACTCATAATGTCTAAAACAAAAAGGCGTGTTAGGTAACAGCGCATTATATTCAACGGCTTCTATGATTTCATAGATCTTTTATTTAGCCACTGGGCGTGTGCCTCTAGGCCTTCGTTAAATTCTCGGTAAATCCTCTACGATCATCTACAGTGACCCAAGAAACGCGAAACCCCAGCATGTAGGATAGACGTGAGCGGCACTTCTCTGTGCCTGTCATCATCCTTCTTCCCTGACATCGCCTGAGTGCTCCATACAACGCTGCGGTAAAATATCACAGTGCGCATCTACCCTTATTGAGTGTTTACATTTCGACACGGATTGTATATACGGTGTAGCGCATAAATAGAAATATTGCATGGAATTCACTTCATAAAGACCGGAAACCACTTCACTACAAAGAAAATTCCAACAACTTGTTGACATTTATTTTTGGTCATTGAAAGTGTATTGTTACCAAGAAAGCAGTGACATGATCATTTATTAAAAATAATTAGTACGGTCATTATTTACATACTAATTCATTTGCTGAGCTAGCCAAAACTGAAACCTCTCGTCAGAATATCGAGAAAGCTAGTACAGGCTCTATACTTCGTTTCACAAGCTGTATGCAACGCTGTGGAATGTAGGGGCCGCTAAGCCAATCATGATGGACTGAATCAGAAAATTGTGTTCCTACGCGCATGTCACCCCGTCATAATAATGACTGTTGACTCTATCTTTGTTAAAAAAAGTATGGTAATAATTAGCTTGTTTCTTTTTGTAGGAGGTGGCGGTGGTGTCTTTTTCATCTTTTTTTCTTCCTTTTGCGCGGGCGACGCCAATTCTAAAGGGACCAGCCTCATTTCTTTTTCTACACGCAAGCAGCCAAAATTATACCTGAGACCTCCACTACGGCGTCTGCCAGAGCTCACTGGAGACGTTCTCGTTCTCATTTTCGTTGCTCTCACTGCGACAGTACTGAGTGGTCTCGGCTTGTGTGCACACAAGAAATGAACCAAGTTATCCCGTTAGAGGAGTTCACAATTCATCGACCTCCTCACAACAGAGATCAGCAATGCTGGTTGCTTCGTCTTCCAGGTTGATCCCAACAGCAGGACCTTGGTCAACAGCATCGCCGATTATTGCGGTCCAGTTTTTACATCTCAGCTTCCTGATTGAGAACATGTTCCACATAGCTCTTCCACTTGTCAGCAGTCACTTGCGCGATGCCTTGCCAAACCAGAGGCTTCACTTCATGAAGCCTAAATGTCTTATTTACACTCGCCACGAAGCCTTTGACGTCGCTCCAAAGAAGCTCTATAGGGTTCACTTGGCAATGGTAGGGTGACAGGCGCACAATGAGGTCACCAGCACATTCAGTGATGCAGTCCACACGGTATCGGTCCCCATCTATGTTTACGCTGCCGACAAGCTTCATAAGCTCACTCACCTGGGTGAGTTTTGCGGTAGTCTTCATAAGCAAATTCAAGCTTGAACTGCCTCCGCACTCGACGCGAAGCCCGTAAAGAACGGTTAAAGCTATCTGCGTCGCCAGCTTGGGGAAACAGCGCACATTCGACGTACGGCGCACAGGGGACACAGCAGAATCGGGTGCCGCCATGTTGCCAAAAGATGGCGCATCACAACCTTGTAACAGGCTTCCAAGGAGCTCTGTTCGTGAGGAACATTGCTATCAGTTTCGCGACTGATTGAAAGCACTCTCTCTACTTTAATATTGTCTCTCCAAACTGCTTAAAATTTTGTGTGTTTAATGTTTTAAATCTAGCCCTAAATTGCTAAAATATTTGACGGACTATACGCTGTGCTCCTGCAGCCTTGATTGACTAAGAGGCCCTTACCTTCCACAGTGCCGCAAAGACCTCGTGAAACGAAGTATAGATTGCGTTTTCAGTGCTTAACTTCGAGTTTTAAGCATCACAATAAGCGTCTGAAAAATGATACGTTGGGATTTGTAGGGTTCAAGTTGTGACCTTCGCCGTGCATACACATAAACGTTGCATGAGATTGCACGCAGTAAACGATTAAAGTAAACACTAGTGTGCGCATTGCATCCCATTTAGTGTGCACTTGCAACCATTTAACTAGTCGGTTCACAAAAGCTTCTCTTCACATAGACTTCAACATGTGCGTTGGATCTGCATAATTCCTAAACCCGACTTCTTCTGATGCAACATGCCACTGTAAAGAAATGGCTCTCGCGGTGGTGCCTTTTCTTCAGAAAAAACTACTGGAAACACTGCAGTTACCGCCTTGGGCATTTTGAGCAGCTTTTGTTTTAGTTGGCGTGATTTTATCTCAATTGCTCACTATCTTGTTGCTTTTCCTGCGCGATGAATATCAGCTGATATATAAATGTAAGGTTACGATAACTAGGTGCTTGCACTGTCTCTGCAGCTCTATACCCTTAAGCAAAGACCTTAGGAGTTTGAATACAAGATACCACACTGTCTGTAAACTTTGAGGCCTCATTCTATTTTCGTTAAGTTTAAGCAAATTTGCCCTCAGTTTCCCCTGAAACTTTTGAGATGTAAACAAATATAGTTCAAGAAAACAGGAAACAGCGCGCGTGTGTTGCAGATAGCAGTTTCATGAGCACGCTAGAGCCCCGGGCAATATTTTACGATGATCAGCGCAGAAACAATTTACCTTGAAATGTTTTACGATCATTTTAACTATAAAGAAATCTAAGAAATGACAATTCTTATGGATTGACAACTGCCAAATAAAGGCTCACAAGACAACTGGCAGCCGCGATCTTGACAAATTTCATCACCAGACAAATTCACAATGTCATCATATTTTGTAACTCACGAGCTAAATAATTATATCTGCAATAATCACAAACTTATCATTCATTTTACCGCGCGAAACATACGCAGACACTATGATGACTTTTCAAATCTGATTGCGACACTTGAATTTTCCTGCTCAATAATTGGGACCTCGGCAACTTGGCCAAGTGACCACGATAAGAACCTGTTTTGCATTCCTAACTATGCAGCAGAATACTCAAATCATCAGTATAGCTGTCGTGGCCGTGCCGCAATCTATATTTTAAATACTGTTACGTACAAAAGGAGGCACGACCTTCTTAGCGTACGTGACTGTGAATCACTGTGGACCGAACTTAAAAGTGGTTTTATTATTGCGGACAACAAAAATCTAATAATAGGTGGTGTATATCGCACGCCTTCATCGTCTATGAATGATTTCTGCGCCGCGCTTCGTGACGTGCTTGCAGACGAGAATAAAAGCGTTCTTATTATAGGCGATATTAACATTAACCTCGCAGACAGCTCGTCTGCATACGGCTTACAATATTCAAATTGTTTCAATAGCTTCGGTTACCAATGCTTAATAAAAGTGCCTACGTGGTGCACTAACTATACAGATGGTACAATAATTTTTTTTAATTATGGCGTTTTACGTGCCAAAACCACTTTCTGATTATGAGGCACGCCGTAGTGGAGGACTCCGGAAATTTTGACCACCTGGGGTTCTTTAACGTGCACCTAAATCTAAGTACATGGGAGCATTCGCATTTCGTCCCCACCTAAATGCGGCCGCCGTGGCCGAGATCCAATCCCGCGACCTCGTGCTCAGCAGCCCAACACCATAGCCACTGAGCAACCACGGTGGGTGGTACAATAATCGATCATGCGCTTTCAAATTTGCTGTCTCCACACGATGCAGGCGTCCTGTTACAAGATCTGACTGATCACTACCCAATATTTTTACGCTTTCAGAATAATGACTATTCTGTCAAAGCCACTTACACAAAGCTGACACTTAACAAAGAAGATTTCATTTAATCACTAAGCCAAGCTTGTTAGTCTTCTATAGCAGATATGAAAGATCCGCAAACGGCCTTGTCATTGCTTATATTGGTACTAAAATCTTATTTTGACTGCCATACCTGCAAAGTCAAATGCAAAAGCAAGTTTGCGTCCCCACAGAATTCTTGGCTTTCATATAAGCTTCTAGCCTTGATGCCGAAAAAAGACAATCTGTACAATAAAACGAAACTACGGCCATTCAACAGCAATTTGACTAGCAGGTAAAAAAAATTTGCAACTTTCTTGCTATCGAACTAAAAAAAGCTAAAAAAAACTTTATTACGAGAAAACAATATTAAAATACGGTAAACACAGTAGTAAGAAATGGAAGATAGTAAATTATTTTTTTAAATAGGTGAAACAATCACGATATCTTCAAGGAAATTATTCATAACGACAGAGAGTACACCTCCTCCAATGTTCATGCTTTTGCAGAACTTTTCTTTTCCAGCGATTCACATATACCAACGCAATATAACCATCTATTGCGACGCCTACCTCACTCATTCTTTCTTTTTCCAACCACACCACAGGAAATAGAAAACACTATAGGAAATTTAAAAACAAGTGCAGGTCTTGATAATTATTAAAGGGAAAATCAGACATCCACCCGTTAGTAGCAATTGCTACAAAGGAAGCCCATACGAGTTCCTCGAAAGAAAAGCCTCGTAGTTGAAGAAAAATTAGTCCTGGTCTGGGGCTCGAACCCGGGACCACCGCCTTTCCGGGGCAGCGGCTCTACCATCAGAGCTAACAAGGTGGCTAGCAGATGGTAGGGCGAAGTCGTAGTTGTCAGCAACTCGCAGCAGTTACTTTTCTCCACATTGCGGGCTTCCGCAGAACAATTACGTCTAAGGTCTTGATAATATGCATTCGAATCACATCAAGCTAATTTCGCACCTGATCTCAGATGTTCTCGCAAGTGTTATTAACCTAATGTTTAGGACAGGAAGACTGGTTTCCCTACAAGAACTAATACAAGGTATAAATACTCCTGTATTTAAACAATGTGACCGTGCCTTGATTACTAATTATAGGCTAATATGCATTCTACCCTTCTTTAGCAAAGTTTTTGAACGGCCGGTAGAAAGGCGCCTAACCAACTACCTATCTAAATTTAGTATTCTTTCACCATTCCGATTCGGCTTCCGAAAGGGCAATTCAACCGAACTTGCTCTTATTGCCCTAACTGAACAATTAAAGATGGCAATCGATAAGGGCATGTATGCTGTACAGTGTTCGTGGATCTAACTAAAGCCTTTGATAAAATTAACCACCACATTTTATCCCTTAAACTTGAATGTATCGGAATAACAGGTCCTGCATTAACCTTGATACAAAATTACTTAAAAGATAGAACACAAAGAGTTAGAATTAATTGTGTTCTTTCGAAATCAATAAGAAAAATTGGTGTACCTCAGGGATCCATACTTGGCCCACTATTGTTTTTAATATATGTTAACGACCTGCCTAATTGCCTGCTTTCTTCTAACTGCATTCTTTGTGCAGATGACACAACTATCTTTAACTTTCATATTTGTGTCGGGAACCTAGTTGTTAACTTTATGCCGACTTAAACAACGTGGTAAATTGGTGCAATATTAACCAGCTAAATGTAAACTCGTCTAAAACTAAATTTGTTTTCTTCACGTCCCATCAACGCTCATCCGCATTCATTTCTTTGCTCTACCTTGGCAATAATCTAATTGTGCGTACTACTTCCTGTAACTACTTGGGTGTAGGACTTCATTCTAACCTTAAATTTTATCAACACATAGTCAACGTTACGCGCAGGACAACATATGGAATAAGGACACTTTTAAAAGCTCGGAATGTATTTAACCAGGAAACACTACTCTCTTTATACTACTCATTTATCCATTCCCATATAATATATTGTCACGTGGAGTGACTTATGAAGAACACAGTAGCAATACTGTGAAAGACGAAACTAACTTTTATTGGGCGAACATGTGCCCACAAGTACAGGCAACACTTAAAGAACGGCGCTCCTGAGCCCCCTCACAAGTAATGTTGTAAAAAGGCTCAAGCAATAAATGTTTACCACCACCACCATGCAATCAGATTACACAACGTTCGGTGACAAACAGAGGATGGAACCATAGATAACATTCCAGAAACTTCCGATACATGCAGCAGCGTCCTGCGCTGAGCGATAACATTTGCTAGGCGGTGAACCGTGGTCGCCTGATAAAGATAGGCAAGTACACGTGTCAATAGCCCCGTCTTAAAAAGCATCGACCCGATGGTGCAAACGAAAGTAATAAAAAAAAAGCGCCCGTAGCAAAGAAACAACAAAATAAGGAAGTTCGTCAGCGTGCGTAAAAAGGGTTTAAGACGCACTACGTGGACTTCAATTGTGCGCGGTGCCGCTGTGACTGCGAAATGCCGTCTGGCACGACCTCATAGTCCAGTGCGCCAATGCGTCAGATGACCTTGTAGGGTCCGAAATAGCATCGCAATAGTTTCTCACTCAGTCCTTGTCGGCTTATCGGGGTCCGAACCCAAACACGGTCACCGCACTGGTACTCGACGTAGCGTCGTCGGAGGTTGTAGTGTCGGCGGTCGGTACGCGTTTTGTTCTTCATCCGTAGGCGGGCGAGCTGTCGGGCTTCTTCGGCGCGCTGGAGATAGGTGGCGACGTCAAGATTCTCTTCGTCAGTGACGTGCGGCAGCATGGCGTCGAGCGTCGTCGTCGAGTTCCTGCTGTAAACCAACTTGAACGGGGTGATCTGTGTTGTTTCTTGCACCGCCGTGTTGTAAGCGAAGGTTACGGACGGCAGAACGGCATCCCAGGTCTTGTTCGACGTGGACGTACATTGCTAGCATGTCGGCGAGGGTTTTGTTCAGGCGCTCCGCGAGACCAGTCGTCTGCGGGTGGTAGGAAGTTGTCCTCCTGTGGTTTGTCTGGCTGTATTGCAGAATGACTTGGGTGAGCTCTGCTGTAAAGGCCGTTCCTCCCTCCCACGGATAGACGACGCATTGGATCGTCTCTGCAGCACTAAATACTTCTCGTCGATGGCCCTCACGTCTAGCTACTGGCAAATAGAAGTCGATGACAGGGATCGCGAAAAGACCGCCTTCATCACGCCAGACGGCCTCTATGACTTCAAGCTTATGCCATTTGAACTGTGCTCGGTGCCTGCAACGTTCGGACGGTTTTAGCGGGATTGAAGAGCCAGACCTGTCTTGTTTACTTGGATGGCGTTGCCATCTTCGCGGAAATTTCGACGATCACCTTAGGCGGCTTGCGACAGTACTAGAGGCCATCAAGTCATGAGGGCTTACTCTGAAGCCAGAAAAGTGCCGCTTTGCTTACGATGAGTTTCTGTTTCTAGCCCACGTCATCAGTAAATATGGAGTCCGCCGCGACCAGCAGAAGACAGCTGCCATCGAAAAGTTCCCGCAGCCCACTGACAAAAAGGCAGTGCGTAGATTCCTTGGCATGTGTGCCTACTATAGGCGCTTTGTCGAGGACTTTCCATGCATCGCGGAGCCGCTAACACATCTAACCAAATGTGATGTCGAGTTCAAGTGGGAAGCCCCGCAGGCCCACGCATTTCAGGAACTCAAACAACGCATGCAGTCACCGCTGGTACTTGCACACTTGGATGAGGACGCCGATACCGATATACACACTGACGCCAGTAGCCTATGCCTCAGTGCCGTCCTAGTCCAGAGGAAGACGAAACTTTTATTGGGCGAACCTGTGCCCACAAAAACAGGCTACACTTAAAGAACGGCGACAACCACGAACATAGTCGGTGATCATCAAAATCTGATCAGTGGGTCAAGCGCGTCGGCTTTTATACATCAGTCGTCGAATGTTCCAGAGTAATTGCTGGGACCCGCCTGCCTTCCACAAAGTTCTACATTATTCGCGTCGCGCACACATGCAATTAGATTAGACAACGTTCGGTCACAGACAGCGGATGAAACCATCGATAACATTCCAGAAACTTCCGATATATGCCGCCGTGTCCTGCGCTGTGCGATAATATTTGTTAGGCGGTGAACCGTGGTCGCCTGATGAAGATAGGCAAGTACACGTGTCAATATTGCATTGCATGTTGGGGCAATACGTATTGTATCCACTTACAATCATTGCAAGTACTACAAAACGAGGCTGTTAGAATAATTACAGTTAGTCCTAACCATTTCAATTCCCAACAGTTATTACATAACCATAATATTCTTACTGTGGACGAACTTGTTAACTTTAGTCTTGGTACGTTTTTATACCGACAACTAGATAACGCTTACCGCAACAGTCTGATACCTCAATCTTGTCTAATCAATACTAATCTTACGGGATTTGCACTAAACAATAACTTTATTCTTCCCAAGGTACGCGGAAATTATGGTAAGCAGAGTGTCCACTTTTCTTCCGTTTCCTTCTGGAACACACTACCTCCTACTATTAAGTTATGTAAATCATTTCAGTTTAGACGACAAATAAAAGACCACATGTTATCATCTGCAACCACGTAGGTTTTTTTTCCCTTTTCTCCCTTACAAATGTATATCTGGTTATGCGACACAAATTAAAGTTCGTCTCGTTATGTCTCATTATCCATTTACTTTCATAATGGCGTTATAGTTCTGTAATTAGTCGAATGTGGTAATATTTATTATACTTTTTTACTAGCATGTCTGCAGCTGATTTGTAAAGCACTGCCAAACCTAAAGCAATACTAAGTTTGCTATCTTTTTGAATATCTTACACTATTTGTTGCAACTTTTGTTTATATTTTTACTTATACACTGTACAGGAGGTCCCATTCCAGTCTGTCACCTCGGTACCTCCTCCGGTATATTATTGCCTTGTACTATATCTTGCATATGAACAATAACATAATAAAACCTCATTCATAGAAGTGGTCTGAGGTCATGTAACTTGACAACCGTGCTTTTCGGTGCGGTTGACAATCGCTGCGCTTGGCGCATGCGACAAGCTGAGCCGCGACTATCGAGAGAGAATAGAGTTCTAGATGCAACCGCCGTGACGTTCACTAGTTCATTACGAGGGCACGTGATCAAATCGCAGCCGCGACGGCCGCGTTTCAATATGCGCGAAATACAACAAAGCATGTGAACCACGCATTGGGTGCACGTTAAAGAACCCCGAGTGGTTATAATTCATCCACTACGGCCTCCTTCATCATCGTATTGCGGCTTTCGCATGTAATACCCCCAAATTTCTTTCATCTTTCAAGACGAATTCCTTTTCTTAGTGCTTAATTCTAGAGATCGCGTTCGAAGTTTTTTATGGCTTACAGAAAATACATTTTCCAAAAGCGCGGTCATTCCATCATCCGGCCGCCATCTGCGCATAGCTGCAGAGATAATTTCGTATCCCAATGGCGGTGGCAAATATTTCTCTTCCTTAGGCTTATGGAAAATGTTGATGACGGTCATTCTGGCGATAACGTCATTGGCGTAACGAAAATAAATGCCGACGATTACGTTACTTCCTAATGCGAAATTTGAGCGCAGCTCTTCTATATGAAACTTATTGTCGTAAATTTCAGAGCAATCTATACTGTTCGAAGTACAGAAGACGCCACAAACACGCACAATCGATACTAACTGCAACGCTTGAGCTTCTCGAGGTACCCAAATCGAAACGCGCCAAGCATCTCAAGGCGTCTCATGCCCGTGATAAATTCCTAAGGGCGTTTCACATCGCTCGTCGATGCATGCGTCCGTGGCTAATCTTAATTAGGAAAAACGCGATGCGAGCAGTTCACTTACGTCAAGCCGAGGTAAGCCTTCTTGCTTACGCGGATGACATTGCAGTTTTCTGTGTTGATCATGAAAGTATAATGCATACTCTCAATGCTGTAAAAAGTTTTTGTCAAGCAAGCGGTAGCGCAGTAAACTGGGACAAGTGCATTGGTTCCTTGCACGGGGAATGGGACGTCGCACCGAGGATGTTTTTGAATATTACATGGCAAGAAACACCGACAAAATACTTAGGAGTGCCCTGTTGTACTACTCTGACAATGACCCTTATTCGAAAAAACAGAGGTGTTTCTTGAAAATGCACGAAAGTGGAAAGGCTGGGATAAGTAGATATTCGCACGGACCACGACGTGCAACTTATTTCTCGTAAGCAAGCTATGGCGTGTAATGCAAGTTTTTCAGAGCATCAGAATAAATGTAAAAAAAATGCAGAGAGTGTTCGCGGTCTTCATTTGGAGCTCTCTATGGGAAATAAACGACCCGAACAAATCTGTTTAATAGAGGGAGTGATGGTGGGCTTGGTTTAGTGCATCTGTATGTGAGAAAACTCGTCAGTCGATTTGTTTTTCTCAGAGATGTAGATGATACCTTTCACAGAACTATGATTCAACTAAGGCTGGATAAAGTGCTACCGGAGTTTTTGTTTTCGGTGTGTCAGCAAGGGCCAGTACGGGGATATCCAAAAGAAGTGGTGTCATCTTTCGGCTTCTTATCGGTGCGTTTTTTTTTTTGCAATATTTGACTGATGTCTCACGTAAAGAAACTGTGCAAGGACCTTGTGGATATGTTATTTCCTGTGCCCTTGTACCGTGAGTTATACTGTGCACGCAAAGGAAAGGATGTTTTGAAACGCGTTAAAATATGCTCGTTGAGCCAGGGGTTAAACCTTTATTTTTAAGCTGCACACAGGAACCTTACCCGTTAAAACATGGTTAGAAGAAAAGGGTTGATTTGTTCCGCGGGGTACTCATTGCTTGTTATGCAAAAAACCAGAGACAACTGAGCATGTGTTTTTACATTGCTGGGGAGGAGTTTCTTTCTGGGAAATCTTACAGAGAAACTAGAAAAAAGAGTTTCCATTAAGTCTGCATGGAATCCGTTATCTCACGGTCGAACACGACGATGGTGTGCCTTTCTATCTGGTTATGGTCCTGGGCCCGCACAGTATATGGCGAACTCGGTCTGCTGTACACAACGTGGATATCGATGCCAGACGAGTTCGCGAATATTTTGCGAATCTGTGTCCTATTTTGTCGAAGTGCAGAAGGTGCAGACGTATGTACCAGAGTTGGTTCCACGATTAGAAATGTTGTTGCACATGCCAAAATACTGGTGACTTGTAGTAAGCAAACAGCTGACGGTTCTCGGTGCTATGATCTTGTTATCCTGTTCTTCTGAGCTCGTGCTCTGTGTCAAGCGAGGCAATAAAGAAAGAAAAAGCGTCCGTGGCTTAATGATTTCAATATCCGGCTCCTGTGCTGGAAATCCTGTGTTCAAATCCTGCTGTCGAGCAACTTTATTAATGTTTACTTAATTACTTATTACACATTACATTGTTGAAAAAGACTTGTCTACAAAGTCACGAAGCTGTTTGAACCCAGAAACACGAGATTTAGGCAAATCCATGTAGTTCCTATAAGTCCCACGCTGGTACAACTGGGCCCCGATTGCACGCGATACTCCCATAGACACTAGCGCCAGAGTTCTATCCAGTCATTATTGCATGAAAGGCCATGAGAAGAGGAGAGCAAGACACGCGGCGCGCGCGAGAGATGGCAGCAGGAGTGCGCGCAGCTAGAGCAGCGCGCGGATGATGACCTTGGTTACGGCGAGGCCGACGGCGACGTGAAACGCGAGAACGGGAGCCAAAGAGCTGCGCTCTAAAAATGTACGGATGGAGACGGCAGATCCAGTTTTGGACGAAACGTGCAACATACAAGCGGTGTAACTGCCGTAGGAGGAAACTTTTGTGTTAGATTTGCCACGCTATAAATAATCACTCACGCTTTCGCTTAAATGGTTGCCTCAATATCTGAACTCCTACGTGTTGAAACAAAAGAGCCCTAGTTGATCAGTTAGCCACTTCGGCTCCCATAAAGCCTGAAGTTCAACCTAGGTATCCTTTAATGCCTTTGCGTATCATACAAGGAAACAATAAACTCAGTGCGATGTAAATGCATAAGGCAGTAGCCAATGAAGCGGAGTGTGATACATGAGCCCCATTCCCAATGTCTCAGCTTGCTGCAGTAAATGCGAGAAATGATGAAGCTGTTCCCGTACGATACGTCAGCGCATAAATCCTAATATACTCCACGCAACAAACTAGATGCTTCGCATGCTTGCGTGTGTCGCTTCCGTCAGGGTTGCCTTTCTTTCTTTTCCTTTATATGACCGTATCATGACAAATATTTAGCATAGCACAACCTTCTTACCAATACCGATCACGACTGCCACGGCTGCACATGTCCAGTGTTTACCGGGACGGCTAGCGGCGGTTGCAGTGATCGTGTAAGCACATGCATGGCAATGCTCAGGTGACCGTACTGTAGATCCTAATTCACCATGCGTTATTTTCTCCCCGTGGGGACAGCAATAAATAAATTGTAATATGAGCCACTGGATTCTGCCACACGACGCTGGGGACAAATTGTCGTTATTGAGATCAATTGCTTGTTTTGACACTGCTAGGCTCAGAAAGACGGCACCAAGGCGTGAAAGTGCGTCAATTACTGGCCTAGCAAATGACGCCACAGCATTATTCAGCGTTGCTTAATGACGCTAAGTGGTTTAGCGCCATCTGCTCGGCCAGAATACGCATTTGTGATTTTATATTGTAATACTTTTGGTCCCGGAAAGAAGGTTCTTAAGGATGCACCGGTGTGCAATTGCACAGGTAAGCCACTGGATGCAATTGATAAGCTCTTGCTGAGTGTTTGATACAGCTTAGTGGTTATAATAACAATAAAATCGTTTTATTATTCGCATACAAATTGCAGCAGGTCCAACGAGTTGGAATCTATATACAGCGAAACATTGAATGAGTGCAGAAAGAGTCGAAACCCGCGCCCACGAACACACACAGAGAACTGATTCCGGGCCTTTTCTTGAGCGGAGCTGCTGACTACTAGTGAGTGCGACAGACGCCTTGAACGCATCAGGGCTTCAGGGGCAGCGTGCGCATAGGTGCGTAGCACAGTTCGAGTCCATACCACCCGCAAGCAGCGCTTACTTTCTCATTACTGTGCATCCGCAGATGCGTAATCGCGAGCTTTCTCTTTCTTTTTTGTTCTTCCTTCCCCCGCACCACCGGCGCCACCGCTGCCACCGATGGCGATGATCATTATGAGTGTGATGATGAATTATTGGCCTCCCCTTTGAAACGAGACGGTGACAAATAGCAACGTAGCCTGTTTGAGTTACTCAGTCATGCAATAGGTGCTTTTCATTCTATCATGTTTGTATACATCTCTTTAACCTTCTTTTTTCTTCCTCAGAACTTCTCTATCTATCCTGTACCGCTGCCTACGCTTGTAACGAAGCCGATCATATGAATGCCTTCCCTGTATTTTTCCCACCAATACCCAAGCCAGACTCGACTAGTGTCCTGATGATTTGGTTGACGCTATATTAACAAGTTCATCGTCAAAGCACAGCTATCTGGTGTGATTTGCTCTGATATATAAAAACAAATGAGTAAGCTGTTAGCTAGCACTGAGCACACGAATGGCCTCGTGGAAAGCTTGCGACAGGATAACGCCTCTCTGATTGTGGACACTAAGGCATTAAAAACACAAAATTTTGCACTATCTCATAAAGTGGCGCTAATGGAACAATATTCATGGATTAAGAACATCAAGATCAAGGGAATCCCGGTAACGTAAGGCGAAGACTGCGCAGCAATCATGCAGACTATAGGGGATAGGATTGATTGCAAACTGGCGCCCTCTGATCTTGACACTGTTCAGCGTGTTGCGACTGTGAAAGCTGGTACAAAAAATATATGCTTGCTCGTTGCTGCTCCCGGATGAAAAACGCCGGTTTCATGAGCAAGGCTGGGAAGGCTAAACTGTGCCTAGGAGACATCGGGTTGTCTGGATCCGCCAATAGCCCTGTCTACATTAACGACCACCTTACCCCCGAAAACAAGGCACTTCTTTTCTCAGGCACTCTCCCTAAAGAAGACGAAAAATTGTAAGTTCTTATGTCCTGACAACTGTGAAATCAGAACCAGGAGGATTCCTGAGAACAAGGCGCACCGCATTACTTGCGAAGCTGACCTATCATAAATCTGTTAGCAGACCACATTCAATTTCAAATTCTTCCTTTGTTGTAATTATGCTCATCCACCTATGGCTACCTACTTCTCAATAGATGAACTCAACAGCTTTCTTTCGCCTGTCTCCCGCCCTGCTATTCATTTTAATGCAAAAAGCATCCGTAAACATCATAATGACATACAGCATCCCTTCTCACGGCTCTTGACAATCATTTTACACTTCTCAGTATTTCTGAAACCTGGCTGTGTGACGAAGACAAAAATCTGTTTTGTCTCCCTTCATCTGAATACTCCCATAGAGCAACCAGCAATCATAGAGGTGTAGCTATTTAGACCAATTCTAACACATACCATAAACGACGACATAACATTGAGTTAAATGTAACTGACTGCGAAAGTGTCTGGGTGCAAATCAACTACGATTTTCTTAAATTAAACACAACCTTCATCTTTGGATGCATTTATCGTTCCACATCCTCGTCGGCCATTAATTTCTGCGAAGCTCTCCACAAAGCATTACATGCATTAGCAATTGAACATACAAATCTAGTGATTATGGGTGATTTGAACATTAATTTACTTGGCCTCTCTTCCGTTAATTCTTTGAAATATTTATTTATTTATTTATGCAATACTGTCAATCCCTTCAGGGATCGTAACAGAAAGGGCATTCAAAAAGTACATTGACATACAAACATGACAATATAAAACGGTTTAGAAATACACATTAATACATAGAATAAGCTTACACATCAGCAGGGGTAAAAAATATACAATGAGGTTCATGCTGCAGGATTTGGGATGGACAGAACAATTGTGCCACAAAATGCAAAAAACAAAGGTAGTAACAAAGTGATACTGACAATAAGCAAAAATAAGTACTCAGTAAGCAGATCATTTTCAACAAGTGTGATAAAGGCAGTTAGTGGTGAACTATTAACAGAGCTCACGTCCAAAGCGTTCCAATCTCGTGTAGTCTGTGGAAAGAAAGAATACCTGAAAGTGTCAGTACGGAATGAATGCTCGTTATTGTGTGGGAGGGGTTATGACGTGTTTTCCTCGTTTGAGATTTCGTTATGTATCGTGAGGTATCCAGATTTAATTGGTTGTTTACGAGTTAAATGGTTTTCAGGCGTCCTAGTTTTGCTCTGTTTTCAAGAGTTAGCATCCCGGCTTGTTTGAGTAGTTCTGTCGGCGAGTCTGTTAGCCTATGTTTGTTAAAAATGTACCTGAGCGCCTTTCTCTGAACACCTTCAAGTTATTTAATCAGCTTGTTAGTGAAAGGAAACCAAACAACATTTGCATACTCTAGTACCGGTCTGACAAATGTTTTGTATGCTAGTAGCTAGTGTCCAGTGTCCGGTGTCCAATATTCCAGTGCCTTTCAGAGTTTCGGATAGGAATCTTTAATCTTCCTTCCCACTCGCTGCATTAATGGCAGAAGCACCCTAATTGATCATGCACTTTCTAATCTATAACCAGCGCCGGATGCAGGGGTTCTTCATGTCGACATCACTGATATCTTTCATTGATGCCATTATGCGCACTAACTGGTCCTCAGCAATACCGGTGGCTGAACCCCAAATTGCATATTCGGTGTTTTCATCCATGTTATTGTCCCTCATTCAAAGTCATACGCAGGTGTGTAAATTTAAAAAAAGTATACGCTAGTCCTCAGAACCCTTGGATTACTGAAAAATTATTGAAAGAGCGGAGACCCAAAGAGAACTTTTATAGCAAAACAAAAGCCTTTTAATTTAATACTACTTGCGTGTTACAAAAAATTTTGCAACACTCTGACATTACGACTGAAAAATGAAAAAAAGATCTATAATGAGCGAAAAATTGATTATGCTGGCTCAAATGTGAAGACAAAAATGGGAAATCGTTAACACATTATTGAACAGGAACGAAAGGCATTCTAGCATAACTAAATCTCAGTACAGTAGCGATACGTATGACAGCCCGTTAGAGATTGCTGAGGCCTTCAGTAACTACTTTTTTCACACTGATGTCATCCCCAATGCTGACTATCATCTTCCCCTTTCTCGTTTGCCTCAATCCTTCTTATTTTCGACATCTTATGAAGTTCATGATTGATTACTGATTACATAATTGATTTACTGTGCCGCTCCCTGGCTTGCTCTATTCTGCCGAGCGCTGCCCCACAAGCCCATTGTTGGCTTGGGCAGGCTCGTATTTGTATGTCATTTTCGAAATAAATAAATAATTTATATATATATATATATATATATATATATATATATATATATATATATATATATATATATATATATATATATATATATATATATATATATATATATTCGCAACCTGAAAACAACAAGTGCTGGTCATGACGGTATTCACCCCACCCACATAAAACTGATTGCGCACGCTGTTTCTGATATTCTGGCAACCATGATCAACCTAGCTTTCAAATCTTGCATCTTTCCTGTAGAACTGAAAAGTGGTAAAGTCGTTCCCGTTTTTTTTAAAAAAAAAGGTGACTGCATGCTAATATCCAACTATCGACCCATTTGTATACTACCTTTTTTCAGTAAAATATTCGAAAAATTACTTGAAATTCGCCATAGGAATTACCTCAATAAATTTCAGATTATATCCCTTTCCCCAATTTGGTTTTCGTGAAGCATATTCCACTGACCTCGCTTTGTTATCTTTAACCGAAAAGCTAAAGAAAGCAATTGATGATGGCTTCTACGCAGGTTCTGTATTTGTAGATTTCATCAAAGCATTCGGAACTATCAACCACCACATTGTTTTTATGAAGCATGACGCAATAGGCATAACTTGTCCCACACTTTTATTAATAAAACATTACTTACTCAACAGAATTCAGGTTGTTAGACTGTTAGGTTATAAATGCACACCTAGAGTACGTAAAGTAACAAATATAGGAGTAGCCCTAGGTTCTATTCTCAGCCACTTCTTTTCCTAACTTAGATAAATGATTTGCCAACTTTTCTTACTATTTGAGAATGCTTACTTTATGCAGATGGCACAATTGTTTACACTGATAAGTGCCTCCAATCTTTGACACGCAAATTAAATAATCGCCGGGCAAGCTTGGCGGCTTGGTGCTTGCATAATAAATTGCAAATGAATCCCACTAAAACGAAGTTTATTGTCTTTCACTCTCATCAACGTCTACATAATTATATCCAGCCAGTATGTTTAAATTAAATTGTAATTGAAGCAGACGAAAAGGCAACGTTTTTGGAAATTCAACTTGATCGTCACTTGAAATTTCAATTGCATGTTGCTCACCTGCGAAGAAAAATGGCTCACGGCATAGGTGTTTTATTTCAATCTCGTGATAGATTTTCACAACCAACATTACTTTCGTTATACTGCGCTTTTATTCATTCCCATAATAATTACTGTATTTTATCTTGGGGCGAAAAACCTGCCACCTAAAGCAGCCACCCTTCAACCTTTACAAAATCAATCCATTAGAATAGTTACCCATAGTCCCTATCGCAGTGATACGAAAGCACTCTTACATGCCAACAACGTCCTATCGGTTGATAACACTTTCATGTACAAGCGAGGTATGTTATTACTCAAGGAAATCAACAATCAGCTTCCTCTGTTCATCATCCCTCATTCCAACTTAGTGAATACTAATTTGACAAGTTTTTCACATAATCAGAATTTCATTTTACCCTCTGTTCATACCAATTATGCCAAACAAACGGCATACTTCACCGGAATCCGTCTCTGGAATACCATACAAGCGGCTTTCGGAAGCTCTCAATCAATTGACAAATTCAAAAAAGGACTGAAAGCTTTCGTCACACCCATGACATATTGCTTCATAATTGTGGTTATTTCTTTTTGTTGTATCATACCTACCTGTCCGCCACCTTTTCTTGATGAAGCATCTCATCAGGGGTTCTTTTACAGTGCTGAAAATAGATGCGACTTCTTTATGCTGTTTTTTTCCGTTTAATTTTAGATTTTTTCACCTTGGTAACGATCTGACAACTGCTTAGGAGTGCTGAATCACTTTTGCTGTTACCCTGTCTAATGGTGGCTGTTGGTTCTTGTGTTTGCTGATCCTTGTTTCCTTTTTTTTTCTTGCCTGCGATATATTTCATTGTTTGATTTCGCTATGGGTGTTTTCTGCTTTTGTTAATTCGATTCATTCGATTAAACCGATTCAGTCTGTGACTATGTGACCTCCTACTGTATACACAAATTTTTTAAATACATTTCATGCCTAAATAAAACCGCTTCTGACTCTGGCCCTAAACGTCTCTTCCTTTTCTCGACTGCTGACCGGCTGATGCTTCCGTTCACTTTAAGTTCAAGCGCTTCTGGACGGTGTACGTTACCCACGGGTCTCGCTGGCTGGATTTCTTCGCAGTACAATAGGATATGCACAATGGTTTCCAGATTTTTGCTGCAGCATACACATGTCTCATCTATTTGCCAATATTGGCTCTGGTATGTATTTGTCATTAGGCAGCCAGCTCGAGCCTTAAATAGCAAGGCAGTGTTACTGTTAGGCCCTTAGTGTTATTGTACAGATTTTTCCTTTTATTTTCCTTTTTTCTCACTCTTGTAAATCTCCATGGCCTTTCTTATTTCAATTCTCTGCATCCAATTCACTGTACCTCTTTCAGCCACTTGCTTTCCGATGACTCCTGTTTGTTTACACTTTCAAATACCCTGTACTTGGTAGTCAACTTTCTTGACCCTTTCTCCATTATTTGTCCACGCTTTTCAGGTCCAGATACTAGTGAACTTTAGCTAACCATTTATATTCATCCATCTTCCCAAGTTATTTTCCAAAACTAATTTTCCTCTGCCCTTCTCTGACTTCAAACGAGGCGTAATCCATGAGCACTTGCATTGCCTCACTTGTGGTTTCGCCGTGGCCTCCCAAAGCCAACCGGCCCACCAATCTTTGCTTAACTTCTGGCCCCGACAAGATGTCCGAGTTAAAATACCGAACGACATTTATGACTGTTGGCGGATGACTGCGAGAGGCGGCAGCCATGTGGCGGCGCTCCCCTGCGCCATCTGGAGGTGCAGACAGGCCGCAGCGCCCGCGGTCACGAAAACCGGCGAGACTCGCGAAGGAGAGCTTCGCTTTTCATGAAAAACTTCATTTCAGAGCTGAATGTCCGTAGAAGCTGCGGCTCCTCAGAGCTAGGCAGGGAAACTCTTCACAAAGACGTGAACATGTTGTCAGCGATGACGTAGCTGTGCCCGACCAGCCGCCCGCATTCTTTGTGTCTCCTAAAGAAGACTATTTACTTGATGCTTGCTTTGCAATTAAGGTCGCTCTGTTATACTCTTTGCTTCCAATGCAGCTTTTTCTCTCGGCGGAGTCATAGCGGGGTGTGTTCTAATAATGATTAGCATCGGAGACAGTCTGCGCTGGCAGCTAAGAAAGCCGCTTAGAGCTTAAGTAATGGAATGGATCTGGAACCGTCTGGACTACGAGCCCTCCACGTGACGCCACCTTCCGTCGACAAGAAAAAAACTAGGAAAACCTCATATCATAACTGTATTTTAACACTTCGCACTTGCGAACCTATACAAACACATATACATAAGCGCCGGCCACAAGGGGGTGGGGGGGGGGGGCGAGGACGGTTCGCGGGCGCAAGTTCCGCCCCCCTCGTGCCGCCCCATTCTCTAGCATCCCCCGTTGCCGCGTTTCCATTTGTCATTAACAGACTCGTATCACTTCAATAACATTTAATTTTATTACCTTCAAGAACCCCTCAAGAAAGGGTTTAACATAAGGCGTGGGATATATAAAGAATGGGCAGAACATCGCTGACAGTCATGAAATGCATAGGAGGTTATTTAGAGCAATGAAAAACGGCGATGGACATTAATTTGCAATGGCGGTAATTTACAGGGAAAAACCATTACAGTCAGCAGATGCTCGAAAGAAAATGACGATGAAAAGGCCGTCGTGTGGGCCATTTGACAAGGATAACCTGTACGGCTAGATATGCGCAGGGTGGCTGCAAAGTAAGGCCACACGGTTAGGAGAATAACAAAGGTCGTGGATATACGAGGTGTCCTTTGATGAAGTGGTCCCTTACCGAACACCCGCTCATTTTTCAATTGAAGAAAAGTTTGTTATAATATTGTTGGTGGGGCCGTGTTCCACTCTTTCTTATTTCTCGATTTCTTCAGTATCTACGGATGCCGATAATAGAAGGAAAAGCACATTAAAAAACTTCCGCAAATTAACCTTCATTTTAATTTGGCATGACAGCTTCTACCTAGGAGATTAATATGTTGCTAAGTGTTCACATTGCTTCTAACATTACATTTCAAGGTTTTACAGTGAACGGCTCGAAAATGTTATATGCGTGTTTTAACGGTGGCCTAGAAGAATTAGATGATTCATCGAATTCATATTTTGAGCATAGGATCTCCTCAGGGGCTAGTTATAGTTGACGACGAGTTATTAACAGCACACTTGAAAAACGTGGACACAGAAAAATTGAGGGCAAAAGCGAAGCGCTGAACTATGTTAGTGTTTCATTTCTTGGGTCATAATAAGTTATCTTCAGAGGGATTGTTAGCAAAGAGTCACAACTTATTTTCAGTGCTTTGGTAAATTAAGCGCTAAATCACAATCGCTAAACATTTCGAACGAAATTCACAAAGCTTTTAGTTTGTGTTTTTTGCCAATCGTTGGTTGCCTTCGCTAATAATATGTCCGGCTACAGGTTTGGCTGCAATTTCCTCTTGTGAACATCACTAGCATCACTGATCCGTAATGCCTGCATGACTGCTGAGGCTTCGACTGAATCAAACGCATTATCGTAATCAGTGCAAGCTATATATAAGGGTTGGTTATATCCCGCACATTTCTCTATCACCCGATTGATAGTGTGAATATCGTCTATTGTTAGTAGCCTTAACGAAATACTGCCTGTTTCTTCGGTTGACAGGAGTCTAAGGTGTTTGATTCTGTTTGCGATTAACTTAGTAAATACTTTGTAGACAACGGAGAGTAAGCTGATCGGTCTATAATTTTTCAGGTCATGGACGTCCCCTTTCTAATGGATTAAGATTACGTTGGCGTTCTACCTCAAGAATCTTTCAAATTGCTTCATTAAAGGCTAAACCCTATGTTCGCGATATTGTGCGCGACAGCGACGAGCGACGGATCGGGCCGTCGCTTGAACAGATCGCTCGGTTCTGCAAATCTAGAATTCGTCGCTCGTCGCGCGGAAGTGCTATGAGCGACTAGCCAATAGCGCAAAGCCGGAACTGGATGTACGTTACTCAAGTACTACCGATTGTGGCACGGAGCTAGCAAACGATTGAATTTTGATAGTGCAAGGATAACAACTTACTAGAAGATCTTCAGAAATATTTGATGCTGCTTTTTTTACAGTAAAGCACATCAACTAAAGTTAATAAAGCAAGCGTCACGCTAGTTTCAGCGCCTATGTTGCTGCCCTCATACCGGCATCACTGGGGATACGTTGCGCGAAGTCATCGCTCGCATGGGGTGCGACTTGTAGGCGACGAGCGAACGCGACAGCCATCTCCATGGTGTCGCTTGTCGCTGTCGCGTGCAAGATCGCTGGCATGGCGTTTATACTTAACAGCCGAGATAAACATACTTCAGTGCCGCGAACCCATAATTTTAGGACGAGGTCAGCGCCAGCAAGGACACTCTCTCCACTTGCAGCGTCTAGCCTCCGCAAGCGAAGTTACTTCGATCCGTTCTGCTACACCGAAGCTGGAGGGTCGCGTGACGCATACGTCACGGGGCCCGCCTGCTTTATTTTTTCTCTCGCTTTGTTGCAGAGCGGCGCACTGCGTTTCACGCAGCGCACGATTGTGCACGCTGTGCACGAGAGCACCTGGCTAGCGGCGTAAGTCAGTGCTACGCGAATACTGAGGCAGACACAGGCGGAACACAGAACATGATCGCGCGCTGGAACACAGTGTAGAATGTGACATTGTTTTGCTCACAGCACCCGTGACTGCACGACGCGGGAACAAGCAGACGAAACGGAAGTACGTACATCTCTCTTGCTGCCGTGCGAAGCAAAACAGAAACACATAGACATTCGGTTTTTGTGTTTTGTTATTTCTCTAAACTTTAATTCGGCTATTCAAGGGACTTATTACGCAAATACCAGATGTTGCCTTGAAGAATTCTCGAAGTGGCACGTGTCCCTATCAGTTACGTCACAGCACATACATGTGCGTAGACGCACTTGCTGATATACGTCATCCCCTCGTCTTGGAGCGCGGCGACCGCGAGGAGAAGGGCAAACGGCTTTTAGTTTGAAATTTCAGCTCTTTCTGCGGCGCGTAGCGATAATTCTTACCAGACACGATCTTGAGTGCACAAGTTGTGCACTGCACTTTGTAGCTGAATATTGCCAGACCTGCTCAGGAGCCCTTCAAGATGACCGCTGTCCGCTTAGCTGTCAGTTTAGCCATCTACGGCAAGTCTACGAACATAGCCTTGGCGTGTCATGAAACGCAGTTGAAGCACAGAATGGGAACTGCTATGTGCTTTCACTAGTGTAGAAATCTCGATTTGACGTTTGCTCAGGGTGCAGCCATGACTCTTTCCGAAACACCCCTGAAGCTCACAGGTAGCGTTAGCTGGAGGCCTTGGGTCAGGGTTAGCTCCGAGGCCGCCTTTTCAAATACATATACTACGCAGAAATGATATTATGAGACATCCAATGGACCAATTTTGACGAAATTTGTGGCTCTTGAGAGAGAAAGTTCAATCCTAGTGACTCTAGGAAATACAGTTTGAGATCAGGGCCCCCGTTTTTAACTCTCGAAGATTGCTGACTTTCAGGAAAATTGAATCACGGAGTTTTCAAATCGGTAAATACAAAGCAACAAATATCGCAGTTCTGTGAACTGTAACTGCTGAGCATATAAAGCGGGTGTGAGTTTTTATGTTATACACGAAATTGTTACAACATTTATGAAAAATGTGCAAGTATGCTACTAAAAAATTGATGGTATACTTCAGAGGCGTGTGCTATACATCTATTTTGCCCGCTTTCGAGGTCTAAGTGCGCTCGGTTTGCAGAAACGTGATATTATTATTTAGTAGTTAGTTACTGATTTGAAATATTCTACTGAAACATTTTTTTTTCAAGTTTGCCATTTACAACAATTTTTAAAAAGGAAAAGCACGGTCTAAATATGTAATTTGATTCCTGCGGTCGCTAGATGTTATCTTTATCTTTTAAATGTAACGAAGCTAATGAAACTGAGTGGAGTGTTGGCCGAGAGAATGGTTTTCCTTAAATTTGCTTTCATGCAGCGTTTCTTCTGGCTGTGAGCCAAGCTATTCTACACACGTCACTGACGAAGCACAGCATGAAGTGTAGCCATGATACGTTGTCGCAATTCTTGCAGACAGCCTGCCCTGCTGTCTAAAAAGAGCATGTCATAATTGGGAATGTGGCGACTTGATTCTTTCCCATGAGGTACCGTCGTGCGACATGGAAAAGATAATTTCATAGTGGAATTGCTTAGAGAACATTCTAAGGCTGATTGCTGAACGTTCATGCTCGGGTCGACAAATATTTACTGAAGTGTTTGGACTTGTTCGTGTGGTTGTGAGCTTCATTGAGTGGTTCAGCCGTCTCATGGTGTGAGCTTCTTCGAGCAATCGAGACACCAGAAAGGATGGGGACCAGTCGTATGTTCCATGCCTGCGTGATCCGCGTAGAGCATCCGTGTGTTACGTAGGGCACAGTGGTTCCACTTACAATGCGGGATATGCAACGACTCGTTTCCTTTCTTAATATCGAAGGGCTGTAAAATGTATATGTGTAACGTATGTTAGTGTCGCTGTTTCTGTGTCCTGTTGCTAGCGAATGCACGCGAGGGACCCATGAATAAACTGCAGGTTCTACGTTGAAATATCAAGGAAAAAATTGCTCGTGTGTAAATATGTGTACAAAAAATGCAAAGCAGTGAGATAAGGCACGATAACTTTCACGAGGTAAAATGCTCTAGTAGTGTAACGCGACAAGAAGAGTCAATGTTAATTATTGTCTGCATCAAGATATTCAGTCTTCACTGTCGGACAAAGGCGTCTCTAAGCAGCGTACAAATACGTCTGTTTCGCGTCACTCGATCCCGTCCCACGCGAGCAAATTTCTCGATATGTCCGCAGCGTAATCAGGACAGAGCGTGGCGGCACGGCTGCGCGCCAATCGCTCCGACTTACGCGGCAGCGCAAAAGAGCGGGAGCGTGTCAGGCTTTTCATTTGAGGTGAGAGACCGGCGCCTCATTTCCAGGTACGACCACTCATGAACGCGAAAAGCGCGAAAGGCATCAGCGTGTGGAAAAGGTATCGCGGCGGAAACCGCGGCCCAGGCATCCACAGCGATACCCGCAAATGAGGCGCAACCAGCGGCTATAAAATAGGAAAGACGAAAGACACACGAAGAATCTCGAATCAGTCGACGTTCGTCTGCGTCCCCTCGCGCCAAAGTGTAATCGAACGCCTCGACGTCAAGAAAGCAAGACCGCGAGTGGGAAGGCGCGTTCTGTCGCAAATTGCTTCGACAAAAGGCAAGGAGGAGGAGCTCCACGTGAAGAAGAAGTCACGTGGCAAGACGCAAGTACGACGGGGCACGGCTGACACCCGACAGAGGTGAGCGCCTGGCGACACAGAAGTCGCTCGAGCTAATCACGAACCAACAAAAGAAAGAAGGAAGGACAGAACGAAAGAAAGAAAGAAGGAAAGAAGGAAGGAAGGAAAGAACGAAAGACAGAACGAAAAAAAAGAAAGCGTACAAGGCGCTTCGAGCTACCAAGGGACTGTCAAGAGCGATCGTCAATAACAAGGACAAAGCCAATCTTTTCTACGTACTGTTTGTGTGTTGTTTGCTTGCTTGATTATTTGTTTGAGCTGGCGTTTCTTTGCTGTGTACGGTTTTTCTAAGAGAGTAAGAGCAGCGGCCATCACCCATGATGTCATCCTCTCCTACACAGACATTTATCAATAATAATAAAAGAAGCACAAAGGCAGCGCGTGCCATCGGCGGCGCAGAAAGACACTGGCCCTGAGATAAAAGAAAACGCCCTTGGCGTATTGCAAGCACCGCCGTGCATGGATGCGACGACGCTCGGAATGACCTCACGTGTGCCGAGATAAATGTGTCGGACAAGAATGATGACGCAGTAACGACGCTGAACTCGTCGCACCAGTGGTGTCCTGCACGCAGTGAAGCACGTGTTGTGATCCCACGTACTCTACTTAATTTCGCCAACCAGGATACGCCCCCACAAGATCGACGGTCGCATTCTCCCTACCCTCAAATACAAGTTCCTGGGGCCTTTTTTACGCCATCTTGGACACCGGCTGTAGCCATCGGAAAATCTAAATCGGAACCGATAACGGAAAGTATTAAAACAAATGCCACACTCGATTTTAGGCCAGACATTCGGTACCTCACACCAGCCGTTTATTCGGCAAATCCCTTTTGTGGAATGCCGCTAGGTGGAGAAATTATCGTGAAAGGAAGCAATCGGGGGTGGGAGGGGGGGGGGGGGGAGGGGGTCATCTACCCGAACGTAGCACGCAGCCACAAAAAAAAAAAACATACACCGGTTTCTCAGAAAGAAAGCTTTAAAAAATTTGTTAAATTATGGGGTTTTACGAGCCAAAACCCCGATCTAGGGATGAGGCAGGGCGTTGTAGAGGACCCCGGAATCCTTTTTCACCTGGGGTTCTTCAACGTGCACCTAAATCTATGTACACGGGTGTTTTCGCATTTCGCCACCACCGAAATGCGGCCGCCGTGGCCGGGATTCGATGCTGCGAACTAGCAGCCCAGCACCATAAACACCGAGCCACCGCAGCGGGCAAAGAAAGATTCGCAGTTCAGGCAGAACTCGTCCGGGATTGAAACCCATCTCTGCCATCTGAGCTAGCAAGTCGCAGTATGAGGACGAATTAATGGACGACTTGAAATACATGATACTGACAAAATGTTTGCGATCTTCTGTAGATTCATGCTACATAAGGCTAGATGACTATTTTTGTCTCTGACGGCTATTTATTCCTGTACTTTTGCAACCAGCTTTCAAGAAAATTCGAACATTCGCGAGAGACAATTTTGACGTCACAGAACTAAAGACCCCGCGAAGTACGTATCTGACAACACAAAATGACGACGCAATCCCGGATACAGCGGAAAGTACGGATGATTTACAGATAGGCGTATACGTAGGCCAGCGGAGTGACATGTTGAGGTCATAATTTAGTACAGAGAGATCTAAACTAACGGGCTTCAATGAGGATACGAGCGGTGATGCCTTATCTGTTCAACGGCAAGTATAATGATTAGTCAATAAATACCTGTATGAATACATAAACCAAACAAAAACAACTCAAACATCAACAAAGTTAAGCTGAGAAGTAGAAGCGGCATACAGCTTTACTCAAACATAGAGCACTTGGCGGCTACAATAAGTATGCGGTGGGGCCAGCAAGTTGTAAAGGGCTAATGGTGCCTACATTAACGTTCGCTAATTGGCAAATGCTATTCTGCGTTAAAGTAAAAGATCTTGTTGGCATTAGAAGGTAAAGGTCGGTCAACGGATTGCAATAAGTGGCCCACGGTGAGACCACAAATGAGGCAGTACAGGGCGCCATGGTCTTGAAGTCAGAGAACCACAGAGGACTCAGGAATACGGGTGATTATAACAGGCGGCCGAAGGACCCAAATATCTTTGCCTTAGAAGGGTGGGCATGAATTGGAAAATGAATTCAAGTGGATTGGCAACCAAGTACTCGGTAATTGAAATTCTATATACACAACCCGCAGTTATCAAAAAGAAGGTACGAAAAACAGAGACAGTGAATTGGGTGCATAGGATGGAAACAAAAAGCTCAGAGGAATTTCAAAATACGCCAAGAATGAAATCTGGAGAGAAAATATGTACGATAATATAAAGGGCCGCACTTTGCTATTTGAGGCTCGAGCTCGCTACTTGAGGACAAAAGAAAAAAGAACTTAACGGAGCACGTATTCGGAACAGAATGGCGCATATGCGCCTGCTGCAGGAAAATTCCGGAAACCACTGAGCACATCGTATTTGAACCCAATATTCGGGATCATCCACTTCCCAGACGCGTTGCACCCTTTGGAAATTTTCTTGTCCCCAAACGATAAGCGTTATTTATCTTGGGCGCAGTCCTTCTTTATATAGCTGCGCGCTTGTTACTTCATGCCAGAAACAGCAAGCGCGCTATCCCCGTGCCATAGGATCTGTGACAGGAAAGTACCGAGCACTGAATCTTCAAGAAAGCGCGAACTAGAGCGATAACGTTTATTGTCTGCGTGCAAGATGCGGCTCAAAGGGTGGATTAACTGGTTAGCGGTCGGGAGGAACAAGGGTCGTTTAGAGTATTGGTGGAAAAGAAAAATTGACTTGCTATGCCGGCCGTGCGAAAATGGAAAGTGGAACTGCACGGCAATACAACCATCTGCATCACGCCGCTGCTCGTCGTATTGCGCTTCTTTTCTCATTGCCGCTCTTGATATTCACGCTGTTCCTCCGTAGTTCTAACTATGCGTTATCGTGACAATAGCGTCGACGTAAAGGCCATGGCGTCGACATGACGACGACAGTGTAACAAAAATGATGGACAGAGCAAGCAAACCGAGTTTACAGCTGTGTAAATACCATCGCAGTGAAATTCTCTGGAATGTGCAGGACCTCTGGTTCTTCAATACTTGGTCTCCTGTGCATTCTACGCTTCAATCGTGCTCAAGGGGAATTTTGACGAAACAGTCCATCTCACAATTTTTTTTTGTTCACCATGAAGAAAATGATATAACAAGCCCCCCCCCCCCCCCCCAACAAACAATGACACCAAGGAAAACATAAGGGAATTTATTTGTACTTACGAATTCAGTTAAAGAAATGATAAATAAATGGAAATGATAGTGGACGAAAAAGCAATGTGCCGCAGATGGGGAACGATCCCACGTCTTCGCATTACGCGTATGATTCTCCACCAATTAAGCTACCGCAGCGCCGTCTTCCCATCCACTTTCGGGAGTATTTATGTGTTACTAATACAACTATTACCCCAGTCAAGCGGGCAAGTTGAGTGCCTTTACGGAGAGTGCACTCGGTTTGAAATGCACTGTCCCAAGTCTGAACGTCGCAAGTGGAGTGTACTCGCAGAAGAGTGCACTCTGGTCGGAGTGCGTTCATAGAACGTACTTTGCTTTTCAATTGCGCAGCCTCGCCGCCAGCTACTTCAACGATACAAAATGTATTTCATAGAAAAAGAACACAGAAGTTCATTCTAGCTGTTTAACAGCTTTTAACAAAATAATTAGAACAGAACTCGCTGATATTCTGTTCGAACAAGATCAAATGCCGCCTCGTGGCACGCCACCATATTGTTCTGAATTGGCTAGGCATTCGTCTTGGCTGGCCTTGACTTGCGACACTCTTATAATAAAAATATTTCCATTTTTTTGTTGAGTAAATGCAGAATATAATTGTTTTTGATTGTTTGACTGCAATGCATGCTCACTGACCTGGAGAGGCAAAGCAGAAGGGTGGGTCTAAAGATTAATCTGCAGGAAACTAAAGTAATGTTTAACAGTCTAGGAAGAGAACAGCAGATTATTATAGGTAACGATGCACTGGAATTGGTAAGGGAATATATCTACTTAGGACAGGTAGTGACCGTGGATCCGGATCCCGAGACTGAAATAATCTCAAGAATAAGAGTAGGCTGGGGGTGCATTTGGCAGGCATTCTCAGATCATGAACAGCAGGTTGCCATTATCCCTCAAGAGAAAACTGTATAACAGCTGTGTATTACCAGTACTAACGTACGGGGCAGAAACCTGGAGGCTTACGAAAAGGGTTCTACTTAAATTGGGGACGACGCAATGAGCTATGGACAGAAAAGTGACAGGTGTAACGTTAAGGGATAAGAAAAGAGCAGATTGGGTAAGGGAACAAACGCGAGTGAATGACATCTTAGTTAAAATCAAGAAAAAGAAATGGGGGGGGGGGGCATGGGCAGGACATGTAATGAGGAGGGAAGATAACCGATGGTCATTAAGGGTTACGGACTGGATTCCAAGGGAAGGGAAGTGTAGCAGGGGGCGGCAGAAACTTAGGTGGGCGGATGAGATTAGGAAGCTTGCAGGGACAACATGGCCGCAATTAGTAAATGACCGGGGTAGTTGGAGAAGTATGGGAGAGGGCTTTGCCCTGCAGTGGGCGTAACCAGGCTGATGATGATGATGATAATAATTGTTTTTGATTTATAATACAACTAAAGCAATTGCTTTCTATAAGCTTTTTTTATTTTAATCTACATCTTTAGAAAACATGGCTTTAGCCTGTCGCCATTTTTTTTTTGTGCGAGTGCGCTCTGTTTTCCTGTTTAGCGCCGCGTAGCCTAAAGTGTCACTCAAGGTCCCGAAGTGCACTCCCCGTAAGTGCACTTATCTCGCCCGCTTGACAGAGGTATAGCCCTGGGAGTGTTGTTAGCCAGCGTCACCACTCGCAAACATCGGCGGCGGATGACATCTTTTCTGCCGCAGGAACATCCGCCGCCAAGGTCTGTGATTGGTGGCGCTGGCTAACACTGCCAGGGTTAGCTCTAGTAGTAACATATGATGGATGGGAAAACGGTGCCGCGGTAGCTAACTTGGTAGAGCATCGCACGCGTAATGCGCAGACGTGGGATAGTTCACCATCTGCGGCACGTTCTTTTTTCGTCCACTTTCATTTCCATTATTGTATCTTTTCTTTACCGAAATTAGTAAGCGCAAGTAATTTTTCTTATATTTTCCTTGGTGTCATTTCTTGTTGGGGGGGGGTGGCGTCTTATGATATTGTTATGTGTAGAAAGACACATACGAAAGAGGCTATTTACAGGCTATTTACACAGGACTGGAGCCAGAGCACCAGGCCGACATACGCTCGCGCCAAGGACACAGGCCCACTTCGTCGTCGTTCTCGCGGCGGCTCGTCCCTTGAGCATAGCTCGATGATATCGTAATACTACCCCCCGGCGGCAAAAGCGCCGTCATGGTGCTGTTAAATATCCAAAGCGCGTGAAGAATTTTAACGCGATAGCGTTAAGGAGCTCGTGTCGCAGAAAAGCCGTTGTCGTCGGCGTCGGTGTCGGCGTCGGCATCCGCGGCGTTGGCCGTGAGCGATAAATCACGGCAGGCACTTCATAAATAAAAAGCAACTTCCAAGATGGGCTGGGTGGGAATCGAACCAGGGTCTCCGGAGTGTGAGACGGAGACGTTACCACTGAGCCACGAGTTCGATGCTTCAAAGCGGTACAAAAGCGCCTCTAGTGAACGCGGTGTTGCCTTAGAAACGAGCTGTTTCTAAGGCTCAGGCGTGCGTCACTTTTAGGGTTTGAGTCGGGCGACGTGGACAACGTCACTGGTTGTCACAGAGGAAGACGTAGTGGGCGTGGCTAGAAAGATTTTGTAGGTGACATTGGTCACTTGGCGAAGCACGCGATATGGACCCGTGTAGTAGGAAAGCAGTTTTTCACAAAGGCCGACTTTACGCGATGGTGACCAAGGCAACACGAGGGCGCTGGGCACAAAATAGGCATCACGGTGACGGAGGTCGTAGCGTTGTTTCTGCTTGTCTTGAGACACTTGTAGATGAGCACGCGCAACTTGGCGAGCATGGTCAGCATGGGCGATTGCATCACGGGCATAATCACTAGTTGAAGCTGTGGTGGTTGGAAGCACAGTGTCCAGTGATAGCGTCGGTTCGCGGCCATACTATAGGTAAAACGGGGAAAAGCCAGCAGTTTCAAGACGGGAGGAGTTGTATGCAAAGGTAATGAAAGATAGAGCCAGGTCCCAGTCACGGTGGTCATCTGAAACGTATTTGGATAGCATGTCTGTAAGGGTGCGGTTCAAACGCTCAGTGAGGCCGTTCGTTTGAGGGTGGTAGGAGGTAGTAAATTTATGCTGTGTTGAGCAGGCACGCATGATGTCATCAATGACTTTGGCCAAAAAGGTACGGCCGCGGTCTGTAAGCAATTGACGCGGAGCACCATGCATCAAAATGATATCATGTAGCAGGAAGTCCGCAACATCAGTTGCGCAACTGGTCGGAAGAGCGCGGGTTACGGCGTAGCGGGACGCGTAGTCCGCCGCGACGGCAACCCGCTTGTTTCCTGATGTAGATTCCGGAAATTGGCCGAGAAGGTCCAAGCCAACACGATGGAAGAGCTAGGCAGGGATGTCGAGCGGCTGCAGGTAACCAGCGGGGAGCTGGGAAGGCTTCTTGCGTCTTCGGCAAAGCTCACAAGCGGCGACCTAACGTCGTACGGAACGGGCAAGGCCCGGCCAGAAAAAACGGCGACGTACACGGTCATAGGTTCGAGATACGCCGAGGTGTCCTGCCGTTGGTGCGTCGTGAAGATCTTCTAGAACGGCTGAGCGCAGGTGTTTAGGTATGACAAGTAGGAACTCAGAGCCATCCGGATGAAGGTTACGACGGTACAGAGTACCGTCGCAGAGGACGAAGAGGCGTAGAGTGGCGTCGGCCGGAGAGTGTTCAAAACGGTCGATGAGTGCTCTGATGTAGGCCTCACGACGTTGCTCGTCGGCGAAATGAAGCAGCTGCGACACAGCGAATACGCAAGCAGCACCGGTAATATTGGAGGAGTCAGGGTCGTCAACAGGGTAATGCGACCAGCTGTCAGCGTCTTAGTGCAGGCGGCCAGACTTGGAGACCACAGAATAGGAAAATTCTTGTAGCCTCAAAGCCCATCGACCAAGCCGGCCTTTAGGATCTCTTAGCGATGAGAGCCAGCAAAGAGCATGATGGTCAGTGACCACAAAAAAGGGCGACCGTAAAGGTAAGGACGGAACTTCGCAACCGCGCAGACTACAGCCAGGCATTCTCGTTCCGCAATGGAATAGTTGCGCTCCGGTGGTGTGAGGAGGCGGCTCACATAAGCAATAACGCAATCCTGGCCACGCTGACGCTGGGCTAAGACGGCACCTACGCCATGACCGCTGGCATTTGTACGCTATTCTGTAGGGGCATCAGGGTCGAAGTGGGTGAGAATGGGTGGAGAGGAGAGAAGAGTAACGAGACTAGAGAATGCGGCGGCATCTGCAGTACCCCACGAGGATTGTACGCCTTTCTTCAAATGTTTAGTGAGGGGTCCAGTAATTGCTGCAAAATTTTGAATAAAATGACGAAAGTACGAGCATAGCCCTACAAAACTTCGAACGTCTGCGGCTGTCTTCGGAACCGGAAAGTCTCGGCAGCGCTAGTTTTGTCGTGATCAGGCTGTAATCCGGAAGCGTCAACGAGGTGGCCAAGAACAGAAATTTGGCGGCGGCCGAAACGACATTTGGACGAGTTAAGTTGCAGCTTCGCCTTTCGAAATATATCAAGTATAGCTGTTAGACGCTCAAGGTGAGTGTCGAACGTGGGCGAGAAGATGACGTCGTCGAGGTAGCAGAGACATGTGGACCATTTGAAACCTCGGAGCAAGGAGTCCATCATACGCTCAAAGGTGGCAGGGGCGATGCATAATCCAAACGGCAAAACTTTAAATTGGTATAGACCATCAGGTGTGATGAACGCGGTTTTTTCTCTGTCCATATCGTGAACAGCAATCTGCCAGTATCCAGGACGAAGATCAATAGAAGAGAAATAGCTGGAACCGTGGAGGCAGTCAAGGGCGTCGTCTATACGTGGGAGCGGATACACGTCCTTCTTAGTAATGTTGTTCAGATGAAGGTAGTCTACACAGAAGTGCCACGTGCCTGCCTTCTTAACCACCACTACAGGTTACGCCCAGGGACTCGAAGAAGGCTTAATGATGTTTTTGCCTAGAATTTTGTTCACTTCACTTTGAATTACTTGGCGTTCCGACGCAGAAACTCGACACGGTCGTCGGTGAATAGGAGTAGCATCGCCAGTAAGAATCCGATGCTTGACCGCGAGCGTCTGGCCTAAAGGGCGATCGTCGAAGTCGAAAATATCTGTGTAGGACGATAATACTTGGTAAAGGTCTTCAGCCTGCGCAGAGGACAGGTCAGTCGCAATTATTTTCTTTATCTTGGGATCTGCGGCCGCCGCTGGCACGATGGGCCTGCTAAGCTCGCAAGAAGCATCTGTGGATAAAGCTGCCACGTGATGGTCGCCGAGACAATCAACGTTGGCAAGGCAAATACCTTGCGGTAGAATTTGCTTTGCCAATCCAAAGTTAAAGATAGGCAGGAAAGTGCGGTTCACAGTAATATTAAGTATACTGTGAGGCACGGTGACGTCATACTGTATTGGAATGTCGGGCAGAGGAGTGACGAGGTACTCGCCATCAGGGATTGGTGGAGAAGACAAGAGTTCAATATAGGCTATTGATTTTGGTGGCAGGTGAACAAAGCCGGTGGGGCGTAGGCGGCACTGGGGTTCATCAGAAGGTTCTGCGAGAATCGGCAACTCAAGGCGAAGGGTACTGGCTGAGCAGTCAGTAAGAGCAGAATGCGCGGAGAGAAAATCGAGGCCGAGAATGAGGTCGTGGGGGCAATGAGCAATCACGGTGAAGAGGACAGGAGTGTGGCGGCCGGCGATGCTAACACGTGCCGTACACATGCCGATGATAGGCACAGAACCGCCATCCGCAACGCGGACGAGGCGTGCCGACGCTGGGGTGAGGACCTTGTTCAGTCATCGTCGGAAGGCAGCACTCATAATAGAAAGAAGTGCCCCTGTATCGATAAGTGCCGTGACAGGATAGCCATTAACGCCAACGTCAAGAAGATTTTGGTTCGTGTTTAACGTGGGCAGAGGATTTGAGGGCAGTGTCGACAACGCAGCTTCACCTCCAGAAGCTGCAGTGCCTAATTTTCCGGCTGGGCCAGGGAGGCGATAGGCGGCGAAGAAAAGCGGCGAGGTTGGGGCGAAAGAGACTGATCGCGTCGAGGTGAGGGCGAGCGGCTGTAGCGAAGGTTCGGAGCACGGGCATCCGCGGCAGTGGGTTCATGGCGGGTGGCATAGATAACAGAAGGTCCAAAGGTGCGGGAATAGGTGACGGCGTATGTCCGAGGAGGCGGTGGCCATCGGTTGCGGAAGTGACGAGCGACGTGGCCGATGCGGCAGCAGTGGAAGCAGATTGGTCTGTCATCAGGGGTACGCCATTCGGACGGGTTGCGGCGAGATGTGGTAGAAAAGGACTGTCGGGGACGAGGAGGGCCGGTATAGAACTGGGGAACGCTGGGTTCAGATGTTGAAGACACGGAGTTCAGACCCATCTCAAATTCCTGTCTGACTACGGCCTAATCGTGGCTATTGGCGGATTGGGAGGCGTCGCGGAGAAAACTGGCTAACAGGTGGGCTCGAGCTCGCGGCGAACAATACGGGTGACGTCGTCACAGGGGGTGGTCTGACGCGGTCGACCCTCACATGTCGACGTAGCAGCAGTGTTGGGTAGCCGCGTGATGTGGTGTGTGATACAGCGGCGCTTTGCTTGTTCAAGGCGACGGCATTCTATGACGATGGCATCGATAGTCCAGACGTTGCCGAAAACAAGCAAATTGAAAGCGTCGTCGGCGATGCCTTTTAGAACATGTGACGCTTTATCTGATTCAGACATAGCATAGTCAGCTTTGCGGCATAGAGCCAAGACGTCGAGGATGTATGAAACATACGGCTCTGTAGATGTCTGAACACGAGACGCAAGAGCCTTTCTCGCGGCAACCTTGCGGCCAATGGGGTCACCGAACAGTTCCCATAGCTTTTCTTTGAGTGTCCCAACTGCTTATCTCGTCGTCATGCCTCTGGTACCACACGCGTGGGACGCCGCCAAGATAAAAGATGACATTGGCGAGCATAATGGTTGGGTCCCACCTGTTATTAGCGCTGGCATGTTCATATAGCTTGATCCATTCGTCAACGTCCTGTCCCTCCAGGCCAGAGAACACACCAGGGTCGCGATGTGGGCAACCGTGACGATTGGAGCAGTCGGACCAGCCGGAGCCGTTGCAGAGGCCGGCTCGTCAACGGGAGGCATGGAGACAAGCTCGATGTACCGACCGCTCCGGAGTTCCGTGGCGAGGACGGGGATCGGTGACCTCCACCAGAATGTTATGTGTAGAAAGACACAGACGAAAGAGGCTATTTACAGGCTATTTACACTGGAATGGAGCCAGAGCGCCAGGCCGACATTTGCTCGCGCCAAGGGCACAGACTCACTTCGTCGTCGTTCTCGCGGCGGCTCGTCCCTTGAGCCTCGCTCGATGATATCGTAATAATATGAACAATAAAAATCGGGCTCCTCGGTTAACTTCTTTTCTTCTCGTTTATGAAGAAAATGATTAATACGAATCATGAACGTAATATTAAGTCCACGTACCTAGCGAAAATATCAAACACCATGAACTTTGAATGCACTGTTACAAAACGGAAACAGACAGACAGGCACCCCCATGGCCGCCGTTTCCCATGTGGCGTCCCAATGCACCTACGTGAGGTGGGGAGTCCTCGGGTTGGGGCAAACGTCCCTTTTCATGCACCCTATAATGGTTCCATAATCGCCGAGTACGTGGGCGTGAGCGCTCTTGTAACTTTCTTAATTGCTTTAGTGCTAATTAACTTATTACCTTCGGGTGCACGCTTGTAATTTGCACCCAAAGCTACTTTATTCAACGTCAACACCGCGCACTCACTGTTTTTGACACATAATAGCTGCTTCCACTTGGCTTTTCCGCATCGTGGGTCTCTAAATAGTATTTCTTGCACTTTCCCATCCATGAATTGCGCTTTTCATGACAAACTGCTCCACGCCACCTACAAGCGCGACGTTTGCAAATTCCAGCTTGTTTTACGTGCTATTAACAATTTTCAGAACGCAATGAAGGCCATGTGCAAGGCAACATATCTGACAGCAGTGTTGCGCTTGCAAGCCCATTTAATTCGTTCTTCTCTCTTGCATAGTACATCGCAGTAGTATCATGCTGAACGCGGTGGTGCCGTGGCTAGGCGTTCTGCTGCGGAGCACAAAGTTCGATTTCCGTTCGCAGCTGACTCATTGCTATGGAGAACGGCTAGCGTGAATAAATTTAGGTGCACGTTAGAAAACTGCGTGTGCACGAGAACAAGCCGGAGCCTCTCTCTCAGCCTTCACTCCTGCTACGGCATCCGCCATACACCGAGGATGAGCATTATTTAGTTATTTCAGCGACTCTATCCATCTGCATGGCCCCGGTGACTCACGTTGTCTACTAGCTTGGGCTGCTGTTTGGCTGCTCTCTTGAAGAGCAGTCAGTACGGGCCGTGTGCCGTAATGTGTAGACTGCTTGCTGCTGGCTCCTGTCTGACCTAGCACTGAGGGGGACAAGGCATGTGCCACGACGATGCATACGCATCGTGGTTCAGAATGAAGCAAGTAGGTTCTGTTTTCTGGTACCCCTATACGAGACCGCGGCTCAGCGCATACTAATGAGCATGTGGCCGAACAGACAGCTTACACTCCTCAGGGTGGTTCACGAAACTTGAACCTAAGATTTTTAAAAAAATGTGGTTAACTGCAACTGAATAAAAACCAACGGCATATGGTGTGCCGTCATGTGGTGCTCCTTAGTATATTTTTTATATTGCGCCTAATTAGTTAACGAACCAAGATTAATTATGCAATACTTTTAGTATTGTGTTTCCTTGCGTTGTAGAGGGTATTCCAATATAACCGATGCCAATTTTTTGTGGCAGCGTGAATGCTGCGTGGCGATATTTTTCCGGCGTTTAATGAAAGCCTGCGGGATATGAAATAAAACCGCGTTACCGCGCTCGTGAGCTGTCCGCACTGCAGCGCTCTCACCCGTGCGCGGGGTGTGGCGAAGTGAGCGGCTCTAGGCGCACGGAATGGAAGCGTCTCGGATGGGCGATAGCCTCGACGCAAGGTTCGGCGCGCTGCAATACGATAGAGCACAGTCACGTGCTTTTATTTCATATTTCGCGGACCCTCTTTAAGCGCCCAAAAAAATCCCCACGAAGCATGTACGTTGCACGAAAAATTGGATCGGTAGTTTTCGAATGCCCTGTGCAGCATAACGAAACGCACTTAGCCCGAAAGGGAATATAAAAAAAAATCCACAATTTATATTATTTGATTAACTACTTAAGCGCGATATAAAAAAATACCCTAAGGAGTGCCACATGACGGTAAACCATAAGTCGTTAGTTTTTATTCAGTTCGCGGTTAACCATCTTTTTTTTAAATCCTTGGTTCAAGTTACGTGAAACGCCCTGTGTAATTACATAACACCTTTCATAAATGATTACATAAATTAAATCTCTATCAATAATCAATTTCCTATTAAGAAATTGCATATCGCCGCTACCTGAGCGCTGATCGCATTAGAGTAGATAATCACCCTCAAAGAATCATGTCTGCCTGATTTCTTTTGTGTGTGCGTGTAATATCATCGCTTGTGCAGCTGCGCCGAAGTAGCGCACTGCGGTCAGCCGCACCCGTGCACCGTTGAGCTCAGCCCAACATGCCTGTCCGCGTGACCGACGCGTCGGCAGCCTGGTGACCCGCACACCCGCGAGGTGCCTCTGCTGCGGCGTCGTCGGTCAGTCGGTCAAGGTGAGCTGCGCGCTATTGAACGGCCGCATACCTGGCCGTTGCCACGGGCAACCGCCACAGCGCTCCTCGGCGGAGTCCTCCCTGCGCGGGATGCCCCCTTCACTCTGGAGGGAAGCAGGAAACGTGTCGGGGTCACGGCTCCGCCTTCTTCGAGCCGCGTGCCCTTGCCCCCGCGCAGCTCGTTCGCGCACGTCTGACCTCCTTCCGATTGTACTTTGAGCTGACGTGCCCTAAAGACCTCTACATTGTAGCGGCTCCTAAATTGACATGCGGAATGGCGAGTATACGATTTGTAGGCCGGATGATTTATGACGAAAACATGGCACGCAATACAGGGCGAAGTATCGATGATCAGGGTAAGACGACGTGCCCAACACATGTGCGTGTCGCGCCACATCTCACTAAAGTGAGCAAATAAGTGTCAGATTGCGAGCAGAAATGGAATGGATGAATTTGCCGACCGCAGCAGACAGCTAACTTGGGCTAGTTTGCGCGTGTTGCAACTATATATAGTAACAGCGCAAACAACAAGGCAAAGATACTTTTCTCTCGTGTGTTTCTCTCTGTCAGATGTTTTTAGCATTTCACTGCGATTTATAAAATGACTGAGGGGCCTGAACGGGCTACTGACGAGCTGCTCAGGCATTGCCGTGTGTGACACCAACAGAATGAAGCGAAACGCTGTGTGTAAGGGAATAACTCGGTGGGCTTCGGTTTAGTCATGGTTAGGTTTCTTTTCTTTCTTTCTTTATGTGTGTATGTGTGTTTGTGGTGGTATTACGCTTATCGACTATATTATATGCCAGCTCGTATGGCTTTGCGTTATCAAAGCGTGGAAGGTGTGCTCGTTCGTTGCTACAGCTTGCATTTATATAGGCAGCACGAAATTGAATAAAACCCGCACGCACACACACACACACACACAAACAAAACTTCTCTTTCCGCATATTGCGATCTTTAAGGGCGTTCGAACAGTGAAAGTTCTGCGTAAAATACAAATATAGGAGAAAAAACTACCTTCGAATATAGAATCAAATATAGAGCATTTATCAATTTCGACAATAAGTGAACCATAGCGTTTCTGTAGAATTGGTTGCATAAAAAAGAAGGCTCATTTTCATTCTCGTACACATGAATGTAACACTGTTCACGACTCAACGTCTGGTTAAGTAAGGAAATTTTAAATATGAACAGTTGCCTTTGGTTATCCGGTGCACTCTGACAATGGCATTCATGAAACAAGGTAACAGCACGCAACCATGATGCCCGTAGAGTCATGTGTTCGTTAAAGCAGGCAAGTGCCGCACTATGCAGCCCGACACAATATTTCTTAGCCGGAGGTAAGCGTGATGGCACAGCGGAAATCAGTTGTTTTGCCTAAACCGAGCCAAGAGATTCTCAAGCTGCCTGCGATTGAGGGAGAAGAAGTTGTGATTGCGCAGAAGGTGATGCCTCCATGCATGTCACGAGCTAGCTGTCGCTTAAATGCATACATACAGCTTTGCAGGAGTCGAATTCTCTTTGGAATGATCACTCTGTCCTGAAAATTTCTTCCTCATGTGCAAGCACGGACCTAAGTTTTAGAACACGGGATCTCCAAGCGACCCTCTGATCGACAGGTAAAGAAACATTTCGAGAGCTGCCAGCGGGCTACGAGATCCGGCCAGCGTGTATGCGTGATTCTATTTCCAGCTTGCCTCCGAGGCTGCATTTGAGGGCACTGGGGTAAACAGATTACTTGTTCCATTTACTTTTATCCCCACCGGTACGTGCGCTGCGATCGCCCTAGTGTAAACGAAGCGAAAGTCCGACACTTTTAATGAGTTACAGAAAGTTTCCCAACAGTAGTTATAACTGCCCGTACGTTCGCTGAGGAAGTGGTGCCTCTTTCCAACAACTTCTGCAGAAGATCCGTTCGGAGAAGTCGCCATTTGCATCGGTCGTTCTCACGCGAGGCTCCAGTAAGCAGTCTCATCCATTACACTCGAAACCAATATTCAAGCAGGAACAGTTAATTTTCAAATCGAATACAAATACCCATGCAAAGACAATTTGGTTCGTAATCGAAATTTCAAATATTCGCGCAAGGCTACTTTGTTTTTCATGTGTGCGTGCCTTGCTTCCTTGATTAAGGAAGGCTACTTGTGCTGCGCGTATTGCGCCTCTCGCGCCTTGCACCAACTTTGCACAAATCACGCGGCAAAAACAACGTGAAAAATAAAGCATCGCGTTGTCACTTAAAGCAGTGTTAAGCTTCCTTCCACGTTTCCATAATCCGCCGACAAAGAATATTTCCTGATACGACGTTTCGTATTCTATTGCAGCCCTTTAAGTAAAAGGAAAAGATACGCCTGAAATTACATTCATGGGAATTATCGTGGTACGAATCATGTTATAAACTGGTTCCTTATTGAACGGAGCAAAAGAACTATAATTAAATTATGGAAGTTTACGTGTCACAGTCACGATTCGATTATGAGGCACGCCGTAGCGGGGAATTCCGGATTTATGTTGACGACCTGGGATTCGTTAATGTGCACCCAAACCTACGTACATGGGTGTTTCCTTTTTTTTTTTTTTTACATCTCGCCCACTCGATGCGGCCACCGTGAGCGAAATTTGAGCAAATAATATATTGTCACGTGGTAGTGACCGTTGAGGACAAAGCAAGAAAACTGAATGGCGAAACTGACTTCATTGGGGGCACCTGTGCCCACAAAACCAGGTTACACTCAATAGAACAACGATAGCGGCGAACACAGTCGGCGATCGTCGAAAATCTGATCAGCGGGTCAAGCGCGTCGGCTTTTATACATCAGTCGTCGAACGTTCCAGAGTAATCACAGGCACCCGCCTGCCTTCCATAAAGTTCTACAATATTGGCGTCGCGCACACATGTAATCAGGGCCGGTATTTTGTAGGGATGCCTTTTGCGATTCTATGCTTTTTCTGGCTTTTCGCGCTTGGCCAGTGGTCAGAGCGACGGTCTGCCCACATTATCAACGGGATCAGGCGGCCGTGTGTGGTGGATGATAAGAAGAGCATAGAACAAGGCATAAGGCATCGCTACAAAATAGCAGCCCAGAATACACAACATTCGGCCACACACAGCGGATGGAACCATAGATAACATTCCAGAAATTTCCGATGCATGCAGGTGCGTCCTGCGCTGTGCGATAAAATTTGTTAGGCGGTGAAACGTGGTCGCCTGATAAAGATAGGCAAGTACACGTGTCAATACCCCCCTTTTAAAAAGCATCGACCCGATGCTGCAAACAAACGAAAGTACTAAAGAAAGACACCCCTAGCAAAGAAACAACAAAATAAGGAAGTTCGTCAGCGTGCGTAAAAGGGCTTAAGGCGCACTACGTGGATTGCATCAGATCGTGCGCGGCGCCGCTGTGACTGCGAAATGCCGTCTGGCACGACCTCATAGTCCAGTGCGCCAATACGTCAGATGACCTTGTAGGGTCCGAAATAGCATCGCAATAGTTTCTCACTCAGTCCTTGTTGGCTTATCGGGGTCCAAACCCAAACACGGTCACCGCACTGGTACTCGACGTAGCGTCGTCGGAGGTTGTAGTGTCGGCTGTCGGTACGCGTTTTGTTCTTGATCCATAGGCGGGCGAGCTGTCGGGCTTCTTCGGCGCGCTGGAGATAGGTGGCGACGTCAAGATTCTCTTCGTCAGTGACGTGCGGCAGCATGGCGTCGAGCGTCGTCGTCGAGTTCCTGCTGTAAACCAACTTGAACGGGGTGATCTGTGTTGTTTCTTGCACCGCCGTGTTGTAAGCGAAGGTTACGTACGGCAGGACGGCATCCCAGGTCTTGTGTTCGACGTCGACGTACATTGCTAGCATGTCGGCGAGGGTCTTGTTCAGGCGCTCTGTGAGACCATTCGTCTGCGGGTGGTAGGAAATTGTCCTCCTGTGGCTTGTCTGGCTGTATTGCAGAATGGCTTGCGCGAGCTTTGCGGTAAAGACCGTTCCTCTGTCGGTAATGAGGACTTCTCGGGCGCCATGTCACAGCAGGATGTTCCCGACGAAAAATTTCGCCACTTTGGCTGCGCTGCCTTTCCGTAGAGCTTTAATTTCAGTGAAGCAGGTGAGATAGTCCATCGCCATGACGATCCACTTATTTGCGGATGATGACGTCGGAAACGGTTCCAACAAATCCATACCGATCTGCTTAAATGGTTGGTCAGGGGGTTCGATCGGCTGTGGTAATCGTGCTGGTCTTGCCTGTGGTGTCTTGAGTCGCTGAGTCTCGGCATGTCCTGACGTAACGGGCGAAGTCGGCGGTCAGACGCGGCCAGTGTTAGAGTTGTAGGACGATGCCAGCGCTGACATCCAGTTGTCAGGATTGGGGGCTCAATCCCATCGCTCGTAACCTGTTGTCAAGATTGGAGTCGGGCATGAATTAGAAGGTAGCTGGCCCATGCCGTCATCCAACTTATCCACGCTAAACAGGTTGATGAAGGGAAGGACTGCTTCTCATCAAGAACGAGGAATAAGGGTTTATTTACAGTATCTACATGCAGTTCATCTGTCTAGCATGACTGCGAGAGGAAGTACATCAGTCTAAGATGACTGCTTGAGAAAGTGCATCAGTCTAACATGACTGCTTGAGAAAGTGCACTCAGCATCCGCACCACAGCGGTTTATAAACACTCGGTCCCCCCTCGATCCAAAGGTGACGGAAGCGTTCGTCCAGTCATCGTAAACAAGCCGCCTCTCTGCGGGACGGCTTACACACACACACACTTCCGCACAGGTTCACGGTGCGGAGCCGACGTCAGACGGACTTCGTAGAACTCCGGGCTTGCGTCAGGAAAGGCGCCTTTTATTCCCCTAGCTGACCCCGCAGCACGGCCGGGTGCCCATTGTCTTGCGTCTTGGACGGCGCGTGGGAAGGCGCCTCGAACTACGTTCCCGCGAGCACACTCCCGCTCGCGGCACACCAGGGCTGTGGCGGCGGCTCAGTAACAATAGTTGATCTGCCGATCGCATTCAGTCACAACGGCGGCGAGGCTAGAGCGTAACGGTGGCGTTGCAAGAAATGTTGCCGCCGCTGTCGCAACTGGCTGGCAAAAGTTCCACCTCAGCTGGGCCGTTCTTGACACCACTGATAACTTTGCTGTATCCTCGACAGCGTGCGGGAGAATCCGAGATGTCCAGCGGTTCGATCGTCATGTAGGGCGTGGTGTACTTCGGGACGCAGCGCTGCCGGAACAAGAAGGTAGCTGGCGCGGACTGGCGAGCAGTTCTTCAGAAGCAGATTTTTTGAGCGTAAATGAAGATAATCCGCGCCTAAATGCCCTAGGAACAACGTCGGTGTTCCCTTCCAAATACTCGACGAGGCCTTTTAGCTCTGGGTCTGCTCGTTGCTGTTTAGGGAAGTCTTCCGCGCTTCTTATTCCCAGGGCGTCGTCGTCGTACTCGTCATCTTGCGGCGAGGGATGGATGGGGGTGAATGATAGGCAGTCAGCGTCAGAGTGTTTTCGTGCGGACTTGTAGATAACGTGACCGTCGTGACTTCATATTCTTGCAGTCTGAGGCTCCACCGTGCCAGCCGTCCTGAAGGGTGCTTTAAATTAGCTAGCCAACACAACGCGTGACGGTCCCTGACGACTTTGAATGGCCTGCCATATAGGTAAGGGCCGAATTTTGCTGTAGCCCAAATGATGGCGACGCGTTCTTCTTCAGTCGTAGAATAATTGCCTTCCGCTTGTGACAGCGACCGGCTAGCATAAGATATCACCCGTTCAAGTCCGTCTTTCCTCTGGATTAGGACGGCATCGAGGCCTAGGTTACTGGCGTCAGTGTGGATTTCGGTATCGGCGTCTTCGTCGAAGTGTGCAAGTACCGGCGACGACTGCATGCTTCGTTTGAGTTCTTGAAATGCGTCGGCCTGTGGCGTTTCCCACTTGAACTCGATGTCACATTTGGTTAGATGTGTGAGCGGTTAAGCGATGCGGTAAAAGTCCTTGGCAAAGCGCCAGTAGTAGGCGCACATGCCGAGGAATCTACGCACTGCCTTCTTGTCAGTGGGCTGCGGGAACATTGCGATGGCAGCTGTCTTCTGCGGGTCGGGGCGTACTCCAGATTTGCTGATGACGTGGCCTAGAAACAGAAGCTCATCGTAAGCGAAGCGGCTCATTTCCGGCTTCAGAGTGAGCCCTGATGACTTGATGGCCTCTAATACTTTCGCAAGCCGCCTAAATTGATCGTCGAAATTTCCGGCGAAGGCAACGACGTCCTCCAAGTAAACAAGACACGTCTGCCACTTTAATCCTGCTAACACCGTGTCCATGACGCGCCGAAACGTTGCAGGCGCCGAGTATAGTCCGAATGGCATGCCCTTGAACTCGTAGAAACCGTCTCGCGTGATGAAGGCGGTCTTTTCGCGATCTCTCTCGTCCACTTCTATTTGCCAGTAGCCAGACTGGAGGTCCATCGACGAGAAGTATTTAGCGTTGCACAGCCGATCCAATGCGTAGTTTATCCGTGGAATGGGGTATACGTCCTTCTTCGTGATCTTGTTCACTCGACGATAATCGACACAGAGACGCAGCGTTCCGTCCTTTTGCTTCAGCAGGACTACAGGAGGTGCCCTCGGACTTTTCGAGGGCTGGATGATGCCGTCGCGCAGCATTTCGTCGACTTGATGCCTCATGGCTTCACGTTCTCGCGTCGAAACTCGGTAAGGGCACTGGCGGAGTGGTCGAGCGCACTCTTCGGTTATTATGCGATGCTTACGACTGGTGTTTGTCGAATCCTCGATGACGTCGCAAAGCAATCTTCATATCGTCGGAGACTTCTGAGCTGTTGCTGCTTACTCATGGTGAGACCTGGATTTATGTCGAAGTCTGGTTCGGGAACTATGGTCGTCGGAATAGATTCGGCACAATCCGAGAGGACAAACGCATTTCTGGTTTCCAGAAGTTTCTCGATGTACGCCATCGTCGTGCCCTTGTTGATGTGTTTGATCTCCTGTCTGAAGTTTGTCAGCAACACTTTCGTTTTTCTTCCTTGCAGTCGAGCGATCCCTCTTGCGACGCAAATTTCACGGTCTAGCAGTAAGCGTTGGTCACCCTCGAAGAAGCCTTCTACGTCGGCATGTGTTTTGGTGCCGTCGGAAATGACAATGCTGGAGCAGGGCGTGACGATGACTTGACTTTCGAGCACGCTCAAGGCATGGTGACTACGAGAGCTTTCCTGCGGTATCGCTTGATCTTCCGACAGGGTTATCGACTTCGACGCCGTGTTGGTTTAGGAAGTCCATGCATAGAATGACGTCGCGTGAACATTGTTGGAGTATAACGAAGGTGGCAGTGTAAGTGCGGTCATGAACGGTAATTCTTGCCGTGCAGATTCCAATCGGCGTGATGAGGTGTGCTCCAGTGGTACGAATTTAAGGGCCTTCCCATGCAGTCTTAACTTTCTTCAACTGGGCGGCGATGGGTCTACTCAGGACGGGGTATTCGGCTCCTGTGTCTACTGAGGCGGTGGATGCGTGGCTGTCGAGAAGCACGTCGAGGTCGCGACGCGGTTCTTTGTCTTGCGTTACAGTTAGGACTTGTCGTCGGATGACGGCTGCGTCGCGTTCACCTGTGGCTGGTACGTGGGGTCGTGAGCTTGCCTTTCGTCGGTGTATTCTTTGCTTCCGGACTTCGTCGGGACTGCGGCGTGTCGCTATGTAATCGAGGTAGTCTCTTCGGCGTCTTCGTCGGCGGCGGAGGATCTTCGTCAGTTCGACGAACAGCAACCGCACCTCCATCGGTTGCTGCTTTTAGTTTTCCGGATATGGGCTCGCAGAGCGGCCCTGGGCTGGGCCAGTGTATGGCCGGCGCTGCGGCGACAGGTAGCGGCCTGGTGATGGTGGTCGTCGAGGCCTCCACTGAGTGGCGGCGAGGTAGTCGGCGATATCGGGAGGTCATTCGCCATGTTGTGGTCTGGGCGCGTTAACGGCGAACCTTCGGTGTCCCATCTCCCGGTAATGGCGTCGACGGTATATGTGCCCAGCTTCTCCGCAGCTATAGCAAAGCGGACGGTGGTAGAGGGCGCGCCAAACATCAGTCTTCCTTGGAATGCTACGTGGGGTGACGGGTTGGCGTGCTGGCGGCGGGGGTGGTGCTCTGGAACTGTGTTGTCACTGCTGTGGAGACGGAACTGTGTCGTCACTGGGGCCTGCCGTGGGCGCGGAAGGGGAACGTGACGGCGGGCTACAGCGGCATATTTCATCGCTTGAGGCTGAGGCTTCGCCGATTCAGGGGCTACTCCGAGTTTATGTTGGAGCTCCTAACGGACGGCATCGGCAATTGAAGCCACTTAAGGCTGTGATGAAGGGAACAGCTTCTGTAGCTCCTCCCAAACGGTCGCTCGTATACTCTCGCGCATATAGTCTGTGGCAAGTGACTGAACCACTGCGTAGTGTGTCGAGTTCGTGCGGTGGTTGAATTGCCGGTTCCGCATTTCCAGTGTCTTCTCGATGCTGGTGGCCTCGCGAAGAAACTCGTCGACGGTCTTCGGTGGCCTCCATACCGTTCCGGCGAAAAGTTTCTCCTTTACACTACGCATCAGTAGGCGGGCTTTCTTCTCCTTGGACATTTCCGGGTCAGCGTGGCGGAATAAGCGGCTCATTTATGTAAAAATCGCGGTGGTCTCATTAGGCAGCTGCACTCGGATTTCTTGTAGTGCTTGGGCTCGTTCTTGGCGTACGACGCTTGTGAATGTCTCTAGGAAGCCACTTCCGAAGAGGACCCACGTCGTTAAGGCGGCATCTCGGTTCTCGAACAACGTCATGGCGGCGTCTTCCAATGCGAAAAAGACATGTCGAAGTTTGTCGTCGCTGTTCCAGCTGTTAAATGCAGCGACCGTCTCATACGTCTCAAGCCAGGTTTCCGGGTCCTGGAATGTTGAACCTCGGAACGTCGGAGGCTCCCTGGCCTGCTGCAGCACGATGGGGGACGCTGGGGCAACGATCTTCCTGGTCGTCTCAGGCGGAAGTCCGTACTCTGGGGTAGTCCTTGCAGCCTGCGGCTACCTCGCTGGTTTATGACGACGTTGGTGTTGTCTTCCGCGTTAGCGCTTGGGTCACGGCTTTTTGGAGGCATCCGGTACATGAACGCAAAGCACCTCCACCAGATGTCATGTGGTAGTGGCGGTTGAAGACACAACAAGAAAACTGTGAATGGCGAAACTAACTTTATTGGGCGAACCTGTGCCCAGAAAAACAGGCTACACTCAATTGAACAAAGATAGCGGCGAACACAGTCGGCGAGCGTCGAAAATCTGATCAGCGGGTCAAGCGCGTCGGCTTTTACACATCGGTCGTCGTATGTTCCAGAGTAATCGGTGGGAACCGCCTGCCTTCGACAAAGTTCGACATTACTCACGTCGCGGACACATGTAATCAGATTACACAACGTTCGGTCACAGACAGCGGATGGAACTATCGATAACATTCCAGAAACTTCCGATTCATGCTGGCGCGTTCTGCGCTGTGCGATACTATTTCCTAACTATCCGATAACGGTGAAACGTGGTCGCCTGATAAAGATAGGCAAGTACACGTGTGAATATAGATGGGTCAAATACCCATAGAACCTTGTCCCTAAGTCGTGGCATTTTTGCTGTGGAGAAGGAGCAGCTGCGGAGGCAAGCGGCGTTCCGGGTAGATGCCCTCCTCCTCCTCTCGTTTGTGGAATCAGTCCACCAATTAGCACAGCTGTGCTCCGGGTGAACGCCCGCTGCGTAGTAGCGGCGTCTCTAGCGCCTCAGGGGGGCGAACCTTCGAGGATGATGTAGCCTTCGTGCCCAGAAGACCCAGGTTTGCCAAATTATCGTATGGGAACGTGGCTCACCTACAAATGAACCCTTAATACATAGATAATAAAAACTGGCGACTTTCAAACTTTTAAGTTTTCACTTCCCACGCCTCCCAAAACCAAGATTCGGTCTCGTAACTGAATCTTATCTTAAATTTTATTAATTACTGCATCTATCGTCACAATTTCGGATATTTTAAACGTTATTGGGTCTAGCTTGAGATTGTGCACTATTTGGCCGGATTTATAAGAGGAAAATTCAGTTTTTTAGTTGGACCGAGAATTTGAAAATCTCATTGTGTGAGCTTGCGGAGAGTTTGCGCTATAATGCTTCGTATTAAAGATTGCAGATGGTCGAGCACCAAGGTTGAAAGATTTGGCATCGAATGACTCATATTGTTATAAGTCAGTTGTCCTGCGGAAGTAGAAGATCTGAAGCTCCTAGCAGATAAGCGGAGGAAAAAGTGCTGTCTATCGTCCTCCATCATCTCTGTTTTTGTAACTGCTTTTATCTCCTTGTAAATAATGAAAAGAAGCCCCTCTTTCTGGGGAACTCCCGGTAACAATATATTTGCTGAGCCTCAAAGGAAGGTCTGCGTGGCTAGTCAGCCATGTGCAGTGTTGCCTCTTCTTAATCCGGTCTGCAAATGTAATATCTACGCTACAGGAATTTATGAAGCACTTTGTTCATAGCAGCTGACTGTCACTGGCCGGCCACCTTGGCCGCGCACTGACAATCTGATGTCACGATTGACTGGCACCGGCTCTTGCGAACAATTCTTGCGCTGGAGCTTGCGAATGTGGGCCACGAGTTGGCATAAAATGAGAAATATAACTGACTATGAGATTGACAATATTTTCTTGTCGTGGGTTACTAGTACTATCATTAGACTGCGTTGTGCCAGCTGGCGAACGAAGACTTCTCCCAGCAATCTCCAACTATGCGGGATGTGTGCAGTAAGCGGACTTCAGAGCACGTCTGAAAGTACGTTTAATATTGTTAAGGGGTTACAAACAGTCAGACGTATTTTTACAAGATATTTACAATAATTGTAGCAGTTGACAACATGGTAGACAGTGCGCGAAGACCAGAGTGTCGTCTTCTTCCGACCAGGATTAAAACATCTTCTTCGTGAGCGTGTCACAATATCTTCAGGTCACCTATACAAAAGTAGAATGTTTTTCGCGAAAACTAGAATGGTCTGCCTGTATACTCGCTTAGCAGGCTAAACTTTCAGACTTGAAATGGCGCGTACAGACCTACAGAAAGCACGCATCAACAAACATACAAAATCATCTCGTTGTCCAGTACTCTCAAAGCACTCCTGAGCATCTTTCCAAGTTTTCGTTATCCTCCCAAATGCCACCCAACGCATGCTAGCGTACTAAAGAGAATATGAACTCGGGAGACTTAGTGAGCTTGAAGGTGTAGCGTCACGAACGGGTCATACGGAAAGAAACAAGTGCGCAACATCGCTGTGTTTTTTGTGCCTATTTCTTTATCTCCCGTTTATGAAGGGTTCTTTTTCACGTTTTCTGCTGTTAGTACTAGTATAAACGCAGTAATTGCACATTTTAATTTTCTATATTAGTAAGCCGCATTTGCGACTTGAGCAGATTTTACTTGAGCGCTGTAAAACACATTTTTTCTTCGGTCGGTAAACAAAATGACAAGCGCATGTTGTCTTCAGACTATTCGCTCAGCGCGTACGCCGATGGGTACCATGCAGACCTTAGCTAAATCGGCGCCCATCGAGCTCCGGTGCCCCAGCAAATAGGCGGGAATGACGCACTACGGGCGGTCGTGCGTTTCCCCCGGCGGAGCACGTCACGTGAATTATTGACGAGATCCCCGGCCGTGCGGTCATCACGGGTTCGAGCTCCCGATATACGGAGGGCCAGTTTTTCAGCCGGGAGGTCCGGCCATCACGGCGGCATTGACCGTCAAAGCTGCAATGCTGAGGCTAAGCCCAGTATAAATTGAAATGCGCAGTGTCAGCTGCGCATTTATTAGAGCGGCAGGCGGCCAACCAAGGCACAAATACATGCTCCCAAGGGTTGCTTAGAATTTAGTTGCTTGACGTTTTTAGCAGTGACAACGCCTTTGCTCTGCTTCACGCAACCCCCTAAGGTGCTTGTAGCATCCCTATGATAAGCAGTTAGTAAGTTGATGACGATGATAAGGAGTGATGGGTGTCAATATGTCAATAATGATAAGGTGTGATATGGATGTCATCATGTTGATAATGGTTCAACGCTGATGAATAAGGCGATTCCCATAACATCGGCGAACATCTTCATCAGCCTCGCTACGCCCACTGCAGGGCAAAAACCTTTCCCATACTTCTCCAACTGCCCCGGTCATATGCTAATTGTGGCCATGTTGTCCCTGCAAACTTCTTTATCTCACCCGCCCACCTTTCTGCCGTCCCATGCTAGGCTTCCTTTCTCTTGGAACCCACTCCGTAACCCTTAATGACCATCAGTTATCTTCCCTCCTCATTACATGTCCTGCCAATGCCCCCCCCCCCCATTTCTTTTTCTTGATTTCAACTAAGTTATTATTAACTCGCGTTTGATCGCTCACCCAATCTGCTCTTTTCTTATACCTTAACGTTACACCCATCATTCCTCTTTCCATAGCTCGCTGCGTCGTCCTCAATTTAAGTAGAACCCTTTTCGTAAGCCCTCCGGCCGGTTTCTGCCCCGCAGGTGAGTACTGGTAAAACACAGCAGTTATACACTGTTCTTTTGAGGGATAATGGCAACCCGCTGTTGATGATCTGAGAATTCCTGCCAAACGCAACCCAGCCTATTCTTATTCTTCTGAAGGTTTCAGTCTCATTATACGGATCCGCGTTGACTATCTGCCCTAAGTAGACCTATTCCGTTACCACTTCCCGTGCCTCGCTACCTATGGTAAACTGCTGTTCTCTTCCGAGACGGTTAAACAATGCGTTAGTTTTCTGCAGATTAATTTTTAGACCAACCTTTCTGCTTTGCCTCTCCAGGTCAGTGAGCATGCATTGCAATTGATCACCTGAGTTACTATGCAAGGCAACATCATCACCGAATCGCAAGTTACTAAGGTATTCTGCATTAACTTTTATCCCCAATTCTTCCCAGTCCAGGTCTCTGAATACCGCTTGTAAACGCACTATGAATAGCATTGGAGAGATCGTATCTCGCTGCCTGATGCCTTTCTCTATTGTCATGTTGTTGCTTTCTTCATGGAGGACTACGGTGGCTGTGGAGCCGCTATACATAACTTTCAGTATTTTTACATACGGCTCGTCTACCCCGTGATTCCGTAATCCCTCCATGACTGCTGAGGTTTTGAGAGAATCAAACGCTTTCTCATAATCAATGAAAGCTATATGTAAGGGTTGGTTATATTCCGCACATTGCTCGATCACCTGACTGATAGTGTGAATATGGTGTGCTGCTGAGTAGCCTTTAGGAAATCCTGCCTGGTCCTTTGGTTGACGGAAGTCTAAGGTGTTCCTGATTCTATTTGCGATTCCCTTAGTAAATACTTTGTAGGCAATGGACCGTCAGCTGATCGATCTATAATTTTTCAAGTCTTTGGCGTTCCCTTTCTGATGGATTAAGATTATGTTGGCGTTCTTCCAAGGTTCCGGTACGTTCGAGGTCATGAGGCATTGTGTATACAGGGTGGCCAGTTTTTCTAGAACAATCTGCCCACCATCCTTCAACAAATCTGCTGTTACCTGATCCTCCCCAGCTGCCTTCCCCGTTTGCATAGCACCCAAGCCTTTCTTTACCGCTTCCGGCATTTCATTTCATTACATTTTATTACCGTAAAGACCCCATTAGTGGCATTACATAAGGGGTGGTTAACATGTGAATGCAAGAAAGGGCAGTTGTTACATTGAAATATAAGGTTCAACAGTTTCTAGAAATTGTGAATGACATGTGATGGCAGCGACATTAATGGGTAGGTCGTTCCAGTCCTTCGCAGCTCGAGGAAAAAATGATGATTGAAAAGTGACAGTTCGTGTTCGAGGACGAGAAACCTTGGCTGGTGCCCTGTGACATGCGTGAAGATGATGGCGTGACGTAAGGCGGGTGGCTTAGTGAGCTGTAAAAAAATTTGTGATAAAGAGAGAGCGTGGCGATGCGACGACGAAAAGCAAGAGATGCCAAGCTAGATTGTGCCTTTAAGTGTGAAATGCTGATGTTATATGAATATGAAGAATGGATGAATCTAGTCGCACGATTCTGAACTGACTCGAGTGCATTGATGATATATGTTTGATGAGGGTTCCAGATGGCGGCGTCATATTCCAGTTGTGGTCAGACAAATGATTTGTATGCGAGTAGTTTGACGTGCTGTGGAGTATGACGAAGATGACGCCTCATGAACCCAAGGGACTTGTTCGCTGACAAGATTACGTTAGTCGCATGCACATTCCAGGAAAGGTGGTGGAACAGGGTTACGCCTAAGTACTTATAGGCTAGGACTGATTCTACTGGGACGTTTTCAATTGTGTAAGTAGACAGATAAGGATTACGACGGCGGGAAATTGAAATAAATTTGCACTTGTTAGGGTTCAAGGCCATTTGCCAACAGTTGCACCAGTCCTGCACGTTATTAAGGTCATTCTGGAGAGATGCTTGGTCAGAGATGTTAGTCACGGTGCGATAAATCACACAGTCGTCAGCGAACATACGAATAGGACAAGATACATGCAGCGGAAGATCGTTAATGTATATTAGGAAAAAGAAGTGGTCCTAAGACTGAGCCTTGAGGGACACCTGAAGTGACAGGGAGGGGTTCGGAGGAGGCGTTATTGACAAGGACGAACTGGGAACGATTAGTAAGGAATTCTTTTATCCATTGTACTACAAGAGGATCCAAGTTCAATGTAGATAATTTTATTAGCAAGCGGTTATGAGGCACTATGTCAAAAGCTTTAGAGTCGTCTAGAAAGATGGCATCGGTTTGAATGTTGTTATCAAGATTAACGTGGAGATCATTAAGGAAGACAGCTAGTTGTGTTTCACGTGAAAGCCCTTTACGAAAACCATGTTCTGAAGGATGAAAGAAGTTTGGCGAGTCTAAAAAGTTCATGATATGCGAGTATATGACATGTTCCACGATTTTGCAATGAACGCTAGTTAACGAAATGGGGCGGTAGTTTAAGGGGGAGTCTTTGTTACCTGCTTTGAATACTGGAACGACCTTTCCCACTTTCCAATCATCCGGTAAAGTACCTGTAGACAATGACTGCGTGAACAACATAGTGAAACATGCCACCAATATATGATTAGTATTCATTAGGATCATTGAGTTAATTTCGTCTACACCAGAAGAAGTACATAATTTCTTTTTTTTAATGATTGACAGTATACCATCTATCGAAAATACAATGGGTGGCATATGTGATGTTATGTTAGTAGATAGTGGAAAGTCTGGAGTGGTAGTTTCTTTTGTAAACACGGAAAAAAATGCTGTGTTGAATATATCAGCGCACTCGGCGTCCGTGGCGGTGTCACCTGCTGCATTCGTCACGCTGATGGTACGAGCTTCTTGGGGATTTAAAATGCGCCAGAACTGCCGAGGATTTTGAGTAAGTAGCTGGGGCAGGTCGACGTTATAACAAGATTTTTAGCAGTGCGAAGGGCACTCAGGTAGGCCTTCTCTGCCATGTAGTATTTTGACCAAGCCTGGGCGCTTCCAAGACGCGTGGCTAGCCGAAAGCGACGTTTCTTTTGGTTTTCAAGCTTCTTCAAAGCTCTGGTGAACCATGGCTTATTTTGATTAGTCAGTCAGTCATTCAGTCAGTCAGTCAGTCAGCCAAGAACTTTATTGAGGTCCTGAGCGGGTTTAAGCCGTTGGAGATCGCACGCGGGGAGCTCCTTGGGCCGAAACCGTAGGCGACGCCCAAGTCGGGACGGGAACGTGGTGACGCTCCGCCAGTTCTTGGGCCATCTGGACGGCCTTGAGTTGGAGTTTGAGGTCCGGGCTTTTGAGGGCTTCTCCCCATTTGGGCTCACTGGAGAGAGGGCCCTCTAGTAACGCGGTACATTGCCAAAGCATGTGAGAGAGTGAGCAATAGAGTTCTGGGCAGTCTGGGCAATTTGCCGGGATGTTGATTAGTGTGCATAGTTATTCTTGGTATATGTTTGTTTACGAGTTCATTAACTTTATTTTTAAATTGTGTCCAGTTTTCTTGAGGCGAGTGCATATGGAATAATGTCTCAAAAGTTGAAAAGAAGTGCCTAACTCGTTATTAATAGCTTCGTAGTTCCCTTTATTATATAGGCAAATAGTTTTGTTGGATTTTCGTTGTCGCATGGGTTGAAAGGCGAAGGTGGAATGGATTACTTTATGATCACTTACCTCACGGAGGTAAGTTATGGATGATAGACTGTCAGGATGGCTGCTTAGTATAAGGTCGAGTACATTAGATGTGTCTTTTGTAACCCGCGTAGGCTCTAACACAAGTTGAGTTAGACTGAAATTAAAACACACATTAAGAAATTTTTTAGCAGCTTCATTGCCTACGTTTAAAGCACTATTGTTAGTCCAGTTGATTTGCGGAAAATTAAAGTCGCCGAAAAGCAGGATTTCTGCGTTAGGGTGTTTTTCATTAAGTTTGCTCAAGATGTTATTAAGTTTATGCGAAAAATCAGGAGTATTATGTGGTGGTCTGTAACAAACGCCCAAGAGAACAGTCTGCGGTGAAGCGCGGCAGATTAGCCATGTTATTTTCAAGTCAGCCTCAATGGTTGCGAGCGTGCACGATAAATGGTGATGCGCGGCGATTAGCACACCACCACCTCGTGAGATTTCGCGGTCTTTCCGGTAAAGGCAGAAATCCGGCAAGCCAGCAAGAACCTCAGTATCGGTAATATCGTCAGTCAGCCAGGTTTCAGTTATTATTAGCAAATTACTGTTAGACGACAACAGAAGGTTAGACAGAATATCACGTTTACGGAGGAAGGTTCGCGCGTTAGCAAAGATTACGGAAAAGTAGAGGTTAGCTCGTGTCGATACCGCAGGGCGTTTCCCGCGTCGAGTTGGCTGCTATTGCAATTCTTTCACACTCTGTGTGCGTTCATCGAAAACATAGTGCTTATTACCCATACACAGAGTTTAAAGCGCAGGGAGTAAGGCGCTGATTTGCTTTTTGCGAATGAAAGAAGGTGTCTGCGGGCCACTTGAGCAGGACGTGTAAAATCCTCGCCAACGCTGAAGTTTGTTCCTTTAAATTTACGGCCGTTAGAAAGAACAAGATCTTTTGTTTTATGAAAGGTGAACTTCACTATTATGGGGCGGTTACGATTAGCTGCACGATTGCCCAAGCGGTGCGCGCGCTCGATTTCTTTTGGGTCAAGGGTGATGCTCATATGTTTGCGACAGTGGTCAATGATTATATCCTCCGATTGCGCGAACGACTCTGACCCTGAAGATTCATCAATACATTAAAAAATTAGATTGTTGCGCCGAGAATGATTCTCGGCATCATCAAGACGCGCTTCCAGCCTCTGCATTGTGTGTGCAGCACGGGCAGCATCACTCTTCACGCTTTCTATATCAGAACGCAAGTGGATTAGGTTTTGGTAGTGGGTCTCCAGGTTCGTCATGCTCACGCTCAGATCGGATATTGCTTTGTCATTTGTTAGTAACGGAGACTTGAGGCCTTGAATCTCGGTGATCAGTTGCGATTGACCTGCGGATAGGCTCTTAAGTTCTTTTAGTACGGCTTGACTATCAGGTCCAGGGTTAGTTTCGATGTCACCCGCCAGCAACAATAAAGAGCGAATAACATCGCAACGCTGAACAAGAGTGGAAAGGCAGCAATGTGGGCCCGGCAGCTGCAGTAGAAAGTAATTACTTGAACGCTTTGTGAAAAGACTGTATGATTTGCTAACCCGCATGTAGAACATCAGCGGATTAGCGTGCTGTGTTGAAGCACAGCAGCCGGGCCCACAAAACGCCTCCGTGCGCGCCTGCTCTTTTATAACTGATGGGCGAATTGATGTCGGTGGCGATAGGTATTCCGGCCGCAAGTCGAGTGACGCTGCCGGGAACAGTGACGCTGCCGGACACAAGAACGGTGTCAATGGTCTGGAAGTGATGCTGGCATTCATTGGGTGGTAGAAAACAGTTGTGTCGTATAGTCGACATGCCAGGCAGGATGCGGTTGGGGTACGTCTAGAAAAACCATAGCCAGGGCAGGGAACTGAACGTGGATCATCGTGGGAAGTGACACCTGCATGTAGAACATCAGCGCATTAGCGTGCTGTGTTGAAGCACACCAGCCGGGCGCACCATAATTACTTGTGGGATGTCAAATTCTTCTAGACTATTCGCTCTTCCATTAGCATCGTGGGTGCCACTAGTACTGTATAAATCTCTATAGAACTCCTCAGCCACTAGAACTATCTCATCCATATAATGATATTGCCGGCTTTGTCCCTTAACGCATACATCTGATTTTTGCCTATTCCTAGTTTCTTGTTCCCTGCTTTTAGGCTTCCTCCGTTCCTGAGAGCATGCTCAATTCCATCCATATTATACTTCCTTATGTCAGCTGTCTTACGCTTGTTGATTAACTTGGAAAATTCTGTCAGTTCTATTCTAGCTTTAGGGTTAGAGGCTTTCATACATTGGTGTTTCTTGATCAGATCTTTCGTCTTCTGTGATAGCTGACTGGTATCCTGTCTAAAGAAGTTACCACCGACTTATATTGCACACTCCTTAATGATGCCCATAAGATTGTCGTTCATTGCTTCAACACTAAGGTCCTCTTCCTGAGTTAAAGCCGAATACCTGTGCTGTAGCTTGATCCGGAATTCCTCTATTTTCCCTCTTAACGCTGACTCATTGTTCGGCTTCTTGTGTACCAGTTTCTTCCGCTCCCTCCTCAAGTCTAGGCTAATTCGATTTCTTACCATCCTATGGTCACTGCAGTGCTCCTTGCCGAGCCAGACGCGGGCTTATAATGGCCATAGCAGTTCTGATAAGGTTAATAAGCACTGATTAGGTGCTTATATAACCCTTATATTATCAACCTTATGGTTGATAATGTAAGGGTTAACAACGGTCGGATCTAGTCCGGTAAGGTTGATAATGACTGATAAGGGTCGAGAAGAGTTTATACAAGTCAAATTAATTTTGATAACGTTGACAATGACACCGGGATGCGTAGAGATTAGAAAGTGGCACAATGCTTACGTGTACTTAATAACTTAATAGCTTTAAGTTATACCCGGAAAACAAACAATTTCCATAGACAAATGTGGAACTTCCATACACCCTTCGGGATGCTCGCCTGCCCACAGTCGATGAATTAAATGATCTTAGTGTGTATTTCGACAAAACCCTTAAGTTCTCTTCATAAGCCAAATATGCGAAAGAATGTGCCCTTCACGTTATTCATATTGTTTGTCATATATCGCACGACTTCCACTCCCACGTTGGCTTGCTGAAATTCCCTTCTACCATGTGCCTTCTACTACTTGTTTATGTCTCTCTAGTCTGGTGCGGAACGTTCAAATCTAATTTTGGCATCAATTAACGCATCCAAATTAAACTGATATCTGTTTTCAAGCACCGTTTTTGCCGTGCTGGCGGCCATAGTCCAGAACTCACAAATAGATCTCAACTCACACCTCTAAAATCAAGACGTATTAGGTCAGACCTGTTGTTCCTCTGTAAGGTGGTCTGTGTCATTGTGCATTGTCCAAAGCTAAATCGTATGCGATATTCCATGCCGACGACGTATACAAGGCTAAATTCCACATTTCCTCCTTGGCCTTATTACATTAAGGCCTGTCCTGCGGCTCGACTCCAGAAAATATTTAATAATACTGCCTTTATTGACACATTTTAGAGTTAATTTCGTGTCTTTTGTACAAATGTTGATAGTCATGTTGTTTGAATGACTCCTTTTACGCCAGCCTCCTCGTTTTCTGTTTACTGATTTGTTTCTCCATCTCGCAGTGTTTTGTCTAACACATACGTTTTCATATATATTGTCTTGCGTACTACATCTTAAGTAAACCAGTACGGAGGCTTCGTATTTGTTCCATGCCATAATATAAAAGTTTGATTGATTGATTGATTGATTATTATTATTAGTAGCACCTGTCCGTCGTACATGTCCTTCTTTTCATCCTTGTCTCTTTACGCTTTCTCTCCAATTATTATTATTATTATTATTATTATTATTATTATTATTATTATTATTATTATTATTATTATTATTATTATTATTTATGAAGTCTATTTTGTTGTAGTGTGATCTTTGTCAAAATGCACGTAAGACTGTTTCCGCTGTTCTCACGATTTTTTCTTTTTTTGTTCTCAATAGGTTGCGACTTTGTTTACATATTATGCCATGTTTACTCAGCTTTAATGGTTCTTGGGTGCTACGTGTTTTCATTTGAACATTAAGTGTTGATTGCTGGGCATGCTTGCCTGAGGAACCTGTGATACGTTTCTCTTATTTTTTATTATTTGTTTTTTAGCTTGACATTTAGTTTGTCTTTAAAAGGTTACACAATGCATTGCCCTGACTGCCAGGTTTCTGCCATGCAAGCCCACGGAAGGCTTCGGCAGACCTAGCAAATTTATATGTATAAATTCGTTATTTCTAATAAAGATTATTATTATTATTATTATTATTATTATTATTATTATTATTATCATTATTATTATTATTATTATTATTATTATTATTATTATTATTATTATTATTATTATTATTATTATTATTATTATTATTATTATTATTATTATTATTATTGCGCTATTTCTGGATATGAGTAAAGCATTTGAGACAGTTATTCACGTCATTCTGTTGAACAAAAAATTTGTTGGGATTCCGGTGACCATTTTTTGACACCCACGGTTAATGTCGGCTGTAAGTTTCTGCATGCTTCACCCGAACTCGCGAAGTCCCAGCACTTCTTACATGAATTGAGCTTGCACCCGTAAGGCTATAACACGTTTTGCAACACAACAACATAACTTGCATTGTGATTTTTATATTTTCAGCAGCTCGTTTATTTGTTCTTAATCTGACTTCTGTCTTGCATTTACTTGAATTTTTTATCTAGCTTGTACCACTGTTCTTTCAGATTTTCTGTTTTATTTTCTGCTGTCTTTTCTTTGTGTAACACGTGTGCCGTGCTTGATGGCGGGGGGACGGGTGGGGCTCGTCTTCCCATGAAACCTATAAATATAAATATAAATATACAGCCTCTCGAGGGAAGCTAGTTTAGCAGGACTTTTTGAGGAAGTATCAGGCGTTGTGTGCGATATCATTGGCCTTAGGTTGGAAGAACTGGCGATGCCTATACAGTGCTGAGTAACGGCCACGTCCTCTGCGACAGAAGACTCCCAGATCAAAAAGCAATACAGGGTATGATTCCTAATCAAAAAAGACATAGCTGGCAAGATTGACGAAATTTACAGCAATAATGAGAGGATAGCAGTAGTCGTAATAAAGCTAAATAAGAGGTACATGTCACTGTGCAACCAAGTTTAAGTAAGAACTGAAATGTGAGGGTCATGTTCAATTACCTTAAATTCCAGACTACTTTTTGGTAATAAGGCTTTGGGCATTAATATTTAAAAGTATAAGGTACTTTTTCTTTGGCTTAAAATGAGTGAAATGGCTAACGGTTTCATTTTAGGAGTGTGATGAAGTGCTGTTGTGGATACTACTGTTCAAGTTAAGTGCTGCATATGCATGCAACTGCGCGTCAAAGCGCGGTTAGGTTTGTTCTCGTTTTTCGCAGAAGTGCTTTATCATTTTTGTTCTCATCCCACACATAGTTCACGTTATTGATGTACAGTTTATGAAAAGCCCAAGAAACCTTAGCACGTTTTTCAAGGTTTGTTTTTGCGCTTGCCCATAACTTTCTTGTGTCCTCACGTACTCCAAGCAAGAGATGTTCGCCAGTATAATATTCAGTGTTTTTTAGTTTATAACCATTCTTTAGAATATTTATTCCCCGAGTCCGTTAACTTGAGAATTACGGGCCTTAGCTTTCAAGCGTTTGGTCAGCTTAACCTGTGAATGCGCTCTATATCATTGTAACTAAATTAAAAAATTTCCAGAAAAACACCCTTATTGACTGCCTTTTCAAGTGATTGTGTATCTTCTGTCTCAGATTCCGAAAGAACACAAATTAATAGATTGGATCGTCTGCTACGGTTCCCTAAATCGTGAATTCGTGCCTCAAGATACGTTGATTGTGTTGCTGATACGTTCAATCTGATTCTGGCATGAAGAACTTTTCTCTTCTAGGACAACCAGAGCATCCAATTTAAAATCAGTTGCGCATAATCAGATTTCTTTGATGTCGGATGCCATTAGTTTCAGTTGATTCCCAATTTGTGATTGGCCAGGACCAAGATTAGACTCAATATCACCACCAAGTAACAATAGCAATCGGAGTGACTAAAGTACCACATGTGATAAACAACACATCAATGGGCACGGCAACAACAGCAAACATGGGTTGCTAGATCAAAAACATCTACCGTGATATCTTCTCACCTAAGTAAAGGACACAACCTGATAGTGAAGCAGCCGCATATAACGGAAGCTGCCGTGCCCACTGGCAAGGAGATTTGCTAGAAGTCCTTTTATAGCGTCTCGGCACAGTGACGCCCCCTGCAGGTCCCAGAGGAAGCGCTCAGTGCTTGCTAACGTGATGCGATGGTGCAGGTAAAGCCTTGGCATCCATATCGCATTTCGATGCACGTGTCGTCACGGGGCGTCACGGTCATGAGCAAAGGAGGCGATCGTAGTGACATCACGCCGGTTCCCATAAGGTTGCATAAGAAGACCAAGAAACTGCGCAAACGAGAGAACCTGATTGAGAAGTAGCCGCATGTTCTGGAAGCTGCCGTGCCCACTGGCAAGGAGATTTCCTGGAAGTCCTTTTATAGCGTCTCGGCACAGTGACGCCCCCTGCAGGTCCCAGAGGAAGCGCTCAGTGCTTGCTGACGTGATGCGATGGTGCAGGTAAACCCTTGGCATCCATATCGCATTTTGATGCACGTGTCGTCACGGGGCGTCACGGTCATGAGCAAAGGCGGCGATCGTAGTGACATCACGCCGGTTCCCATAAGGTTGCATAAGAAGACCAAGAAACTGCGCAAACGAGAGAACCTGATTGTGAAGTAGCCGCATGTTCTGGAAGCTGCCGGGCCCACTGGCAAGGAGATGTGCTCGAAATCCATTTTCAGCCTCTCGGCATAGTAATGCCCCCTGCAGGTTTCAAAGCAAGCGATCAGTCCTTGCTATATATATATATATATATATATATATATATATATATAATGTGTGTGTGTGTGTGTGTGTGTGTGTTATACTTGACATCGCCCTATGAGGCGCCTCGTTGCTCCACTCACCGCTTCAGGCTATTACCTGAAGCCCTGCCAAAGTTCACCAATACTAAGGCGTAGAGCTGCTCTTGGGTAGTTTCAGACACAAATAAATAAGTGCTGAAATGTTATCTGTCGAACCGACCGCAAAAGTATTCAACTACTCTATGTCTATTTTGCTTACCAATGCCGGAGTCCCTCAAATGTCTATTATATCCCTGCTACTTAATATTTTCATGAATGTCCTTGCCAAATGTTCCTTTTTTTCAGAACTCCGGTAAAGCTGCACTTCTGGCAAGACATTTATGGTATAAATATGCGATCAATATTTCATTTTTGATTTTTTTTCATTTATTGAACCCTCAGGGCAAATAAATGAATATAATACAATAGGATGCCGAAAACGCAGTTGACCACTTTTCTCAATTTTTTCTTGTAATCAATAACTCAAACAAAGTCCATTCATTTCAACAATACCTTCAACATGACGTCGATAGATTAAGATGTTTATTTCCACAGTCAGATTTGTTCGCCATGCATTGGTACTCTAGTGGGGATATGTGCAGTCAATAAAGCACCGGGGTGTATTTTTTTATTCAAGTTTTTCGCGTGAAAAATATTTAGTGAGTGTATGTATTAAACTCCAGAGTGTTGTCTGCTTCCTGTATTACTCTAAAAGTGTAGTTCTATTTTCGGTGCAAGTCCTTGTTGCCTTACACAGGCCTCATGATGACTGTGAATACCTGTTTATGGCGATAAATATATTATTATTATTATTATTATTATTATTATTATTATTATTATTATTATTATTATTATTATTATTATTATTATTATTATTTAATGTAACAGAACTATCTCAGCCGCGCAGAGCTTTCAGACATTGGTGTGACGACAGCTCCGGCCTAGGCATCGCCGCCCGCTGCCAATCAGCCAGTTGGTTTTCGCTCGCCAGGCCCGAACGGCGCCTGACAAAGCGTTCCTGCTGCGTGGCAATAGGCGAGACGCAGTGGAGAAACAAAGCGAGCTGTGGAGGTCGCGCCCTGCCTGTACAACCCTACCGCCACCACGGCGCCGCAGACAGTTTTCGCTCCGCCGCATACACTGCCGCGCAGTTACTGCTCCAACTCCAGCTACGCAGAGCGGTGGCCAATGTAGTTTGCTGCGCTCCACCGCAGCGCCGGCTGTCCCCGCTCCCTGACGAGCAGCGCTAACCGGCGTCTCGTCTAGGTTCGTCCCCGTCACGAAGGCCCAGTATATATGGAGGCTATTACGCCCGCTCCGGAAGCACGGTGTATCGTGCTCACGTGTTCTTTTTCTATTATTATTTTTGTACACTTTTCTCTATTACGAGGTTATATATTTTTTTGGGGGGGTGGAGGGGGTGCATGACATGCGGAACTTTACAAGAGCACGTTGTTTTTTTCACGTTATTGTATACCGCGTTATTTATTCGCACATTCATTTAGTTATATACTTTGTAAAGATGTATTACATTAGAAAAATCTAGGCTATACACGCCAAGCCATTCTCAAGGCTTTGTTATAGGAAGGAATACATATGCGAGCCATACGATGCCGACTAAGCTTGCAGTACGCCTATCTTGTCCCTGGAAATTTCTTTCTTTCTTTCTTTCTTTACCGAAAAGGCCGTAAAATAGCACAACTTTAAAGCACATGAATGCCTGCGAAAAAGAAAGAATAGGTGCTCTTCGGAACTCTGAAAATACAAACAAATGGCCAAAGCGCAGAAGCAGCAGCCCAACAAGTAAAGCGATAAGCAATGCTCAGAAAATCCACTAGAAGTGCAGAAGTGAGAAAGTTAGCACAAAGAAGTCGTACCTTGAGGTGTTTGAAATTTTTGTTAATACGCCATAGTTTCTAATCGAGACAGTGCCTCGCGGAACATCAATGGAGTGAATAAACATACTCGTGTGGCCATATACGTAGGCTCTTTTCATCAACTCATGGTCCAATAAAGTAAATATGCAACTGCTAGTTTGATATCAAAGGTTGATAGCTAGGCGAGACGATAACAAACTGTCAAAATCTTAAAAGAGTTTTCTTCGAGCGTTCCATTTCAATTGTCTGTCTTCATTAACCTTTTGTTGTATATGGCTAACTTTTCGTGTGATGTCTTTTCGGAACCTTCCATTGCACGGCGCTTAGCTTCTTCATAGTGGTGAAGGTATTACCCACTTTATCGGAGCTACGGTTCGTGTCGATATCACTGGAGCTAATGAGCATGTATACGCTTGAAAGAACCATTTTCACAACATTTCTGAAATGCAGAAGTTAATGAAATTGTGGTTTTCTATGTGCCAAAACCCCATTATGACTATGAGGCACTCTGTAGTGGAGGACACTGGATTAATTTAGACCGCCTGAGGTTCCTTAACCTCTTGCTTAGCCACGTAAGCCTAAAACCGTTAAGCTGACATGGCGGGTAAAACGCATAAGTGACCGATCAATCAACTACGCATGGAAAGAAAATAGCTGATTCAAATGCGGTGTGTTCAAACCTGCAGCTCGATTGATCGAGTTACTTGTATATATATATATATATATATAATATATTGTAATGAGTATTTTGGCCAACTATTTTATCACCTGCTTCTACAAAAACAGTAAATTGTTCCCTAGCTAAAGTATGAACACATGAGGCGAAATGAGTGCATTGGAGCTGGAAAACATAATAAAAGTGTAGGATATCTTCCTTTGCCCACAGGCTTGTTTATTGATCGTTTTGTCTCGCAGACAAAACCAGCAATTCTTACTCCTTTACCATTGGTTTATTGATTAATTGATCAGCGGCAATCAGCCCCAAGGAGCTTTGTCATCTGCAGTATTGAGACAGTATTGAGACCTGAAACGTCTGGCAGTTTTTCACCGTAAAAAGCACATCGAAAGCACCTTTTACTTTCATTACTCGTGGTTGTGATCTATTTCTGGTTATAGCCAATTGTAATAATCCAAGAATCAATAAGAAAACAACTTTTGCTCTGAAAAAGAAAAGCTGCAGTAATTTTCGGTTTCGTTGCGCAGCAGCCATGGTTTTCTGTTCGCGCGTTTCGCTTGAGCTTACAGTGCTCGTCGACGCCGCAGATGTTAGTCTTTCGTCGGGCGCCTCGCAAAGGAACGCCCTCGCAGAGCACTCACGCTGGGCGGCGGAGGCCCGGCCCACAGGCGCTTCACGAGTGCCGTGCGGACGGCTGCTCCGGCTGGGACGCCGACGAGCGGGCGGCGGCGTCGCCGCTAGCGGGCTGTCGATTCCGCCCCAACGGCGAGGATGCCGGGCGCATGGAAACCACTGAGCAGCGTTGCAGGCACCCACGGCTGCTGTCTTCTACGCTGATCCCAGCATCGGCCATGGCATGCACTCTGCGCAGTGAAACGAAAACCCGCCGCCGCTTACCACCAATCCTTAGCAGGCCAGGTTCGCCGTCTTATTTTATCCGGGTTATCGTTCGCAAAACGCATATGTTTTATTAAAATTGCTAAATACACTTTCACCCCAGCTGTTCGAGTGAAGTGCTGCATCTTAGTACTAGCCCAATTGAAAGTTATGGTTATATAATTTGTATAGTTTCAAACATAACGAGAAAGCACTCAGTTACACAGGTCGCTCATACGAAGCCTAAACCACCCCGGCTCGCCGTAAGTAGCGTGGCTTCGGTGCTCCTTGAGGCTATCTTAGAGGCCAATCACAACATGTTTGCCTTGTCAAATCCAGTGTACACAATTATGTTGGATAATGTTTTATTACAGGGTTCTGGTTTTGCTGTGGTGCAATAAATTATTACGTGCTGTTCAATCTATTACGTAGTTCAATCTGGCTTTGTTGTATCCATTCGTTCGGTTACGTACACGACTGCGATCGTCAGGCAACTTCGTCCCCGGCTTCCCACGAGGAAAGTAGAACGTGACTTTTGTCGTCACGTTCTACTCGTACTAAGTATTACTCGTATTCTAAGTAATGTCCGGCGGGAACGTGCAGCTGAAAGATCGGTGCTCCATCGACTGTAAGACCCCCCAGATTCTCTTTACTACGTGGAAAGCAAAACCGACAGTATCGTACTACAGAAAGAATATCGTCTCGCGCTCACTAAAGTTCGCATGAACACATGCATTGGTCCCACTACAACAGCCTTCAGACTGTCTATGTTCCAGCGCAGCGTACGTACACTGCTAAAAAGGAAATGCAGTTTTGCTCGAAGCGATGAGCATTGATAACGAGAGCGAAGCAATAGGCAAACATGCATGAAAGAAAGCTCGTAGTTCATTAGCAGAGCTGGGGACATCTGGGCGAGTGAATGTAGCTTGAATTTCAGTAACAGCGAAAAAGTAACACGGATAGGAAGTAATGTGCCGCTGCTGATTTTGTTCTTGTCCTTGTCATTTCTGGCTGCTACTTACGATGTTTTCTAGGCCGTATAGATTGCAGTAAACATCTGCTTACTATCTAAGCATGGTGCGACTGTCGCAGCGACAAGCCCGAGCAGATCTCACTTAATGACCGCGAGCTGTCACAACACGGCTGTGTTCAAGAGCGCGGGCAGCGTGGAGCGCGCGTGCTATTCCCACAAGACTCGTTGCCGCTCACTTTTCAACTGTGCCGCTGTCTCCGGAACTGAAATTGACTTGGATGGATGCTATCAGCGCCCCCTTTGCGACAGTGGTCTGCGCCACCAAGCTCTTCTTATTCTATTGCCTAATGCCCTACCTATGTTCCTTCCTGCCTAAATTTGAAACACATGCAGCGCCACTCTTTCCCCTGGTGGCGCCTTTTGTCGAGATGGTGCGCCCTGCAGGTTCTGTTAATGCGAATGTGAAGGTGTCGTGCGAATTATTCCTTTTTATTAAGTTTGACTTATCTTTCGTTGTCGTATGTTGCGAGCTCCTAGTGCGCGTTCTACGGTACCTCTAGAAAGCATTTTACGATTATTTTACTGCCTTAAGCCTGCCGCACAAAATGACGAAAGGAGGCAGGCGAAGGCGCTGTCTACCCGGCCAAATGTTCGTAGGCTGCAACAACAGCCAGTGCTTAACAAAGCTGGCTATGTGGCTATTTAGCTTCGCTTTATCACCGAAGTGCCGTGTGGTGAAGCGAACACAATGTACAGCTGGATGAAGGGAGACTTGCGTACATCCAACCTTGTTGCGAACATCCCCTGGCATGCTCTGGCAGCCCCACCGCACCTGAGACCCTGCGCCATCTGCTTTATCGTAATCTCGGGTGCTCTCCGAAGACCTCCGTCGGGAGGTATCTTCTTTATCTTTGCGTGCTATAGATCTCACAGAATTAGATACCTGTCCTGCGGTGAAGCATATATCACCAATTATGGGACGCATACAATCGTACAAAAAACATGTTGTCTTTACCGCAGCTGCGTTCTCCCTAAAACTTAGCACGTAGATCACATTCTATAGCCTGGGTGTTCTTTGTAACACACAACGTTGCTACTTTCTTAGTGCGTCAAGAAAACACTGCGAATTTGTTTTCGTCTGCACCTCTGAGAAGCACCCCCGGGGTTGTTGTTGGAAGGGAATATCGAAGGTCATGCTTTGCCTTATTGCAGACGACAGAAGTAACTTAGCCGGCGTGCTCTAGACATTATCTGTACATGTAAAAATTCGTGCACTTAAATGCGTGGTTCGTCAAAAACATTTCGGCAGAGACACATCGAATTGCTTACGTGTGGGAATGCAAGAGCGTTATAGTTCTCTTGGGGAAATGTTATTGTTCTGCGTGTTCCTTGTCAGCGCAAGCTGTCACCTGAGTTTTAAGGGAAAGCTTTAGCTCTGGGCCTGCTATTTAGATTGTTGGAAAAGGAGAAATAGATTCTCTCGGCAACCACTGTACCAAATTTCATTACATTTGTAGCGTTGAAAAGGAAAGTTTAAAATCTAGTGACTCTTCTTTGAGAACTTTCCATTTAAGCCGTGAATTCCTAAGTAAAGATTGGTAAAAATCGCAGATTTTCAAAAAAGAAAACCATCAAGTTTACAACTCTGTAACTCGGCAATGAAAAATGATATCACAATTCTGTAAATGGCACCTGACAGTACATCTAAAGCGGACAAATTATACGTGGTTTTCAGATAGACCGCTAATTTGTCAGCGGAATTTTCGCGAAAGCCTTGAAAGCAATGTAACAAATTCATGCAGGATACATAGACATCAAATGTGTCCGCTTTGGACGCTCTAATGAATAAAGTTTAGAGAACTGCGATACCTATTGTAGGTGCGCAGCTATGCATTTGTAAACTTCGTGCTTCTATTTTTTTGAAAACCTACCAATTTTGATAAAAAATTAAGGCCCTAAAAAGAAATTTTGCTTCCAGCAGTCAATAGAATGTAAGTCTCTTTCAAATGTAAGAGATTTCATTAAAATCGACCCGGTAGTTATCTCAGAAGAGCGTTTTTGCTTTTTACAGGTATTTTAATAGGCCGCATCGGAGTTAGGCCCGTGCTAAATAAAGCTTCCTCTTAACTGCGCCTCGGTAATGTGAAATGAAAGCGCACCAGACATCTTAACGCGCTCGCATGCCAACGTGGAGTTCATAATTCAGCGAACTGCTCAGCGGCGTTCATTTGGGCAGCAATGCTATTTATTTTACACGCTCATTTCATGCACTCGTGACGTGGCGCCACCTCCTACCCACCGGCTGCGCCGCCACGTGCGCAAAGACACACGCACCGGGCGCGCCTTGAACCCACCAGAACCGCGGGGCCGCCGCCGCGGCGTCGGGGAAGCGTGCTCGTCTCACAGCCCGGAGGCCCTGAGTCGATTCCCACGCAGACAAAAATTTAAGTAAGTTTCTCTTTAAAGGCGTCGATTTACTTTGTTTACAGGAACCTCCATGACATATTTTGCCGTCAATTCCAGTATTCTTTAACGTGGTTTTACTCTTTTGCCGTCGGCCGTTTTTGGTACCATCAGTCGGTCACGTCACCAACTACAACGCCAGATTTTTGCGTTACAGGGCATATAATGCTTTCACATCAAAAAGTGCGAATTGGCATTCGTGTGCGCTCCTTGCAGTTGCGAAACGTGCCTGTAATGTCACTTCAGGCGTTTGCAATACGGCAGAAGATTGCCTTCGAGGTTCGCTTCAAATAATTGCTCGGGGCTGCATCCGAGACGTCCAGATGAATTCGCAACGCCTTTTTTTGACAAACTAGGCAAGTAATAACGCCAAGCCTTACATTGCCTTACTTTGCCTTAATTAACACCAAGGGTCGTGGGTCCGACTGCCACTGATGGTCGTGGGTTCGATGATCAATGGCGGAACGGTCAATTTTGGTCCCACCACAGGTCGTGAGTTCGAGTTCCTTAATTACCTTCGTCCAAAATAATACTAAAGGTCATGGGTTCGACTGCCACCAATGGTCGTGGGCTCGACGATCAGTGGTGGCACCATAATTTTGGTCCTAACAAAGGTCGTCGGTTTGAACACACTGGTGGCACCGTCAATTGTGGTCCCAACCAAGGTCGTGGGTTCGAGTGCCTTAATTAAATTGGTCACCAAAGTCGTGGGTTCGACTCCCACCAAAGCTCGTGAGCTCCCGTGCCTCAATTAACTTCATCCTAATAACTGTGCCTTAATTACCTTCCGCTTACGTAACTTGAAATGTCATGGGCTCGACTTCCATCAATTTTGGTGCCACTGAATTTTGGTGCAATAACGCCCGACGGTAAATATTTCGATACTCTCCGTGGGGGCTTAGCAGCTATAGTGTTGCACTTCTAAGCACCAGGCCGCGTGATCGAATCCCGGCCGCGGCGGCCGCATTTTGATGGGAATCCCGTATCCCGTGTATTGTCGGTGCGTCAAAGAGATCCTCTGTTGGTCAGAATTGATTCGGAGTCCCTTAGTTAGGCGTGCTTCACAATGAAATCGTCGTTTTGGCATGTAAAACCCCAAAATTCAATTTTTCAATAACGCGGGACATCGCATTTTTTACTCATCAGCCACTTAAGGTTTTCGCCTTAATAAATAAATATGTACGATGGTCGGTTTTATAACCTCGATTATAACAGCACAGGTGCTCGTTGCTCTGGCTATTAGACAACGGACACATGCCTGAAAAGTTGCAGCGGTGGCGTAGAGGTATATACAGCATCCACCTCGCGTGCAAGAGGACCGTCATTCGAATCCCAGTGCCGCGCAATTTTCCACCAGAAAAAAAAAAACGCGTGTTGATACAATTGCATAAACAGGCCTGGAGTTCGGCTTCATCCTGGTGACCAGAACCGGTAACACACTCCCTGACCAGAGCAGGATTGGGCACCCGGGTGCAGTACTTGGCCACAACCTCCTGTATGAATACAGCAATGAAACCCCGGCCCTCAGTCCCCAGCAGCTGCGAAGCAACTGACCACGGCGGCGGTAGGTCCTGTGACGCAACAGAGAGTGCTAAGAATCCCTGGATCCGGACAGGCCGCCATAGGAATCTGAACCTGGCAATGTTTAACGCTAGAACGTTATCTAGTGAGGCGAGCCTAGCAGTGCTATTGGAGGAATTAGAGGACAGAAAATGGGATATAATTGGGCTAAAATAAATGCTAATATAGAAGAATATACAGTGCTAGAAAGCGGGCACGTCCTGTGCTACCGGGCCTTAGCAGAGAGACGACAACTAGGAGTCGGATTCCTGATTAATAAGGATATAGCTGGTAACATAGAATAATTCTATACCATTAACGAGAGGGTGGCAGGTCTCGTTGTTTAACTTAACAAGAGGTACAAATTGAAGGTCGTACAGGTCTACGCCCCTACATCCAGTCATGATGACCAGGAAGTCAAAACCTTCTATGAAGACGTGCAATCGGCGATGGGTAAACTCAAAACAAAATACACTATACAGATGGGCGACTTCAATGCCAGGGTAGGCAAGAAGCAGGCTGGTGACAAGTCAGAGGGGGAACGTGGCATGGGCTCTAGGAATAGCAGGGCAGAGTTATTAGTAGAGCTTGCAGAACAGAAGAATATGCGGATGATGAATACCTTCTTCCGCAAGAGGGATAGCCGAAAGTGGACATGGAGGAGCCCGAATGGCGAGACTAGAAATTAAATAGACCTTATATTCTGCGCTAACCCTGGCATCATACAAGATGTGGACGTACTCAGCAAGGTGCGTTGCAGTAGCCATAGGATGGTAAGAACTCGAATTAGCATAGACTTGAGGAGGGAACGGAGGAAACTGGTGCATAAGAAGCCGATCAATGAGTTAGCGGTAGGAGGGAAAATAGAGGAATTCCGGATCAAGCTACATAACAGGTATTCAGCTTTAACTCAGGAAGATGACCGTAGTGTTGTCATCATTAGGGAGTGTGCAATAGCAGTCCGTGATAACTCCGTTAGACAGGATACAAGTAAGCTATCACAGGAGACGAAAGATCTGATCAAGAAACGCCAATGTATGCAAGCCTCTAACCCTACAGCTAGAATAGAACTGGCAGAACTTTCCAAGTTAATCAATAAGCGTGAGACAGCTGACATAAGGAAGTATAATGTGGATAGAATTGAACATGCTCTCAGGAACGGAGGAAGCCTAAAAGCAGTGAACAAGAAACTAGGAATAGGCAAGAATCAAATGTATGAGTTAAGAGACAAAGCCGGCAATATAATTACTAATATGAATGAGATAGTTCAAGTGGCTGAGCAGTTCTATAGAGATTTATACAGTACCAGTGGTACCCACGACGATAATGGAAGAGAAAATAGCTTAGAGGAATTCGAAATCCCACAGGTAACGCCGGACGAAGTAAAGAAAGCCCTGGGAGCTATGCGAATGGCGAATGCAGCTGGGAAGGATCAGGTAACAGAAGATTCGTTGAAGGATGGTGGGCAGATTGTTCAAGAAAAACTGGCCACCCTGTATACGAAATGCCTCATGACCTCGAGCGTACCGGAATCTTGGAAGAACGCTAACATAATCCTTATCCATAAGAAAGGGGACGCCAAAGACTTGAAGAATTATAGACCGATCAGTTTACTGTCCGTTGCCTACAAAGTATTTACTAAGGAAATCGCAAATAGAATGACGAACACCTTAGACTTCTGTCAACCAAAGGACCGGGCCGGATTCCGTAAAGGCTACTCAACAATAGACCATATTCACACTATCAATCAGGTGATAGAGAAATGTGCGGAATATAACCAACCCTTATATATAGCTTTCATTGATTACGAGAAAGCGTTCCATGCAGTCGACACCGCAGCAGCCATGGATGCATTACGGAATCAGGGTGTAGACGAGCCCTATGTAAAAATACTGAAAGATGCCTATAGCGGCCCCACAGCCACCGTAGTCCTCCCTAAAGAAAGCAACAAAATCCCAATAAAGAAAGGCGTCAGACCTGGAGATACGATCTCTCCAATGCTATTCACAGCGTGTTTACAGGAGGTATTCAGAGACCTAGATTGGGAAGAATTTGGGATTAAGAGTTAATGGAGAACACCTTAATAACTTGCGATTCGCTGATGATACTGCCTTGCTTAGTAACTCGGGGGACGAATTGCAATGCATGCTCACTGAGCTGGAGAGGCAAAGCAGAAGGGTGGGTCTAAAAACTAATCTGCAGAAAACTAAACTAGTGTTTAACAGTCTCGGAAGAGAACAGCAGTTTACGATAGGTAGCCAGGCACTGGAAGTGGTAAGGGAATACATCTACTTAGGGCAGGTAGTGACCGCGCATCCGGATCATGAGACGGAAATAATCAGAAGAATAAGAATGACATGGGGTGCATTTGGAAGGGATTCTGAGATCATGAACAGCAGGTTGCCATTATCCTCAAGAGAAAAGTATATAACAACTGTGTCTTACCTCTACTCACGAGCTGGGCAGAAACGTGGAGGCTTACGAAAAGGGTTCTACTTACGTTGAGGACGACGCAACGAGCTAGGAAAGAAGAATGATAGGTGTAACATTAAGGGATAAGAAAAGAGCAGATTGGGTGACGGAATAAACGTGAGTTAATGACATCTTCGTTGAAATCACGAAAAAAAATGGGCTTGGGCGGGACATGTAATGAGGAGGGAAGATAACCGATGGTCATCAAGGGTTACGGACTGGATTGCAAGGGAAAGGAAGCGTAGCAGGGGACGGCAGAAAGTTACGTGGGCAGATGAGATTAAAGGGAAGCTGAAAGGTTTCCCAGAAAAAATGAGTTAACATGTGTACATAATGGTTTTCAACCCTCCGAATTCGAATATCGTATCGAAATTGAGCGAAAGAAAGCGCAAATATATTTTACTTCGACGAAAAGTGCAGCAGCGGACACGCCCAGCTCGCGCGTCTCGTTTCCGCCTATGATTGGTCGGGTGCCTCGTGACGTCAACTCTAGTGACCGACCGCTGCCCCTACACATGAAGCGCGGTGCCAGGTAGTTTGGTGCTGTAATTGAAAATTAAGAGGTAATGGAAAATTTAGAGAGACTGCGTTTTTCTGAGGAGTTCGGCTTCACTCCCTACATGTACGAGCCGATTGCGTAGAGCCGGCCTCACGAAGAAGCAAACGATGCTGGTGCGAGCAGTGCTTTAGACGCGAACGAAAGCGAAGTCTTGGGATCTCCTCGTGTTGGAAATGCTCTTTGGTGAGTATGTTTTTTGCAAAGCGATCTAGTGATCTCGCCGATCTTTCGCCGATCTAGTGAGCTCGTTTCCGGTCAAACAACTGTAGTGTTGTGTTCCTGCATGTCTATTCGTGGAACGTAAGCGGGGATGCGATCGTCGGCATTTGTGCGCTGTCTAAAGCTGTCGGCAATCTACAAAGACGGTTTAAACGCATGAAAAGCTTCCCGGTTCATGCAGTACGTGTAGTGACCTTCATCTGTGCGCCATCTGCACACTACTCGTAACCGAAGTCGTAAAAGCGGCGAATTCCGTCGGCTACGTGAGACGGTCGGTTTCTCGCTGTGCGCGAGAGAAGGGGGGAGCGTAGCGTCCTGGCGTGCGCCGGCTTTCCAGCACATGCAAACTGGCCTTGACAAAAGCTGAAAGCTGGCCTTGGCAGCAGTGACGAGCTCCTTGTGTAGGCGAACACTGACGGCACTGCGCCGGGCCTTAGACGAGCCGACTTGACTGGCAAACCCCCCAACGCACGTTTTAATAATAAATTCTTCTGATAATCGTCGTCACGGAAATGGTTGGAGCACAGCACTGTTGTTCTTGAGGGCTTGAAATTCTCTCGCTTCACAGCAGCCTCCCACTTCCTTAAAAGCTTCTTGTCTTGTGGGAAGTAATGGAAGACAACATCGTCGCAGCCGCTGGTGCTCGTGCAACCGTAAGCTGCACAGAAAGCCGGCATGATCGGCCCACTTCAGTTGATGCTGCGCACGTTGACTACCTATCTACATACACGCAGACGCACCAACAAAGGAATGCAGGGTCGATCGAAGCAGATTACGATGGCACGCACGCAGAAACAAGCACGGTCAGGCACGGTCGCGCAGGCTGCGAAGGAACAAAACACTAGAGTTGACGTCACAACACCGCGGTTTCCGGTCTCCGCTCGCATCGTGAGCGTCAGCAGCAGCGCGCGGCATTCGACGGGGGGCGGAGCAACAGCGCAATTTTAACCGACGATTACGTCGCTCCTAATTGAAAAAAAACCCCAAATTTTACCTACATGGTTTATAAGGTTCCCCCGCATGCGTATATGAGCGTCTTATTGAATTCTACAGACTCTTCACCTTCCCTTTAAGAAGTTTGCAGGGACAACATGGCCACAGTTAGTACATGACCGGGGTAGTTGGAGAAGTATGGGAGAGGCCTTCGGCCTGCAGTGGGCGTAACCAGCTGCTGCTGCTGCTGCTGATGATGATGATGACATGCCTGAAAACGCGTAATAAACTCGTAGCAGCCAGCGCTTGAGACGCTTGGCGTGTCGCGTAGCACCAAAATTTGAGCGCGTGCACCTTCTAGGCATAAATGAAAGAAGTTGAGGGACGCGTTTGTGCCCGAAGTGACGCTCTGATATGCTTTTATTTCGGCAATACTCATGGTTATAAGTGCCCCTACAGAACCGCCTGCTTCTTGGCCAATCTTCAGTAGTGGCTACGAGCCATTGTTTGTGTCTTATCGTAGTGCTGCGCTGTTGATTGTTTCTTCAAGGCCAGACACGTAGTGTTTTAGTATATGAAACATTTTAAAGCTTTCTAACTGGTCCGCTTTCAGTATAGTTGCTGAACGGCACGTTCGTCGCTGAAATCGGCATTGCGTCGCTTGTAATACGCATTGCATTGCTTGCAAGCACATCAACCCACGATTCTTGATGCGTTTGAAGACCTTGGCATAGGTGCTCGACGCTGCGCGCCCATCGTCCGCTACCTTAGCGGACGTACCATTTATGTGTCGGCGGCTCACGGTGAACCGGACAAACGCCATGTTGGCCGTGGAGTCCCACAAGGTGCGTTCCTGTGTCCTTATTGTTGAACATCACGCTCATTTGCCCTGGAGCTGAGCTCCACGAGAACTTTAACATCAGCGTAGACGCGGATGACATATGCATATGGTCATCTAGAGTAACGCATCCGCAAATGCGTGCAGGACTACAACCGGCCACAAACATAACATCGATATACATGCGCCGTCAAGGCCTTCAACGTTACACAGCAAAATGTGCAGCAATGGCATTCACATGAAAACCAATGACGCGGCATTCTATATTCGCTGATGGGGCAGTGACGCACTGAAGGTACTCAGGTGTCGTCAATTACCGTGGCCGATTTTGGTCAAAGTTCATAAGTGCACTGCGGACCAAACTATCCAATTTTTGCACGTTTTTCGTGCTGTAGCTGCACTAAGATGAGGCGTCTCTGAACAAAGTCTTCTGCAGCTATCTCAGGCGTTATTTGTGGGCTACCGACGATACGGCATGCCTGTGCTTTCCAATATACGCAAAATATCTCTTCGGCTGTTGGAAAGCCTTCAGGCCCAAGGTTTGCGAACATTCCTGGGCATGCCAGGGTGTCCATCGACTTCCGGTACCATGGTGGACTCGCGGACCTATTTAATCGAAGTTTACATACCTTGTGAGTCAGTTCCAGTTCACCTCCGACTGCTGACCCTACCAAAATCTCTTCTCTTCAATTCAAGGAAAGAACCCGACCCGCACCTACTCAATATGTCTCACTACTCCCAGGCATATAATTCCCTCAGGCTTCGTAGCTAATGTGCCAGGGTGGACACTGCATAGACCATTGGTGCGCCTGCACATACCTTTGATTTCGAAGAAGCCGCGTATCCCTTCCACTGTCCTTACGCAACTCACCTCGCCCATTTTGCTTGGCCGTACGATGGCACTGTCCACATATATACAGACTTCATGCGCCTCCATCGCGGCCTTTGTCATCCCTCAGGTGGACACATCTCGTCCGTACATATTGAACCACAAATCGTCTTCAGTAGCTGCAGAACTTGATGCAATAGAGAAACGTGTCTGTTTTTTTCTCCTACCTGACACTGCGTAGATGGACTGTACTTTCTGACCGAAAATCAGCACTGCGAGCCATCGATTTGCTCTCGAGAATAGGCCAGTATTACATCGCAGTATTAGATGCCCTACATATATGTGATCTTCCTCGGAGGAACAGACACTCATTTACCTTCCCATGGGTACGTGGTCACTGTTGCTTGGCCCGCAACGAGCTTGCTAATGCGGAAGCAAGAACTGCTGTTTCTAAAGCCATCGACATAACGATTCCATACTCGCGAAGTGATGCAAACTCTTTGTTGACTGCGCTTATGCAAGCTTTCACAGCAGATTACTGAGCTCCACCAGACCATCGCCACAGGTGCCTGCGGGAAATACACTCCGGCAGGACTTTTCGCTTCCCCGCTAAAGTCATGCCATGCCAAGCAAGTATGCTTCACTGCATTGGCCTGGGCGGCGCCTTCGCTCGACGATATATACGCACATCCTAACGGCTGCGCGAACAGCCCTAACTGTGAAAAGAGAGAGCGAGAGTAAACTTTATAGAAAAGAGCACACGAGTGTAGGTAGCTATTCTGCTGCACAGTGGGTCCAGGAGGCCAGCGGCCTGAGCTGCCCGTGTTGCTCGGTTGAACAGGTTGAGCTGGTCCGTCGAGTCGGAGCTGGAGAGCGCTTCCTCCGATTGCCGTGTGGTTGGATGTGTTATGGGTGTGAGCTGCGGTGTGCATGCGCAAGCCCATGTCATCTAGTAAAGCGTTGCGCATTGATGGCAGCGCAGGCGTCTATAGGAATACAATGCAGGGTAGTTGGCGTGGTAGAGACTCAAATGGGCATATGTGATGGGAGTTTTCGCCATGTTACGACTTCCACTCGCGTCAGAGCATTGCAAGGCGGCGGCACTGTTCCTCGTAAAAGACAATAGCGTTGTAGGATGTGCGTGCATGTCAGCAGCACGGGGTGCAACTGCTCGGTGGGACCCTCTCGCGGCTCCCGGTGTGCATGCGCTCGGGCGTAGGCGTGTGCCTGCAGATTGCCGTATAAGGCCTCATGCGCCGGAATCCAGACTAACTGTGAGCGCTACCAAGTATCTGAGACTGTGCAACGTTTGTTTTGCTACTGCCCTCTCTAAGCATCTTAGCAGAGCACGGTGGCTTCGACGCTGGCAGGCATTGGCAGGTAAACCTCGTCTGAAAGTACTATTTTGTCCGCAATGTCTGACCATACGGTGTCAACAACAGCTACGACGGCTGCTCAGCACAACTTGAAGATCACGGTACTAGAAGCAAGGCTTTAAGGAAACCACTATGTTATTGTACAGATGTATACGAATCTCTTATTCCTGTCTTGCTCATCGTCTTAAATCACTCCTTTTTCTCTCCTTTCCTTGTACGCCATGCGCAGAGTAGCAGGCCAGATCATGCTAGCTCAGACTTCTCTGCCTTTCTAAAAAATTATGTCTCTGTGGTTCTGTCGGGGTTGTTTTATATAACAATTAGTGATTTTGTGTTTAATACTGGTATTTTTCACTTCATTTATGTTCACCTTAATGGCCCAGAGGCATTACATAAGGGAGGGCAATAATCCTTACGACAATGTTAGAACAAATGAACAGAACAACAAAAGAAAGAACAACAAACAAAAACAAACCAGTAACAATTGTGAAAAAAAAGGAAACCACCGTGCTGTATTAAGGGCGTGCACGATCGGTAATTAAGCAATGTGGTTATTTAATATTTCGTGGAATGATTTACGGTCAGTGCATGAGACGATGTTTCCTGGGAGACTGTTTCAATGGGCTATTGCGTTAGGGAAGAATAAGGTGTTCATGGCAGATGATCGGGTGAATATGCGTGCTATGGGCAGGGGTGCCAGATTGGGCTATTAATAGGCAAATTGGGCTTCTTTTTGCCTGAGTGGGCGGCAGAATTTTCCTCTTGGCTATGTGGCTATTATTGGGCTACATCTTTCTCCTGCGTAAAAGAAAAAGTAAAAATAGTTAAGCAAAAATGAAAAGCACGCTGGAATCAAAATGCAGACGACATGAGGTTAAAGAAATCTGGCGCGTCTGTTACAATATCAAAATTTGCAAGTTCTATGTGAGTGAAAACATACGCATTTCAAAAGGTCAAGGATCGCATCCTTTTGATAATTTTAATTAAGAAAGCTGTCCTCAGAAAACACGTCCCCATCCGTGAACTAACGCGACCTTCGCGAGCGCGACAGCGAACGTAAACTGTAGCTAATTGTCTCCAGATATGAGCTCTCGGCGTCCTAGGTGCGTTTTCAGCCTGAGATGCTTTTAGCTCGCGCCGACGATGCGCCACGGGTGACCTCGGCGCCAGAACGGGGAGACAACACCGAGCTGAAGCTGACCGACGTTTGCCGAATTTTCTGCCGGCCGCATGGCGCCTACGTGGCGATTCGTTCGGAGCCTTACTGCCCAAATTATCCCTGCTCCAATGCCAACGTAGAACATATCCTCTTCCGTTGACCCACAGCCACCACAGCCATCTGTTCCATACACAACTCCAAACCCTCCTCCTGTGTTTGCTATCACTACTCGCATCAACAGCCGCTGTCGAACGAGTGTTCAGCCAGGTATCGCTCACTAAAACCGACCTTCGAAATAGAATGTCGAACGAGACATTGCTGGCGCTCCTCCACGTGATGTTTGCCCAGGCCATGAACGGAGGCTGCTGCAAGGATTTTAAACCGGGCCAATAATTTTTGTCCAGTTTCAGCTCTGACATTTTGTATGGACCAAGCAGTTCCACTTCGCAACAACCTCGTGATGCTCAATCGTAGCATATTTTTTATGTCTATATAGCCTACTATATATTGTACCAACCGCCATCTATTGTGTTAGACTTTGTCTTGCATTATTTTGTAGCTTTTCGTTCAGTGCATTGTGCATTGTGCATATATAAGCGAAATTTTCATGAGCTGTAAGTAATAATACCAAACGCCTGAATGCATGCCATTGCTTAGCATGTTTAGTGCGCGGTGCTATTTGTTTGTCGTTCTTCTCATGATTTTTTGGTGCTCTGGGAAAAATAAAACAGTGCATTTGCAATGAAGACCGCATGTACCTTATAATGAATTTGCCTGCATGTCAGCGTTTCTGCGCGTCTTGAACTTCTGCAGCATTTGTTTTCCGTGCCGCATGGCATCCGCGACGATGCGCGCGGAGGTCTTGAGTGGTCAAGCGTGGAAAAACTAATATGGAGGTATTCTTGCCGAAAATTAATTCGATATGCTTAAGAAATAACTTCGCAAAAGACAAAGCTTTTCAGCTACTTTTTGGCTACTCATAAGTTTTACCTTTGGCTACATTTGGGCTACTGCGCAGGCCAATTTGGCTACCTGTGGTTGGAGCGCTCTGGCAACCCTGGCTATGGGACAACTGTGGCTTAAGCGGGAAGATGTACGTGAGGGTGGATTTAACAGGGATTGCCTACAGTGCGGGTGGTGATAAAAGGCGCAAGCAGAGAGATGATCCGGCGGGAGGCAAGCTATAGTAGTTCAAGTGAACGTTTTAGTGCGTTTATGCTGGGTTCGCGAGAGTAATTGGAAGTTATATACTGAGGAGGGCTATTTTGAATTGCTTCGGTGTCAGAGGTAAGATATGATTGGGAAGGGTTCCAGATAGATGACGCAGATTTTAATTGCGGACGCGCGAACGTTAGATATGCTAGCTTTTTTATTTAAGGTGATGCGGTTTTGAAGTTTTCTTTTAAATATCCAAGGGTACGTGAAGCATCAAAACAGATGGTGTCAATGTGAGTTGAACATGGCAGTGTCGATGTCATGTGAACGCCGAGGCACTTGTAAGACGGGGCTTCATTGGTAGGAGCTGAATTCATTGTGCAGGTGTGACTGGTTAAGCTGTGGTTGCGGGTGAATGACAGAGCTTTGCACTTAGTAAGTTTTAGCAGCAAGAACCTCTTCTCGCACCATACTGCCATGGAACAGAGGTCCTTTTGTAGTGCGGTGATGACACTCGAGTCTTTGATAGGGGAATAATGGACGCAGTCGTCCGCGAAAAGACGTCATTTATACTCAAGGTTAGCAGGTAAGTATATGAGGAAAAGTACTGGCGACAAACGAGCGCCTTGTGGCACACCCGATGTTACGCTGATAAGGGACGAATTACGGTTATTTGTGTATGTCAGCTGTGCACGCCCTTTTAAGGAGCGTTCAAGCCATGAAAGCAAGCTATTTGGGATTCAGATAGATGCGAGTTCTACAAGTAGGTGATTGTGGGAAACGTGGTGAATCGCTTTTGAGTAATCCAAGAAAATTGCAGAATGTCATGAGTGAACGCAGCGATTTGCGTATTGTATGAAAATAGTTTTCTGATGGCGTGCTGGTGATGGTAAAAGAAGTTGATAGATTTCAGGTGAGCCATTACGTCGGATGACGTTACATCTGATTATATGTTCCTGATATTTGTTGTGCCTGATAAGTAACTCTCTTTCTTACACACGCCAGTACAGGTGTGGTTTAGTCAGTGTACTGAAACAATGTACCGCAGGGTTCGGGGCCAGGTCTCCTCAAGCTGTCCTAAACAGCTTTTATTTCCTGGTAACCCGCAGAAATGCCTTTGTAGGTGTTTGTTGCATATAAACTCAAATTCTAATTAATGAGTTTAAATAGGCAACGCGCTTGCTCTGCTACGAAAGAAAGAAATCTTACTCTCATTTAACAACGCCTTAAACATGTAAAATGACCGGTTCATGTCAACCTTCGAGAAATATTCTACATGACTACATTATTATTATTTGCACCTTTTTCAACGGTATTTGGGATAAATATCCGAGCGAAACCTTTCGTAATGGAGGACAGCGTAATTTTGCTACTATCAGGGCTTTTGACCCACGACAGTGTGTGTGTGTGTGTGTGTGTGTGTGTGTGTGTGTGTGTGTGTGTGTGTGTGTGTGTGTGTGTGTGTGTGTGTGTGTGTGCGTGTGCGTGCGTGTGTGTGTGTGTGTGTGTGTGTGTGTGTGTGTGTGTGTGTGTGTGTGTGTGTGTGTGTGTGTGTGTGTGTGTGTGTGTGTGTGAACATTTATTGTGATGAGGTCCGGAGGCTCGACTTCTTAAGCCAAGGCGGGCCTCTCCCACGTTGGCACTGTCAGGACAAGCCTTTCAGCGACATCATGGGCCCTCTGGACTGCCCTTAGTTGGTCCTGAAACAATGGGCTTTGAATCGTTTTCTCCCACTGTGTCCATTCTTCAACGAGGTTGGGGAGACTCGCGGGACACCCCGCCAGCATATGTCTGATTCCAATGATGCCATTACAATCGTTTCAGTTCCCTTAATCTCCCTCTGTGGATATATTTTATTAATGTGTACGGTGTGGGATATGTACCCGTTTGCAATAAGCGCAGTGAGACTGCCTGAGCCCTGTTCAGTTTTGAATGTGGCAATGGGAATTGTCTGCGTCCTAAATAGTAATGTTTGGTAACGTCATTGTATGTTATTAAATGATCTCTAGATTCCCTGGCTTGATGGTGAACGGCTCGGTTGTGACTGTCGCGGTTAGCAAGTCCTCGTGCCAAGTCATGAGCAAACTCATTGAGGTTTACCCGAGTCTCGTCCACTTTCCCCATATGCGCAGGAAACCATCGGATTTCAGTTCTCATAATCCCAATGTTTTCAAAAAGTTTAGCTGCAACTCCAGCTACGTAGCCTTTATCAAAACACTTTACAGTGGATTTCCCAAGACAGTAAACAAAAAAACGTATTGAATACAACAGGCGCGCTGTTACTGCAAGTACGGTTTCAAACTAAGCAGTTGTAGGCAATTTGATGGCGCCCGCCGAGAAGCTTCATGAATGCAAGAACGAAAGACAAACATGCGCCGCAGCGTCTATGGCACGCGCCGAAGCGCGAAGGCAACATGGCGATGGGGCGGAAGCCATACGGTGAGGAGTTCGCATAATTCTGCAAGTGGTGTCGTCACCATCAAGCCGTAATTATGTCCACGACCGGAAGAAAAGCATCTGCGAAATATCTCCGGCTGCACCCACGCAATACCCGCGATTTCCCTAATCTCTTCATTCTAGCATCTCTTCCTGCGTCTCACATTTCACCTCTTCCTGTGTCTGACAAGCTTTCATACGTATGGTCGCAATTGTCATCTACTTACATTTGTCCTTGACTTTTATCATTTTTTTTCTTTCGTCGCTTGCAGCCGTGTCCTCTGCTTTCTTTTAGTCAATTTTCTTATCCTCGCTGTTCAGCGCACAGTACTCGTAAGATGCATTGGAAAACAACGCTCTTCTGCCTTTTCCATCCGGTCCTTACAACCGCCTCACCACCGGCAAAGTGTAATTTGGAACTCCCCAAACCCCTTTAGACCACAGTGGAAAGTTTGCTTTCTGCAAACGCAATGAAACTGCTTGATTTATTCAAGATTCTCTACAACTGACTTTGTCGGGCGTTACTCTTAGACCGATCTTTCTATGTTCCCTGGTTGACTCAAATTGTACTTTACGTATTATTATATTCGGTCTAGGCCATGCAATGCTGATACATGAAACAGTTTGAAATATTTGGCATCTGAAATTAGTTTTCTTGGTGCCACTGCAGAAACAGTGGTCTACAATCGCTTTTTATGATCAGCGGCAGCAAAAAAGCGTGGGAGAAGCCATGAAAAGCATAAAAGCCGCCGTGACTAGGACTAGTGACCCTCGCTGTGACACACTCTTCCAATACGCGTACGCTAATCATCCCTCAAATGCACTTTTATGGCCCCCGCCTCACCGGACGCACAATTTGCTCAGATCGATAGAAAAACCAAATTCTCAGTTCATGGTATTGAAACAACTATGTATGTCTTCTTAAATTCAATAAATTAATAGTGCTACACTTGAAATTTTGAACACCTACTTCACACAGTGGCCGTTGGGGAGAAAAAAGCAGCCCTCACAAAGGAAATGGCGCAACAGTCCAAGAAACTCCACCTTTTGTCATGAGGAATGTCGCTTGCAGAAATTCATGACGAATTGTTTGCACCAGCAAGCAAGTAAACATGGACGACTTGAATGTATCGCAAGCCACATACAGACTTGACGAAATGGTTGCTCGCGCTGTCTTTTTCGGCGCTATAGTTTTGGTTCTTCGTTGTGATTGTGGGCCAACGAGCAGAAGAAAGTGTTTCGATAAGACTTTTTTTTTTCACTTAAAACGGGTTAAATCGCGTTACTATAATTTAACGTCTCGCATTTTTTCCAGAATTTAAAATCTGGAGGAGTAGTGCTTACAAACGCTACGATCCAGGTATTGCATTTTACGAGGCCACCCTAAGCACTTTCCTTGTCTCATCTTAACAAAATGTTTTCAATCCATGTGCCATACTGAAGCATACACTGCAGCAACTTTGGCACAGCAAACTCGTATTACTTACCGGTGTGCTTGGACGAAAATAACTCAATGTATTGGATGGGTATACGTTTCGCCAAAAAATATTTAGACAAACTTTCCAACATAGTTCAATATAGGCCCCCTATAGTCACATTCTTGGCGCTATTCGCCGCGTAGTTGAGCTATAAGCAGCATCATTAATCTCCCGATTAGGGAGTATCAGTGGTCAGAAGCACAGATTCAGATGTACCTAGCGCGGTGCTTAACTGCGGTCAATTTGGCCTGTTTCTCTGCTAAAGAAAACACGTTCAGTGACATGGCACTACACTTATCGCCGAGTACAATGCCAATGCCGTAGTTTTTCGCAGAACGCGTAGAAAGATTTTATTAGGCGTGGCAGAAACGCAAACTGTCATTCAACGAGGGAGTCGTCCTTGGCTGTCTGTTTGGGCACCTCCTTGATTTCTTTTATGTTCGTCCTACGTTCTGCCCACTATTTTGGCAATGTTCCGTAAGTCATATAATGCAGCATTTCTTGCTAATCTTGTGCTGTTTATAAAACAAGCCAGTATTCAGCGGGCTTTCTTCCCTACACTGAAAAAAGTAGATGCCGAAAGGAAAGCAATCAAGAAAGAGACAAGAAGAGGCTTATGACCACGCACAACTACAACGTTCACAATCCCATTCGAAGGCACTCAAAGGCTCAATTCGCCTTCAAGAAATGCAACTGTGTTCTGGTGGCTATCTGTAAGAATGACGACGGAGTTCATAAACTGAATATTTATTATATATCGCTCTCGAAAAATAAGATAAACGAGCTATTATAGTTAGCAAGAGAGCCTACATAGCCTCGTCGTATGTGTGGCAATCGGTGATACCAACGAACAATCCCTGCCCATCTGTTCTCCATGGCGCCACCAATATTACACGCTACGCGTCCGGATCTCCAATGTAATGGCGCTAGATTCCCTGCGACGCACCAGAATACGAGAGATTGTGCACGCAGAAGCAGTCAACTTCCCACTGCTTCGGGCGGCGCAGTCGAATAATCGCCTGGCCGTCGAGAAACACAGTGCGTGCCGAGGAGCGGCGCTGGCCTCGATGGAATGCGCTGCCACGCCAAGGCTCGTCGGAAGAGCGAGACAGAGGCGGTGACGTGCGCCTCTCTTTGTTGTGCGGGCCCCCGCTGTCGCCGCGGCGTGCTTTGTTTACGCCTGCAGAGGGCGCGCACTGGCCGGCATGACTAAAGTTCCTACAAAGCGACCCGGGGACTCGGAAGGCTTCCTTCGCACGCCAGCCCGTCGAGGCGCCAAGAAGGCGGCAGAACAAAACGGGCTGGACAACACCCGCGGCGGTTCTGTTCATACGCCCGCCCGCCAAGTTTCTCTCGCGGTGACACGATATGGCATCCCAGGTGCTGACTAGCCGCCGGCGCTGCGGTTAGCTGGTGTCGCGACGCTTCCGATTTGCCGAAGTACTTCTCCAGAACGGCCGCCTCTGCGCCCGTCATTGCAGCAACTTCACCGTCAGCCTTCCGCAACGTGGCAGGCTGTCTTCTTTATGTCCGTGAACCAATGCCGTCGTCCGGGCGGCAGCGAAAAAAGAAAAAAAAAACAACGAACGAATACTCCCGAACCATCAAAAATACTGCGCCAGATAAGCTCGCGTGAAAGTGAAGAACGGGCGCAGAGCGCTTGTTTCGAATGTGGACCTTTCCTTCTGCAAACTCATATGCACACAACAATGAGTCCGTGTCATAAACCAATGTCGTTCCTTTTTTACCGTTTTGGTGGGCAGTTTCCTGGCAGAGTGGAGGAATCGAGCACTAGTTTCGAAGACGTGAAGTATGTCGGGAGTCCTGACTCTAAGACCCTAGTCCGTGAAATTGGTCGGGGTCGAAAGGAGATCTTGCTTCCGCCTCTCTTCGGCGAGGGCTACGGGAATGTGGGTTTTGATGACGTCATAGTCACTTCCACCGCATTCGACCGTGTTAAGCGAGTATCGGAAGCGCTTAGTTCTGCCACGGGCACGGTCAGTATGTATTCGCGTTACACCTACTTGACCATGGGAATTATTCGGCGCTAAAAGAACCCGCACAAAATCAGACAAACGCAAAAAGAACACAATTACAACGATGCGGGCAACCACCCGTATCGTGTTGAGTGCTTTCCTTAGTGTCTCTGGCTTCTGTGCGCCCTTTAAGCGACAATTATATCTCAGAAGAAGGCCAACAAGTTATTTTTAAGCACAATTCCCCTGCGGGTGAGAGTGTCGATATCGCTTAGGAGGGAGAGGCGGTGTGTGTGCAATGTCTATAAAATATGATCCCGACGTCCAGAAGTTGAGGCATGCTGGCTGGTTGAATTATTGTAGCAGATGGCGCCAGTGGTTGAGGGGGAGAGCAGAGTTGGGTAGTCGGTACGTGATTGGCTTTAGAGGGGGCTTAGGTGCAAAACTGTCACTGATTCCTGGTTTTCATGGCGTTGATATTGCTACGCGAGAGCTCTGATAGGAAACTATCATCAGAAAGAACGCTGTGAGACATTAGAGAGTTTATAGTTGGGGATCCAGGACTCTGGGTCCCCAAACCGGGTTGCGTAGGCTGCTCTTGGGTTTAGAGGAGCATCAGAGTTTGAGAATAGGGTTATACGCAGACATCGCTGGGTCGAGCGCTCTGGACGCCGCAGTGGGAAAATAAAAATGCGCTTGAAATCGAAAACACAGCAAAAGCTTTTCTAACAAGTGAAAACAAACAAAAGGCATTTTTGAGCAAAAAGGGCAAAACATGAGGTGTAATAAACGTAATTGGTGTGTTAATAGAACGAGCTGAATATGTTGTTTTAAGACCCAAGACGGCTTGGGCACCCACGCTAGTTTTCTATTTTTCGGTCTTGGGTCAACGTGACCGCGATAACCCAAGACTGGAATGGATTCTGCGCATGCGCACTTGCGGCCCCGAGTTCGCTTTGGTGCCCAAGCCGTTTGGGTCCCCAATCCTAAATGTCTCTGTTGTGGAGCTCTAAATCACGCAGCGATAGCGCCACGAAGGTTGTAAATATGCATTCATTTCTGCCGACAGAATGCCTAGCAGATATGCCGAAGAAACCACCGTGCATTTGTAAGAACTTACGACCTTACGGTATAATACTAAGGCGAAAGCCTTAGATGGCTCATGGGTCCAAAAATCATTTTGCGACGGTATGACACCTAAATTCAAGCGAACCAACTTGTAGATATGGGCGAAGGAGTCTTATTTCCAAGTTTGATTCCAATACACATCGTGAAATCGCGAGCCTAACTCATCACCTTTGGTGCTAATTAAGGCGAAGTTAAGTCAGACAAGTTAATTATGATGAGTCAATTAAGCGACCCGAACCCACGACCTTTCGCGGAAGCTGAACCCTCAACCTTTGGTGGCAGTCGAATTGACGACCTTTCGTGTTAATTAAGCAAGGGTTAATTAAGACATATTTATTTATGTAGGCACTTAAGGCACAATTAAGAGTTGTAATGGATTTCTCAAGCACGCAGACTTTCCCCTTCATCCTCTTAGTGTATGGTAAAGTGACTCAACTACTTAGCTTTCCCGGCACGGCGCTGAATAAAGTATTCTCACGTACATGCGACTAAAGATTCTGCAGACGTTAGCTGGAACTGTGATCAGCGCGATAAGCGTGCAGCAAAAAGTTCCATCGTAATATAAACACATTCACCTTTCATTTCTTTCTGTAACTGAGCAATAATAAACACCTAATCAAAACCAAAACTATTAGACACCACAGGAAGCAGTAGTTACGCGCATTGTATACAATTTTATTTTAAAAAGATCATAGCATTTGGATAGCAAAGTGTATAATCAGTTGGTAATGCGCGTATCATTCTTTGGAAATTGGCAGTTTGTGTCTAACCTCTTCCAAGCCAACTTGGATCGTTACTTATCAGGTACTCTCCGAGGAAGACCTTTTAGTTGATTGTTTTAATACTATAGGCCTAGCCTGTACGATTCCAGTAGTCGTAATTGTTGACTATATGTTTTACATATTCCTCCTCTCGTCATTGTCACCCATCATGCGTCCTTTGTTTGCCTCTTTCTCCCTTGTCCTTCCCCTAACGCCGAGCAGCTGCCCAGAGGATTGTACCTCTGGCCGACCTCTCTGCGTTTCGTGTCGCTAAGCCTTTCGCTCTCTGTCACTCAGTGTGCGCCGTTCATCAATGAACCTCTTTCATTCGAACTTCGGTCACTGGGTGCGTGCCGCTCTTCGAGTACAATACAAGCTTTTGAAAATTTTACCGATGCTTGGCGCAACCAAACCCGCGTCTTATATGTAGAGACAATCTCTTCTGAAGATTTTCGAAGGGTGCCTAAGTTTCACCTTTATTTGTGGAACGCGATAGCATTCAAAGGTCTCTGACTGTTTCTCACGCTTCCCGACAACTGCAGCTTATGTAACCGTAAAGTTGCTGTTGTTCTTTCTGGAAACGCTGGCGGCAAACGCTATGCACAAAGGTGAGCTTTCTGCTAGAAACGCGGCCTCTTGCGTGGGCCGCGGTGCGACGGAGGCGAGCGCCGTCTCAAGGAGTAGCAAGGAAACTCCGACACCGTGAAATCTTCGACACGGTGACCGCTCTATGCATAGTAGAAACGCTGGAAAGGTGTTTATGTTTGAGTTTTCGCGTAACAGAATTATGATTTTTCGTATATTCAAAATACAGTCCGACGCTATCGTGTATGTATAGGTTGTCGGCAAGCCGTACTTTATGATTTTTGTGACGTGTTTTACAGTGACAAATTCAATTACTTCTGTAACTTCATTGTGCTACTGGAGGGTCTGTGTTGTTGGGTATGGGTGGTTCGGGATGAGGTTTGCCGAAACGACGCTCGACGCCGGATTTTCTGCGACACGGGGCTCTTAGCCGCCATCGCGGTAATACTATGCATTCGAACGCGCGTCACGCGCAGACTTTGCGGCGGCGCCGCTAGACGGCAGCGCGTGTACAGAGGGAAGCGCGTGAGAGGAGCCTGGCTGCAGTGCGCACCTTCTACATGACGCGTTTCGGCGGCGCAGTATGTCTCGAAATACCTTGTCTGGAGTGCTAATCCCATTAACTGGACAGTCGTTCTGCGATGGTTCCTACATAATTCTCCTATAATGCGTCGCATTATTTGCCTCATTCAGGCACTTTGAATCGATCTATCTATGTATCTTCTTACACCGATCCAGTGGACAAAGTTGTCGACTAGCTTTGCCGCTAGGTGGGTGCTCGTAGTCGCGACACCACCGTGTACACTTCTCTAATTTGATATGTATCAGAATATTTATGAAATGACATCCACGGCATGATATGATATGGCATTTGGGCCACTAGGTGTCACGTGTTTATTCTCATGATGACATCGAGCTCATTTCTTTAAATAAGGATATGTCAGTATATGCATGAAGCACGCATGCGTTCCATAAGTGACACGACATGGCATACATGATATTACATATAGATACTTGACATGAAAGACACATGGTAACACTTAACGGAATTGAAAATGATGCTGGATAGCTACCAGCCTGAAATGCATCGCATGCCTGCCATTAGCACAGTGCATGGGATCTGGACAATAGTATTCGAATGTTTCAACCTTGTGTCCATTAAGTCATTTAATGTTTTCTTGAGATGTAAAGTTGTTTTAAAAGTAATACGTGGAAGTCAAGCTATTATATTACCTCCGTTTTACCAAAGCAGGGTTTGGGTACGGGCTAGTTGGTTTTCCATTGCAAACATCACTTACGGCGCGTGCATAGTCAGGGACCAAAAGAATGACGAAGACAAACACTGACTTCCAACTGATATTTATCTTGAGTAACGCGCATATATACCGAGGCACCAAGGCAAAAGCGCATCCCCCTCTCCTCTGCAAGCCTAAAACCGACATGAGTATGCATTCAAAACTGAAAGAAACCATAACCACTGCCTTAAGATGAAGGAGAGCGCATGTGCGACCTCAGAAAAGCAAGTTTATTTTCTTTAATGCAATTGACGGCTTACTAACAGAGTCACCTTAAGCGATCGCTGCTGCTTCAATGGTATTTGATACTGGTCCTTAGGATGCCTAGCTAAGATAGTGTTTTTTTTTTTTTCAAAAAGCGGGTACAGCCGCATTGTGTACAAAAAACTTGTTTTATCAGCATGAGGAGTAAATGGGTGGGAACTGCATTAAATAAGCTTGAAAAAGACAGCGCATTGTGCATCAGATTTGTTGCAAATGAGAAATCACACGAGCTCCGCTACTGTTCCTCCAGTAAAACATTCCATGCAAGTGCTATCCGAGTGCTTACTTTTGCATAGTTATGTGATGCAATAATCGTAAACAGCTTCGGACATTTCTTTCGCTTGTTAGAAGTTGTATTGCGCCAGTACCACTGAAAGGCTCGGTTTAGTTGACATCGATCTTCCAGTATCCCGCCTAACTGCGTCTGTGGTTCATCACATCGATGCCGTTTCGGAATGCCGTTCCGATGCAAAGGCACGACCCGGAACCACAATTAGTCGCCGCGGAGCACAACAGCGGCGCGCTTTACAGTGCCGAGCCGAGCTAATCGAAGCGAATCGGGCGGCGTATACGGTCGCGCCCATCACCGTCTATGACGCATCACGTAGCGTTGAATGGCGCGCGCGAGAGGAAGAGCGCGCCCCGCGACCGTCGACGCGCCTACCGTAGTGTGCGGCCCAGCTGCGCATTCATCACGCGTTACTGCCTTTCGCTGTCCGAAACCGCTGGTCCCGTCGCACTTTTGGGCACCGCGCCGGACGCGCAATCTCATGGCGACACGCTTCGGCGCAAAGAACCGATTGCCCTTCGACAATGCCCGCGGGCAGCTGGGCGGGCATTCCGCGACATTGACCAACATGTAGGCGCTGTCCCGTTGCTCTGCGTAATGGTGACTGCATGACCTGGTCATTCAAGAGACTCGCTTAGTGCGTGCAAGTGGACAGCGAAGCCCCCACCGTGGGCAGAAAGCGAAAACCGCCATGCGACCGGGCGACCAGCTCGGACTCACAAAAGCGGTGGTGCCCATAGCCATCTTAACCGCTCACCACATTTTGCAACTATTCCTACTTGGTGTACAAAGCTCTTAAAGCGAAGCCTGATAGGGATAGGCTAGAGTGTACCAGACAATGGCCGGAGTGGGACGAACGCCGCTCTCCCGCTGAGGCGTCTCGTGTGGAAATATTGTGCGAAGGCGCTGCGACCGGATTGGATTGGGGCGGAGACGCGCTTCGCGGCATATTCAACATAATTGCGCTGCGGGCGCTGAGACGAAGTGCGCGCGTACGCTCTTGTAATGGTGCATTATTTGAAATGCAAATTTACATTGACAACCTTTTGTTACGTATACATGGCATACTTTTGTTACGTGGCTGTTACACAGAGGGCCCACCAGTCCCTGAGAGAATTAAGGCATGGGTAATATACGGTTCTGCTGAACAAGTTCCCAGGTGTCATTCAATAAAAACGTCCCTTTTGGGGCAGCCTGTAAACTGCTAACTTGATCCAGGCAAGGAAAACATTTTTTTGACAGTCTTACCATGCCTGCAACCCATTAAAACTGGATACGCAATGTGGTACCACATTTATCTTTTTCAACGAACACAGCGGATCTACGAATATCTGTACGCGATTGTGAGGCATTCCGCTCCTTTAATTGCTTCATTATTGTCCTTATGATAGAGAACCGGATATCTGAAACAACCGTTTATAATGCAGAAGCTGCTTAGTTGAGCGGACGTACAGGTGGGAATGGCACTACATTTAGGTATAAAATATAAGCGTAGGATGTTTTTCTGAGAAACCAGAGTCGAGAATAATTTCCTTCCTTTACACCTCTAGAAAAAAGCCGAAGGACGCAGCTACCTTTGTTTTCTTTTTTTTTTCTTTTTTCAATAAAACAAATTCTGGCGTTTTACGTCTGGCGATATGATTATAAAGCCCCCTGTTCAGTTCCCACAACCTGGGCTTTCTTTACCATGCAACTAAACAGATGACGAAAGGGGCATTCCCCATTTTACACACCATTGATGTAGTTTGGACAATGTACATCAATGGTGTGTAAAATGGGGAATGACTCTTGACACGAGCCACTGTGTCTGCCTTCCAGTAACTCGCCAAAAAATCCCCTGTCATATACCTTCACATTAGGGCCTTCACCATTGGAACAAGTTGGTTGCTACAAATATCTCGGTGTAACGCTCACTTCATATCTTCATATTGATAATGTTTTTTCATCCGCCTTCCGCAAGCTTTGTGTCCTTAAACATAAGCTTAAAACTGCTCCCACTAATGCTAAGCTGCTCTGCTATACTGATCTTGTACGGCCAAGAGAGGAATATGCGTGCATCATAAGGGATCCTCATATTAAGCGCAACATTGTCTTGAACATATTCAGAGAAAGGCCGTAAGATTTATTTTTAATAAATTTTCAGCCTGAGGCTCACCTTCCGATATAATGCAAGCAAATGACAGTCCCCTATTACAGGGCACGATGGCAAAAATTAGATTAGAATTTCTTTCCCAAGTATTAGAAAACAAACTAGCGCTAGAAGCATCAATATATTTGTCACCCTTACCTAGCAGGCCCACCCGACACCACAATGAAAACGCTCTAACCTCATATTTTGCTCACACAGACCTATTTAAGTTTTCTTATTTCCCCAGAACTATTAGTGAATGGAAATGCCTTATCAAAGCAAGTGCACTGTGAAGTAACTTTTCTGAGCCTGTGTTATTGTTGCTTTTTTCGTAGCTGTTTCTCTTGTATTTCTTTTGTATTTGCATTGACCACCCTGGTTGGACCATGAGTCCGCAGTATTGCATAATTAAATAAAAAAAGTACATGAGTGTATTTTCTTTTATTCTTTTTCTCATCGAATTCCGTCACCTGGTTTGAACCCCTGAGCTCGAGTTCAGCCGCGTAGCTCCATATCCATTACGTAGCCACTAATTAGGCTACCGCGCCGCTCATTTTTATTTTATTTTCATTTTAATCTTTTTTTCTTGTTAAGCATGGCCTAGACGAAACAGTTCACACGGCTTACGGGCCAATGATCAGCACATATAATGGCTACGTAAAATTGTTTGCGGCGCCTTAGGTCCAATCGCAGTAAAGAACCAGTACCAATTACTCTGCATTCTGTTACGCTAGGAAGACGGAAACACGAATGGAATGTTGCACTGCACTTTTTTTTCTGTAAGAATACTTCTCGCAAGTCTGAGCACAGGACGCAGGATGGGACAAATATGTTTTATTTGTTTGAAGCGTCAAGCAGGAGGTTTACATATGTTTTCCCTTCTGCGTTTCGCAAGGCCTACTGATGGAAATCTATATGCGCCAATATACACACGAGAAATACATGCTGCTTGCAGAACAAGAAAAATATTTGTTCTCCAAAGGATGCGGTACAATAACATAGTAACGTGAAAGCCGATACTGCGGCCGCACTGCACCCACAATCCCCGAGCACCATTAAAAAAAATAATAAGCAAAGACATAGAAATGCATCTGTTCCTAAGGCAATAAATACATGTCATATCGAATTATAAACACCATTTCAGAGGTCTGAACGCATATATCACCGCGCTCATTAGTGCGTATGACTCTTCTGAGAAGTATCGGAAGTAGCTTACAACTGCAGGATTCATGCGGCCCAATCTACTTCGGTCGCAGCGCCACCACAGTACTTTTGGTCGTCGCGCGCCTCACGGCACAGCATGCGCCGCCCCCAGACGCTCGTCACACTCAACTGTATTCTAGAACACTCTATGCTAGGCGAAGCGACAATCCGTCTGTCCTTGCCTGTGTAGAGAAAACTCCTCCGTCGGAACCGTAGGCACATGCGTGCACCCCGTAGGAGCGAACGTTAATGCAAGGGAAGAAGAAATGGCTGGGTTTGAGGATGACTCTCGCATCGACATTCACGGTAAATTGGAAACGGTGCACCTGAGGGAGCGAGCACAGTTGTGCATAAGCGGATAGCGCTCAACAACAGAAATTTGGAGGACACTAAGTAGTCGAAGGCGATAGCATTCGAAGATCCCCGACTGCTTTTCACGCTTCCCGCCAACTGCAGCTTACGTAACCCTAATGTTTACCGGGAGACGGTGGCGGCGAACGCTGTACACGAAGGCGAGCTTTCTGGTCGAAACGCGGCCTCGTGCAAGGGCGGCGACGGATGGATGGATAGATGTTATGAGCGTCCCCTTTGGAACGGGGCGGTGGGTTGCCCCACCAAGCTCTTGCTAACATACTTCCTAATGTCCTATCTATGTTAGAAAATAAATAATAAAAAGACAATATGAACTCCCACAACCAAATTTTCTGACGACCTATTGCGAACTTTGCTTTTCTGCGTCTCCGTTTTCTGTCGTTTCTCTACTCTTCTTCCACCAATCTTCCAGTCGCCTCTTACTAATCTCTGTTGCGGACATATTTCTCTTCCCTGTGTTCGCTAAACCCAAAGGCTTCAATGAGGCAAGTCGTGCCTAAATAGACCACTGGGCAGATGTCTTCGCATTCTATTAAAATATGCTCCATCGTTTCCCTAGCTTTACGCAGCAAGCATATGCTTCATCTTTCTTATATCGCGCTTTATGGGTGCGTGTTCTAAGGCATCCTGATCTCGCTTCGATAAGTAATGAGCTTCCCTCCGAGTTATCATAAATTGTTTCTTTCCTGATTTCACTTTTCTTCCTAAGCAGTTACTCATAGCAGGTTTCTGTCGATTCCCGCCACCCATGAGATTATTTAAGCCTCTCTGACTTTCCGCTTGACGTTCGTTGTTGCTGTGTGGCCCACCCTACAGGCCACATAGTTGCTGGTAAGCTTCCTATTTTTTTTTTCTCCACTGTGAATCAGTGTTTTTCCTGTACCTCTCCCAGCCTGAACATTCATGCTGGGAGAGTTCAGGTTGCAACCTGAACACACTCCCAGCCCATTTACTTTCTTGCACATTCCTCAGTCGTTCTTCATAATCAATTTTACTGCGGGCTTCCTTCACTTCAAAACTTTTCCAGCCCATATCACCCTGCACAGCTTCATTTGTAGTGTTCCCGTGAGCGCCCAATGCCTCACTGACCTTTGGCTCCCACCGAATCCCCATTGTAAGCCTGATTTAAAGCAAACAACCGCATTTCCGCATTTCCAATGCAGCAGAGGTGAGCGCCATCTGCAGGTGTTGCATGGAACCGAGCACGCCCCTCCGTGGCCTCCAAGACTTGCGCGCGCCGGCGCGCGCAAATCGCGGACGCCGTGGTCGGTCTATGCCGGGTAAATACACTGGAAAAGTGGCTTGAGTTTCCACGTCACAGAATTATGTTTTCTCGTATACTCAAATTACAATCCGATGCTATCATGTCTGTAGTTGCGCGTAAGTCGTACTTCACGATTTTTCTGGCGTATTTTACTTTGCGAAATTCAATTAGTTCACTCACTTCATTACGCTACACGGAGGGTCTGCGTGGTTGGGTTTGCATGGTTCGGAATGATGTTTGCTACAACGACGGTCGACGCGGGACGCCAAATTAATGATGCTGGGTTGTTGCGTACCTGAAACCTCTGGGATGCGGCACCTAGGGGCACCTAGTCATCTTGCTATCTGACAATGGCGCCGGCTTTTCTGCGACACGGGGCCGTTAACGTTATGGCGTTAACAGTCAGAGAGATAGAGGCCTGCAATTGCCTGCGCTCTTAGTGACGTCGTCGTTCTCCGTCGCCGCCGAGCGCGCGCGCCGCAGTTTCTCTCCAACATCGACATGGGCAGGCCATGTGTAGTTCACTCCCCCGCAGAGCAAGCCCCGTACGAAGAATGACGTCGGGAACCGAACCGCGAGAGCGTTCGTGTCCGCTGTGCCTATGCCAAAGCCCGTGCACAAGAACGAATTCGTGCAGCCTAACGCAAGTGGCAACTGCGCGCCGAGTATCCGGAAGCCTTTGAAGCCATGCCACTGCGCAAGGCGGAATGTCAGCGACAAGGCATGGCTGCATCTAGCCAAGAAGCAGGACCTAGTCGCGAAGTGGAGCGCAAGCAGCAATGGCGTGCCGACATTTCAAACCAGGAGGCCGAGCGACATCACGACGCAGAACTGAAACGACAGCGGTGGGCTGAGGATGCGGCGGTGCGGGCCCGCGAGGTAGAGGAGCAACAGCAGCAAACTGGCGTGAACGCATTCGCTGGAGCCATCGCCTGCGAACGTGTGTAACAACGTTAAGAAACCAAGTAACCAAAAATGAGAAAAACTTTAATGGAAACACGCCGGGTAAACCCCATGACAAACCCCATAAACCGGGGCCACACCTTTAAGCTTCGCTGGTTTACCATCCGTACTGAGTGCTTGGGAGGTTGCTTTTTTTCGGAACCCACAATAAAAGCATCATTCTCACAGTGTGCCACTGCTGATTACTTTCAGTGTGCCCATATGCGCTTGTGCCGACTGAGGGCGAGAAGGTGCAGGATTTCACAGCATAATACAGGGCGGAAATCCGACTCATTTGTTGTCGCCTAGGACGTCTAAAAAGTGCCGGTGCTAACAATCTGAGGAAAATGTGTCCGTTCAGCGTCATAAATGTGCGGGTGGCTTTGCCTATACTACTCTTTCTTCCCGACGCAGTCCCTGTAATAAAACTGTGCCTTGAAGACTGGAAAATCTCACGGGCGAACTTCACCATGCATTTATTCGAGCTGCCTTGGTTGGCATTATTATAAATTGGAATTATATATTGCAAACATGTCTTCAAAAAGGAATCACTTCATTCGTACTTTTATGTATGCATTTATTGTGACATTGTAGTTACGCTGAAATGCGGTTCCTTGAAAAACGATAAATTATATAAGAACACATGCCAATGCCCCTCCATTAAAAAGCAACGTGCCTATAGTACAAACACGACAACGGAAAAGAAAAACTCAAGCACACGCAGTAAAGAAAAAGTCCCAGAGTTCGCTAGCGCTGGTAGAAAGGCTTAAGAAAGACCACATGGACTACATAAGGTCGTGAGCGGCGCCGCTGGGATCGCATAATGCCGTCTGGCACGACCTCATAGTCCAGTGCTCCAATAAGTCGGATGATCTTCTACGATTCGGAATAGCATCGAAGTTTCTCACTAAGTCCTCGTCGGCTTATTCGAGTCCGAACCCAACCGGGCTCGCAGGGCTTGTATTCCACGCAGCGCCGTAGAACATTGTAGTGCCGGCTCTCCGTCCTCTGCTGGTTGTTGATACGTCGGTGGGCGAGCTGTCGGCCTCTTCTACGCACTGGAAATAGGCGGTAACGTAGAGATTTTCTTCGTCGGTGACGTGCGGTAGCATGACGTCGAGCGGCGTCGTCGGGTTGCTTCCGTAAACCAGCTTGAACGGCGTCATGTGCGTTGTTTGTTGCCCTGCAATGTTGTAAGCAAGCGTTATGTACGGAAGAACAGCATCACATGTCTTGTGTTCAACGTCGACGTACATTGCTAACATGTCAGCGAGCGTATTGTTCAGCGTTCCTTTAGACCATTCGCCTGCAGGTGGAAGGCCATTGTCCTCCGGTGATTTGGCAGGCTATATTGCAGGATGGCTTGATTAAGCTCAGTTGTAAAAGTCGTTCCTCTGTCGGCAATGAGGACCTGTGGCGGACCATGTCGCAGCAGAATATTCTCCACGAAATATTTCGCTACTTTGGTCGCACTACCTATGGGCAGAACTTTCGTTTCAGCGTAGCAGGTAAAGTAGACGGTGGCTACGGTGATCGACATGTTTCTGGATGTTAATGTTGTAAAGGGCCCAAATAAGTCCATCCTGGTCTGCTGAAACGGTCGGCAAGGAGGCTGGATATACTGTAGCAATCCCAGTGGAGTTGTCGGTGATGCCTTGCTTCGCTGGCATTCTCAGCAGGTCTTAAAGCAATGGGCGACGTCGGCGTTCAAGCGTGACCAGTAATAGTTCTCCTAAATCCTCGCAAGCGTTCGAGAAACTCCAAGGTGCCCTGCTATTGGTCATCATGAAGGACGTGGGAAACATCCTGCCGCAATGCTGAAGGTACAATGAGAAGGTAGTCGGCGCGGACTGGCCAGAAGTTTTTCTTTATGAGGAGGTCGTTCTGCGATGAAAACAAAGATAATCCGCACTTAAATAATGCCATTGGGAAAACGTCAGTCTTCGATCCAAAAATTTCACAAGGCTTCGTAGCTCCGGGTCTGCTCACTGCTATTCGGTGAATTCATCGGAACCTATTGTCGCGAAGAAGTAGTCGTAGTGGTCTTGCTGTGGTGGTTTAATAGAAGCGTGGGAGAGGCAGGCTGCATCACAGTGTTATCGTCCGGACTTGCATATCACGATAATATCGAATTCTTTCAGTCACAGGCTACACCCTGCTCGGCATCCTGAAGGGTCATTTAACTTGGCTAGCCAACAGAGTGCGTGTTGGTCGCTTACGACTTCAAACGGCCTGCCACATAGGTTAGGGCGAAATTTCGGTGTACCTAAATTATGACAAGGCTTTATTTCTCCATAGTTGAATAATTGGATTCCTTTTTTTGGGCAGCGACCGGCTAGCGTATGATATGACCCTTTGAAGTGAGCGTTTCTTCATGAGTAGGGCAGGATTGACGACTTAATTAAGATTGACTAAGCAGCTCTGCCATTTCAAGCAAGCGAACGCCGTTTCCATCAGACGCTGGAAAGTTGTGAGTGCCAAGCAAAGAGAAAATAACATTACCTTGAAATCACAGACAGCGTCTCGCATGAAAATAGAGGTCTTTTCTCGATCTTTCTTGTCCACTTTTATTTGCCAGTAGCCTGTCTTAAGGTCCATCAACCAAAGATACTTTAGATTTCAAAGCCCTTCCAAGGCATCGTCTATCCGTGGGAAGGAGCATGCGGTGTTCTTCGTCATTTTATTAAGGCGACGGTAATCGACGCGTGAACGCAGAGTTGCGTCGTTACCTATACTATAGGAGACGCCCACGGTCTTTTCGGCGGCTGGATAATGCCGTCACGCAGAATTTCGTCAATATGTTGCATTATAGCTTCACGTTTTCGCGTCGAAACTCGGTAAGGGCTATGGCGCAGTTGTCGAGCGCATTCTTTTGTGATTATGCGATGCTTAGCTTGGTGTTTGTCCACTCCATCATAACGACGAGAAGCAGTCCTTGTATTGCTGGAGGAGACCTTGAAGGTTAGCTTGCTTATGAGTTGGAAGACTCGGATTCGTATCGAAGACTTGTCAAGTAACATGGACCATCGTGGTAGGTTCGGCTGAATCCGAGAGAACTAACATATCGCTGACTGCTGTAACTTCTTCCATGAATGTAATATCCGTGGTCTTATTAAGGTCTTTAAATTCATGACTGAAGTTTGTCGCCAGTGCCTCCGTTTTCCCCTTGCACAATTACACGATTCCCCTTGTGAAGCCCATTTCATGGTCGAGCAGCCGTTCTTGGTCACCCTCGACGACGCTATCTGTGTATGTGCGTGTTTCGGTGCCGACGAAAATAATAATACTGGAGCGGGGCGCTGACTTGATGTTTGCACTCAAGACATGGTGACTCAAGAACCCTCCGCCGGTATCGCTTGGTATTCGGGTAGTGTTATCGACTTGGACTACCGATCAATGATCGCACCGTGTTGGTTCAGGAAGTCCATGCCGAAAATTGTCTCGGCATGGACTCGCGAGCACTGTTGGATGATAACGACAGTCGCAGCGTAGCTACTGTCGCGAGCGCTCATTGTTGCCATGCAGATTGCAGTAGGCGCCATCAGGTATCCTCCAGCCATCCGGATTTGAGTGCCTTCCCAATCAGTGTTTACTTTCCTCAACTTGGCGACACTGACGACAGAGAAAACGGCTGCTGTGCCGACTAGGGCGGTGATGTTTTGGTCATTGATGAGAACGTCGAAGCCGGTGGTTCTTGGCCTTGCATTGCGGTTAGGCGGTGGCGTCAGATTACAACTGCGTCGCGTTGTCCCATTAATGTTACATCGGGTTGTCAGGGCTCCTTTTCTCGGCGTATTCTTGGTTTCAAGGCTTCATCAGTACCACGGCTTGCCGTCGCTACGTCGTGGAGACAGATCTTGAAGCGCCGTTGTCGTCTATAAATCATCTTCGAAATTTTAACTTACAGCACTCTCAGCTCAATCTGTTGGGGCTTTTCGTTTTCTGGGTAATGGCGAAGGGACCAGCGGCCGTTTGGGCCACTGTACGGTTCGCGCTTCGGCTACAGGTAGCCGCCTGGTGACGGCGAACAGGATGGTCTTCGAGGTCTCCATTGTGTAGCGGCGAGGTAGTCGGTGATATTATGGGACCGTTCATCTTGCTGTAAACGCGGTGCATTCACGGCAAACCCTCGTAGTCCCAAGTTGCGGTACGGACATTGACCTATGCCAGGGCCGGCTTCTCCGCATTTCTTCCGGTTGTTCTTCCGCTGAGGACGTCATCAGGACAAGCGGTACAAAAGCCGGCTGCCTTCGCTGGACCAACACTTGGCAGCAGTGACAGCTGATCGGCGCAACGCTAAAAACTTGATCCCTGTACTGCAGGTTGGTGTCCAAATTATACATGCTTTGTAACTAGATAGTTTATGCTGTCGCTGCTGCCTTTCTGTATTGCTGTGTATCTATTGTATATTTATTGTACCTTCTGTCCATTGGTACTGTTCCTTTGCGAAAACATGACCAAATCTACAGCTGAAAGAGAAAGCCGATGCGAAATCCGAGAACTTCGTGCTGAAATGAAGTCTCTCGTGGACAGTGTTAAATTTATGAGCGATCAATTTGAGGACATGAAAAAGAAGCTTAGAGAAGCCACAGAAGATAGGGAAGCCTGGAGAAAGGCGAATGAAAAGTTATGTGCTAGGTGCATGGAAAATGGAAACGTTATTCAACAACTTCAGAAGAGAGTTGTTCAATCGGAGCAATACTCGCGCAGGTCCAATATAGAAATTAAGGGACTTGTGCAACAGGACAATGAGCGCGTTACTGAACTTGTTGGGAAAATTGGCGATGCGCTAGCTGAGCCCATAACTTCTTCTGACATTGAAGTCTGTCACCGTGTGCCCACCCGAGAAGCTGGAAAATCTAATATAGTTGTCCAGTTTAAGAGCAAACAGAAGAGGGACAGTGTTCTTGAAAAAGCGCGGAAGGCTAGGTTGCGAAACAATCAGGTTGGAATTCCTGATGACACCAGAGTATTTATTAATGAGCACCTCTGTCCGACCTTGAAACGTCTTCTTTCGCTGGCATTAGCAAGAAAGCGCGAATGTAAGTGGCGCTTTGTCTGGACGCGAAATGGGAAAGTACTTGCACGCAAGACTGAAGCCAGTAGTGTTGTCCACATTGCCTCAGAGACTGACCTTCAAAAGATCGCCTAAACTGCAGCGTCTAAAGAATTTCAACTTTGCTCTCTTTTGACTACATGATGTATCGTGAGTATAGCTTTCCAAGCGAAATTGCTCTGCCCGCACACGCAAAAAACATTTCCGCGCTTCACGTGAATGCGCGTTCACTTGCCTATAAGCACGACATACTAACTATGTTTCTAGCCGAGTTTACTTTTCCATTTTACATTATCATGTTCTCTGAAACGTGGTATCAGGAACACAGTGAAATGCTGATCGTAGATGGTTACAGACATTTCTTTATTAATCGCACCGATAAACGTGGGGGCGGTGTAGCATTGCATGTCAAGCGCGGCATACAGTGTGATGTGCTTGAGGAATTCACCTGCGTCACGCCACATTACGAAGTACTAAGCGTTAAATCTGACAATAACCTGTTTGTTGTGATGTACCGACCACCTACTGGTAATATATCTAATTTCTTAGAATTTACTGAAAAGCTATTAGAGCATGCTACTTTTCACAATTACAAAGTGCTTCTTGGTGGTGACTTCAACATTAACGTGCTTGATGAAAGCGCTCCAACTCGTGCAGTGACTAATGTAATCAATTCTTCCGGTTTCTGCAGCGTTATTACGACACCTACTCGCGTGACACCATCTTGTCAATCAGGTCTCGACAATTTCATTGTTAACGCTGGTGCAGAGATTTACACAGCCGGGACTATCAGCTATGATATCAGTGATCATTGTCCGATATTCATAATATGCTCATTTTATATTCACGAAAGAACTTTACCTGATACCACGTTCAGCTACAGATGCCTGTCAGGCGAAAATATGGAACACTTTCGCGCACTTGCTTTGCGCACAGACTGGTCTTCTCTCTATAACAATAAAGATGCTAGTCAAGCGTACGATGAATTTCTGTCCATTTTCAGTCGCCTATACAATTTGTCTTTCCCGCTTAAAACAGGAAAGGTAAAAAAACGCATTAGAAAGCCGTGGGTGCAACCACAGCATGTTAGAATGATTAACAAAAAAAATAGAATGTTCAATAAATTTCTGCGTACGCGTCAGCAAAGTGATCTCGTTGCATTTAGGAAGTTAAGGAATACACTAAATAAAGAACTGCGAAAAGCTAAGGCACTCTATTACGAGAGCCTTTTTGCAGCCGTGCAGAGAAAAAATCCAGAAAAGACTTGGACAATTATCAATGATGCAATCAGACAGGGGAATGTGAATCGCAGTTTACGTGAGATAACCGTGAATAATGAAAAGGTGTCGGGCATCCTCTTAACCGAACGTTTCAATGAACACTTTGTGAACATGACGACATCATCAAATAACACGGTCAGTGGTACTACTGTTAAGAGATGTACGCACAGCATTTTTCTCGAGCCGACTGACGATGCCGAAATTTGTCGTATATTTTTGGGCTTAAAAAACAGCAATGCTGTTGATGCAGACGGCATTCAAATCAGGCCTATAAAATTTGTAATCGATGTCATCGCAGTTTATCTCGCATTTGTGTTTAACCTTGTTATGGAATCGGGACATTTTCCAACAAATATGAAGAAAGCAAGGGTGTCAGTTATTTTCAAAGGTGGGAACCGAAATGACCTGGGGAATTATAGGCCTATTTCCATTTTATCCGCTTTTTCTAAGGGTTTAGAAAAACTGATTTCTGCACGCATTAACAATTTCTTTGCGAAGAATGACATTCTTTCTGAATGTCAACACGGATTCCGCTCGGGCAGGTCAACCGAAACAGCTTTGTTACGCCAAAAAGAACTAATAATTAATAATATTGATGCGGGAAAACTAACGTTGGGTATATTTATTGATTATAGCAAGGCATTTGATCGTTTAAGTCATCAAATTTTAATAAGTAAACTAGAAGGATATGGTATCCGTGGCGTGGCAAATCAGCTCTTTCAATCTTATCTGTCTGGGCGGACGCAGTGCGTTGCTATCGAAAAATACTGCTCTTCATATAGGGAAATTAAATCAGGTGTGCCCCAGGGTAGCGTTTTAGGCCCGATTTTGTTTAATATCTATGTTAACGATATTGCTGAAATGGTAAGTGACACATGTATTGTACTATACGGTGACGATACGAGCCTGTTTGTCTCTGACAATGATCTTGATGATCTGTTACAAAGATCGCGCAGTATCCTTTCTAAATTGTCGAGTTGGTCTCGTGATAACGCTCTAACAATTAATAGCTCCAAATCAAAGGCCATATTGTTCAAGGCAAGAGGCAGGCAGTCTTATTTAAATGAAGAATTATTGTTGGATGGCGCGCCCATTGAGATTGTAACCAAATACAATGTATTGGGCGTGACGCTGTCAGAAGATATGAACTGGACATATCACATTGAACTGGTTATTAAATCATTGTCTTCTGCCGCAGGTGCATTGTCCCGTTGCCGTCATTTTTTCCCAGAGAAAGTAAAGTTGTACATATATTATGCCTTGTTTCAATCACATCTGAATTATTGTGCGCTTGTATGGGCTACCACCACGAAACGTAATCTTCATGCACTTCTTCAACTTCAAAAACGAGCACTTCGACATGTAGCGAATGTACCTTATTTCCATTCTACTGCGCAACTTTTTGAAAGTTATAACATAATACAAGTAACTAACATTTACGAATACAGGCTACTGCATTCTTTCTGCTTCGGCTCCGAAAAGTTTCAAATATTTTTAAAAAATACGTCACGACTTGAATATGACAAAAGTGATGCGCGTACCCGCAGCAAAGACAGGTGGTTAGTACCGTACAGGCGTACAAATTACCTTATTCAGTCGCTAAGACACACGCTACCTTCACTGTTTAATAAATTTGGGAAAGAAATTGTTACGACAAATAGCTTGACTCGAAAACAGCTTAGGACATATTTTTGTAAAGAAATTTTTGAAATGTGATCTTTGTAATTATTGTAAATGTAACCCATTGCATTGTATATTGCATTTGTACTGCTGCCATGTGAGGGCCTTCAGGCACATTCAAGCTGTATGTCGCAGCTTTTCGCCTGGAGGACCCCCAACAAGTTTGTTGGAAATAAAACATTTGATTTGATTGATTGATTGATGGCCGAGCAGGCGCTGGTCAGGAGCACAGCACACGTCTGTCTTCCTCCGAGCATTCCACCAGGAACGTGGAATGCTCGGAGGAAGACAGATGTGTGGTGTGCTCCTGACCAGCGCCTGCTCGGCCATCAATGCGGAGAAGCCGGCCCTGTCATAGGTCAATGTCCGCACCGCAACTTGGGACTACGAGGGTTTGCCGTGAAACACGTGGAATGCTTGGCTGGTGGCGGAGGGGTAGCATGGCCGCGGGCGACGGCGGCGTAGCTCATTGCTTTTGGCCGAGGATGAGGGTGCAGTATCTACTCTCGGATTATGTCATCAATTCTATCCACCTCGGGCTGAGTCGCAGCGACCACCTTTTGCAGTTCTTCGGGCACTTGTCTTATTGTCTCCCGCCAATGCCCGGAGCAGAGGACTTGAACTTCTGCAGAGTCTTGCACTGAACGGCGATTGAATTGTCTGGTGCGCCTTTCCAGCGTCTTCTCGATTGTCCTGGCCTCTGACAGAAATTCTAATACGTCTTGGGCGGATGTCGCGCCAGTCCGGCGAAGGGGTCTTGTTTTATACCGCGCATGAGAAGGCGTACTTTCTTCTCCACAGTGATTACCGGTTCGGCGCGACGGTAAAGACGCGTCACGTTTTCCGCGAATACAGCGATGTTCTCGTTATGGAGCTGTATTAAAGTTAGCAGTAGAAGTTTGCCCCTTTCTCTTCTCAGGACGCTTGTAAAAGTCTTTAGTGACTCCTTCCAGAAAAAGATCCATGTCGTTAACGAGGGTCCTCGGTTTTCGAACCAAGCCCTGGCGGAATCTTTCAATGAAAAAGAGACGTGACGCAGCTTGCCTTCGGGGTTCCAATCATACGTTGACTCTCTTTCAAACGTCTCGAGCCAGGTCTACCAGTCCTAGGCTGAAGGCCTACAGAAAATGGGTGGCTCCTTGGGTTGCTCAAACAGGACCGCTGATGGCTAGGTGGCTGCTGATTTGGTATTGATCTTTTTGTTCTGCTCCGGTAGAAGTGTCTGCTCCGGGAGCAGGTTTGGTAGTAAGCGGCTTGCTCGATGGTCCGTGGGGGCGTTGGCTTTGCCTTCGCGGGTCGGGCTTGGATGACGGCTATGCGGGGGCTGTCGGTGCATGAACGCACGAGAGCCTACACCAGATGTCACGTTGTAGTGGCGACGAAATGCGGTCCCCGGATAAAGGGTAAATAAGAGTACGTGGCAATATACGAAGTGTTTCCACTGAGATTGTAATGTTTCAAACTAGCCGTTTTGAAGTAAAAGAGCGGTTCCTTCGGGGCCATGCCGTCAGTGGTGGTGACAGCCGGGTGACGGGTGATTAGAGGTAATTATTCGCTAGTTAACAAAGATAGCTAATAAATTTTTAAACCTTTCTTCTGTGGGCTTATTGTAATTAGGAAATGGAACCGAGCTCTCCCCACAAGCCATACCAATTTTTTATCTGGAAAAATGGGGTTACCCGTGGAACTGTGGCACGACGCGTTTCTCCTATCAAGTGCGCGAAACCGAAAGCGATTGAGAGCCCCTGAGGCGACGTTCTGCTTACGTCACCCAGCAGCGGGCCGCCGGTGTGCTGCGGCTCCTCGCTGTCACCGTGTTTCCATGGAACTTTGTTGAGAGTCAGTGCTGTGCGCGTCTATTTCTGCGCTTCTTGTCTGATGCACGCTGTACCCACATTCACGCATTGATGACCTTTTGCTCGTTTGGTAAGACACTCGTGGCCAAGCCCACAAAAGACCTCTGAGGCTGTCACGTTTTTTCACAGCATTTGTTATGAAACATTGGGATGGAAGATGTAATGCACCGCCAAATGGCGGCCAGGCAAAAGCAGCCCGACTGCTCCTTGACATTTTTGTTATCCGCAACAAGCGGAACAGCGCATGCAACGGTGTGTATTTGCGCGTTCTTATGAGGACACAGTGCGTGAATTCGCTTGGACAGCGACGGGGAATATGAATTTGTATTGCACGTCAGTCATTTCAAAAACTATGCGAGGGCCGGAACAGAGGCCATCTCTGCGTGGGAGGAAGGTTATATTCAGTGCCTTGTGTGGCGCGGTTGGCTGTAGACTGCGGCATATTGACAACACAGTCACGCTGCATACCGCTGCAGGACGCTGCAAATAAACTATGTTAGAGAATATGCGGCCGATATTCTATGGTATCACAGTTTCACTGTGACGAAAGACGACCTGTGCAATTCCACCCGGACGTGGCAGCTAACGCCACGCAGACGACAAAGGCGACGCATAGCTCCGATTCATTAAGCGGACGACCCACGTAAACACTTGCTGTCGATATCAACTGTTAATTTCAGCTGTAAGCTATCCAATTAATTTAGCACAAGAATATCACACGAAAAGTAACTTTTGCAAATTTTCAGCTTTCAGTGCATAACATAGCATAACACGTCCCAACCGTTAGGGACACATCATAAACATTACGTCTGATACTTCATAATGGAGCCATGTCACTGTGCACTTTGCTGCCAAGACAACATAAAGTGATGTCAAAATACAAAATACGGACTCCAAATTACTCGCTTTCTTTTTGTGTAACAAAATTCAGAAGGAGCTCTTTCAGCTATTTTCCACCATGATTATCTGCAGCAGATGATGCCAGGCAGCTTATTTCTTGTTGTTTAATAAATGTGTTCGGATGGGAAAGGATCCTACATGAGAGCCGGCTATTCCAATACACATTTGAAAAATATACACACAGAAGTCACAAAAACACAAACATACTTAGTCCTCGAACACTCACTCTAAACAGCTCTACAAAATTGTCCTCAGGATGCAAATTGCTGCCGTTGGCGGACGCCACATATACTCTAATACCAGCTAAGCGCCATGGTGACTCAGCGGTGATGGTGTTCTATACTTATGAACAAGAGGTCTCGGGCTTCATTGACCGCCATGACAGCAGCATTCCCATCGGGGTGGAATGCAAAAAACTTTCGCCTACTGAGATTTCGGGTCACTTTAAGTACTGGCGCAGGACAGAACGCGCAGCTCGGTGAAGCATTCATGTATCTTTACGGTAACAAGATCGACGAGGTGATAGCCCCACTGATGCGAAATATTGTTCTTTAGGGGCTGAGACCACCCGGGAGATCAATACCACAAGGAGGTGTGCCACCTCTCATGGTGCTTTGGCAGCGCAGAATACCCACAAAATAGTAATTCACACAAGCTGTGGCTCTAAACACTTCAATCCACAGCCACCGAACGCCTGATGTGGGACTGCCAGACGCGCGACACGGCGAGCAAAAAGCTTCTCTGCAGTTGGGAGAATTGCCGAGGCACAAGAAGTGGATCCGACAGGAGGGCGAGTCAGAGGACCGCCGCGTGGCCGTGGAGTCCCTATTGGCAGTCAGTTTCTACAGCTGGAGATCCTCGTGCTTGCTGCGTGCTTCCCATCTCCTCTTCTCTCATTAGAAACCTCTTTCTATTTTCCTTTTCTCGTATAAGGCAAGAGAGCCACCCTTTCTAAAATGAGGCATTCACTGAATCATCCAATTCTGTGCGGCCTTAGAACACATTAAGTGGTGAGGCGCGAAGCAACACAGAGGGCCACAGAAAAAACGAGGATGTGTCTCTCTGCCCTGCTTCGCGCTCGACTACTTCACAATTATAGAAAACCAACTAGCCCAAACAACCACCCTTCTAACTTAGAACACGCAAATGTATGCCTGTATTCGGAATGATGCGTACAGTGGCGTAACTACGTAACTATGTAAGTCGGAACGCTAATTTCATTTCTACGAGTAGTTTGCGAAATGCTGTATAACTGTGCGCGTCTTCTATTTTATTGCGATAGCAATTATATCGACACTCCAGGCGCATATATACCGTCGGCGTCGTAGTAATGTCCCGTATAAAGTCCAAGAACGATAATACCGCCGCCGGACGCCACACGCTGTATTTTCCAGTGAAAGCATGCGCAGGTAGTTGTTGGTCGCGGCTAAATCTCGCCCGCGCGATACAGCGGAAAACGGTGAGGAAGCGCGCCGTCTTCTGTCCCGCGCGAGGCATCCAACGTGCAACGCATCGGGGGTAGGGGAGGGAGGCGGCGTTCTAATGTGGCTGCAACTGCGTATGTGGCCGCTGCTTGCGGTCGCGCGGCGGTGTCTTGACAGCAGTCTGCGTTGGGGGCAGAGTCTAGATGCGTAGAGGGCTCGTAGTTTTGTGCGTGCTGTGTGAGCTCGGCGTTCAGTTTGCGTTGAAGCACTAGACAACATGGAGGCCCCTTCGCTCACTGCTGCTGCCGCGCTTCCTAACGCCAGCGCTTTGATAGCGAGTGTCCGCGGTCAACGAGTGTAATATGTTGATGTTAGCTGTGCGCGCTGATACCATGCTTGCTAATTTGGTTAGCGAGCGAATGTTCACAAATTCATAACGGGCAATAAAATTACTATCCTTACTTCGCATGGCTATCTGCTAATTTGCTATCGCAATCGATGCTTCACTTTTCGGGCGAAACTTCGATTTTTTAAACTTTTTTATCGTTTTAAGTGCAAACTTATGTGTTTCTTTTATTACCATATTGTATATATATGTGGTAGCCCACGTTGACGCGCGCTGTGGAGTTTAGTGGCTAAGGCAGGATTAGGCACATTTTCAGGCATTTAGTTGCCTGTTTACTACTCCTTCCCACACAACCACCGTGTAATAACCATTTGTATGTCTTACTTAGCTCGAATCAATAGCGTGTCGCACTAAATTTATCACCAGTTGCTTTCGCCCTATTCCAGAAAAAATTATAAATTAATGATAACTTTAAGCAAGAGCGTTGCTAAAGAAAACGCTTGCGCAAGCGCAGGTTCAAACAAGCACCCGAGCAAGAGTTTCATAATAAAGGTTTCTGTTGCAAAACGAAAATTGAGTTGTGCAAAAGAGAAGAAAGATTGGTAGCGGAGAGAGATTGCAACGCGCGTCTGCTCGCATGCAACAGCAGCCACTCGGGTAAACCAGGTTTAAAAGCGCCTCTTTCACTTTGAAATCTGTCGGTATTCCGCACAAAGTGCTGTTATCTTGTTAAGATGCGTTGGCTTGCCGTACGTGAAAGGAAGTCCCGAATTTTGTAAAAAATCTACCGAATAGACCTTTTTTTTTCTGGAAGAACTGCTATCATTCCGTTTATTGTAATTGTTTTATTCGATTCTCCCAGAGCAGTATATTGTTACGGAAGGATAAAAGAAGAAAAGGGAAGATCGCAGGATGCTGGCTGCTGCGTGTTGTTCCTTGTCAGCCATCTTAAGTACTCTGATTGTATACATTTTGCAAATATAGTCTGTATATATTCCCAACCTCCCCATAACATATTGGTGGAGGTGTGGTAATATTATGCTAAGGAGAGATAGACGTAAAAAAAGAGAAAAAAAGGCAAGAGGATGGACCAGAAAGGATACTACGGTTTATTTGCTTCACTTGGGAATGCGGGCGATAGAAAAATGAGAGTCGGCCACAATCACCGAACACCATCACAGCACCGGCTCGCACGACCCCCCCCCCCCCCGCCCCAATTCAGGCTATAGCCATTTGTACAGGTATATTGAAATTGAAAGCTGTAACAGTGCCCTCGTCGCCCTGAGCTACGATGTCCTGTGAGGTCAGTATTCTAAGATGATTTCCTCTGATAAGTGTTCTTGTTCAAAGCGCTCTTGCAATTGCGAGTGACTGTCTCTGTAAACGTTTGTCCCACATTCATCACACAATGCATTGTCGGCCCATCCGATTCGAAAAGCAAAAATAGAAAAAGAACTTAGTTAGAAGCCACTCCTAGCCGTAGCCGACAAAGCAGAGTTGCCTCGCATCAGCAAAGTTCAGCTCAGATGCGAAGAGAGGAGAGTCCAGGAGGTGCATCCTGTTGACTTGAGAACTTGTAGTGTTCCACATAAAAAAGCGATACCTCGTGCGAGCACTCGAAGTTTTCTAGCGGCATCTGTGCTTGACATTGGTATCGACTCCTAATTGCGCCCTTGAAGAGAGGACAGAGCAGCGTTAGCGGTGTGTTGGTTAATTATAACGTCGCAGTGTCTTGGACGCAACCGAAATGTCACGTTGTATGTTTTCTTGGCCAAGGTATAAATGAGTTCTCCAATCTCTAATACCAGTTTGTTCGTGAGCTTCGCGTCGCAGGGCTGATAGCCAAGACTGCAGCACTGCCTTGGAGTTACTGAATATTCATCACCTTAGAGATTTTTCCTTGCTGACAAGATGAAATATCACGCTAAGTGTTGCAATTTCGCAGCCGTCGATGTGGTTGGGTGGCACCTCTTGAAAGTGATGAAGAGAGCCATCGCTCTCGCTGGGAGAGTGATGGCTCTGGACAAACACTAGAGTCGCTGATCCTTCACGTGGTCGGTGTACTCCTGTGCGAAAGTAGCAGAAATAGATGTGTAAAAGCAGCACACGACAGCTCAGATTTCTTTTTTTCTGATTCCTGGTACGGTAAGCTATATTATAGGTGGAATCACTGGCTTAGTTACGGTTTTTAAAAAACTTACTCCTTTTTTTTAAAATTTACTCCCTTTTGTGGGTGCACGACGACGAAGTGTCCCTTGGCGGAGTGTTGTTTTTCTATCTCTGGCTATTTCTGTGAAATCTCTCGTGCATATAACAGTCGTCACACCTAGTTGAGTGGCGATGGACGCGGACCGTCCAGGGCGTCTGCCGGAACCGGTGGCGTCAGCGACGGCCGCCTCCAGGAAACGGATCGGGCTAAAGGCTGACAGCGACAGCGAGGGCGCCCATGTCTACTCGCTCAGCAGCGAGGACCCTTCTGATGACGACGACTTCGAACTTGTGCGGAGCCGCAAGGCGAAGAGACGGAACACCAGGACCTCTTCGTCCTCCAGTACACAAACTGTTGGGCCCGCGCGCAGCCCCGACACCAACAGCATCTTGTTTCTGCCTGTGATACCCAACGGTAAGGTAAGATGAAGCGGCTTAATAGACATCTGTCTTGATTCAGCTGGAGTCTGTGGTGCCCAACGAAATCACGGACATTAGAGTGAACACCTGAAAAAATGTACTGGCGGTTGATGTTTTGCATGCGGGTTGCTCTTAGCGCCCTAGCAAGGTAAGAGATCTTGATGGTATGCAGGTGCGCAATCACATCTCGCTGGGCTCTGATGTCATCACCGGTGTCATATACGACGCAGACTTGGCCATCCTCAGCAACGACTTGCCGATTCTAGTTAAAGCAGCGATTGATCATGACGTCATTCAGAATCAGAATCAGAATCAGAATTTATTATTGATGTCTTGCGCCTCGGCAACTCACGTTGCGTCAAAATAGCGTTCGAGGGCAACTGCCTGCCGTCGCATGTTCAGGTAGGCCACTTTTGTCATCCTGTGCGGCATTTCATTCCGAAGCCTCTGCAGTGCTACAACTGCATGAAACTTGGAAACGTGAGCAGCGTCTGTGAGAACGAAGCACTGTACCCCCGCTGCGCTGTGCCACACGCCGCGGATAAATGTGCGGCCACTGTCATTAAATCTCCAAACTGCCACGGATATCATGAGGCTTAATCAAAGGACTGCCCAAAAATTAAGAAACAAATTGCTATCTTAAAAGGACTGGCAAGAGATCGTTCCTCTCATCGAGAAGCCGCCGCTAAAATTAGGAGGCGGCGCTCCCGTCGCCGACGTTCTTCAGAGAAAGCTGCGTCGGGGACGCGGGTGCCACGTCCACTATCACGTCCACCACTGTCACCCAGGCCACGCACACCAGAAAGGCCTACAATGGACAAAGGGACTGAGAAGAATGTGGCGACGCCTGGCCTGCGTTGCCGACGCGGCAACCGCCTGCAGATTCACTGCACGCCGACGGAAGCGATCTACCCCGAGCATCTCCTGTTGGTGTATTGACTGAACAGGATCGGCAAGTAGCTATGATGGTGCGATCACTAATGAATGCGATTCACATGTTACTGAACAAGCTGCAGACACCGACTGCTCAAAGCGCACTGTAAATACTGGTCGTACGGAATCCAGTACTTGCAAGCCTAATTCAAGCAATATGGCTCACCCAAACCTTTCTTTTCGCACTGAAGTTAGAAGTGCGACGATTTTTCAATGGAATTCCAGGGGATTGAAGTCCCGCATCTCTGATTTGCGCCAATTTGTTTTGAAGAACCGCTTTCCTATATTGTTATTTGCGAACCGAACGTGTCAATTCCGCACAGATTAGCCGGTTACGAAGGTTTTGCTTATTCCACATGCGAGGAACGAAGCAACGTTCTCATTTACACCCGCACGGACTTGGCCTATGTTTCGCATACGGTTCAGCCTCACGACTACAACCAATACGTATCCCTCCGCATCAGAAAGAACAAAGTGTATTTCACTCCTATTGGTTCTTACATCTCCCCATCAAGGCCGCTTGACTGTGAAAGGCTGAAATATATATTACAGGAAACTGATGGTCACTGGGTCATCACTGGGGACTTCAATGCGCATCACTTGCTTTGGGGAAGCACCTAGATCAACTCAAGGGAAAGGAATGTTGTGTCGTTTGCCTCCGATTGTGACCTCCGCATCATGAGCGATGGTAGCCCGTCGTATCTCCGATGTCCGGCGTATAGCAGCCGACTCGACCTGACCTTAGTGTCACGGAGCTTCACGTCACATGTTAAATAATTTTGTGACATCTAGACTCACGGGAGTGATCACATTCCGACCTACCTAAAGATTTATGGACTCACTCGGTCTTTCACTCATAGAGAGAGAGAAAATAATGCAGAGAAAGGCAGGGAGGTTAACCAGAGGTAGTTCCGGTTGGCTACCCTGCGCAGGGGAAAGGGTTAAGAGGGATAAAAAGAGAAACAGAGTGGAAGGGGGAGATAGAAAGAAAGGGAGACAAGCACGAACAGAGCGCGTACACTACAGAACGGTAGGGGGCGGCATTCTTAGAGTCTGTCGTGAAGCCCCGTAGACCGCAAGAACGTTAATAGCGCGAATAAGGCCTTCAACGCGGATGTTCTTTCGGAGCATTGGCCTAAAGCTTTTAGTTCTGAAAGTGGACGATTGTCCAGCTGGTCCAGTACCCTGCACATCACTTGTCTCTCAGCACTGTATCGCGGGAGGACACAGATAATGTGTGCGAGCGTCTCGTCGATGTTACATGTGTCGCACGTGGGGCTGTCGGCCATTCCTATGAGGAAAGCATAGGCTTTTGTAAATGCAACGCCTAGCCACAGACGGTAAAGCATGGTCTGTTCACGTCGTGGTAATCCAGGCGGGAGGTGCATCCGTATGTCCGGAGACAACGAACGCAACCGACACATGGTGAAAACATTTGAGTCCCACAGGGGCAAAGTACACTCACGGGACATCAATCGCAGCCCAGCCGCAGCGTCTGTTCGCGAAGGCGGAATGAAGACTCGTTGACCACTTTCGTGTGCCGATCGGGCGGCTTCGTCGGCTTGGTCATTCCCGCTGATGTTACAATGTCCTGGAAGCCACTGAAAGATTATGTTGTGTCCCTTATCATAGCTTTGATGATATATGTGCCGAATTTCTGAGGCCAGTTGTTCATTGGGTCCGTGGCGCATTGGGCTTCGTATGCACTGAAGGGCTGCCTTGGAGTCACTGAAGACTGTCCATTGTTGCGGTGGTTTCTGCTTAATGAAATCAAGTGCAGCACGGAGCACCGCGAGTTCTGCACCCGTCGATGTGGTCACACATGAAGTTCTTAATTTGATTTCCTCAGATTGTGCCGGGATGATGACTGCAGCAGCAGCGCTGTTGAGTTTTACTGAGCCATCTGTGTATACATGTTTCCGGAATCTGTGCACGTTGTGAATGTGCTCCAAAGTTGCTTGCTTCAAAGCTTGCAATGGCGCTCCAGCTTTCTTTCTGACTCCTGGAATTGTCAGTTGCACTTGCGGCCGGTGCAGACACCACAATGGATCTGCCAATCGTGAAGCGGGCGTAAATTCTGATGGCAAGTACGAGTGATGTCTTACAATAGTTTTAGCAAAAGTTGAAAGTGGCCTTTTTGCTGGCAAGCAAGCAAGATGGTGTGAGGGAATCCGAGTCAGGTGTCGGATGTGCGCTCTCAGGACATCTGTATCAATGTAGACTGTCAAAGGCGCGTCTCTGGCTATGGCCACTGTCGCAATCGATGACGTTGTTTTGGGAAGACCGAGACAAGTCCTGAGTGCTTGGGCTTGCACGCTCTGGAGTTTGCGAATATTCGTAGTACAAGTATTACCTAGTGTCTCGAACAGCACTGACTATAGTCGGATGCAACTTTAGAAAAAAGGGGAGGCCCCGCCGAGGCGCCGCCCTGATGACCGAAGCGCGACGTCCGATAGCCTCCGCGACTAAAATAATCCCTATCAAAATATCGTGCTTCTGAAACGCGCAATTCTCGGTATAAATAAAGACTCTTGTATTTTGATGACTGGTTTAGTAGAGCTCTCATGTGCTACAGCAGATGCCGGATCGCGACAGAAAAATAACCCCGTGCCTTCCACAACGCTGCCCGTCGTCTGCTCTTTAGCTTCATTGCAAGTGACGAAAGTAGAAAGAGCAGCTCTGCATGGCTTTTGCGCTTGTTTACATGTACACAGCAAATATACTACTCCTGTTCCGAGCTTCAAATGAATCAGTTGATATTGAACAAGTATTTATATAAAACAATGCATTTATCACAACCATTACAAACTCAAGAGGCTCGGTTTCAGCGAAAGCACAGTGTTCAAGGTGAGGAGGGAGGTCAAAGCTTCGCATATTTCGGGTGGCAAACTGTCGACGCCGTCGCGAAAGCGCCCACGAAACGCGGAGAACAGACGCAGCACGAAGTATTACACGTTGTGCGCGCTGAGGTCGCGTGCACGATTTCTTTCGCCGCAACGAGATAGCGACGCGGTCGTGAAGATCACTAACAATTTCTCGAAGCGTATATGGTGTTATGTTTGTGCCCTGGGATTTGCCTGACGGAAGGCCAGTGCTATGGTGTGTCTACCGTGGAGGTAGCATTCATCCCCGCATGGTGCCTGCTTCGGGCACACAACTACGTGCACGGCTCGGGTTTCCTAGCGGCTGCGCGGCGTCCACGACTGAAGCGGCCACCGGGTCATGGAGTGCTATTCGGCCCCTCGCCGTGCCGGCAGCAATATAACCCCGCCCCCCCTCCCCTCCTTTGTCCGGCGGCGCCCGCACCACGAACGACTCCCGCTGTGTTTGGGACGGTTTCCAAAGGAGGGCTGTGTTTCGACCCCATGCCCTGCAGTTGGTTCCCTTTGTCCTATGCGGGCTATAAAACTTCCCCGGCGCACCATTCTGACCGACCGCCAGATCGGCCCGACGCCGCAGCGCGGTTCGAGGAAGCACCGGCCACCGAGAGCGGCGTTAGGACCACGGAGGCTGCCCGGACCCTCTCTCTTGACCTTGTTTCGTCCTTAGGGGCTGTCTGGGGAATCTGGGGACTGAGGGGTGTTATTTAAGCAGCTTGCAGCTGCTCTGTTGGTCTCTCTCCTGATAACGACCACAACATGTAAACATTGTTTAAAGAATTCTTCGCCAAGGAAGCTCTCCTCGTCTCTGACTCTGCGTGAAGTGGGGTCCAGACCTCCTGCCGGCCACAGCTTGTCGATATCTGATTCAAGCATGAGAAGAAGAGCCGCAATTCACTGCTTATGGACCGGGATGACATGTCTGAATGGTGGAATCGCTACCTTCTTGACGTGGAGCGCTACAGGCAGAAGGCTGAAAGATCTTTTTCCTAAACGAGACATGGGTGACGGCGGGACACATAGGGTCAATCGTGTGGACAGAGATCGTGGTGCAGAAGCGCGGACGCCTATGCGCTCGGGAAAATGGCCTGTCGACGTGTCTGAAACAACCTTCTGGAAAAGGCCAGCGCCTGATTGTGACGCACATCGGCAGCGAGGATGGCTTCATCGACGGCTGCTTAGATGGATTCCGCGGCCAAAAAACAGGCAACTACCACAATGAAATGGACGGAAATCGCTTCGAGGGATGGTTCTACAGAAGTTGCCTGCTGGTAGCGTCATTGTTTTGGACAATGCACCTTACCATTCCCGGAGAGAAGAGAAATTGCCGATGACAGCTTGGAAGAAGGAAAAAATACAGCAGTGGCTCAAAAGCAAAACCATCACCTACAGCGAAAGGATGGTTAGAAAGCAGCTGCTTGAGTTGGCCAGGCTTTCTGAGCTACATTGTAGACAATGCAGCTGAAAGGGCTGGATGCATTGTACTCAGGCTGCCACCGTACCACCGCGAATTTAGTCCTATCGAGCTCGTGTGGGCAAAGGTGAAAAATGGCATCGCTGCGGACAACGGAGACTTCAAGCTGTCCACAGTCGAAGACGTCTTAAGAGAAAAAATACTCATTCGGGTAACTATTTATAGCAGTAGCTGAGGGCACGCTTGAAAGGCACCATTAGCAGTCTGCACGTCAAAGCGCAGTCAAGCTGTCGCCACTGTTGGTGAAACGGCAGCAATCAACGCGAAAATGACAGCCACTGTTGGCAGCTTGCACCCATAAACACATTCATGTGGTGGCATTGCTTATTTTGGTTACCTGGCCCAGGCAAGTTTTGCGAATAAGAACAATTATCAAACATCATTAGCTTAGTTAGGCCCAAAATACTCATTCGGGTAACTATTAATAGCAGTAGTCAAGGGCACGCTTGAAAGGCACCATTAGCAGTCTGCACATCAAATCACAGTCAAGCTGTCGCCACTGTTGGTGAAACAGCAGCAATCAACGCGAAAATGACAGCCACTGTTGGCAGCTTGCACGCATAAACACATTCATGTGGTGGCATTGCTTATTTTGGTTACCTGGCCCAGGCAAATTTTGCAAATAAGAACAATTATCAAACATCATTAGCTTAGTTAGGCCCAAAATACTCATTTGGGTAACTATTAATAGCAGCAGTCAAGGGCACGCTTGAAAGGCACCATTAGCAGTCTGCACATCAAATCACAGTCAAGCTGTCACCCCTGTTGGTGAAACAGCAGAAATCAACGCGAAAATGACAGCTACTGTTGGCAGCTTGCATGCAAAAACACATTCATGTGGTGGCATTGCTTATTTTGGTTACCTGGCCCAGGCAAACTTTGCGAATAAGAACAATTATCAAACATCATTAGCTTAGCTAGGCCCAAAATACTCATTCGGGTAACTATTAATAGCAGTAGTCGAGGGCACGCTTGAAAGGCACCGTTCGCAGTCTGCACATCAAATCACAGTCATGCCACAGCCATTGTTGTATTTGTTTATCTGACCGGGCAAGTAACCAATGTAAGCACAATTATTCAACCTGAATAGCTCTGCTAGCATTGTTTGTACTAAAAATGCTGAGTGAGGTTGAATGTGTTTTATTGAGGCAATTATTTAATTCACAAGCCATCGGCATAGTGATGGACAGGCAGGTTCAGACAATGACATTTGTGAAGTAATAAATGGTGAAAGTTGCAAAAGCTCTCAGTGCACTGCTTCGCTGGGCTCCATTCACTGAAATATGTCTTTGCAACGATGAAAGCGTCAGGCAGGAAATGACTCCCCACTGCACAATGTTATTCGTGTTGAAAACTCTTACCATCATATGTGATGGGCAGCGAAACCGTCTGTTTACTAATACTGAATGCATGAAAAATGGAACAGCATAGAAAGATGTTGCTTCGCAATATGCAGCCTTTCATGTGCACTTCTGGCGAGCTGCCACATGTACTGATGCATAAACATGAACAGAGGTAAGAGGCAAAGTTGCTGTGCAACCCACATGACGCTTTTAAGAAAATGTATCTCTAAACCTTTCTGTTTCCATAGGCCATCAAAATTTGTTTTGAGCAAGTAGGTTAATCACATTGAAGCAACAACACAAGAAGCAAGGACAGAAAACACAGCGAGTAGGCAGATTGAGAAGACGAGGTAGACCAGTGAGAAAGGTTTTAATGAGATGGAAGAGGCCAGCCCTGCAGTGTACAGGAGTCAGTGCTTTGAATGAGATTCGTTAATGAAAATGCGTAAAGACTTTGCTGAAAGAAAACTAGCAAAAACAAATGCTAATATAAAATAAAAGGACAGAAATAAGAGTATACGCAAACATGTATGGAATCAGGCACACAAACGCGAAAACTAAGAAAAACTCAAATATAAAGAAATGTGGGAAATAAAAGAAAATTGACAAACGCAAGAAAACAGACACACATATACAAACAGACCTGGGTAGAGGTATTATAGGAGCGGGTTCACAAGCTGCTGTGCCTACCTTCTCGTGTGTTTTTTTTTTTAACCGTTCTCTTAACACTGTCTTGGGAATTTTTAATTGCAACATATAACAAGAATCGAAAAGCAGCGCGAAGCTATGTTGTGAGAAACCATATCGAGCGCGGGCGACACAACTTATTCGTGACTTTACCACAGCACGCATTCTATAGCTTGCGCGCGCGGTGAGCACTGGTGGAAAGCAATCAATCGACAGTGCCATACAACGCAAGAGCACCGCCGTTAGACGCTCGGCCATCTTACTGCTGAAAACGATCGTTCACGCTAAAATTACGGCGACAAATCTTTGCGTTGGAGGCTTCTCTTGCAAATATTTTCTGTTGAGAGGCTCGTAGGTTTGCTTCAGGCGCGCATGCTTTTCCCATTTCTCCTGAGAATGGTTTTGCTCCATCACTTCACCCCGTCCGACGAGAAACGCAGCGACACAGTGCACGAACACACCCGTGGCTGACAGTAGGCACCAGTCTTTGGCAAACTTTTCTCGTCGTAACTTCAATCGGGAGCGAAATAAAACAGACATGGAACAAACAGGTAGGATGTGTGTTTGCAGCGGTCGCCGTGGGATCCTGTTTTTAGGCAAAGCGTAGTGCAGCGTCAGCGATGCTCGCTGCAAAGTTTCTTCGCCGGATCACGGCTTGGAATACACGCACGTGGCACAAATGCCGCATCGTAAGCTCGCAGTAATATTTCCGGCATGATAGACAATCACAAACAGTTCGGGAATTCACTGTGACGAGGCGTTGACGCGCACAGCTGACGTGACTTGGCCCAGTTCGCAGCCCGGGCGGCGCGCCCATTGGTGGATGTTCGTGTGCATCCGCCTCGGAGGAGTAAACGCCCCCTTTTTTCTAAAATTGTATCCGACTATAGACTATGTTCACGTCGCCTTTGGAAGAAGCGTGTCGAGCAGATTTCACCGGCGATGTCGACGACCCCATCGCCGAAGCAATGAAAGCTGCCAAGTGCTTATTATCAATGTCGTCAAACCATACGGATTTCGACATAGAATTTTAGAGACTTCGTGCGATTCAGCGGCGCGCAGAGCGACGATACAGACGCGCTAAATGAATTTATGATCTCAGAGACGCACGACGCATTCAGAAGAAAATTAAGCATCACAGACAAACTGGAGAGTGAGCGATGGAACAGATTCTGTGAGTTACTGGACCCTTGAAAGCCGCTTTCACATATCTGTAGGAGAGTCCGTGGTCTTCGTTCATCCCCGCAACAACGACGCCCATTAGCAGCTTTGGCCTTCCATCTTGGCCAAACTGAGCTTGGTGTTGCGGAGGCATTTTGTGCGAAAGCCACTGGTGAGTCTGTTAACCCCAACATTGTTGTGAGTGATCTCTCTGCGGCTCGGGTATCAGAAATGGACCTGTCTTTTACCATAGGCGAGCTCGAAGCTGCCCTGGCTATTTCGAAACGATCATCCTCTCCGGGCCCTGACGGCGTCACCTATGCTGCCCTGGGACACCTTGGACAAGAGCCAAGAAGAGCGCTTCTGAGCATTTTGAACAACTCAGGGAATAGAGGTACAGTTGCCCAATAATGGAAGTTAAGTCGGCTGGTGCCTTTGCTAAAGCCGGCAAAATCTCTGTTGGATTTCGCGGGAGATCGCCCTATCGCTCTGGCCAGCTTCAACGGAAAGGTTGGAGTTGAAGCTGAAGTTGAAGTTTATTTGCATCATCACCAATGCGGGAATGCTCGTGGAAAAAAAAATTAAAATCAGTTCACTTGAGAAGCCCCCGAGCCCCCTTTCCATGTGATGGAAAGGATGGTCCTTGCACGTCTAGAATGATATCTCGAGCGTTACAACATCTGCACTGCTTCCATGGCAGGCTTTCTTTGGGGTCGTTCCTCAGTTCATAGCGTCATGGACCTGACAACTTTGAACTTTTGTGCAACCGGAGAAAAGTCTTAAGCGCATATCACTTGTGCTCTTTCTCGATAAGAAAGGCGCACAACGTTGCACATGACACCGTCATCAACTCCTCGAGACTATTGGAATTGGCGGCCGCATGCTTCGCTGGTTATCCGACTATATAACTCGTCGGTCGTTTTTTGTACAAACAGAAGATGGAATTACAGTTGAATATTACACTTACTGCGGCGTGCCTCAAGAAGGAGTATTGAGTCCCATGATGCTCAATATGACTCTCATTGGGCGACCTGAAGTTTTACCTAAAACACTCTACCTCTAGATATAGGCAGATGACATCTGCCTTTGGACATCTGCAGTAACTCGCCTTCAGGTTCGCGCGCGATTGCAGTGGGCAGCAACTTTGACATCAGCATACCTTCAAACACAAGGCTTGAGTGTATCGACCGAGAAATGTGCATTGATTGCGTTCACACTTAAACCTATGACACCATACCCCGTCTCCATTACTGGACACAATATCACCTATGGAAAGACCCATCAATTCTTCGGTTTAATAATCGGTCGAAACGTTCCCTGGAGCCTTCATTGCACGTACCTAAAGAAAAAACTGAACTGCTGTCGATTGCTCAGGAACTGACATTCATGTGCGAGAAAGCATGGGTCACATGCTCTGTGCGCTCCATGCTTCCGTTGTACAGAACTCTATTCTTAGGCTATTTACATTACAGCCTTCCAGTGTTGTCCAGAACGTCCAAGTCAAATATTCGCTCATTGGAGAGCTTACAGTGCCAAGCATTGCGCACGTGTTTAGGACTTTCTCGCTGTGCATCAACAGCTGTAACAATCGTGCTCGCCAAAGATCATTCCACCCAAACATACGTTGATGTAGATTGTCTCAGGACGCACATCCGTCATCTTTCCCGCGTCCCTGATCATCACTTGGCGTTCTTGCCATCGCAGGGACTGCGTGCAACATTTTCTGAAGCTATAATCACCCATACAGATTGTCTTCCATTAGGATACATACCAGCAGCAAGACCTTCATTACCCTTGTGGTGTCTCCAACAGCCTCAAGTACGCCTCAGTATTCCGGGTGTAAAGAAGAAGGCCAATCAGCCAACAAAAGCTCTAAGACAGATGACGCTGCTAATAATCAATTAGACATATGGGGACGGAATACAGATCTATACTGATGGCTCGGTCGCGCCTGCCAGCTCTCCAGGTGCCATTGTCATTCCGGCTACGAAATCCACAAGTTCAAGCTGCCCCACATGACATGAGTGCTACTGTCAAATGTCTCTTGCAAGAGACACTTCAGAAAAGGGTCATATTTTGCGACTCTAAGGCAGCACTTCAGAGTTTGCTATTTGTTCTATATCATAGGACTCATGAGCAGCTGACATATGAAATAAGCGAAGGTCACCATCAAGCTATCGCTACAGGGTATGGATTATATTCCAGTGGCTACCTGGACATACCGGCATTGCTGGTAATGACATTGCGGACGAAGCCGCCCGGTTTGCCTATCTGGATGCCCGACCATTTCCAATCCCCTTATCAAGAATTGACGCTGCAAGAAAGCTTAATATTGAGACTAAAGCTATGAAACACAAATGCTGGTCTTCTCCCAACCTCCCGAAGTGTCATCTTCATAGGCTAGATCCATCCTTTAAGCTACAATCGCCCTCAAAAATTTCCCGCTCTGAGGCGACAGTACTGTGCCGCCTCTGACGCGGGGTGGCATTTACGAAGGCCTACTCGTTCCACATTGGAATGAACTTGCCCATGTGCGACTGTTGCGGAACCACACAAACGATTGGACGTATCCTATGTATCTGTATCCAATACGACGTCGAGCGCGATGTTCTCCAGGCAGCACTGAACCAGCTGGACTCTAGACCATTTTCCGTAATGAAGGTCCTTGGACTCTGGCCATACGGTTCGATGGCACAGAAATCCACGAAAGCGCTCTTGAAATGCCACAAGTCCACAAGTCTTGGGAATCATGTGTAAACAAGGTGCGAACCTTCCACTGTGCGCAAAACTGTGCGCTCTCTCTCTCTCCTTTCTCTCTCTTTTCATCCCCATACGCCCTTCCCTCATTGCAGGGTAGCAAACCGGACGTGCGTCTGGTTTTCTTCCCTGCCTTTTATGTATTCTCTCTCTCTCTCTCAACTCGCTTTTGTATTTATCTTGTCCCACAACAATAATGGTCACCTGTCTTGCCTGCATTTCCTTTCTTTACCGCTGCGAGCTCGGTACTTCCAAGTCACGAAGGGCATGTGCATTATATGCATGACATAGCATTCTCGACAGGAAAGTAGCGAGCGCAGCATCTTCAAGAAAGCAAACGCAAGTGAGGCAGATGACGATTGTTGATGTGGGACAAATATGCACATCAAAGGCGGCAACTGTTTTAAGAGTGTGAATTCTTGTATTTCGCCCCTGTGCAACGCTCTACACAGTTCTGCCCTACCACTTCACCGCAAAGAGCAGTGGCTGTCTTGCTTTAGACAGTCGGCGGGCACACTTTGGTAGTGTAACCCGACTTTCCTAAGCACTTGAGGGCTCGACTGTGTTGCCCAGTTCCATTAACTTAAAAAGCTTCTCTCTGCGTTGACTTCTTTTCGTTCCTCTCAGAATGTGGAACAAGCAGAGATCTCTCAACGTTGACTTTTATCACGGCATGTCTTTTCATTGCCTCAGCTATTATGTGGACACTCCAAGCACATTTCCGCCATCGTTATCGGCATTAGCGTCGCCGTGATGTTCCGTATGAAATCCACGTGCTACGACAGGGTGGCCGCGCGCTGTATGCCGAGGGTGCGAGTGAAAGCGTGCGAGGGTGAGCCGAGGATGGTGGCTCGATCTCGCGCGCGCACGAGAGATAGGTGGAAAGGAAACGCCTTCTAACGCGCGCAAGGCACCAGGGGAGGGGGACGAGGGGCTTTACCCTCCGGCGGCGGCTGTGAATGGCGCGGCTGTGCGTGGCTGCGAGGACCTTTTCTTGAAAGCGATCTCCGATGGGGACAGAATCTAGGCGCGCCGAGGGCTGATGGCTCCGTGTGCGCTGCGTTTTCGTCACTTAGTTCACGCTGAAGCGAGAGTTAAGGTCAACTCGCTCGCTCCTGCTGCCACTCTGCCTCACGCGAGTGTTTTCACAGCGAGTGTCCAGGTTATCGGGTGAGATGTGTTCGTGTCTGCCTTTGCGCGCGTGACACCATGGTTGTTAGTTTAGCTAGTAAGTGAATGTTTACCAGTTTATACAGCCAATATATCTACTATCGTTAACTGTATATTTGTCTAATAATTTCCTTTCAGAGTCGATGATTCGCCTTTGGGGCGAAACTGCGTTTTTTTGTTTACCCTACTATTAACACGCCTATCTGAGAGGTTTAAAAACAAACATCTAGGAAGGCATGATCGAGAAACTCTACTATAAATGTAGTGCTTATCTCGGATGAACGAGTAGGCAGCACTGAATCAGTGGCGGGAAGTTCATCAGAGCGTGCATGCGACTAAATGTGATGAAACGACGTACATCGGCAGTTAGCCGAAATACGGTGGGTGAGTTAAAATTCCACTAATGTCACATTCAATACAGCTTCTCAATCAGTGTCGTAATCCTCATCATCATCATTGTTGACCTCTATTATGTGCAGCGCAGGAAGAATACCTTTCCCATTTGCTTCTAAAGAACGGTGTCCTCTGATAAAGAAACAGGACACTATAGTGCCACAAATTTTCTCTTTTATTTAACCGGCTCGAACTCCAACTTCGCTAGAGACTGGGAAATTAGAATTTTATTGGAAAATGAAAAGTGGATTTCAGGCCAGTTTTCCCAAAGGCATCATTTTTACTTTATACATTTTTAATTTGCATGTACACTTTATACATTTTTACTATTTAAGGTAACTTTAAAAGTCGCCTATGGCAGGTTACCTAGCTTGTGTCCTTGATTTGGATTATTCGAAGAGGTGGACATCACCAGCACGCGCAAACAGAGCACACATATAACTGATTAACAAAAATTGACGAATTAACTTCTCATTCAATTAATTTTAGGCAAATACTGCAATTCCCGAATAGTATCCCATGAAATTGCAAAATTTCAAGTGAATTGCAAGTGAATTTCCAGGATTACGCCAATTTCAAGATATTATTTCCCGAAATGAGAAAGGAAATATATGGATGTTCCTATTACCTTTGTGATTCCATTCATAAGATAGCGTTTTCTTTAAAAAATCACTCGACCAACAGCGCATATTTAAGGTTAGTTTGACGCGCATATCTCGAAACAAGTGTCACTCTAGAAATTCCCTCCGTGTGGATAAGCCTGTCATTCTTCCCCGCTACAAATTGTAAATTCCAATATCTGACCTCAAGTGAATAATTAAGAAGCTGACTAGTCAATTTTGGTTAATTGGTTGAATATTAATTTCAGTTTTATTTGCAGGTAATGTCCGCCTATCTGAACAATACAGCTCAAGCACTAGAATTATATTATCGGCGACAGAATTCCTCAAAACCTAAAAATGATCACCTTGCATTTTTCTCCGCAGTGTACGATGTTAGTGCCGCCATTGAGCTCAGCGCCCACGCCTTTGATTTGGCTCGAACTCACAGGCGTGGGCTCTGTCTCCCTCCTTGTCTCTCCTCTCTTATTTGGATCCTTCGCGCGAACATTTGCGCCATTGAATCGACTCGTGCTCGTTCATTCTCATTGACTGTAAGTACACGCGATACTCAAGTTGCATCAACTACCATGCTTCACATAGTTGCCATTGCAATATTGAGCTGAAGTAGACGTCTATCGGCAGCCCTTCTCAGGTGTCGTCCGATTCTTCGCAGCGAACACCGCGAGTGCGTCATACTGCTTTGTTTTATTTTTGTTGTTCGTTAGGAATGTCTCTATGCGGCTAAGTGAAAACAAAGAATGGTGCTCACATTCTCATTGGTGTGCCTTCTAAAAGAAACTTTCTACTGCAGGTGCCCGCGGCAGACGTAGGTGGCGCCACTTTCGACTCCGCTATTCGGCATGAATAGCCACGCGTACTAGTCATCGCGCACGCGCGCTCTCAGGTGGGCGTTTCCAAGTTGCCGAAGCAGTAAGGTGACGTGTAACGCTCGAGAAAATACAGTGCGCGATAAAGGAAGACAACTCCGACTGCTCTCACCCAACCTCTCGGTTCCTAGCGCCTTCAGGACAATTCGCAGTAGCTAATGGGGCTGGGAAACAGAGTATATAGAGTTCTCACGTGCTGAGGAAGGTCACGCTACGCTACCAAAGCAGGCGCGTCGAATGTCTTCAGCAAAGCAGCCGCTGTGCGGTGAAGAAGCAGCGCGAAACTATGCCGGGCAGGGACGAAATTTAGAAATTCAAATCTCGCGTAAGAGGAAAACAAAATGAGATATTGTGGGACATCGAACTTCAATAGGCAGTACTCTCTAGTGTATTTTGTGAAATATTCTTACAAGGAGTACCTCATTGTGAAAATCGGAAATAAAAGTGGGAAAAAAGCTAAAGTTTGTGAATTGGGCATGTAATCTTACTCATTTTGTACAGTTCATTGACGCCTAAGGTATTTTGGTGCAAAATACAGCTTTGAAAACATGCCGTTATATAATTACAATCAACAAATCAGTGGTAGTTTTGTCACAAGGCAATTTTCAGTTGCGTATATTTTTCCCGAACTTCGGACTCCTAAAGTACTTCATATGAGTGAATATGTCAGTTATCACTTTTGCATAGTGGAGATTATTTTTGTTGGTTCAGAAAGCGAAATTCGTAAGCGTAGGCAATAAAGTAACTTTTAGAATTCTTTTCTTGTAGAATCGTGTTTCTTGCGCCTGAGCAAACAACGAAGACACGTCACGAGACCGGATTTCAAAAAAAAAATAAAGATGTCTTAGGAGATCCCCCTGAGCAAAGTAATAGCTAGCCACGATATTTGTATTGAAAGATATCTTACGATCGAGCTACCCGCCTGGGACGGCCCGTAAAGGACACGCGCGCTTTGCCGCGCCAAAGTACGGCCCATTCCCTGATATGACGAACATTCGTCGCACTTCCGCCGCCGGAATGCGCGCGAGCCTCGGGGGGCGACGATGCGGCGCGAAGCACGTGCGGCTGACGGCGCGCCGCGTGCGTTGACCCCGGCGCCTCCGCTTCGATCCGAGACTCCGGCGGCACGGAGGTCGGCGTCTCGCCATTTTACCGCACACAAACGGCCAACACGAAGGCGCACGACGCACCAGACAAGTGGCCGGCTATACATGTCGGCTTATAACAAATGGAATTTGTTTAGACGGCGCTTTTACGGCAGAGCCTTCTTTCTTGTGTTTCTTTTCTTTCTTTGTTGAAGTAGAAAGGAACTACTGTGCAAGGCGTCCTCTCTTTCAATCCTGCTGATAGACAATCTCATTTGTGTTTATTATTTAAAGCTAACATCTTTCTAAGCGCCTTCACCACAACTTTTCCGTATCGGCTATGCTTCTGACCTCAATCCTGGGCCGATCCCGAAGGTAGTGCGCAGCCTTGCCGATAAAATTATATGATATTTGAGTACTTTTAATATATATTTTCAATATATATTTCGGCACATTTAATATATAGTCTGAGAATATTTATGATAAAAGGCATGCACCGTCGGTGTTTTGGTTCGTGACATTTGTTTTTGGGCTGCCATTCTCTATATCATGAGGAATAATTTTCTCAAGCATTTAGGACCTGCTATGGGCAACTTTAATGATAGAATGGTATGGCATATATCCTGCAGATACCGCATGCCACATAGCATGACATGACATATAGATACATATACCTGAATATATGGGGTGCCCCACGGAGACGTCGACGTTTAAAATTCTCTCGAAGTGTCCATGTAATTGCTATCCGAATAAAGTAACCGATCAACCACAGTTGGAGCTCCCGCAGTAAAACGTCACTGACAGCGCACACCTCAGCCAACATATAACTACCATTGCGACGGTCATTAAGAGATTGATAGACTCGAATCTCGCTGCTCCGGTAAAGTAAAATAATTTGCAATACCTCAACTCTAAAAAAAATTCCAGTAACACGAGCTTGTCACACTTGTTATATTAGAGCTCGAATCCTTCCTTTAATAACGCGGACCAACTGTAGACTGTAGGTAATTGTAGGCTACGTCTGGCCTACAATTGGCTATAGTACAGTGCTGTACTAAATGATAATTTTGTTGCACTTCAGCACCATCATCAGCGGCAGCATATCTGTATATCCGCTGCAGGACCAAGGCCTCTTCCTGCGGTCTCCAATTACCCCTGTCCTGCGCCAACTCATTCCAGCTTCCATGTGCAAATTTCCTAATTTCATCAACCCACCTAGTCTTCTGCAGTCTTTGACTGCGCTTCCCTTCTCTTGGCAGCCATTCTGTAACTATAATCGTCCACCGGTTATCTAACCTACGTATTGCATGACCTGCTCAGCTCCATTTTTTTATCCTAATGCCAATTAGCATATCAGCTATACCCGTTTGCTCTCTGATCCACACCATCCTCTTCTTGTCGCTTAACGTTACGCCTAACATTCTTCTTTGCATCGCCCTTTGCGCGGTCCTTAACTTGTTCTTGAGGTTCTTTGTCCGTCACCAAGTTTCTTCCCCATATGTCGGCACCAGTAAAATGAACTGATTGCGCACCTTACTTTTTAATGATAATGGTAAGCTTTCAGTCAGGATCTAGCAGTTCCTGCCGTATGCATTCCAATCGATTTTTATTCTTCTGCACATGTCATTCTAGCTAACTTCTTTAATTAACTTCGTAGCGCCTATAATTGTGTAGTTCAACTTTAGCAGTTCACAATTTCGGGAATAGTGGTTATTCCTACTCTGAATACCTTCTTCAGCTGGCGAAAACTTCCTCACAAGCTCGAAAAACAGGATGTTTTTTTCTAAAGTTTTTAAAGTTTCTTTTAAAGTTTGTCTAAAGAATGTTTTTCCATACATCTGGTCGCATACCAATTCCAATAAGCTTTTTTTCTCTATAGATCCATTACTTCATTTTAAAAGATTCCAGGATTTCTGCTTCCGAGCCTAAGAAATTGAAGCGAAACAGTCAATCCCAAATCACTTACGGGACGCCAGTAGGGCGGCGCTCATTCCCCTCAATATGCATTCCATCCACTGAAAAAAGCGAAGAGAAGCTCAAGCGCAAGCTCTACACAAAAAGTATTCGAAGAACCCTGACACTCGCTATACGGATGCGGTGGAATATCCGAAACGCTCAACCTTCGCCCTGCGTGCCGTAGACGGCAGGGAGCAAGCTGCCGCAACGGTCACGGCGAGGGAAGCAAATACAGCGGAAGAAGTGGAGATCGCCTTCGCCATTTCCATGTGCACTGACTCGGGCGTGGTAACCAGCGACTCCGAAGCGGTGTCTCGCAATTAACAAAAAAAGGAAAAATCTCGAAACGAGCCCTGAACATCTTTTCTAAAACCAGTAACCGAGGAGGACATCTTCCAGACATCATATGGACGACGGGACACGAGTCCCTGGCGGCGAGCGAACCGGCTGGCGCCACAGTAGCGACCATGAAGTCGACGATACAGGAAGACATCCCGAAGAAATAAGCCAATATAACAAAGCCCCATAGACTCGAACCCAGAATGTATCTAGCCCTTCAACAGTGAAGACATTAAGAAGAGTACAAACGAACTCCTATGTTAACTATATCCTGTTGCATACGATATATATCTCCAATGCACTTGCCGTACCTCTGCAAGTTTTGCGGATCTCCGAGCACCCTGCGCCTCATGGTAATGGAGTGCTCCGGGCCCTCTCAAAAACCGAAGATTCCAGATGAAGAAACAGCCGATTCAAACATGACGGAAGAGGACAAAGTAGAATTCTGGGAGGCGATGCTGGCTTGCCCAGGGCTGGATGACTAGCGAAAGTTGGACCGGGCAAGTTTGGCCGCGAGAGCCCAGGGATTCCTGGAACAACGAAGCCGCCCACCTGAGAGTGAGGAGGAGGGATCTTTCTGTTTATGTTTAGTTCACAAATAAACGTATATATATATATATATATATATATATATATATATATATATATATATATATATATATATATATATATATATATATATATATATATATATATATATATATATATATATTCGCGCTACGGCCGTCAATTTTTGTTACATCTTAACTTTAATCGTCCGCAAGTTCTCTTGAAGTTTCTAATTGTCCTCGCAATTTCGGCCTCATCTGCTGAATGCACTGCACTGAGTATTGAATTTTATTGTTAACAATAAACTACACGTTAAACTAATGAAGCGATAAAAGGGCCAACCAAATTCAAAGAGTTAGACCTATTATTTTTGGTCGGCGTTTTCACAATTTTATTAGTTAGCAAGCCTCCTGGCCAAATGTATGTTGTCGAACAATGAATTTCAATACAATGCGTAAACGTAAATACACGGAAACCTTCTGGAGGACCACATAAATTGCTAAGGCGTCCCATGATATTCCTGCTAGCAGTACGTAAGCATTTTACACTGGCCCCTGCAATACAGAAACTTCAGTTACAAAAAAAGATGTGATAAGGTAATACCGCTTCGAGGAAGAGACTTTCAAAACTATCATTTGCACAAAAAGACATTTAGAGACATATAACTAGTAGAAAATCAGCTTATGACAGCCACGACATCATAAATATTTAGAAAGCGCAACAGAAATGATTTACGATTTAAAAAAAACATTAATATCATTTAAAAGGAATGAAGGAAGAATATCAGCGGACTTCACTGGTGAACATGTTTTCAATGCGATTCCTGCAAACGATGGGTCTCGTGGACGTGTTTTTTTTAGGGAACACAAAACGGCGACATGCGGGCGTGATTTCACTGATGAAGGGAAAAAGTCATTCGATTAAGGTTTCCTTTGTTCATGTGTCATAAATACCTACTCATCGTTATGGTAATAAAACTACATATTTGATAGACTTTGCAGGATATACGTAAGCTGCCGTGCATGGCTTGATAATTTGGCAGCGTGTGCTTTCTCCCGCTGGCATTGTTGCGCAATCTTCCTCTCACGATGCGAGTATCCTCCCATTGCTTGGCTTACATGAAAGCATTCTTCTGCTGCTTGAAGCTGCCATGAATCGCGGACTGTTTTCTTTGTGAGGTTACTGAATATTTTTTTCATCTTCTGCGCATCAGCACTCTATTAACACATTGCCTATGTACAGCGAATCAGTGTAAAGCGCCAAAATTAGTACAGACTGTAGGGGCAAGGGCCCAGTGGTGCGACCTAAGGACAAAAGTGGAGCCTTGTTAGGTAAACCTGGTGGAAAGTGATAAAGCAAAAGGGCTGAGCTTAGATCTCGTTCTAAGCACCTTTTCAAAGATGGACACGTTGGGGGATTCGCCGAGAAGGATCATGTCGCACCCACAAGTATCTAAGAAATAAAAATGCGGTAGGTGAACCTAATCTTTGAATTAGGTATCCCTTAGTGGCACTCGCACCTCAGCTTTGGTGTCCTTTAGGTTAACTTTACGCGAACGCAATGCACAAACTCGGAGGCAACTGTTTTCCATTAATCGGCCGGTTAAATATTATGCAACCTTCTTGTATATGCCGTCATTAGTGACACCACTGCTTCCGCTTTCCACTTCCCGGTTTCGAGGAATTTCGCCAAAGTCGTGCGCACGTGTCGAGTCTCTAAAGTCTACATTCTGCGCTTTGGCGTGCAGTATTCAGTGATTCGTATTTAATTGTAATTATCACAGGCACTTCACTAACCCAACTTGAAGGTAAATTTACGCTCTCATATCATATCTATAATAAATCCCGTGAATTTTGTGCTATACTATGCTTTTCTATTTCTTCTTATTTATTTTGAATTTCGTCCTTTGTCGTCTTAGTGATATTTAATTAATTCTATTTATTACATACACTTCAGTAAATCAACTTGTAACTAAGATTACACTCTGATATATCTGTAATGAAACTCATGAATATTGTGTAGTGCTATTTTTTTTTTCTTTTTCTATTTTTCTGAGTTATATTGAATTTCACCCTTGGTCGTCTCAGTGATTTATAATTAATTCTGATTATAACAGACACTCCACTAACTCACCTGGTAACCAAACTTATGCTTTCATATATATATAATGAAACTCACGAATTTCGTACTGGGCTATTTTCTTCTATTTTCTTTTTGATTTATTTTGAATTTCATCCCCGGTCATGTCAGTGATTTCCAAATTATTCTGATTATTCAAGCATCTTCAGTAATTCAACTTGTAACTGAACTTCTGTTGTGATATCATATCTGTAATGAAAGCGATGAATTTCTTACTGCCCCATTTTTTTGCTATTTCTTCCTCGTTTCTTTTAAATTCCCCCCTCGGTCGTCTCAGGAGACGAATTGGAGGTGCTGTGCAAGAAACAAGAATGTCAGTCGATGCTCGTGCCACTAAAAAGCGAAAATGTAATAACGCACCCGTTGACTATACGCAGGGTCGCGTGCAAGAAACGCCTACGAAAATATAGATTATTTGAAATGAAGGAATGAAAGAAAACTCACAAAGAAACAAAAGGATCGAATTTTGCTAGTAGCCCTATAAAACATACAAGTGATACCCGAATAAACGAGCAAAGATTCATTTTAGTATCTCCAAGAGCCTCATAAATTAGAAAATTGTCCTAAATTAGAACAATCTATGTTTGATAAGTTTCTTCTTCTGAATTAAGAGAAAATATGGAGGAAAGTAAAAAACTTTTGATGCTTTCATCTTCACCACCAAACGAGCATAGCTCCTTTTACGGCTTCTTTCATAGGCGAATGGGCGCGTAAAGGTTCGTAATGTCGAATCCCGCTTATGAAGTACTGAAGCGTATAAAGTACTGAAGCGCACTGAAGGACAGGCCGCCAAGCCTTCTGTCGCCCCCTGGTGCCTGCGTGCCCAGACGGCCCTGTCACCCTCGACCTTTGAAGGGCGCATTTCCGGAGGAAACACGGCCGTCCCTCCCCGTTTCCTGAACTCTGTCGTTTCTCGCTTCCGCAGAACCTTTGCTCCTAAGCCACTCGTGATCGCGTAGCTAATCCCAGCCTACCCCTGCAGGCGGCTAAGGACCAAAGTTTTCAGTCCCGCCAGCATGCGTTTTAGCATGTTTGCCTGCCGGAGCCTAAATAAGTTGCACAAGGAGAAGCTGGTCAATTCGTTATCCGTATTACTGCCTGCTCGAATCCTAGCCTTAGGCATTACTGTCGCAAAGCACCACTGCTGCGAAAATAAGTAATTTGCCAGCCGGTGAGAAGGCTGTTTGTCTACCTTTTCTTGTCTTTTTCCTGTCTTTTCGTTTATTATTGGGCGGCGTCGAAAGAGGCGAACGTGGAGCAGCACGGAAACGTTACAAATATAGGCGACCCTTCAGCATTTTTGCTGTCTCTGGTGATATCTATATGTTAAAGAATTAAGGGGCAAAGAAATGAGACCACTTAAGTGCAGGCAGGTAAGGCGTGGATTAGAGGCGACGCGTGGCTTTATTCGGAAACAATACTTCCTTTCTGCCTGTCATTTCTTTACGTCATCACATAAACCCCTGAGTCACACCGAAACGCTCGTCAGAAAAGACACGGGCATTGTCCTCTCCTCCATATGTAAGCCCTCCCACTGGCGATATGTTAGGCACCACCATGTGAGCGAACTTCAGCTCACTCCCGAAATTTTCAACACAATCATCGTTGACGAAGCCACAGATTGGATCTTTTTTATCTCAGCATGAAAGGCCATTTTCGTAGGTTAATTTCCTTAAACAACAAAGCTGAAGTTTTTATGACAAACTGCTAAAAAAGCAAGTCTTATACAGGCCTAGTAACTTTCCTGCTATCAGAAGGGTACCAGGAAACTTCTCTCTCGCTAGAAAATGGTTCAAAATGTCAATTTTTAAAGAAGGAAAAGCTTCCTAGAAAATTCTCCCTCGAATGTGTGCAAATACTTTCAATGGTCTTCTATGTGTATTTGGTAATTAGGGTATAAGGTGTACACTTGTCCATAATTGCAACTTTTGTAATCTCTCTACAATTAGAGAATTGTGCCGTGCTTGCACGTCACAACGCATTATGGAAAAGTGGTCATGTGGAACACCGCAAGGAGCAGGAAGAATCAAGGGAGAAATTGTAATCCGCTTGAGAGTAGCACAAGGCTACCCCCACGGTGCATTGCGATTGTACCGTTTGTAACGTGTTTTGCTGAGCGAAAACTGAGAGCGCGTCTGGTCGCCCTGACGGCCCGGCAGCGAAGCCTAGCCCCGCCCCTAACTGGAATTCCAATGGCAGCTCGCGAGATCTCGGCCGCATCACGAACAGAGCGCGTCGCTCCCACTGAGATCGCTCTCGTCTGGTCGCACCAAATCTGCGAATACAATGCGTGCGGTTTCGCGGGTTCACTTAGTACAGGAAAATTAGGTGAGAGGGCACTGGGCTAGAGGTGGATCATCGCCACCGCCATCTGAATCAGCCCAACGTTCCGTGCGTTTCTTTTTTTTTCCGTGTCGGAAGAATCAGCCCTAGAATCGGAATTCATAGTGTCTGAGTTGGAGCTGTCAATGTCCAGGAGCAGGAACGAAAGCGCAGGGCGCGACGTAGCGTCCATGTTTTCCATGTCGTCCATCGCTGCCCGCGACTGGAAGCAGGCGAACGTTATAGTAAGCAGAGGTGGGTGAAGGAAACACGTCACGCCGACTTCCGGTCAAATCTGCCGATTTCGGCGGAGCAAATATTTTTGCTCTGCAGAGCGATCTCTAACCGGTGGCTGGTCCCAATCTCTCACTAGAACACAAAACTTAAGCTCTCATTCTGCCATTGGAACAGGATCGCTCCATACAGAGCAGAAAAGCTTGATCTGTATCTACGATTGCAATTCAACATTAGTGTCTATTGAGGATTGCTTTTAAAGGCTTCGTTTACTATACTTGCGTCGGAGGTTGAAAAAAGTGGTATTTGTTGAACTTCACTCTATCCAAAACACGGCGTTCTATGTGGTGTCCATGGAGGTAGGAGACGTGGATTAGGACCTTGCACGAGACAGTCAGTTGATGCAATTGCAGGCTCCAGTCGTGAAGGCAAACCAGACTGCAGCTGCAAGAATGTTGTACTGTGCTATATTTTTTTCTGATTCATTTAGACTTTCATCCCCGATCGGATCGGCGATTTCGAATAATCCTAATTATTCCAGACACTTCAGTAACTCAACTTGTAACTAAAGTTATCCTCTTATATGATATCTACAATGAAACCCATGAATTTTGTATTGTAATCTTTTTTGCTGAGTTATCATAAATGTCATACCTGATTGTCTCAGGAGGTGAACCAGAAATGCTGCGCTAAAAACTGTAGTCATAATAGAAATCGTAATTATCATCCGAAACAGTTAGCGCGAGAAATCATCGAAGCGGAATGGATTGATAGGTGTGGTGACACCTGTGTGTCAAAACCCTCCATCACCCTTTCCAGCAAGGAGTTATCCTTCTTGCGTAGAGATAGGATTTCTCTGCCGTGGCGCACACGTGATGCGTCACAGATTCTGCTATATATGTGGCCACTTTCTTCAAAATAAAACACCGTTGTATGTCTGCGCTCGTGTGTCTCAGCCTCTTCTTTGTCCTCGTCTTGCGCGCAATAAAGCTGCATTCATTTCCTACCAACGTATCCAAACAGTCAGCTTAGTTCCCTCGAAGAGAATAATACACTAGGCAGAGAAGGGCTTCTGACTTACCAGCTGGGCATACGGGCGGCCGCGGCGACTGCCTCGGCAAAAGCATGGTTGACTAACCACGTGCGGGAAAACGGGAGCGGTGGCGCAGACTTCTACAGTCGCCACTTGTGGGTCAACAAAGAGCAGCGGGCGATGCCAGAGGGACGTGACGAGACACGCAGGGTGGCGCTGATGGCGCTTGCGATTCCCGTGAGCCGGCCGCGAAAGGAAGCTTTCCCCTCTCCCCAACCTGCTTGACGGGCATGCGTCCGAGGCGGGTGCGACGGTCGTGGGAAACGAGGATTCCCGCTCAGTAGGAAAAAGCGCACTGATCCAGATACTCTTCTTGATTGACGTCAGCTGTTGGCCAAGAGCAGCCGCGTAAGGGTATCCAATACATTACGAAATAAAGCGTCCAGAAAAGAGCGACGAGCAGGCTTCTGTTGAAAAAAGAGCGTACGAAAAAAAGATGATTTCGCGCTCTGTTTGGGAGCTCCACGTGTCGCGCACGACTGCAAAATTAGGTTGAGATGTTCACATCAGTGTATGCTATCCTTGGATTATCTCCTTTCAACAAGCCCGAAGGTGGTTTCAGGTCCCCTTTTGAGTTCTTATGGCAAAGTTATAGCAAAGCTTTCTTTACCCAGAAATCATATTCTCATCTTACTAGTATTGTCTTCAGAGCGCGTTTTATGGGCTGCTCTTGCAATCTTACTGATGCGGGAACTAGACCTCGATGAAACCGCCTTACAAAAAGCAAAAAAAAAAGGAAACGAAGAACCAAACTTCTGGGCAAGTTAAATACGGAGCACGCAATCACCTCTGTAACGACCGCTCTTATTCGCTGCCAGGCAGACACGAAATATCGTCGCAACGAGCGACACGTTATCAGACAGGCATACGAGACGCACGCCATGCCACTTATGTTGTGGTCTTCTAATAACTCTCCGTTGTGCGTGCCAGCGCAGACTGCGCCCTTTACGCGAGAAGGCGGTTTTCTGTCCGTGACCTCCCATGCTGGCTCACTCTTCGCTTGCCCGCACCGTGAAGAGGCGGGGCTGGTTCTCGGTTTGCCTCTACCTGCTTATCTTGCTTTCTAATTGTCAAGAGAAAAAATTGCGGGTGTTGGACTAAGCGCTCATTGACTTTAGCTTTTCGATGCACGGAGCCAGGTACCTCAATTGGAGAAACGCCCCGATTTCCCGAGAACGAATTATGATTCGTTTAGACCACGCTCTGCGCCCCCCCCCCCGCCACCTAGGGCATACCAAAGTTCACTTTATATGCTAGCATTTTTGTTAGCATATACAGCAACACTAGGACCAACGCATCCGCCATGCCATCTGTCGTAGCGGGTTAGCAACGTTCTGAGCTCCACCGCTCTTGTATCGGAACCGCCACAGAGCCTAATACAATAATCACTAGAGGGAACTCTGGTGCTAGTAAGGTTATCCTCTTACCTACACTGGCTACACGACTGTAGCTCGTGTAGGAAGTTGCCATTTCCTTTGCTTGGTGTAAGAAAGCGTAGCCTTGCCCGCCTACACGAAGTCATTTTTATAACTGTATTGTAGCGTGGAAATTACACTTTCTATACTGGTTTCGATGAGCGCAGGCAGTAGACGACAAACAAGCAGGCTGGCGTTGCAAACGCGTGGCGCCATTTTGTATGTGACTGTTGGCGCTGATATAGCGACGATAGTGAATATTCGCTGCAAGGACAGTAGCGAAGTGCTAGCCTGACCATGTGTCACAGAGGAAGGTGAGCTAAGCAGTCAGAAGATAAAATTATCTTACTCACGGATGGTGCAGACTGTTTCAGACTCCGCACTGTATTATACGCCTTGAGAAGTTGTCTTCGTGCACTGCGCATTCGCGATGTGTTTGCCTGCAGTTCGTCTCGATTTGTTAATGAAAGAAAACTCGTACATTGGCGTTTACTTAAAGGCATGGATATATACGCAACCAGTAAGTGCGAGGTCAGGCGAAGTGCGGAGTTAGGTGCTTTTCGTGTGTTTATGCAAGAGAGGACGCGCTGTCTGCTCTGATTGACAACAGCCCAGCGAGCCAAGTGGAGCACACGACCACATAGCCTCTGCCCGTCGCTACAGTCGTCTACATGATCCTGCACAAAGTGTAGGGAAAAAAATAGCCGTGGTGTCTGCGGGTGTTGCAAGCGGATCGCTTCAGCCAGCATGGCAATGACGGCTAGTACACGAATTCGCCTATAAATTCGCCCTTCCGAAATCGATTGCCGCAATCAAACACGATCCTTTTAGTGACACGGATATTAACCATTTACTAATAGAAATCATATATAAAGGCCTGAACCAAAAGAGTGCCTTTATACTAAACATTTACAGTCCACCAAGCCAGAGAAAGACAAAGTTTGACAGACTCCTGCAGGAAACTGCCCGCCTGGTAAAGGGAAGACCACTGGTAATTGTAGGTGATTTCAACGCAAAAGATCCTAGTTGGGGATACCCGAAAGAGGACGCTAAGGGCAGAAACATTCTGGAACAAACAGAACAACCCCACTTGACAATTATAACGGATCCTGCAGTGCTCACTGGACAGGGCAACAGTGTGAGCATGGACATCAGCCCTGACCTCACGATAGTGCAGAATTGTGAAGATGCGCAATGGATAAACACCCTAAATGATTTAGGCAGCGACCATTACATCATCAGCACCACTATTCGGAGTGGGAAAATCAAACGACACATAGGAATAACCAAAATTGCCGACTGGGTGAAATACCGCCGGATGCAGAGCCAACAAAGCGCCACGATCGATGATTTCAGTAAATGGTGTGAAAGTTTGAAAACACAAAAGGATAAAGTCACAAAAAAACTAGCCTGCACATGTAAGATACCTGAGATATACCCTCAATTACTGCATCTCTGGGAGGCACGCAGAGGATTAACGACAGACACAGAACAGGAAGCTAAAAGTACGCATTGCAGAAATCACCCGCAAAGCGGAAGAGTGCGCAACGCAACTCACTACGTCCAATTTAGAATGCTTCTGTGACTCCCTTAATGACACACTGAGTACCACAAAAACTTGGCGCATACTTAGAGCGAATATGGAACCAACAAAAGCCAAGAACGAGGGCTGTAAAGCGGTGGAACGGCTAATCCATACGTACCCAGGGACGGAACAAGAACTCAAAGAAGAATTATATAACAAGTGCTTCGGAACAGACCCATCTCCCCCCCAGTGTGCGACCAGACATGGCGGGGCGCCTCCCCCTGAACTCGGTGAACCCATCTCCATCGAAGAAGTTAGAGCTGCCATAGCGAAAGTGACCCGAAACACAGCGGCAGGCAAAGGCCGGATAACTAACCCCATGATTAGAAACCTAAGCGATGAGGCTTTACAGGCATATACTACATTTATAAATGAACATTGGTAACAGGGTACTATTCTAGGGGAGTGGAAGTACGCTCAAATAGTTTTAATTCCCAAGAAATTAGCAATTAGTAACCTTCGACCAATCTCCCTAACTTCCTGTCTGGGGAAGCTATTTGAAAGAAAAGTAAACTCTAGATTACAAAACTACTTAGAGGACATTGAAATCATTCCAGACACTATGTTTGGATTCAGACCCAAGCTCTAAACTCAAGACATCCTCCTACAGTTGAAGGAAGAAGTCCTGACCAATATACCAAGATCAAGCGAACATGTTGTCATGGCCATCAACATAAAAGGAGCTTTTGATAACGTAAGCCACCAAGGAATACTCGATGGCCTGGCTGAAACAAAATGCGGAGAGCGGATATACAACTATTTTCGCAGCTTTTTAAACCAACGAACCGCTGAGATTAATTTTGGTGCAGTAGAAATCCAGACTTTCAAGGCACCCAACAAGGGCACCCAAGGGTGCAGTGATCTCGCCAATGCTATTTAACGTGGCGATGATAGGCCTTCCAAGAAAACTATCCAGCACGCCCTCTACGCGGATGACATTACAGTCTGGTGTGCCACCAGGTCGCTACGTGAAAAACAACGATTACAAGCAGCTGCCTGTGAAATCGAGACATACGTGCGAGCCAGAGGGCTGCAATGCGCGCCGGAGAAATCGGAGATTATACGAGTCTGGAAAGGCAGAGGGAATCGTTACGTGCCGACGGACCCTGCCCTTAAATTGGAAATCAGACTTGGCAATGATGAGAATACCTGAGAAGACCACAATCCGGGTACTAGGCATGCGGCTACAATCAAGGCAACACTGCCAACACGGGCTTAACCTCATCAAGACGGCAACACAACAAGTCGCAAGAATGATAAAGCGCGGGTAGCCACGAAAAAAACGGAGATGAAGGAATCAGGCACCTTTCGCCTAATTAGAAGTCTGGTGGTTAGCCGCTTCATTTTCAGCTTGCCGTATTACCAGCTAACGAAAACAGAGAGAGATGCGATCACTTCGTGCTTAAGGAAAGCCTATAAGATCGCCCTACAAATTCAGCAATGCGCCCCACCCGAAAAACTCATGTCTCTAGGGATTCATAACACATTTGAGGAACTGTCAGGAGCTCAACTGGTAACTCAAAAAAACAGACTCGCACAAACGACCACGGGTGGGAAACCACTTGGCAGACTCGGGTATCACGAGCTCCTAGAAAAACACAACCAAACTAAACCCATCCCCACAATAACCAGAAAGCGCATCAAAGTGGCGCCAATAGCGAGAAATATGGACCCAACTCTACATGCAGGCAGAAGAGAAGCCAGAACTGCATACACTGAAAAAACGCGCGGCGACAAACCGAACTCCCGCTTCGTGAACTCGGCAAGATACCCAGGCAGGCAGAGAAGAACGGTAGCTGCTGTCACTGACTACATGGACAGAGAAATCATTTGCGCCTCCACTCGCAACACCACTATCGTGGAAGCAGAAGAAATCGCAATAGCCCTTGCTATCAAAGCGACGGAACCAAACCAACAACAAATAACCATCCTATCAGACTCTCAAGCGGCATCCAGAAGCTACCTCAGTGGACGAGCATGCACCGCAGCCTATAGGATTATGCAAGATATAAAACCCCGAGTCAGATTTCACCTTTTATGGGTACCCTGTCATGAAGGAATCAGGGGAAACGAAGAGACTGTCAGAGTAGCTCGTGCGCATGCTACACACCGCTCACAGGGCGCCTCTTCGACCCGACCCCGATTGACCAGAACTACTCTGCAATTTTAAACTAGCACAGAGCAAATAGAATGAAGTTAGCACCCGCATATCAGAATCTCAGTAAGGAAGAACAGGTTATAAGGAGAAAGCCGCAAACCTATACATACACTAACCTGCACATTCTCTATAAAATTCATCCCGAAAGATATACGGACACGTGCGCATGACGTGGAGCCACGCCAACCTTAGACCACATCTCATGGACGAGCACGGCATATCCACAAAAGACAAACACAGAAATTACGGAGCATACACAGTGGGAGGCGGCGCTGTCCAGTTCACAGGAAAAGGCACAAAGGGCCATCACCTGGCAAGCAAGACGGCGCGCGGAAGCCAGTGGGGCCGTCTCTAGGGGCTCCACCCATTGAGCGTTTTATTCTTCAATAAAGTTGTTCTTCTTCTTCCGACTTCAAACGCTTCGTGATTTTGTAAGCTCGTCACTTTCAACAAAGTAATCTGCAATAAATAAATAAATAGACGTTATTAAAATTGTCCGAGGCCGGCATTCTAACACAGGATCTTTAGTACAGACGTCCGATATTGCAACCATTGCACCACGCACGAATGCACCGACCAGTGGCATCGAACGCCCATATTAATTTCTCGCAGGCAGACCAGTGCATTGAGACGCTTGGCGCGTTTCGATTTGGCCACTAGACAGGCTGATCCGCTTCACTTGGTAGCGATTGTGCGTGTTTGCAGAGTCTTCTGCACTTGAAAAAGTATCACTTAATTGCTCTGAAATTTAGGCCAATGAAGGCAGATAAAATGCAATAAACAAAGCGACATGAACATCTCAATGCACAAGCACAAAGATATGAGAAATTCATCTACACCCATCATTTCCGCGGTGGCTGAGTCATTGCAGCACCACCGTTCCCTTTAGTAATTACTGTAGGAAACTCTGTTGGTACCGCTAGCCCACAGTCGACCGTAATTTACTGCAAGCTTGTTATTCACAATAATAGTCGTAGTCGGTAGGCGCTTGAGCGGCTGCGCCTGCCGACTACGATTTACTAAAGTCCGTTGAAACTTAACGATCAACCACTCTAACGCGTCATCTGCCGCACACTGCTGAATGCATCATGTTTCCTGCACGCTGCAGAGGCAACTTTAAATCGTCGCACGGCTGCGACGACTGGGAACAATGGAACAGCACTTCCGAACCTTGCTCCACGATTTCATGCGAGCGTAGAACGTGTTGCGATTGCATAGACGTCGTTTTGCACGAACATCGCTTCTGGCTGAAGCAATATCCAGCTGTCACGTTCCTCCTAGGCCCCGGATGCAGCATAGGGGTTAATCAGAAAGCAAAAATTGGAGCACAGATCCCGCATTGCTAGCACGCCGAAGTGACGATGCGTGTCATTGGATAGGTTAGAGCACCGTAGGAGCCATGGCTCTTACAACGGCGAGCGCACGAACTTGCGTCGAGGCACAGCGATGACGCAGCTGTTCGAGAGAACGCTCCATACACCGGTTCGAGCTTGGCGCTGAGTTTTTTCCGCCACAAGACGCTGAATAGGACACGTGCAGACATCCGAGGCCTGCATCCTCGTGTGCCTTCGCAACGCAGCGGGGCGCTCGAAGAAACAGCGAAATAATACGCGCAGATCCTTCGACAGCTCGGGCGCATAGTGCGTGACGTGGTTCTCGAATCTCGAGGCTTGCATGTCGGTGCCTCGTCGCATCGCTCGCGCCTCGTCGACGAGCAAGAAGGCCGTCTCATGCGCCGAGTTCTCTGCCTCTCCTGCAGCGTGAGGATGGCCGAAAATTATGTTTCGACATGCGCTTCAAGAGTGACGCGCATATCTTTTGCATAAAATCTCGACGGTTTCACTGTTGCAGATAGAGCGGCTATCCATGTTGTACAACGGCCAAAAAAGTTTGCTGCCGCCTTCAAGAAGTTTAGTAGCAGCCGCCATTATAAGCCGTCACCATTCTAAGGTGACTACGTCTCTTTATTTTATTTTCATTTCAGCAAAGAAAAAGTAGCAGCCGCCTTGTGCACACACCACATATAGCGCGGGAGCATTATATATATATATATATATATATATATATATATATATATATATATATATATATATATATATATATATATATATATATATATATATTTATTTATTTAAAGATAGAAGCATTACGATCGTGTCACTTTGGCAAACCGTGCCTTTTGTGGTTGGCGTCTGAGCGAAAGTTATGCTCTTTTCGCGCATGCACATGATCACTATCTCCCGTGCTGCGGGTGTTTTAGTTATCATGGTTGTTCTCTTTTTTTATTGAGTGCAGTTATTTCTGAATGCGCAGTGTGCAGCGGGGGGGGGGGGGGGGGGGGTCAGAACTGTGTTTCTGTCACGCACACACAAAAGCGAAAGAACAGACAAACAAAACAAGATATTTTAAAAATGTAGCTCAACCAGGGCCAGACAATGTGACAATGGAATTCTTGGGTTTTACCTGCCAAAACCACGATTTTATTATGAGGCACGCCGTATAGTCATAACTCCTATGGTGCTCTAACCTCTGCAATTACGCGCCTCGTCACTTCGGCGGGCTTTGCAATGCGGGACGTGCGCTCAGATTTTTCCTTTCTGATTAGCCCCTGTGTTGCATCCGGGGCCTAGAAGAAACGTGGCAGCGCGATATTGCTTCAGCCGGAAGCGATGTTAATGCAAAACGACGCGTATGCAATCGCAACACGTTTCGCACTTACTTCAAATCGTGGAGCAAGGTTTAGAAGTTCTGTATCATCGTTCCCAGTCGTCGCAGCCGTGCGACGATGTAAAGTCACCTGTGCAGCGCGCAGGAAACATGATGCTTTTCAGTGTGCGGCCGATGACGCGTTAGAGTGGTTGATCGTTAAGTTGCAATTGACTAGTTAACCGTAGACTCCGAATTGATGTTTAATACCAGGGAATCTTTAACGTGCCACCAAGGCACGGGCCACGGGCTTTTTTGCATTTCGTCCCCATCGAAATGCGTCGGCAGCGGCGGCGATTTGATCCCGTGACCTCATGCTTAGCCGTGCAACACCACAGCCGTTAAGCCACCGTGACGAGTGTCACGTCACAACGAAAGTGTCTCCAAATACACAAGTACATAATACCGCAGAAACCCAGGTCGCAGCCGTAAACCTACAACACAAGAACGACAGAAAGCTGAGCTAGTTGGTAAGGATTCATTATGCAAAATAGAAGTGAGGCGTGCAGACAGGACACAAGAGTAGAGAAGTGGACAACAGGAACGCCGACTATCAACCCATAAGTTGATAGTCGGCGTTCGTGTTGTCCACTTCTCTACTCTTGTGTCCTGTCTGCACGCCTCACTTCTATTTTGCATAATGAACACAAGAACATATCTGAAAACTCAACTGGAAGCATAATAAAACACCAAATAACAATAATTGCGATTGACATTTGCAGGTACCATTAAGAACAGCAGAGAACGACAGTATCAGGAAATACCGCTCACAGTGGCGCGGAGAAACAATTGCAGCAATGCTAGCTGTGTCTAAAGTTAGCTGATTACTGCAAAGCCGACATCACTAAAAACAAGACCAACAGTGAAGAAAACGGCCAAACCAATTTTGAACCTGGTTAGGTTTGCAAATTTCTTCGAGTAATATCGAGAAAATATAGGTCAGAGGTAATTTCTGACAACGTAGTGGAGCAGATTCTACTGACAGATGGCGCGTTGGGGAAAATTCTTGTAAGGGAATGGCACCCGCAGATTTTCCTTATTTCAGCGGGCGTTCATGGTACTGGGATACGTAAGCTTACGGCTGCAGGTAAGTGTCAACGCCGTGCAATGAAAGATTGTGTCACGTGAAAAGGTGAGGCGGGATGAAAGATCAGGCAGTCACAGGCGGCGTTTTACATCAGGGATGCTGCTTGGGAATGACTAGTATCCCCGTAAAAGTCGTGCAGCACGGTTGCAAATAGACCTTTCGCAGCCTACCTTACGACGAGTCGGTCACGCGATCTCTCCATACATAAGGGAATGTACCGTGCGCAAGTGCACGTAGCACGCGTGTTGGCACGCGCTGTCAGTTTCCTGCATCGCGGGTGTTCTCACTCCTATTGTCTGTGCCTTGCGCGTATACCCGACCGGTTCGTCATGCCGGCTTCGCGGTTGGGTGCATGAGTCGCACGAATAAAGGCAGTGGGATCAGCATTTCTCGTTTGCAGGAGACGAGAAGCGGTGACAGACGCTGCCGCTGTTAATGCGACACAAGAAATAGCAGCCGTCAGACTCTTAAGGCCCCTGACATTGGGACCAGTTTCACGTCGTAGCCAGTGGTTGCGCAGCAATCGTGATTTTTGATTCACGCCTACCACTAGAAGCTCTGCTTTCGATGAAAAATGTATGCTGCTACCTACGCCGCACAACCCAAACTTATGTAGCAGTAAATTTATGTAATGTAGAATACGAGAAGGCCTGCAGATCCCACTTCCTGTGAGAATCGATGTTATACGAAGCAGTGTGCGGGGAGCCCACCAAGTTAGCGCAACGACCATAAAAGCACAAAGACGTGGGTGGCTGTTTCATAACCTACATGACACGCATGTACTGATACTCATGTCATGGCCTATCTTATATGTTCGTCATATACTCTTGTCATGCTATGCCAATTTTGGTACATACCAAAATGTCGGCGGCTGTTACATGATCTACATGCACGCATGTTATGACATACATATCATGACCTATTATTTATGTTCATCATACACTCTTCTCATACTATGCCAATTGTGGTACATACCAAGTTAACGAAACGACCATGAGACTACCATAACGTAGGCGGCCGTTTCAGGACCTACATGAGAGACATGTCATGTTATTCATGTCATGACCAATCATTCATGTACGTGACACTATGCCACAATATATGCCAATTTCGGCACATACCAAGTTCACGAAACGACCATAAGAGCACCAAGACGTAGGCGGCTAGATAAATATATATTGTCAAAGTAGCAAATGTTCGCGAAGAGATGCTTCCTACTTGAAATTCGGCAGAGAGACTGAAGGCTGCATACGCGTGAGAATCCGAAAGCAGTGTAGTAACTTTGCAATTTTTTTTCGTGTTCCTTGTCCGCGCCAGCTCTCGCATGCGCTTTAACTGCGCTTCGGTAAGGGCAAACGCGCTAACGGCTCAACGCGCTTGCTTGCCTGCGAGTAGCTTATAACTCGAAAGACCGCTCGTCGGCATCCAATTTGGCATTTGCGCTTTTCATTATAACGCAAAGTCAGCAAGTGCCCGTGTCGCAGAAAATCCGGCACTGGGGTTCCGCGTCCAGAGTCGAACGTTGTTTGGGCAAAAAATCATTCGGAGCCACGGAAACCCAACCACGCATACCCAGCCACGCAGGCGCTCTGGGTAGCTCAAAGTTATTCACCTAAGGGAACTTTTCAAAGTAAAATAGGTCAAAAAATCATGAAGTGCGACTTACACACAACCTACAGACATGATAGCGTCGCTTTGTAATTTCAATATACGAGAAAATGTAATTGTGTTAGGGGGAAACTCAAACCCCTTATACAGCGTTTCTACCATACATAGACCGGCCACGGCACCCGCCATTTGCACGCGCTGGAGCGTATCTTGGAGGCCACGGAGTGGCACATACAGTTCCTTGCAACACATCCAGATGGCGATCACGTCCGCCTCTACAAGAGCGTATGACTCAGGTAGCACAAAAAGATACATAACGTTTTTATATCGTTTATCCGAGACGAAAGAAACGGTTTAAACGAGAGCCACGTAAGAAAACTTCATTGGTACAGCGTCGTATATGCCTGCTAATGTCCGGCTTAGTTACTTTTTAGACGATCTAAAACATCTCTTCAAAACGTATTCGAAAAGGTGGTCTTAAAATAGGGTTGGAAAAAACACAAATAATCCCTTTACCAGCGCTCTTCACTCTAAGAACAGTTTACAACCTTTGCCGTGCCCTTTCTGCCACACAATAATAACCTTCATCTGCCTTTATGCGTTTCCTTTCTTTAACGCTGCGAGCCCGGAACTTTCCAGTAACGAACGGCACGCGCGTTATCAGCATAGGACAGTTCACACCCTTTGGAGTGCCGCTTCTGATAACGCGCGTGCCATTCGTTACTGGAAATTTTCGGGCTCGCAGCGTTAAAGAAAGGAAACGCATCAAGGCAGATGACGATTATTGTTGTGTGGCCGAAGGGGCACGCCAAACGGTGTAAACTGTTCTAAGAGTGTTCATATAGGATTTCCAAATGCTTTTAAGACGTTATCAAAAAGCTGGTCCAGAAGTAGTTTTGAAAGGCTTACGATAATCTGAAGCTAGTTTTCGCGGCTTCCAAATGAGTTGAAGCGTCGCTGTCTAGTGCTACTGAGCTCCTGGCGCACTGCCAAGCACTGCTGCCTATACAGGCCGACGCATACCCGACCAAGTCACCTGAAAAGGCATATGTTCACGAAAATTAATTCGCAATGCCGCTTTTAGTATGTAGCAGCGATGTTTATAAACAAAATGGGAATGACATGCCGCTAAGAAATGGGCGCGTCTTGAAAATCGGTCATGCCAGGATTTTTGTGCCACGAGCACATGAAACGAGCATATCGCAAACCAACACTTTATTGCAAAAATAGTACTTATGCAAGGTTTGTGCAAAAGATATTCGAAATGCAAGGTAAATCGCATCAAAAGCACATCAAGAATCACTAAAGCTACCAGAAACAATTCTTACTGAACCACAAATTGATCAAAAATGGCTAGAACATGCATAAACGAAATTCTTAAGAGGAAGCTTTAGCTCGGGCTCAACTCCGACGCGGCCTACTCAAATACATTTAAAACGCAAAAATGCTTTTCTGAGATAATCCCCGGATCGATTTTAATGAAATTTGTTGCACTTGAGAGAGAAACGTAAATTCTAGTGACTGTTCGAAGCGGAATTACGATTTAGGGTCTGAATTGTATGAAAAAAATTTTCAATAATTGCGAAGTTTGAAAAAAATAGACGCAGGAAGTTTATAAATGAATAGCTCTGCATCAAAAACATATATCGTGGTTCTGTAAACGGCGTCTATTAGATCATTCAAAGCGGACAAATTCGATGTGTCAATTTATATATTACATGATTTTATTATGAACGAGGAGAAAGGGGGTTAACCGAGGGGTCCGGTTTTTATTAGTCATTTCATAAGAAGCCAACAAGTACTGACACCAAGGACAACACAGGGGAAATTGCTTTTGCTTAATAAATGAAATAAAAAAACTATAAATTATTGGAACTTAAAGTGGATGAAAAAACAACTTGCCGCAGGTGGGAACCGAACCCACAACCTTCGCAACCTTCGCAAAGTCACGAGAACGTGATCTTTTTTGGGTGAAGGCAACTGGTCAATAAACCCACATATGCTACCAGAAGGGTTCGGTTCCCACCTGCGGCAAGTTGTTTTTTTTCATCCACTCTAATTTCCAATAATTTATCGTTTCTTTATTTCATTTATTAAGCACAAGTAATTTCCCCTGTGTTGTCCTTGGTGTCAGTGCTTGTTGGCTTCTTATGATATGACTAATAAAAATCGGGGCCCTTGGTTAACCCCCTTTCTTCTCGTTCATTACATAACGAGGGTCTCGAATCCGGCTACATTGACGCCTTCAGGTAGCATATGTGGGTTTATTGACCAGTTGCCTTCACCCAAAAAAGATCACGTTCTCGTGACGCCTGCGGCAAGAAGTACGTTCCACGTCCGCCGCCAAGGTCTGTGAGTGGTGGCGCTGGCTAACACTCCTAGGGTTCTACTAGGACACATAAATAACCAAGAAAGTGAATGGGAAAACAGCGCCGCGGTAGCTCAATTGGTAGAGCATCGCACGCGAAATGCGAAGGTTGGGGGTTCGGTTCCCACCTGCGGCAAGTTGTTTTTTCATCCACTTTAATTTCCAATAATTTATCGTTTCTTCATTTCATTTATTAGGCACAAGTACTTTCCCCTGTGTTGTCCTTGGTGTCAGTGCTTGTTGGCTTCTTATGATATGAATTTGTTATCGTTGTTTACAAGTGCTCTGCAAAAGCTGTATTTACGGATTACTAAATTTTTTTTAGATTCATGTGCGACATATCAATTTCGTCCGATTTAGATGTACTGTCATATACAATTAAGAGAATCGTGATATCATCTTTTCTTGTTGAGTTACGGAGTCGTAAACTTGATAGTTTCGTGTTCTGATAATTTCCGATTTTTGCCAATTTTTAATGAACAATTGAGGACTTAAATAAAAACTTCGAAACAAACAGTCACTAGATTTTATATTTTTCTTTTAAATGCAGCAAGCCTCGTCAAATTTGGTTCAGTGGTTGCCGAGAAAAACGAATTCTCCTTTTACATGTATTTAAATAGGAACACCCGAGCTAAAGCTCCCTCTTAAATACGCATACAATGACAAACAGCAAGAACGCCAAGTGTGCTAAAGATTCTTATTTTGCACACTAAATAGCTCATGCTGTCAGATGAACAGACTAGAATTATTTAGAAATTGGTATCACAGCCACTGCAAGAAGCAGAATGAAAATGCGAGATTTAATCGCATGGGACCTGCCTACAAGCTATGTTACCAATAATCTAGGAGCTAGAAAAGAACACCAAATGGAATGACGACACATGCGATCAAAACTCAATCCTGTGATAAAAACCAAACAACGGGAACAAGTTAAGCTTGAAAATATTATCTGTATAGTACATCAAATAAAGTAATGGTGAGAGAATTAAAAAACCTCAAAACTTAAAACCATCTCGTGATCATAAAGCATACTCAAATAAGGAAATCTGTGTAAGTAAGCAGCACTGTAATGCAGAGTACGATGAGTCTGAGAAACGCTATACATAACTAAAATAACCATAGTACTCTAGTACACGAGAAATGAATGTGCAAGCCTTATTATTACAAAATTGTATAAACCTGGAAATTTCCAGGCCATGGCGGCCACATTTCTACGGTGGCTAAATGCGGAAACACGCACGTACTTGGATTTAGGCGCACGTTAAAGAACCCCAGGTGGTCCAAATTTCCAGAGTCCCCCACTAGGTCGTGCCTTATAATCAAATAGTGGTTTCGGCACGTAAAACCCCATAATTGAATGTTTTGAACCTGAAGCTGCGCTTCAGTAACCAAGGGAGCAACGGGCAAAATAAATACGAATCCTTTTATATAAACAGCATTGTACAAAAGTCACATATATACCGCTCTCACAAAAACAGGCATAAGGTCGCCATGAATCGTTTGCAAACATGAATACATTAGTACACCTTGCACACATTTCCATACTCCTAAAGTAAACAAACTAAATTGGTTCGCCATCCGGCCCTGCGACAGTGGATGTCCAGCGAAGCTGTTTAATACTACCACTACAACTGCTGTGGAGGTATGCAGTGCTTTACTGCTTTAGATTGGTGGTAATTTTAACAGCACGCCGCCACCCGTAGCGGTGATGCAACAACACTGAAATCAGCTGCTAGTCTAGTTATTCCATACACGCAAGGCTGGGGACGTCACTTCCTTCGTAGCAAGCTGCCGTCGCCGCGGCAGCTTGCGCAGCAGTAATCACTACCGGGAAACGTATGCGGGGAGCGCTACGTACTTCGCATTGTTACCAGGCGTACCTTATCAATTATGTCGCTCGGATGCTTGTTTTGCGCTTGTTCTTTATTGAAAGGTACGCTGTTCTATATATTGCATCCGTGCTTCCAAAGAATGTATGCACTGTGCGTTTCACTTTGCTGAAGCTTCTGCCTTACGGGGGTATGAACCATCGCTTCTGGGCCTGCACTGCCGCCGCGATCGGCCCACATTTTCGTTAACGGTCACGGACAAAAAAATGCCGACCAAGTCGGGGATAACAGCTTCGCTGTAAAAAGCACTCTGAATGACAAATACCTTTCACACATGTAGACCCGAGCCAATGCTTTACCAGTTCACCTTCACTTCCACATCCAAAAATATTTGGCACAGAGTCCAGGCAGATCCATTGATGAACAGCTTGGAAGAACACCATTTTGTACACTACAGTTCCGCTGTCAATGGCACAACCGTACATGCTGGTATTTGAAATGTCTTCATTGTAGACACACTTGCTGCCCTGGACAGGTGTGCACAGATATTTGCACTGGTGCTCCATTTCGTCAAAGTGGACGCGACATTTTGCACCATGCTGGTAGTTTAAATGTTTTGAATGCAGATGCAGTGATTCACCAGGACGACTTGCCCACATACCATCTATGACACATGTCCGCGCTCACTCTTCACTTGGTAGCACTGAGCTTTAATTGTTCCCACTCGGTGTGCTTGCCCGATACGGGGGCAGGCCTCACACTCAAATTTTTGCAGCTTCTAATGAAACATATAGCAGCACACTTGAGTTACAATGTGAAAGATATGCTAAATTTAGGGCTCATGAAAGTGGTATGAACACAAAATATGCAACTACTAAACTGCATCCAGATCATAAAAATGAACATAACCAGAGCTAACTATAAAAATGTATTGCGGAATTTGATTTGAACAAGCTGTTGAATGAAATGGACACATAATATGTAGATTCCACATTAAGTATAAATGTAAACTGCGTTCACTCGCCCTTCCTATGCTAGGAATCGGATTGCTTGCATTTCTGAAACGATTTCGAGGACGTCCTGAAAAGCAGATGAGGGAAGACGCCCCGGTGTATATCCACCAATTCTCCAGCCCTTTTACCAGGGGACAACGTTGAAGCCAGTGGTTTTTATGTCACCTGTCATCTGCTTATTACCATTCAAGACACCACGCTATGTTACCAGGCGTTAGTCCGATATTGCTGCATTTATTGGCACACTGTCGCCTTGTAATGAGATTTGCAACTAAGGCTTCCAGGCACGGACAAATATGTACAATTAATCATGCACAAATCCATTCCGCAGTACAAGACTAAAATTGCTGTGCAAATAACCCATATTGCCACAGACAGCTCTCCACACGCCAGTTACAAGCACTCTCGTGAGGTACCCTTCCAAGCGCCTCATCACTAAAGCCCCTAGACAAGAAGTCTAAACCCCATGAGAGCGATTTTGTGCGTGACAGCGACAAGCAACGGCTTCGAGCGACGGATCGGGCCGTCGCATGAACAGGTCGCTCGGTCTTGTCGCGCGATCGCTCGGTTCTGCGATTACTCCTCGCATCGTCATTACAAGAGCGACAGCAACGGCTCGCGGACGGCGAGACATTGCGTGTCCCTCGTGCACGTGCACACTGCAGCGCCCGAGCCCCCGTCCAATCAGAAGTCACGGCATCGCTCCTGGTTTTCGGGGCGCAGGAAAGTGTCTTTGGTGTGGAGACGCGGTTCACTATTGATAGGCTCCTGTTAACTCTGCTTGCAAATTGCGTGAGAGTGCTTTAGGCTTGAGTTTCCGTGCACCAGTTCGCCCACAATAAATCAATTTGCTTAGTGTGCTTCATTGAAGAGTGCTGCATTTCTGGTGGAGGTGCGGAGTATGATTTTGAGTCTCCAGTTCGTAAGAGCGTAGCACCGACCCTCAGCGATTGGTATCCAGAGAACTGACTCCAGTACACCAGCGCTCAAGCCGCTGCCTTTGAGACCTGCCCCATTTCGTACTACCAGTTGCTGCAGAAGTGCAGGCAACAGTTACCAGCGACGGTGCAACCATGACCAGCCCAGTGGCATCGTCTCAGACCATCGTGTACCCACCACGCACGCACGCCCGAATCCTTCCACGGCGATACGTTCGAAGATCTGGAAGACTGGTGAGAACATTTTGAGCGAGTCACAGATATCAACAGCTGGGACAAAGCAAGGCAGCTTCGCAACGTGTACTTCGCGTTAGAAGAGTAAGCGAGGACATGGTACGTGAATCATGAAGCAGCGCAATCTTCATGAGAAGAATTTCTGAGACAGTTGATTGCCACGTATGCCAGTACCGATCGGCGAGAGAAGGCAAAGCACGCTCTCCAAGCCAGAAACCAGCGTACTAACGAGAGTGCTCGTAATTGGCATGTGGAGAGCTCTCTGCGGCATTACATCGCAATATTACATGAACTCTAAGCAGCAAGTGCTATGTATTTTTACCCATCAACTTACTTAATGAACCGGCATCCCTAAATGCCTAAGAGGTTCCTCCGTTTCACGTACGCTTGGCAAATTTGTTGCACAAGGACCAAGAAAAGCGGATGCCCTGTAGCACTAAGCGCTCGAGCAGGGCCCAACTCTAAAAAACCGCGCGACCGCTTCTGAAACTTTGTGCGTACACGACACACCCACGAACTCGGCGTCTTGCGAGTTCGAGGCCGCGCAGCGCGGTCACCGGCACCAGTCACAGACACCAAAAAATAGTGACTACCTGGAGTAACAGGATATTTTACGCCAAGAAGATTCACGACTCCCGAGCTGCGTATCCACTAGTAAGTTATACATAGTACATGTGGTATCCGATCAAGAACTACAGTAACTATAACAAGGACAAAGCTAGAAGCAGCTCAAGATATTGCTAGCATACCGACGCGCCCAAGAAAATCGAATTCGGCCGTCTCATATTGGATACAAAGTTCCTCTTAAAACCATGAAATACCAGTCACGTGGGATAAAAGAGGCCAAAATACAATCGAAGCTGAACCGCAAGCGACAACAGCACGGTGTGGTTCACACAATGTTCTACGAGTGCGCTGTAGGCCAGGGCACGGAAATATGACGGTCACTTCACCTCATGTCTTGCGCTACCGTACTCGTTATGAACATTAACAAAGAGCCCGTTTGTCAGTTCTCTTGTCTGCAACATTCTTGCTAAACGGAAGAGTGAAATACTACAGTGATTGTGTCTAGAGGATATTGGCAATGTGCGCGGAATTTGCATTCCCACCTTTCTTCGCATCCTGCAAAACTCGCTAGTTTCACGCATGACGACCGATCCCGATGTCAGGCACCAAAAAGCAACATTTCGTCTCTAACATTCACCTTAATACTTCTCTTAACGCTTTAATTACAGCGTCACTGAAAAGGCCCTCACATAGCCATAACGACATGAAAATGAGCTTCAAGAGCAAATTAGTACCCTCCACTCGGCGCTCTCGAATGAAAAATTCAGCTGGCCTCCAAATTAAAATTATACAAACAAATCGCTGCACACGCAGTGTGAAGTAAGACAACAAAGCACAATACTTGCTTCACAACGGACAGCGCAACCGAAAACACTGAGAAACATACGACAGCCCACTCGAGCAAAAATTGCGGAACTATACACAGACTGCTTTCCCACGCTTGGTCATATGACCGATGTGATGACGGTATGGTTTCGCCACCTTGCGTAAGGCTGAATTTTGTTGACACGCTCAACAGTAGGGTGCCTCAATGCCAGCGCCGCCTCCCGCCGTACGGAGTAGCGCGGATTGAGACACCCTACTCAACGGGCTGTTGAAGCACCGCGGTGTGAGCACGTGGTGTATGCTGTAGTAAGTGACTGAAGTGGGAAAAGTACAGTACCGTAACCGTCTCTCGCTTAGCAGGTCACCAAGCGCTTGGCGTGTGCGTCGGCGTGTCGTGCGCGTTGTGAGTTTCTGTGTATAGACTGTGAATCATGTCGCGCAGAGCCAGGCGCCGCCCTCTCTTCAGTTCTTCTTTAGCGAACCGGCTCGCTCGTTCGATATGCCACTCCGACTCTAACCAGAGCAGTGAGCTGGCCGTTCCCGTTGTGCATTTCGTATGCCTTTCATTTCTGACACCGTGAATGCCGCATCATTGCGGTTAGACGATTGGCGCGTCTGACCAAGCGTGATCACACTAAGCTATGCGCCCAAGCCTACCGAGACCATGCCGTTGAGCCCAGTGAATATTGAAGCAAATAGATTACTGTCTCCGGCTGTTTTTACGCTTAGTAAGAGGTCAGTAGTCGGTCGTAACTACTGTTTATGCGCAAAGAACACGTTTGTTCGTTATTTTGCTCTCTCGCCAACTATATTTCGCCCGCTCTCTCTCGTTATTTCGTTTCCTCGCTCGTTCAAGCTATTTGCTTGTACTGACATTCATCGACCGTGGTTTCTGCACGCGGTTTTTGTATACATTGTGGTCAGAATAGAATTTACCGCAGCACTTTCTGCAGAGCACCGTTCCTACAGTAACGGATGTACCGATGCATTCCTTCGGTGCCATCGAAAGGGATGTTCGCTCTTTAACTCGGTCCATTTAATCATGCGTAATATAGAATGAGCCTTGTAAATACACCGCATGAGAATGCTTACAAAATGGAACAAGGGAAAGATTAACATGCCATTGGTAGAATATATCTCATTGTGTAAGAAAATGGGAAGGAAGAACGAGTAAAAAGCAAACAAATCAAATGGGTCGGGCACTGCGCTCAGTGTGCAGCAGCTCTTTGAATTTTGCTGTGCATTCTTCAGTGCCCACGTGCGATGGCAAGTTGTTCCATTCTACGATAGTGCGCGGTAGGAATACATTTGCAAAACGATGAGCGTGACATATCGATCGTTTCGAATTTGCACTAGCGGTCATGTCATAAAAATTTCTGCAGGGCACTGAAAGAAATCGTCAGAAATAATTGAATAGCGATAAAGTTTATGAAAAGAGCCAAAGCTATTGAAGTAGAGGATGCGCTGTCAGAATCAGCACTAATACCCGCATGGTCTACTGACTGGCAGCGCTCCTCCGAACTCGATGTAGAGCCATTGTCCGTGTGACAAACAGCGGCTTCAATGTTACTGCACTCGCGCACCATTGCTTCGTGGCCTGTTTCAGTGTCAACTTCGTTTGCAATCGTTCGCCTGTTCTGATGTGAGGTCAACACAACAAAAGGCTTCTTTTTCCTTGCTGAAATCATGCTCATGCCGGGCAAACACAGCAGCAATTGACACGAGTGCCGCTTGATAAATGGAGAATTCCCCCGCCAAGAACGGCGCCGTCGAAAACCCAGCACGCTAACTGAACAGATACGGCCAGACTTATGAAAAAGTTTTCAAAACGTATTCACCCCTCGTTTTTAAGCTGTCCTGCTTGCGACGTTTTTAATGTGTCGAGTTTGGTCGAAAATCTGTTTGAGACGTTGAATCCATTAATACGAAATTTTGAAGACTGTGTGCTATACCTGGGGACCACGTAGACCGCAACATGTTGTGGTATATTCTGGAAGACCAAGTCTTAGATGACGATTGTCTACAGCTTTTCAAATAGATTTGCCTAGAAAATACCGTTTGAGTTGAGTGGGAAGGGATGAGGAGCGAGGAGAAAGTTAATGTCAACAAGGGACTGAGGCAGGAGTGCCCTTTGTCCCCACGGCTGTTTATGATGGACACAGTGAAGATGGAAAGGGCGCTAGACAAAAGTAATATCGAGTTTAATCTCTCATATAAACAGGCGGGCATATTAGTAGAGCAGCAGCTGCCAGGTTTGTTTTATGCGGACGACATTGTGTTGCCAGCAAGCAAAGTGATATGTAACGTCTGCTAATATCTGTCAAACGGAAGGCGAGTATTCAGGTCCTTAATTTAGCGTTAAAAAATCAGGCGTTATGGTATACAACAAAAACGGTGAACAGACTGTGTCAATGGTATATGGATAAACGAAGGTAATACATATATGGAAACACAGGAAAAACAATAACAGCGAAGGGTAAGATAAATGCGGCCATAATGAAATACACAGCACTATGGGGGATACAATAGGTACGAGGTGCTCCGGGTTATGTGGAAAGGAGTAATTGTTGCAGGACTTACCTTTGGAAATGCGGTTGTTTGCTTGGTGTGAGGTGTACAATCGGGAAACGATGGTAACCAAAGGTCAGTGGGATGCCTCGCATTGGGCGATCACGGGCGCACCACAAATGAAGTTGTGCAGGGTGATATGGGCTGGACAAGCTTTGCAGTGAGAGAACCTCACAGTAAAATTCATTATGAAGAGTGACTGAGGAATGTGGAAAAAAGGAAATAGGCTGGGACAGCTTTCAGGTATTTGTACAGGAAAAACATTTATTCACAGTGGAGGAAAAGAACTAGGAAGTTTACCAGCAAGTATGCGACCTGTATGGTCAGCAACATGGCTACAAGGAACGTCAAGTGGAAAGTCATAGAGGTTGAGATAATCTCATGGGTGGTGGGAATCGACAGAAACCTGCTATGAGTAACTGCTTAGGAAGAAAAGTGAAATCAGGAAAGAAACAATTTATGATAACTCGGAGGAAAGCTCATTACTTTTGAAAGCGAGATCAGGATGCCTTAGAACGCGTGCCTTAAAGCGAGACGCAACTAGAAAGATGTGCTTGCTGTGGTAAAGCTAGGGAAACAATGGAGCATGTTTTATTGGAATGTGAAGATATCTGCCCAGCGGTCAATTTAGACACCTTTGGACCACTTGAAGCTATTGTGTTCAGCGAGAGAAGTGGAAAAATGAACATTTCCGCAATAAAGATTAGTGAGTGACGATTGAAAGATTGGTGGAAGAAAAGTTGGGAAACGACAAACGACTGAGGCCCACAAAAGCAAAGTACCCAATAGAAGTTCGGAAAGTTTGGCTATGGGAATTCTGGTTGTTTTTTCTTTTTCTTTTTTCTCTTCAAACATAGGTAGGACATTATACCATATAATAACAAGAGCTTGGTGGTGCAACCCCCCAGCCCATTTCAAAGGGGACGCTCATAGCAGTCATTCATCCATCGCGGCCCACGCAAGAGGCCGGGTTTCTACTGGAAAGTTCGCCTTTGTGCATAACGTTCGTCGCCAGCGTTTCCCGGTGAACATTATGGTTACATAAGCTGCAGTTGTCGGGAAGTGTGAGAAGCAGTCATGAATCTTTGAATGCTTTCGGGTTCCACTCTTAAAGGCGAAACTTGAGCGTCCTCTAAATTTTTGTGCACTCATTTCATACACTCATGACGTGGCGCCACCTCCTACCCACTGGCTGCGCCGCCACGTGAGCAATGGCGTACGCACTAGGCACACCTTTAACCAATCGACACCGCGGGGCCACCGTGGCGTCGCGGAAGCGTTCTCTTCTCGCACCCAGGAGGCCCGGAGTCGATTCCCACCCAGACCGAAATTTAGGTAATTTTCCTTTTAAAGGGGTTCATTTAATTTGTTTACAGGAACCTCCCTGACAAATTTGGCGTTAATTCCAGTATTTTTTGATGTGGTTTAACTCTTTGCCGTCGGCCATTTTATCGCGATAGCGTGAAGTGTCCTTTGTCGCATAAAATCCGGCGTCGGCGTCAGGCGTCGAGCGAATTTCGAACCAAATTCCGAACCACACAGACCCAACCACTCTTGTACCGCCAGTTTCTCATACCTTCTCTTTCATTCTTTACCAAGTAATTCCTCGAAATTGCGAGAACGGCAGACCACAAAGAAATGTGATGAAAAAAAAAAACCGACCGCGCATACATTTTATATTATCTCTTCTCAGACTGACATTTTAAGTGTGCAAACAATAACAGGAGATCGACCCACGCAAGATGTTTCTGCCAGAAAGTTTCCATTCGTGCTTTGCGTTTGCCGCCAGCGTTTTCAGGTAAACGCTACGGTTACCTAAGCTGCAGCTGCCGGGAAGCATGAAAAGTAGTCAGGGGTCTTTGAAAGTTATCGCGTTCCACTCTTAAAGGCGAAGCTTAAGCGTCCACCAAATTTTTTGGTATCATAATTCGGTCCCGCCACCGAGTGCAACACCGGATTTTCATGTAATTAGGCATGTAATGTTTTCGCATTAGAATAAACCAAATTTAGTCCTTCATACCTTTGCGAATACGAAACTACACAAAGCGGTGACCGCGAGCAGAAACAAACCATATTCATAGCGCCGAAATGAACCGCATGTCCACGGCTTTTGTGGCCGCATTTCTGCACAATTTCGCAAGCCGATCATTTAAGCACAAGTGGTCTTTATATAGAGACAACTTAAAAAAAATGGAAGATTCCTGTCTGCCAAAATTAACTCTCTCGCCCAAAGCAGGCGATCCTTGGTTCACACGTGATGCCAAGAGAACTACTAACAAGAAAAAACTGGCGTTTAGAATAGCTTCGACATCAAATACCCACATAGACTGGGAAAACTACAAAAAGGTGCCAAAGTTTACAAAGGCCTTACTTAATCGATGAAGCTAAAAATAAATACTTTAACTGTACATTGCCTAACCTGATGATCACCGACCCTGAAAAATTTTGGCGTGTAATAATTCCGAAAGAAAAGCTATCTAGCGTACAACTCAAATGTTAAAATGGTCACCTACTGTCGATAGAAGAAACTGCTGAAAATTTCAGTCAGCATTTGGCTTCAGTCTTCTCAGACGAGCTGCCGCTACAATCTACGGGGTTTCAAGTACAAGCAATTTCGCACGAGTTTCCATCTATCTCGCTAACAGAGACAGGCGTTGCCCGCGCTCTAAAGAGGCTTCTATGCAAAACGTGCCCAGCGCAAAACTTTTGAAGTTAACGTCAGGTAATTCATCTTATCTTTCAACAGTTACTGGACACTGGATGTCTTCCAGATTACTGGAACATTGCGCATGTAAATCCTTGTTTTAGACCTGAAGACAAACACTTCGTCAACAATTGCCGTCCCATTTCTCTTACATCAAGTTGCTGCAAACTACTTGAGCACATCACATTGACAGGTGTACTTCTTTATCTTTATCGGGCGACCACTTCTCACCGCCTGACAAATGTTATCGCACAGCACACGACGCGCCTGCATGTAAAAGAAGTTTTTGGAATGTTATCGATGGTTCCGTCCACTGTCTTTACCGCCACTTGTGTAATCTGATTGCATGTATGCGCGACGCGAATAGTGTAGAACTTTGTGGAAGACGCGCGGGTCCCAGCGGTTACTCTGGAACATTCAACGACTGATCTATAAAAGCCGACGCACTTGACCCGCTGATCAGATTTTCGACGATCGCCGACCGTGTTCCCCGCTATCGTTGTGCTTTAAGTGTAGCCTGTCCTTGTGGGCACAGGTTCACCCAATAAAAGTTAGTTTTGTGTTTAACAGTATTGCTACTGTGTTTTCCAACATCACCACCACGTGACATCTAGTGGATGTGCTTTTCGTTCATGTACCGGACGCCCTCGACAAGCAGTGATACAAGCCCGGACCGCAAAGAGAACACCAACGTAGTCCCGGAACATCGAGCAAGCAGCCGGCTACAGCAGCTGCCCCCGGAGCACGCACTTCTACCTCATAAGTCCAAGAAGATTGTGGCCAAGGGCATCGTACTGCAGCAGCCCAGGGAGCCTCCGACGTTTCGCGGTTCAACATTCGAGTACCCGGAAACCTCGCTCGAGACATATGAGAGGGTCGCTGCATTTAACAGCTGGAACAGCGACGACAAACTGCGACACGTGTTCTTCGCATTGGAAGACGCTGCCTGCCAGGAGGTGGTTCGAGATTCGAGACGCCACCTTAACGACGTGGGACCTGTTCCGAAGCGGCTTCTTGCAAACATTTAGAAACATGGTGCAAAAAGAGCGAGCCCAAGCTTTACTAGAAACCAGAGGGCAGCTGCCAAATGAGACGATCGCGATCTTCACGGAGGAGATGACCCGTCTTTTCCGGCACGCCGACCCGGAAATGTCGGAGGAGAAATGAGTCTGCTTCCTGATGCGAGGCGTCAAGCAAGAACTTTTCGCCGGACTTATTCGTAACCCATCGAAGACTGCAGCTGAGTTTTCTGCAGATGCATCGACGATCGAGAAAACTCTGGAGATGCGCACCCGGCAGTGTAACCGCCAGGAGCTCACGCCGCAGTACGCCATCCAAGGACTGGGTTCCGACGACCTTCAAGAGACCATCAGGGCAATTGTGCGCGAAGAACTGTGCAAGGTCCTGCATTCGTCGCAGCCTCAAGTGGCCTCGATCGCCGACATCGTGGAAGATGAGCTTCAGCGATCGCCTGGGGTTCCTGAGGTGCAACCTCAATTATCGCAGCCCCAGCCAGAAGCGATGACCTAAGCTGCCGTCGCATGCCGTCGAGGCCCCCCTCCGCGACCGCGCCAGGGCCCCGTAACGGCGCAATTCCGTCGTCCGCCTCCACCGCCGACAGCACGCCCACCCGTCGCCCAGCGCACCTACTCGAGGAAGACGGAAATTTGGCGAGCCCCGACCACCGCCCGATCTGCTATCACTGCAGAGAAGCCGGCCATGTGTACCGCCGATCCCCATACAGCGACTTGGGACTGAGAGGGTTCGCCGTCAACACGCAGCGTCCACAGCTTGGGGAGCGTCCACGTGACATCGCCGATTACCTAGGCGCCACTCAGTGCAACTCTGACGACCGTCCCGTTCGCCCTCACCAGGCCGCTACCTGTCGCCGCAGCGCCGTCATTACACTGGCCCAGCCCGTGGCCGGTCAGCGAGCCCATATCCAGAAAACTAAAAGCAGCAACCGATGGAGGTGCGGTTGCTGTTCGTAGAACTGACGAAGATCCTCCACCACCGACGAAGGCGCCGAAGAAACTACCCCGACGACATAACGACACGCCGCCATCCCGACGAAGTGTGAAAGCAAAGAATACGACGACGAATAAGGACCTGACGAAGTCCCATACCAGCCAAAGGTCAACGCGACACAGCCGTGATCCTACGCCAAGACTTAACTGTAACGCAAAACAAAGAACCAACAACTTTGACGTGCTTCTCGACGGCCACGCAGTCACCGCCTTAGTAGACATAGAGGCCGTTTACTCCGTCATGAGTGGACAGATCACCGCCCAGTTGAAGAAGGTTAAGACTGCATGTGAAGGCCCTCATCGGACCGCTGGAGGACACCTGATTACGCCTACTGGAACCTGCACGGCAAGAATTACCGTTCATGACCGGACTTACCCTGCCACCTTCGTTATCCTCCAACAATGTTCACGCGACGTCATTCTTGGCATGGACTTCCTAAACCAACACGGCGCAGTCATCGACCTGAAGTCGAAGTCGATAACCCTGTCTGAAGATCAAGCGATACCGCCAGAGAGCTCTCCTAGTCACCATGCCTTCGGCGTGCTCGAAAGTCAAGTCAGCACCCCGCCTCGCTCCAGCATTGCCATTCCCGTCGGCACCAAAACCCCTGCTGTCGTAGAAGGCGTCATCGATTTTGACCAACGTCTACTGTTAGACCGCGAAATTTCCGTCGCAAGAGGGATCGCTCGACTCGACGGAGGTAAAACGGAAGTGATGCTAACCAACTTCAGCCAAGAGTTCAAGCACATCAAAAAGGGCACGACGATCGCATACATCGAGGAAATTCTGGAAGCCAGCAATGCGTTTGTCCTCTCGGATTATGCCGCATCTACCCCGACAACCGCAGTTTCCGAGCCAGATTTCGATATAAATCCAAGTCTCCCCGTGATTAAGCCGCAACAGCTCAGAAGTCTGCTTCGGCGATACAAAGACTGCTTTTCGACGTCATCAAGAATTCGACAAACGCCAGTTGCAGAGCATCGCATAATAACCTAAGAGTGCGCTCAACCACTCCGCCAGAGCCCTTACCGAGTTTCGACGCGAGAACGTGAAGCTATTACGCAACCAGTACACAAAATGCTCCGCAACGACATCATCCAGCCGTCGAAAAGCTCGTGTGCACCTCCTGTTTCCCTGAAGAAGAATAAGGACGCAACCCTACGTTTCTGCGTCGGTTATCGTCGACTGAACAAGATCACCAAGAAATACTTATGCCCCCCTCCACGGATAGACGACGCATTGGATCGGCTCTGCCACGCTAAATACTTCACGTCGATGTAACTGAAGTCTGGCTACTGGCAAATAGAAGTCGATGCGAGAGATCGCGAAAAGACTGCTATCATCACGCCAGACAGCATCTACGAGTTCAAGGTCATGCCATTCAGACTGTGCTCGGCGCCTGCAACGTTCCAGCGCGTCATGGACACGGTGTTAGCAAGATTGAAGTGGCAGACGTCTCTTGTTTACTTGGATGACGTTGTCGTCTACGCCGGAAATTTTGACGATCACCTTAGGCGGCTTACGACAGTACTAGAGGCCATCAAATCATCAGGGCTCACTTTGAAGCCAGAAAAGTGCTGCTTGGCTTACGATGAGCTTCTATTCCTAGACTACATCATCAGCAGTATACTGCTGATGATGATGAGTATACTGCTGATACGCCCCGACCCGCAGAAAACAGCTGCCATCGCAAAGTTCCCGCAGCCCATCGACGAGAAGGCAGTGCGTAGATTCCTTGGCATGTGTGCCTACTACAGGCGCTTTGTCAAGGACTTCTTACGCATCGCTGAGCCGCTAACGCATCTAACCAAATCTGATGTCGAGCTCAAATGGCAAACACTGCACGCCGACGCATTTCAAGAACTAAAACGACGTATGCAGTCACCGCCGGTACTTGCACATTTCGACGAAGACGCCGATACCGAAATCCACTCTGACGCCAGTAGCCTTGGCCTCGGTGCCGTCCTAGTCCAGAAGAAAGACTGACATGAACGGGTGATATCTTATGCTAGCCGGTCACTGTCAAAAGCGGAAGGCAATTATTCTACGACTGAAAAGGAATGCCTCGCCATCATTTAGGCTACAGCGAAATTCCACCCTTACCTATATGGCCGGCCATTCAAAGTCGTCAGCGAGCATCACGAGTTGTGTTGGCTAGCTAACCTAAATGACCCTTCAGGACGGCTGGCGAGGTGGAGCCTCAGAATGCAAGAATATGACGTCACGGTGAGCTACAAGTCTGGACAAAAACATTCAGACGCCGACTGCCTATCACGCGCCCCCATCGATCCCCCGCCGGAAGACGACGAGGATGACGACGCCTTCCTCGGAATAATAAGCACAGGAGACTTCGCTAAACAGCAACGAGCAGACCCGGAGCTAAAAGGCCTTGTCGAGTATTTGGAAGGGCACACCGACATAGTACCTAGGGCATTTAGGCGCGGTTTGCCTTCGTTCAAATTACAAAACAACCTACTCGTAAAGAAGAACTCCTCACCAGTCCGCGCCAGCTACCTTCTTGTTGTTCCGTCAGCACTGCGTCCAGAAGTACTGTACGCCCTACATGACGATCCAACTGCTGGGCACCTCGGATTCTCCCGAACGCTGTCGAAGATACAGAAAAGATATTAGTGGCCGCGTCTGACCGCCGACGTCGGCCGTTACGTCAAGACATGCCGAGACTGTCATCGGCGCAAGACACCAGCGACAAGGCCAGCAGGATTACTACAGACGATCAAACCTCCTTGCCGACCGTTTTAGCAGATGGGGTGGATTTGTTGGGACCATTTCCGACGTCAACACCCGGAAATAAGTGGATCGTCGTGGCGACAGAGTATCTCACCCGCTTCGCTGAAACTAAAGCTCTACCGAATGGCAGCGCAGCCAAAGTGGCAAAATTTTTCGTCGAGAACATTCTGCTACGGCATGGTGCCCCAGAAGTCCTCATCACCTACAGAGGAACAACGTTTACAGCAGACGTCATGCAAGCCATTCTGCAGTATACAAGCTACAGGAGGGCAACTGCCTACCACCCACAGATGAATAGTCTCACGGAGCGCCTGAACAAGACTCTCGCCGACATGCTAACAATGTACGTCGACGTCGAGTACAAGACGTGGGACGCGGTCCTGCCGTACGTAACCTTTGCTTACAACACGGTGGTGCAAGAAACAACACAGATCACGCCGTTTAAGCTGGTTTACGGCAGGATACCGACGACGATGGTCGATGCCATGCTGCCGCACGTCACCGACGAAGAGTATCTTGACGTCGCGACCTTTCTCCAGCGCGCCGAAGAAGCCCGACAACTCGCCCGCTTACGGATCAAGAACCAGCAGCGTACCGACAGCCGACACTACAACCTCCGACGATGCTTCGTCGAGTACCAGCCCGGTGACCGTGTTTGGGTTTGGACCCCTATACGCCGACGAGGACTGAGCGAGAAGCTTTTGCGTCGCTATTTCGGACCGTGCATGATCATCCGACGTATTGGCGCACTGGACTATGAGGTCGTGCCAGACGGAATTTCGCTATCACAGCTGCGCCGCTCACGACCTGAAATAGTCCGCGTTGTGCCACTCAAGCCGTACTACCAGCGTTAATGAAACTTGGGACTTCGCGTAACTGACCTTTGTTTCTTTGTACTTGGACTTTGTTTCTTTGGACTTGACTTCTTGACTACTTGACTTCTTTGTTTCTTTGGACTTTGCTTCTTTTGGTTGTTTTGTTACTTTTGTTTAATAAGTGTCTTTTGGCGTTTCGCTCTTTTATATTTGTAGCATCGGGACGACGCTTCTTAAGAGGGCGGGTAATGACACGTGTACTTCTTTATCGGGCGACCACTTCTCACCGCCAAAAAAATGTTATCGCACAGTGCAGGACCCGCCTGCATGTGAAAGAAGTTTCTGGAATGTTATCAATGGTTCCGTCCACTGTCGTTCACCGCAACTTGTGTAATCTGATTGCATGTATGTGCAACGCGAATAGTGTAGAACTTTGTGGAAGACACGCGGGTCCCAGCGGTTACTCTGGAACATTCGACGACTGATCTATAAAAGCCGACGCACTTGACCCGCTGATCAGATTTTCGACGATCGCCGACCGTGTTCCCCGCTATCGTTGTGCTTTAAGTGTAGCCTGTTCTTGTGGGCACCGTTTCGCCCAATAAAAGTTTGTCTTTCACAGTATTGCTACCGTTTTTTTCAATGTCACCACCACGTCATGTCGAATAATGCCAATATGCCAGTATACAGTCAAATAATGTCTCACATTGAATCTGACAAATTACTTTTTGAAAACGAACACTGCTTTCAGAAAAACCGATTCTGTGACACCCAGTTGTTTGAGCTAGTAGCCGACTTACACAACTGCATCAATTGGTCATTTTTCATCAATGCAATTCTTATTGATTTTTCTAAAGCATTCGATAGCGCCCCTCACGAACGTCTACTAACAAAACTGCGTAGCCTACAACCAGATGACAAAGCATTTATCTGGATTAAGGGATTAAGGGATCTGGATAGGTATTAAGGTATTTCTGGGTGTTAAAATTGATCACTACATATCTGACCACATGCATGTCAATTCTGGAGTCCCACAAGCATCAGTTTTGGGACTACTGTTATTTTTTAACCTCCATAAACTACATATCGGCTAACATGCAGCCTTCCATACATCTTTACGCTTATGTCTGAGTAATTTATAAAGAAATAGCAAACCAGAACAACACCTTAACCCTGCAATCCGTCTTAACGACTCTTTCAGAATTGTGGAGCACGTGTCAGATTAAAATTAACATCGAGAAAACTGAACACGTTAAATTTGGTACGATTCCTAATTTATTGCCCAACGAGTACCTAATTAACAATTCTGCAGTTGAAACATTTTCGTCGAATAAATACTTGGGAGTTATGTTCACTTACAATCTAAAATGGAATGATCATGCAGAACTAATCGCTAGCAAAGCTTTTAGAAAGCTTGGCGTTCTAGAACATCGCTTACGCATTGCTAATTCTCACACCAAACTTTAGGCATTTAATTCGATAATTAAACCATCATTAAACTACGCTTCTAACATAGGCATCCACATCAAGCTTAGCATAGCGACATGCTGGAAACAATTCAAAGTAAAGCAGCTAGGTTCATCTCGTCCTCATATTCTCGTTAACACAGTGTGTCATCCTTAAAAAGGACCCTTGACATTTACCTCTCCTAATACGCAGAAACTATTAACGATTATCCTTTTTTCACAGTGTTTATTACCGTGACAGTGCTTTATCACGCAAATTTATTCATCCAGCAGCACACATCTCCGCCCGTATTGACCACGAATTCAAAGTATACCCACCTTTCGCACGGACTAAACAATATTTCATCATCATCAGCAGCAGCAGCAGCAGCAGCAGCAGCAGCCTGTTTTATGTCCACTGCAGGACGAAGGCCTCTCCCTGCGATCTACAATTACCCCTGTCCTGTGCCCAGAAGCGTACGGTGAGGGGCTAGTTGGTATGACATTATGAGAACAAAGAAAAACTGCGCAAAAAAGAACAAGACAGAGAAAGAATCACACGACACAGGCGCAGACTAACAACTGGTTTAATGCTCCAACGCCACTTTCCTACCAACAACAGAACGCATGCGCACCAACCGCAAAGACCAATGCCACTATCATGTAGTCAAGCCTAGAAACGCCAACTCTTTGCGGTACAAATGTATGGAAGCCTCACTAACACATTTATCCGGCCCTAATCTCGCGATTTCTAAAGCTTCGATTACTTCACGCTCTTTCTTATCACTGGCGCGTCCGACAATCTTAGTCCTGCCGAAAAGTGGAGTACAAACATTGCCGTCATGCCTGCAGGTCTTGCAATGCTTAGGAAGATGCTATCCTCTAGAATCATCTAGTGAATTGGCATGTTCTAATAATCTAATATTAATGCAGCGGCCTGTTTGTCCAACGTACACGTTGCCACAACTCAGCGGAATCTCATAGATGACATTCGCTCTACAAGGCACAAACTGGTTCCTGTGGTTAGTGCTGCACTCGATTTTCTTTTTCCTATCAGGTCTAGCTAAATTGCACAGACTGGACAGCTTACAAGGTGCCGAAAAGAGAACCTGTATGCCGAATTGCCCCTCTTTTATGCCCCTCTTTTACCCGCGACCCGCGAGTGTCGCGGGTAAAAGAGGGGCATCTTCCTAAGCATTGCAAGACCTGCAGGCATGACGGCAATGTTTGTACTCCACTTTTCGGCAGGACTAAGATTGTCGGACGCGCAAGTGATAAGAAAGAGCGTGAAGTAATCGAAGCTTTAGAAATCGCGAGATTAGGGCCGGATAAATGTGTTAGTGAGGCTTCCATACATTTGTACCGCAAAGAGTTGGTGTTTCTAGGCTTGACTACGTGATAGCGGCATTGGTCTTTGCGGTTGGTGCGCATGCGTTCTGTTGTTGGTAGGAAAGTGGCGTTGGAGCATTAAACCAGTTGTTAGTCTGCGCCTGTGTCGTGTGGTTCTTTCTCTGTCTTGTTCTTTTTTGCGCAGTTTTTCTTTGTTCTCATATTGTCCTGTGCCAATCGATTCCAGCTAGCACCCGCGAATTTCCTCATTTCATCGCTCCACCTAGTCTTCTGTCGTCCTCGATTGCGTTTCCCTTCTCTTGGTACACATTCTGCAGCCATAATGGTCCAACGGTTATCTAACCTGCACGTTACATGACCTGCCCAGCTCCATTTCCTTTCTCTTGATGTCAATTCGAATATCGTCTATACCCGTTTGCTCTCTGATCAAAACCGCTCTCTTTCTGTCTCTTAAAGTTAGGCCTAGGAATCTTCGTTCCGTCGCTTTTTATGCGGTCCCTAGCTTGAACTTAATTAACTTAAACAATATTTACACTCACCTTTAGTATTATCAATAAATGTGTGCAACACCCTCAAGCAATTTATTGTCAACATTAAGGAATTATCTCCTTTCCAATCGCCTTTACTAAACTACTTCAATGAGCAAACCTGCCATACCAGCTGATCATTTGTAAACTACCATGTTATCCTGCTTGAGCACCCTCTACCTTTGATCACTGAGATATATTTGTTGCATTATTCTAAATAGTGTTGTATTTTGATAGTGGTATTGCATTCTGCAATCATTACGTCATGCTACTACTAAATGCACTGTATCTCCTTAATGCTGAAAACAGTTCTGTTCATTTTTTTGTGCTTTGATCTTGATGCTTATAACCCCGTTTTGAAGTTCTTTGTTGTTGTTTTTCCCCCTATGTAATGCCCGATTCGGGGCCCTCAGGGTAAATAAGTTAAATGAAATGAATAGTCAGCCAGGTGTGGCGGTTTTTTCGCTGTGTGCGGCGTTACGGCCCCTTTTTTCATCGTCATGTGCGGCGATAAGTGTGGCAGGCGTCATTTACTCGTGCTCTGCGTGCTTTATGAGAGCGCGTGCGAAAGAAACGTTGCGGCCGCGCTGCACGTGTGACAGAACAGCGAAAACATCTCGAGGTCAGATAAGATGTTGCTCGTTATAATCTTGAGCCTCACATCGCGCACGATGCAGTGCAACTCTCCCATTCCTTCAGCAGTTACGTCACTGCTGCATTTGAAATAAATTTTAATGAGCTTTGACAAGCAATTTCGACACGCTAATGGCGGACGTCTGTTTTATTGTGCAAAGAAGAGTAAGAGGTGTTCCGAATAGGGCAATCGCAATGCGAGATCGCGAATGGACGCACAGCGACCAGCGATCAGCACGCACGAATCACTGATGTCCGACAGGACACGTACAGGTGCCAGGTGGATGATATATCGCTGCCAAATAATTTGTGGCTTCCGCCAAACGCAGAGTCTATAACAGAACAGTTGTACATACATGCTTGTTGCGTGGAACGACGAACGAGATAATGTCTATCTTTCGTAGACATTACGACCATGTTCTCCCTAATGTCGAGTGACGCAAAACAACGCTCTTTCTGTGTTTTGTATATTTGGGGTCCTGTGAATAAATGTATAAAGAAACGCTCACGCGAAATGACAGCATAACCGGCCACTTATCTTGTACTTACACAAATCACACCTATGCGACTATTCTGCGGTTTGCATCAGACTGTCTGCTTAATAGATTTCTCTGCACCAAATTTTGTTACGAAAAATCTAAGATTTAGGTATTCCACATTACTTGCAGCGCAATTGAAACCTTCCAAGTGCGCCGAACATAGTTGGAACAGTACAAATCAAAACCAATAATGATTGTTCATAAAGAAAAATTCAGCGTACCGAAAGGTGCCATTACAATGAACTACTTGACCGAAAGACAAAAATAAATTGGAACAGGTTTGTGGCCGCTTCTCCGCGGAGCACGTGTCAGCGCACAGGAAAACCGAAACCGGAAGTCAAACCGAAAGATCCCCCTTCACAGCGATTTTGGGGAATGCCGCGTCACGACTGCAGTGCATACGCACGTTGCTCACGCTGCACACCAGTGGCCAGATGAGCGTTCGAAACAGCGTTCCGCGCCCCTTTAGCTCTGTCGAGAGGGAGAGAGAGGCAGTAAAAGAAAGGAAGGGCTGTTAACCAGTCAAGAGTCCAATTGGCTACCATGTGGTGGGTGAAGGGAGTAGGGCAATGGAAAGAAGGGAGGGAAAGAGAGATATGGGGGTAGAGAGACGTCCACGAACAGCACTACAGAGTCAAAGGCGCTCGCACAAGCCAGACGTTCTCAGAAAGTACATAAGTGCCTTTAGCTCCCTCGAAGTTTCCATCATTCAGCTAGGCGTCTTGAGGTACACTTGCGCTTTGCTCATAAACTCGAACTAAGCGGATGCTGCCTTGACTGTGTCCTGATGATTTTACGCTGCATGATGTTTACTTCGAACGCGAGCACAGGCGTCCGATGCCGAGACAAATGTGGCCACCGTCGCGTTCCCATGATGAAAACCGCACATGACAGGTAGACAGCTCCCTACTTGACGTATTCTATTAAATTCTTCTGAACTACGCGAATAAGGTTTCGCTACACCAGTGAACAAGCATTTATACCTCCAGCAGCATCGATTGATGGCGCTGCCCACGGCAGTCTTGGTCGCGGCCAAGCCAGATCCGGATAGAGTGCGCCTGCCGCTACATTTGCGATGGCAATATTGTTCAATCCGGTTTCATTTAATCGTGATCAAGCTTCTTGATCGCGATCGTAGATGTCAGTCATCTGCAACCCTCAAAGCTCAGTAAGCGCAACTAAATGTCCAAAAATTCCCCTCCATGACAAAGCTGCACGGCTTAAGCTTGCGGTACGATTGCATTGCTCCCGTAATGTACAGTCAAGACGTGTTCACGAGTTAGGGGTACATTTTGTACCAGATGTGAAGGAACTTACTAATGAAAGAAAGTATCTAATATATACGGTGTATAATGTAGCCTTTGATATCAACACTTTTCTTTATACACAGATGCAGCAAGTTAACTAGTGCAGGGTCGTATAAAGCCTTCAGGCGGTCTATTCGCACAATCACACAGTCTTCACGTCATTAATCAAAAGTGGGCGCAAACGCCTAAATGACGCAGTTCGCGGGCAAAGTTTGCTTGACAGCACGGTATGGCCGTGCTATTTCGAAAGTTCGCTGATTGACGAGCCAGAGCCACTCGCCCGAGTCGTGGGAACACGATGCTGAAGGCTTGGAGAACGTCTGGATGGTTCTTTTGGCAATGCCAATCATTTCGTGACATGTATGTCGTAAGGTCATGTCAAGAACGCTAACATAATTCTAATCCATAAGAAAGGGGACGCCAAAGATTTGAAAAATTATAGACCGATCAGCTTACTGTCCGTCACCTACAAAGTATTTACTAAGGTAATCGCAAATAGAATCAGGAACACCTTAGACTTCTGTCAACCAAAGGACCAGGCAGGATTTCGTAAAGGCTATACTCAACAATAGACCATATTCATACTATCAATCAGGTGATATAGAAATGTGCGGAATATAACCAACCCTTATATATAGCTTTCATTGATTACGAGAAAGCTTTTGATTTAGTCGAAACCTCAGCAGTCATGGATGCATTGCGTGACCAGGGTGTAGACGAGCCGTATGTAAAAACACTGAAAGATACCTATAGCGGCTCCACAGTTACCATCGTCCTCCACAAAGAAAGCAACAAAATCCCAATAAAGAAAGGCGTCAGGTAGGGAGATACGATCTCTCCAATGCTATTCACAGCGTGTTTACAGGAGGCATTCAGAGACCTGTATTGGGAAGATTTGGGGATAGTAGTTAATGGAGAATACCTTAGTAACTTGCGATTCGCGGATGATATTGCATTGCTTAGTAACTCAGAGGACCAATTGCAATGCATGCTCACTGACCTGGAGAGGCAAAGTAGAAAGGTGGGCTTAAAAATTATTCTGCAGAAAATTAAAGTAAGGTTTAACAGTCTCGGAAGAGAAGAGCAGTTTACGATACGTAGCGAGGCACTGGAAGTGTTCAGGGAATACATCTACTTAGGACAGATAGTGACCGCGGATCTGCATCATGAGACTGTAATGATCAGAAGAATAAGAATGCAATGGGGTTCGTATGACAGGCATTCTCAGATCATGAACAGCAGGTTGACATTATCCCTCAAGAGAAAAGTGTATAACAGCTGTGTCTTTCCAGTACTCACCTACGGCGCAGAAACCTGGAGGCTTACGAAAAGGGTTCTAGTTAAATTGAGGGCGACGCAATGAGATATGGCAAGAAGGATGATGCGTGTAACGTTAAGGGATAAGAAAACAGCAGATTCGATGAGGGAGCAAACGCCCGTTAATGACATCTTAGTTGAAATCAAGAAAAAAAAATGGGCATGGACGGGACATGTAATCAGGAGGGAAGATAGCCGATGGTCAGTAAGGGTTACGGAATGAATTCCAAGGGAAGGGAAGCGCAGCTGGGGGCGGCAGAAAGTTAGGTGGGCGGATGAGATTAAGAAGTTTGCAGGGTCAACATGGCCACAATTAGTACATGACTGTGGTAGTTGGAGAAGTATGGAAGAGGCCATTGCCCAGCAGTGGGCGAAACCAGGCTTATGATGATGGTGATGATAATAATGATGATGATGATGTCATGGCATGTTATGACACGCACATCGAGAGTACATATGGGTAAATAAATTTGTCATTTCATTCAATACATTATAGTCATCTCATTTATGACATTCACATCAGTTTTATTTTATAGTAAGTTATACATCTGGACGGCCATGACATGAATGAAATGACATGACATGCGTCACATGAACGACGTAAGTGGCGTGAGGTGACGGCGTCGTAGTCATTTGCTTGACTACATATGTATGAGGATATGTGTGGCAAAATATGCGTGCATGACTTGACGAGAATCACCTGCTGATTAATGTCTGGTCACTAATGTCGTCTCATGCAATTCATGGCATTTATGTAATGATAAGCGTGTCACTCATGTGATGACGTATATGTCACGACATGACATGCGCTTGTACGCCTTGTCATCCAATTCTTGACAGACGACATTTCATTAAATTCATGTCATTCATGTCATGACTATACTGTCGCGTCATCCCTGTCAGGTAATGCATGCATTTCATTGACATATACTAACATATATATAGGTTAAAAATTATGACAACGACGGCATCACGACGCAGGAGGATAGATAGATAGATAGATAGATAGATAGATAGATAGATAGATAGATAGATAGATAGATAGATAGATAGATAGATAGATAGATAGATAGATAGATAGATAGATAGATAGATAGATAGATAGATAGATAGATAGATAGATAGATAGATAGATAGATAGATAGATAGATAGATAACAAACGCCTGGAGTTCGCAAACAATGTTCCCATAAAAAAAGCGCAACCAACACACAGCCGAGCACTGATCATCTAACGAATATTAAGTCAATTGCAGACGTTGGCGCATATTATATTTAAAACTGAACAGTCATCGGCACCTGAACGCTACAAAAATATAAAGCCACCCTTTACAAAATGAAGTATGAATAATCCGATTCATAATGTACAGAAGCGATTTCTTCTTCCAGACGGCCCAGATATTCTTGGCAAAAGTAGAATTTTTCGTTTTCCAGGTGATAGGCCTCTGTATGATTTCACGTGGTGTCCTGTCGGAGTGGCGATGCAAGAGTTTCCGAGATAAGGGCGCACATTTACGCGCAACCACGAAAGTGAGCCGCCACAGAGCGAGTGCGCGTTGCTTGACAGTGTGCCCGCATATTCTGGCGCCAACACACGCGCCAGTGAACCTCCGCGCTGTGATTCGGTGGCTATGGCGTATGGCGCGGCTGTGCTCGACTTTGCGGGTGCCATAGCCCGGCGAGGCGGCAGCCTCGCTCGGCTATCGCTCATGTATTTTTGTCACCCCAGGTTGTCGAACAGAAGCAAGGTTTGGGTACAGGCTAGTTGGTATTCGAACAGAATCTGGAGACCCGCACTATGGAGTCTCTCATAGCACGTGTGCTGTTCTCGACGACAATTCCCATATTTTATTTTATTTGGGCACTATTCCCGTATTTGTGAAATGCAGCCACACAATCAGCTTACTAAAAAAACCGACAGAACAAGTACGCCGAATGATAACGAGGGTGTCTCAAAGAAGAAGCAGAATGAGAGAAGACACTATCAAGCTGGTCAGAAGCCTAGTGGTCAGCAGAGTCACGTACTCGCTCCCGTACCACAACATGACCAAGCACGAAAAAGAACAGACGGAAACGCTACTAAGGAAAGCGTATAAGACGGCGCTACATCTGCCTTGAAACACGCCCAACGATAAACTGTTACAGATGGGCCTAAGCAACACCTTCGAAGAACTCGCGGAAGCGCAGCTCGTTGCACAGATCGCCAGCCTCCAGCAGACTGCCACCGGCCGCAAGCTCCTAAAAAGAATAGGGCATAACACAGAAGGAATAAAGGATCGGGCTGCTAGCATCCCAGACAGCGTTCGCCAGACACTGGAGGTTAGACCCCTACCGAGAAACATGGACCCGAATCTCCACGCCGCCAGAAGGCAGGCACGAGCAGATTTCGTGGAACGAAACCTAGCAGCACTAGAAAACACAGTATACACAGACGGGGCCGTATACCCATGGGACCGCAACACTAGAATGTTTAGAGTCGCGGCAGCAGTGGTAAACCACACGGGAGAACCAATTAGCTGCGCGACGCTGAGAAACTGCACGGTAACGGAGAGGGAGGAAGTCGCCGTAGCTCTAGCGGCGGCTGAAGGTTACCGCAGGAACAAATCTCTGATAATTCTAACGGACTCCAAAGCAACATGCAGGAACTACACACAAGGCAGAGTTAGTAAGGAAGCACTGAGAATCCTCCTCAAAACAGAGCCTCCTAACAAAAAGATAAAACATAGGATCTTCTGGATACCGGCACACACCGGGATAGAGGGCAACTCAAGGGTGGACCGCCTAGTTCGCGAACTCACGCACCGAGCAGAGCAGTCGGAAACCCTAGAGGCCCCCTTAACGGTGGAGCCGACGTATGCAGAAATACTTAACCACTATAGAGGAAGGAGACTTAAATACCCCCCACCCCACACATCGCTCACACAACATGAGGCAGTAAGCTGGCGAAGACTGCAAACAGGTACGTTCTTCAACCTGCACACATTACACAACATGTTCTCTACCCAGTACAGGGATACATGTACGTGGTGTGGAACAACCCCCACGTTATACCACATCCCGTGGGAATGCAATCGTAATTTCGCATTCCATAAAGTAAATAACCCAAGTGCGGAACAATGGTAGGGTCTGCTCACCAGCAGCGAGCTCGCAGCCCAACGGGCAATTGTGCAGCACGCCTGCGAGGCAGCAAGACTCAGCGGTGCCCTGGAATAGGGGCGCCGACCTTGTGAAGCGGCCAGGACTCAAAACATGAAGACACCGGCCCACCGCCAATCTCTCTGAGATATAGAGAAATAAAGTTTTTCCATTCCATTCCAATATACATGCTGGCAAAAGCATGTTGGTCTGCAGAGCGGCAATTGAACCACGGCACGTGTCGCTCAGCCCTTAGCATACGACGTCGGCGCCGCTATCCTGCCTACGTGAAAGTCATCGTAGCGACTCGTCTGACCGGTGTTTGCCACGCGTGTTATCTGAGGCCGTGGCCAGGCGCACATCGGCGGCAGCGCGAAAGAGCCCTGACTGGACTGGATGCGCCGCGACAATTATTCTGCCACGAAGCACCGCAGAATCTTGTAGCCTGCGATCCCACATTTCCGTCGCGGTGGGCGACGTGTTGCCCCACAACGAGCGGACATCTCGTAAGCCTGGGCTGGCAGGCCTCATAAATCGTAGCAGCAGTTTGCGGCAAGGCATCTGTCTTGCCTAATTGGTGAACGTACCTTCTGTCTTTAGAACCGACAGGTAATGGCCCCAGCAGCACACGGTGTAACCTAGTACCAGCACTATTGCTTCACAACTTGACTCGTTCCTTGTGGCTCTGATGTTGCCTCTTCAATCTTACGGGCTTTCACATCCACACGCGCCTTGGTACTTGCATTCCCCTGTTAGAAACACTGCAGATAACCTCGGCTGTATTCCCTCAAATGTTCTGGCGTTTTGTTTTGCTTCTATTTTTTACGTAGGTATTTTTGAACGACCTGCCCGATAAAGGGCACCTGCTTTTTCGTAGAGATTGGCAAAACGTGGGAGAAGCAATTGAGAATGAGGGGAGTGCTTGTTAAACCGCAAAGTATCCAAACATGCACATACTAGCGCACTAACACGCGCGTAAGAACAGACTAAGCAAACACGGACAAAGGAAACGCATTTTGCGCGTAACAGGAGCCGCCGATGCAGAATGTATGTGTAAAAAAACTCTCACTGTCCAGTATTCTGCGGTTAAAATCAAGTAATGGCCATTTGCATGCACGTGCAAATACTGAAAGGTAAGCCTATTCACTTTCACAGACTATCCAAGTACCCAACAGGCAAATTATTGGATGCGCTCAGCCTACTTCTAAACGACACGTGCAATTTAGTCACAAATTGGGTAGATCACAGCCTTGTCAAATTGTCAACGTCACTAATCATGGATCTAACTTTTAGTATTTAGCGCTGCAAAATGGTCTTCAACCCAAATCAATTCTGTCTTTCACCGATACTCTATGATTATCTTTATTTTGCTATGGTATGGTATGCAGAACTTTATATAGGTCCTGACGGATCAGTCTGGGACTGATGCGGGGGCCGCTCCCACGTCGGAACAGAGAGTCCGTGCCCCTCTGCCGTCACACGGGCCCTCTGGATAGCCCTCAGTTGGTCCGCCAGCACTTCACTGTGCAGCGTCCGCTGCCACCACTGTTCACCTCGAGAACCATCACCGGCCAACGCCAAGCAGCGCCAAAGCATGTGTTCTAAATCGAGCGAACCCCCAAACTTTCTACAATAGACTGAAACCCCGCAGTCCGGATTAACTTTATTTATGACGACCAGGTTATAGGACGTTCGTGTCTGCAGAAGCCTTAATGTAACCGCCTGTGGACTATTTAATTTAGAATGTGGCAAGGGGAATGCCTTGCGCTCTAAGTAATAGTGCTTCGTGATCTCGTTGTAGATTAACAGCAGGTCCCTGAACTCAGGAGCGGGAGATCCAGCCCTTTCAGGGAGTACACGGCCCACTAATCCTCGTGCCCCTATGTGTGCCACCTCGTTGAGGTTACATGGGGCTTTCTCCACTGTCCGCAAGTGCGCCGGGAACCAAGTAACTGTACGCGCAGTCATATCCCTACTCTGCAGCAGTCTGTTAGCCGGTTTGGCAACAAGTCCTCTCGAGAAGGCTTTAATTGCAGATCGCGGGTCACTAAACACCAAAACTCTTCTTGAATCTATTAGTGCTGGAGCAATAGCCACCTGCTCGGCAACCCCCCGGATCTTTGGTATAAATGGAAGTGGCCTTTCAAACTCTCCCTTTGCCATCTACCACCACCACCGAATAAGCGTCTGCCCCATTAATCCATGTGGCGCCAACAAATGCAGACTCCTCCTCCTGATCCTTTGCCACTCGCAACAAAGCCTTACCTCTCGCGACCCGCCTCGCTTCATTATGCACGAGGTGCACATTCCGCGGAAACGGACGAACCATGATATTGGCCCTAAGGTTTACGTTCAACTCGTGTAGGGGTGCCTCATCGTGCGACACAGCCACCGATTCTTCAATTGACTATAAAATATACCTACCCGCTGGTGCACCTAGCAACCGCTCTCTCTGTGCCGTACAATGAGCCTCGGTAATTTCATCTAAAGTATTATGCAAATCCAGTCCCAACGACATACTGTTTGACGTAGTCACAGGCAGACCAAGGGCAGCCTTGACGGCTTTTCTGGTTAAAGCTTCCAATTGATGTTTCTCCCCCCTGTTCCAATTTAGCATAGCAGCCACATACGAGAAATTACACATAATAAATGCGTGAACTAACCGTATCGCACTTTCATCTCCTAAATCCCTATGCCTATTAGAGATCCTTCTTATAAGCCTTATGGCCTCCTCCGTCTTCTTGGTAATATGCTGAATGGTTCTGATATTCGATCCATTCGTTTCAAGTAAAAAACCCAGGACCGTGATTGCTTCAAATTTGGGTATCAACGACCCTTCTCTAGTGCGCATTCTCATGCAAGGCTCAACTTCCGGTACCCAATCCTTCGGCCTACGACCTAGCTTCTTAGATTTGAAGATCAACAACTCCGACTTTTTAGTGCAGCACTTGAGCCTCATAAGACCCAAATATTCCTCCGTAAGCGCTACCACCTTCTACAGCCTAGCCTCAAGCTCTCCATCACTACCACCGACACTCCATATAGTAACATCATCCGCGTAGATAGAATAGCCAATACCCTAGACAGTGTCCAGTGTATTAATCAACGTCGACATCGCTAGATTGAATAACGTAGGTGAGAGTACGGATCTCTGCGGAGTACCACAGCAACCCAATTTAAAGACTTCCGACTTTATCTCCCCAAACCTGAGACATGTCCTTCTATCCATAAGAAAACCCTTGACAAAATGGAGAAGCAACTGCCCCATATTCAAGTGCAATAGAACCTTTACAATGAAAGAATGTCGGATTTTATCGAAAGCTCTTTCCGCATCAAGTCCAATTAGCGCCTTAGTATCCTTTGTCCGCCGGTGAAGGAGCTGATGCTTAAACTTGATCAAGCATCCTGAGTCGGGAGGCCGGGCCAAAATTCTATCATCGAGCACGGCAATACTTCATTGGCCTCAACATAACGGGTTAACCTTTTTAAGATGACATTCTCAGCTACTTTCCCCAAATAAGATGTCAGGGCAATGGGTCTGAGATTTTCAAGACTTATGGTCTTGCCCGGTTTGGGTATCAGAACAGTAGTTGCAAGTTTCCACTCTTCCGGGAAAGAGCCTTCCTTCCATCGGCTATTGATCTCCCGCATAGGGAACTCAATTGACCCGTTGTCTAAATTCCGTAACATTTTATTCGTAATGCCATCCGGCCCTCATGCCGATCGACCATTAAGATTCTGCAGCGCCATCCTGATATCACTTTCAGTGAATTCCTCATACATTACTGTATTTTCATCCCCACTATATTCCAAAATCACGACAGATGTATCGTGCCAGGTCTCCAACGGAAGGTAACTCTCAGCGAAATCCTTCAGCAACTCCTGCTCCGTGGAGTCTCGATGCACCTGATGGACAAGCTTACCTATCAGAGTCCCCTGATTATATTTAGTGTTTGTCTCATCCAGTAAATTTCTGAGCAAACTCCAGGCGCCTCCCCTCTTAATGCGACCACCAATATAATTGCATACTTCATCCCATTGCTGCTTGCACAGTACCCGACAATGGTCTTCTATTTCCTGATTAACCACTGCTATACGCTTTCTAAGCCTTCTATTCAATCTCTGAACCTTCCATGACGCTAACATCGACTGCCTTGCTTCCGAAAAATGGGCCAGGCGACTATCCATGTGTTCCGTGTCACCATCGGTCTGAACCACTTTAGTGGACGGCTCGACGTCACTGTTGTGCTGACTAGTTCACTGTTCCAAGGTCAACTCATTTCCCTTATCTTCGATTCTCTGCGCTCGCCATTTCCTAAAGGCATCCCAGCTAACCATCCTGAATGTGCGCCACTACCAAAGTAATCATGAGTACGTAATGATCACTACCAAAAGCTATATTAGAGTCGGACCAGGACGAATCCACCACACCCCGAACAAAAGTGAGATCAGGTATCAAATATCTACTTGTCGACGTGCCACATCTGGTGGTATACGAAGGGTCTGTAATCAGAGTTAAATTCAAGTCTAGTGCCTAGTGCCATAGTCTCTCCCCTTAATAGGGCACTAAACATACTTCGGCACATGATAGGCCGCTTTAAAGTCCCCCTCAATAAGCAATGGCGCATCCTTAGCAAGATTGGTTGCCTGCCTGAAGAGACATTTCAAACTCTGCTTCGTGTCCCGGGGGCTACTGTACAGGTTAAGCAGGTAAACGCTCCTCTGACATCACCTTTGCCGACCTAAAATTACCTCCACCATAATATATTCAATCTTGCAATCCGCCATGTGAAGATCGCGTCTAATATACGCCAACCTCCTATAAATGAGAGTTGCGAGCCCTCTGCCCTGTTCATGGTCCTTAACCTCATCTTTGAAATGCGTTAAGGTCACATTTTGGTGCTGCGTTCGTTATTTAAATCGCTTTCGTTGATTATAAAACTCAGCGTTCCGACTTTTAGAATCTTTGTTGGCTTACTGCGATACCAATAAACTTTGCTCGACCATTCGTTCCTTTCATCCTCCGCCTCTTCATCAACTGCCGTCATGCGAAGAAAATTTTAAAGGAAATTTCACTTCCTCTATGAAAAAAAAAATGTGTATGACCAGCGTCTGCTGCAAATTACGGGCGTTAACTCAGGGATAAGAGAAAGCTTTAGCTCGGGGGTTCCTATATAAATACATGGGAAAGGTTAAATTGTTTTTTGCGGCAACCACTGCATCAAGTAGGATGAGGTTTGTTGAATTTTAAAGAAAGCCTTAGGATTTAGTGATTGTTGGCTGCAAATTTTCGATTCAGGTTGTCAATTTTTTAATTTCATTTTATTTCATTTCATTTTATTACCTTAAAGGCACCAATAAATGGAGCGTTACATAAGGGGTGGCAAGAATAAAAATACATAGTCACAATGACAGGAAGGTTTTTAGATTTTCGATGAACTTGGATGGGCACATAATGACAGCAACGTCGTTAGGAAGGCCGTTCCAGTCTGCAGCTGTGCGAAGAAAAAAAGAATTTGAAAATGTGACAGTGCGTGAGCGTGGACGGGCAACCTGTAGCTGATGGCTGGTGCGGTGAGATATGCGTGTAGGAGGAAGGATATAAGGTGCGATGCGCATAGGGCTATGAAAGAAGTTTGATATAGGCTGGCAATACGACGACGGAGCGATAAGGGGGATAATGCGGAAGCAGTTTTTAAGGAGGAAACGCTGATGTCAAAGGAATATGACGAGTGGATGAAACGAGCGGCGCGATTTTGTACAGATTCAAGATCATTAATTAGATATGCCTCATGAGGATTCCAAATAGGCGATGCAAATTCTAGTTTTGACCTGACAAATGATTTGTAGGCTAACAATTTTACATGTTGAGGAGCATGATGCAGATGGCGTTTTAGAAATCCTAACGTCCTGTTCGCGCATGATATTAGGTTAGTGACATGAGGATTCCAGGAAAGATCGCTTGAAAGTGTTACTCCTAAATACTTGTATGAATGACCTAGTTCTATCGGAACTTCAGATATTACATAAGGAAATAGGATAGAATTACGGCGACGGTGAATGGACAAATATTTACACTTACGCGGGTCAAGTTCCATTAGCCACTCGTTACACCAGTCCTGGACTGTATTAAGATCACTTTGAAGAGAAGATTGGTCAGCGGTGGAAGTAATAACACGATATATCACACAGTCATCCGCGAACATACGTATGCTAGATGTTACGTTTAATGGTAAATCATTTATGTATATTAGGAAAAGTAGCGGGCCGAGCACGGATCCTTGTGGGACGCCTGATGTTACAGAGACTGAATTAGAATTCCTATTATTAATGGTGACGAATTGTGAACGATTAGTCAAGAATTCTTCAATCCACTTCAGTATATTAGGGTCAGAATTTAAGCGGGAAAGCTTTATAAGAAGGCGTTTATGGGGCACTTTGTCAAAGGCTTTAGCAAAATCTAAAAATATTACGTCAGACTGAAGATTACAATCAAGGTTAGTGTGCAGATCGTGTAAGAAAGCGGCAAGCTGAGTCTCGCAGGAGTAACCACAGCGAAACCCGTGCTGGGCAGGATTAAAAAAGTTGTTCGAGTCGAGAAATGCCATGATGTGAGTATAGATGACGTGTTCCATGATTTTGCAGGGAATACTAGTTACAGAAATGGGAAGGTAATTTAGAGGCGAATTCTTGTTACCTGATTTGTGGAAAACTCACTAATTTCCGTACAACGATGCAATTAAGTTTGTAACTCTGTAACTCAGCAATGAAAAACGACATCCCAATCCTGTAAATTGGCCGAAGTGATACATTCACAGAGGAAGAAATTGGTATATTATGCGTGGCTCTCAGATAAAGGACTACTACATCAGTAGAACTTTTGCAAGCCCTTCCATACACTGTAACAAAGTCACGTATCACAAATTTGCATATCAAATTTGTCAGCTTTAGATGCTCTAACGGTTTCAGTTCACAGAACTGCGACATCTGTTCTTGATGCCGAGCTTTGAATTTGTAAACTTCGTGCTTCTATGTTTTTCAACCTAATCAATTTTTGAATATTCCTTTTAAAAACTTCAGGCCCTAAATCGAAATTCAGCTTCCAACAGTCGCTATAATTTACTTTTCTTTTTCGAATGCAAGAAGTTTAATTAAAGTTGGCCAAGTGCTTATCTCAGAAAAGTGTTCCTGCCTTTCACACGTATTTGAAGAGGCTGCATTGGAGTTGGGCCCGAGATAAAGCTTCCCCTAAGAAGCTTCAGCTTAGGAGCTCCATGTAAAATATGGAAAATGCTACGGTTCGCTTCTTCTGGCAATGAATGGAACGAATGCTAAACGCCTGAGGCGCGACGTGCCTACTCGTCAAGCTCGTCAACTCTAAAGGGTTGGTCCGTCGGGTGCGTGCGACGGGATTATGCGCGGAATGTGCAAATTCTACTCTCCTCTGTCCTTCGTTCACCCCCTCTACGCCAGGGAGTGGTTTTTTTTCGTGTTCCTCTGCTCGTTGACCCGAGGTGAGCTACGTTCACGCAGTCTACGTCAAGGAGTGGATTCTCTCTGTATTCCTCTGTGTGGGTTGACCCGACACCTCCTGACAAGACCCGCTACCAGGGAGCAAGAGCGAATCAGGTCGCCCGGATAGTGGAGGGTATAGGAAGGCCAGCGAGTCGCCACGTGGCAACACATCTTCTATGTCCTTGCGTGCATGTGTACGCATGCTGAACTTTTCTGTATTTTTTTTTTGTCTTGGAGCGCACCGCTCGCCCGTAACCATGTATTAAACTACTGTTATTTGTTTTTACATCACCTCGTCTTCCCTGCCGAACCCTCCACGATGGTCAGTCTGGCTCGAGCTCCAAGTGGATGCTGTTGAAGGTCGCTGAAATGCCGCCCACGTTACAAATGATGTCAGCCTTAAAAGAACAGATAAATCGTTTTTCTCGGCAATCACTGCATAGATATTGATCCGGTTTCTTCCATATAAAAGAATAAGTTACCATCTCATGACTGTAGTAAAGGGCTTTAAAGTTGCGCATCAAAAAAAATTTCACGAACATAGGAAAATAAAAAAGGTTCAGGCATGACGTTTACAACCATATAACTCAGGAATGAAAATTATATAACAATTCCGTGAACTGCGCCTCTTAGTACATATAATGTGGAAGCATTTTATGTATTTAAGACCTCTCTGAAGTACACCACCAATTTAATTACTAGTAGAACTGTTGCAAAACGCTTTCAACATTCAATATCCGGTAAGTCTGAAAGTAATATGTCCGCTCGAGATGCTATAAGAAATCCTGTTTGCAGAAGCGCAATTTTTGTTCTTCATGCGAACCTTCGCATTGCTTAACTTCGTGCTCAAATTTTATTGCAATAACAAATATATAGACATTTCAGGCGCATTTCTGTCGTCGGTGTCGCCGTGATGTTCCGTATATAATCCAAGTGCGATAACACCGTCGCCGCGCACCGTATGCTTTATGTGCGAGTGAAAGCATGCTAGGGGGAGCCGACGATCGCGACTTAATCTTGCGTGCTAAAGGGAGGAAAGCGGGGAGGAAGCGCGCCGACTTTGGTCGCGCGCAAGAAACCTGGAGGAAGGAGGTAGGGTGGCGTTGTACTTCGGCAGCAACTACGAATGGCGCTGCGTAAAGCGATCTGCTTTGGGGGCATAGTCGAGGTAGGCCGACCGGCTCATAGCTTTGCATGTCCTCTGGTCTCGCCGCTCAGTTTGTGTTGAAGCGATAGAGAACGCAAGGCTCACTTCACTGGGCGCTGCGGCCGCGCTGCCTCACGCCAGCGTTTTTACAGCGAGCGTTCGCGGTCATAGTGGGACGTGTGTATTTTTGCCCGTTGTTACGTTCGACCTGCGGGAGCTGGCGACATTCGGGGAAGCGACCGTCGAAACCTGCCCGGCCCGTTGCGGCGACTCGCTTTGTAAGGACGACAATGCGCCGCGTCCCCAGCCGAACGGCGCCGGGATGTCTAGACGCAGTCGGCCGACCAAGTATTGTTAGTGCATTCGCCGTCACAGTCACGGTTTGTTTGAAGCGCGGGAGCTCCTGGAAAAAAATGTTTTGCGGCCCCATCGCACGGGCCTTAGAAGTCGTCAGTCAATGGACAGACGCGGCGGCCACTGTCGGCGGGGTCAACTCGGGGATCAAGAGGCGCCTGCTCAGGGCAAAACTCGTGCCTGCGAAAACCCTCTCACCTTGGTATCGTCAGTAAAACCTGTGCGGAAGTGAGTGTGTAAACCCTCCCCCTCAGAGGCGGGTTCCTGCGATGACTTTGGACGCTCAGAATTGGTCGTAGGTTGAATGGCCGTTTTCGCTCAGCTAGGGATCTAGGGAGGACAGAGTGTTTATAAGCAGCTGTTGCGTGGCTGCTCAGTGTGCATTCTTTTTAAGTCATGCTAGACTGGTGAACTGTAACGTTCTCACGCAGACGGTAAATAAATCCAATTTTCCTCGTTCTCGATGAGAACAAGTCCCTCCTTTCAACAATGTCCCCAGCGTAGATGAGTTGGACGACAACATGGGCCAGCTACCATATTTTCATGCCTGACCCCAGCAATTACACCGTGTGCGCTGACACCACGCTTGCTAATTTAGTTATTAAGCGAGTGTTTACAAGTTTATGCTGTCTATAAAATTATTATCCTTGCGTATTATGGCTGTCTACTAATTTGCTATCACAATCGATGCTTCGTCTTTCCGGCTAAGCTGCGACTTTTTTTAATATTACCAATTCACGGAATTTAATTTATTTCGATCGCTTATTTGCGTTGTGCCCTTGCGTTGCTAGAATTTAACTTCTCTCAATTGCAACAATGTTCATTCAAAGCGGCGCAGTAGTTGACTTATCAAAGCATTTCTGCTTATCACATGTATTTGACTGGGAAAATCGGAGTTGCTTCCAAGCTGAGGTTTTTCTTAAGGTCAAAGATTTGGAGAAATTTATTTGTTAAGGGCGGTGAAAGATATATTTTATGAATTTCTGGCTTCAGACTGATACTTTTTAGGTCGCATCTCTTAGGCGCCCGTTCCTGCGGCGAGCGTCGCCAACGATGGCGTCGGCGACGTAACTGAGTGAACAAGCGCATCGAAAGATGAAAGCGAGGAGAGGGAGAGATTCTTGGTTGGGTGTGAACGGTAGGGCTAAATGCAGAGCGGTAACTGTCTCTCAATAGAGGACACATTAACCTCAGTGCACAAGGGGGAAGGGAGAGAAAGGTTGGGTGGCGGCAGCAGCGACAACAAAGGATGCCGAGGCGCGTCATGGGTCAAGCTCAAAGACGAAGATGAAAGCGAACGCCGATCACAGCGGGGAATGAAACACACGAGGAGGGAAGTGAAGGGGAGGATGCGGCGACGATGGCTACAAGATGGCGCCAGAGGGGCGCTCCTCGTCTGGTAGATCTGTCGGTGGCTGCTGCTGTGACTCGCGCCCACGCGTCAACCACGCGCTGGCTCTCGGGACCTCCAGAGTCACGCCACACTTCGCTCTGTTTGCAACGTGCCACAGGAGGCAGATTGTCCACGCCAGCTAATTTATCGCTAAATGAAAACACTATAGAGCTTCACTCAAATTTCGCATTAGACAGTATCGTTTTCGTCGGTGAATTTTTTTTTGCAGCGCGATCCAGTCAGCTTTTCTTTTTCTTTCGTGGACGGTGTAGTCCATTTAAGTATATCGCACTGAATTTTAATATATTCCCTTCAAGTAAATATCCACGTACTGCTCCTGCCTGTGGATGGAGCTACCTGTCAAGGTCTTGCAGGGCAATTAGAAGCACTAGTCGATAGCCCATGGTCAGAAAAAGAGTAAGAGATACAAAGACTGTAAGTGGATACAAGGGATGAGACAAAATAGCCTACAGAACAAATGCAAGCGCTTCTCTTTGTCTTGTTACGTCCTATATTCGTCCTGCTTGTGATTACTTAGAGCGCGCACTAAACACACGGACACATGAGAGAGACGAAACACAAGCGCTGGCTCACGTCTAAAAGTTTATCGGATTCAAACAGCCATAAAACAGAAAAACTCACACATGCCTACACCCGAGCGCCATACATTCCCTCGACCAACAGCGAAACCAGACAGGCGAGCTGTAAAGCAAGAATGGCGGTAATTCTAGCAATTAGATGCTTCTGAAAAACATTTCTTCCTTGTTGTGTAGTGCGTGATACCTGGCTTACGCACTCGTCTCCACATTTATTCATGAGGTATGCCTCTGAAATGAGGCGAGCCTTTTAATTTTTATTTGTCCAGATTACACGTGTTCGATCGAAAATGGGCTTTCAACTGTAAGCTGCGCAATATGTGGCCAAATGTGATAGACCACCGTTTCTTAATATGGAAGAATGTTCTTGGAACCTTCTGTTTATACAGCTGTCCGTTTGCCCGATGTAACAAGATCCGCATGACATCTTCGTTTCACCAACTCAGCACCGCATGATAATTCCATCACGTTTCTAGATCTGACTCTAAACTTTCAGACACATGGTCGTATTTGTGGGTCTATAATCTTAGAACTAACAAGTCGCTACTATCATACCCATGCGCCAACTCAAAACTGGTCAAGCGTGGTATGGCCAATTTGCCCTTGTCCAATGCGAGGGAAAGGAGTTGTACCCATCAAATGCAAGACAGTGCTGCCCAGCAAGTGAGGAGACTGTTAACTTCAGGTCATCCCAAGGCTTTAATCACTGCAGTGGTCGAATCTGCGCACATACGTCATAAAATGAAAAACGGAAGAAATCGCGAAGTGCGGTACAAAACAAACAAGGACGTGATGGTTATGCCGTATGCGCGTCGTATTTCACATAGATTGAAAAGATGGCGGCAAGAAACGATGTCAATTTGGTTTGTTCTGCATCTTGTAAGCTTGCTAGCCTTTGCTTTAGGGTTTCGCAGCGCATTTCGCGAAGGAGTGCGTGCAATAACAAGCATGGAAACACGTTTCGCACGTGCGACACGTGTGTAGCGTACAGTATCCCCTTAAAATGTGGAAAAGTTTAGGTAGGTTCAACCAGTCGCTGTGTGATTGATCGGATGCATTAGCATGATAATTTGGTGTGCACAGGCAGGCGGTAATCTTCCGCTACATTGTAAGGAGTGCAGCGGCACTCCCATATTCGACAACTATCAGTCGTGGGGAAGGCTAAAACTAGGCACGAAAGTGAGTTGATTAAAGCTTATCACATCTATAACCTTGGCACCGAAAAGTGTGTAAGCCCGCCATCGGTGTTCCTGAGAAAGAGTTTGAAATTCTTTACCAATGTTGCTGCGTGTAGTTAAAGTGATTATCGTGCATATGATAATTTGTGCTCTGCGCATGTTCACTACGGACATGGGGGACGTTGTTTTCATGAATAAACTTCACTTGTTAGTCCAGCCACCTTCCTGTCGCTTTGCGTATGTCTGCCTCTCGATTTCTTTCCTTTTTCTAGTTTGCTGGCATTCTCCGAGCATAACTAAGATTCAAAGCTGATAGGGGCGTGTACTGCTCAGCGATCGAGAGAAACAACAGATCTTTAGAGTACGGGGTTAAAAAAGCAGGTAAGAGATTGATAGAAACTGATTCATTACAAGCATAGGTAGAATACAGAGATACAAATTTTAACTAAGAGAGAGAAGTTGACGCATATTAATCATCATTGTGGGTAGCTAGTGTGTATCATTGCGAGCTTCCTGTACAAAACTTCTTGGTTTCGAATAAATCCTAGCTTACTGTTGCTGACCTTCAGCGTCACCTAGACATGGTGTCAGAAAGTGTGCAGCTGATTACAGCATGTCTGACTAACCAATAGAGAGAGAAAAAGAGGGAAAGACAGGGAGGTTACTCATTGTAGAGCAGCTGACTAAACTGTGCTGGGTAAAGGCCAAAGCGAATTAAAGACGATAGACAGATACGCGAGAAAAAAATGCCACCAAGTGCAATTGCTTCAAGACGGCGCCCCCCCCCCCCCCCCTGATCCGGCCCCACACATGGCGGCGGCACGCAGCCATACCACTCTGAACTACGCGATACGTCTGAACGCTCGCTGCCGTGGACCGCCCACTTCATCGATCCTTCGTCGAAAATTCTCGGTGATGCAGCTGGTTACCTCGGCATCTTCTATATACATAGTGAGCTGGACAGCTGCGCACAAAAGCAAAGTTTGCACAGATGACTTTTCAGTAGGGTAAATGCCCAGCAAAGACAGCAGCTACGCTATAAACATAGAGCGCTGGGCCATCATCCACCGCCACTTGGGACGATACGTAGACCATGCCTGGTTAGTGGCTAAGCAAGGACAGATTTCATCGCAGTCCAATACTTTTTTGTTAATACATACATGTCTTCGAAATTGCATGAACAAAGAGTCGAGTTCGTTATTGATGTTTTGTCTCCTTTGCCCCTCTTGTATGTTTTAGTGTCTGCACGTGCTAAAGCGTCCGTTTATTTATTTTATTGTTTTAGTAAATATTAATTAATTATTTCGTTATGGAAATTTACATTCCGCACCTCTAAATTACCTGGAGTAGCCGGCCGCGTGCTGCTTCCAACCTTTCCAGATCGACCATATGTAGCCCTACCTGCTTGAGCGTGGCCCTATAATGCATGGCCTGTTATTGCTGTCAATTTCGCACCGTAAACAACGACGTGCAACGTACAGACAATAGCAAGGCTAAACTGGCTACACCGTTCCGAAGCCTTTTGCTCTGGCCAGAAAGCTTTCATTTTGAAAACCCTGCTTGTGGACCAACGTGGCTAAACCAGCCTTTTTTACGCCTACGCGTTCCATTGTGATTCTCAAGAATGCTTCCGCGCTTAAACAAGTCTGTAGAGGGGCTAATAGGGGTAGCTCGTAATTTATGTAAGCAAACAGCGTAAAACGCGGATTAGAGCGTAAACAGGGCCAAAACAAGCGCTTCTGTTTGTCCTGTTTATGTCCTATCTACGGCTTTTGCGCTGTTTATTTATTTATTTATTAAGTACTGCTAGCCTGAATTCCAGGCCTTAAGCAGGAGTGGGTTACACTTCGGTACAAATGTACCTGAACAACAAAAAGAGCACATACAAACAATGGAACTGGAGAAAAGTGACTGGTTTGTCAAGTACGGCACTGAATTATATAATGTCAAATGGTAAAATGTTATATAAATATGAACACACATCTTATCGCAATAGTAGATATATGAACACACATCAAGACATATTAGACAGGTGCGTTGCTCAACAATTGACAATGTGAAGGAAATAAGCGAAAAAAAAGTAATTGGTTCGATGCGTTATACATGTCAACGCGATGTACAATATAAAGAAAATATAACTGTAAAAACATCAAAATAAAGAAAAGCAGGATATAAGTGCGACACTTTCATAAAACGTTGCTAGATCATTGGTGATAAGACATTATCATTTAACATTTTGAAGTGCGGCAGTGAAAGCGGCCGCAGTGAAAGTGAAAGTGAAAGTGAATAGATTCGAGGCCGAATACTACTGTACGACATCGAACCTTGTACACTCCGTGCGAAAGTAAACCATAGCGACGCGCTGAATAAGTACAAGGATAGTGCTCGAGAAGTTCGTCAATCATTTGGTGCACACTCTAAACAAGATATACGAATCGATGCAGTTACTTAGACGAGTCTACCAACCGCGTACGATTGTGGACAGCTACTTATTTGTTTATACGTACAACTTTGCGATCCCCGTAGATTATCACGCGTGTAGCTTGCTTTTGCCTGTACTGTGGGAAGCAGGCCAGATTAAACCGGCGATTCATATGAAACATTTTACTTGCACTCATGAAGCCCCACACAGCCGACCACACAACACCTCCGAGAGGCGCACAGACCTCGAGCCAGTTATACGGCAGCCGTACAAACTCGGAGACCGGTTATTGCACGAAGAGCCCACCAGGGGGTGGCGCCTTATTAGCTACAATCACGGAGAGTGTTGAGCTACAGGAAAAACATTGATTCAGAGTGGAAGAAAAGAACTATGAAGCTTACGAACAAGTGTGCGGCCTGTAAGGTGAGTAGCACAGCAACAAAGAACATCAAGCGGAAAGTCAGAGACGTTGAAATAATATCATTGGTGGCAGCAATGGAAAAGAAGCCTGCCATGAGTAACTACTTAAGAGGGAAAAAAACGGTATCAGGAAAGAAACAAGTTACGATTACTCAACTGGAAGCTCATTACTTTTCGAAGTGAGATAAAGATGCCTTAAAACACACACCTATAAAGCGAGATATAAGAAGAAAGAAGAAGCATGTGCTTGCTGCGGTAAAGCTAGGGAAACTATTGAGCATGTTTTATTGCAATGTGAAGATATCTGCTCAGCAGTCAATTTAGACACCTCTGGAATACTTGAAGCTTTTAGGTTCAGCGAGAGAAGGGGGAAAATGAACATGTCCGCAATAGAGATTATTAAGAGGCGATCGGAAGATTGGTGGAAGAAAAGTAGGGGAGCGACAAAGAACGGAGGCGTGGAAAAACAAACTTCACAATAGGGGGTCAGAAAATTTGGTTATTGGAATTAATCGAGGGCTTCTTTTTCTTTGCCTTTTTCTCTTTCTTGTTTAACCTAGGTAGGGCATTCGGCAGTATACTAGCAAAAGCTTGGTGGCGCAACCCGCCGCACCGTTCCAAAGGGGACGCTCATAACAAGCATTCATCATCGAGAGAAGTACGCCACACTAGTGACTTGGCAAGTACGCGTGTCTCTCGCTTCAGCCACCAGCCCTATGCCGCAACTGGAAGCTAGCTCTCAAGAAGGCTGTTAAGTTCGATAACCTTCTCTTGTATATTTATTTATTTACATGCAGACGGGCAGGGGCAGACTTTGGAAAAATTTTGACATGTAGGTGTGGGTCAAGCAGGTGCGCGTCGCGAAGCCGATGGTCGTAGAGCCCACCTACAGGATTTTTCTAACTGACAAGCGCGAAAACGAATGCCGGCAAACGCTTCGCTCGCTGCTTGTCACCGTTGTCGCCCCCGTGGTGTCGCGCAGGCTGCACAAAGGATAAAATGGCGCGTGCTGGCAGCGCCCCTTGTGGGAGTCGCATGACCCAGGCGGCCTTCGTCACACAGAGTAGACCGCCGCCTGTTTTCAAGACATTAGACGGCGCGTTCTCCAGTGCCCAGCGTGCTCGAGTGCGTGGGCTGGGTAACTAGACAATTCGAAAGTGGAAGCGAGTAAAACCAGCAAAAGCCCGAAAAAGCATTTGCTTTTCCTGACTTTAGTTGGTGTGCTATATTGTTGCTGTTTCTTTTCGTTCGTTTGTTTACTTTAGTGTGCTTGTGTTCACTTTGAAGTGAGGCCGCAATGTAAGGAGTGGTCAGCGAAAAACTGGAAACAGCGAAAGGAACGAATAGGAGTGGCCGAAAGAAAACTTTTGGGCTCATTTGAGCTAAGCATTGGTTCCAGATAGTTCTGGGCTTGTAAAAACGCTTGTGATTGGTACAGTTCTCCGGCCCTACGCTACCGAGGCGTAGAGAAGTGGAATTATTGAGTAAATCCAATTCCTTAAATAGGGTATTTCGGTCGTCTTGACGGGAGAGCGAGGAGAGTGCTGGAGTCGATCACTGCGCAAGCTGTTGGCGAGGCGCATATATATAAATAAACCTGTACATACGGAGGAGTTGTTGCGAGCCTGCTTGCAACGCGTAGCCTGACAACTAACGGGAAATTGAGGGCCGAGAGCCCAGACCAACAAGAGTGCCATGAGGAGCGACGGACAAGCAACGGCCTGAACTCGGTACGAAACTCAACTGACGCGTGGATCCAAGCATGACAGGATCTGTGACCGCGCGTGTGTAAGGGCTTTGTTTCGAAGAAAGGTTGGTTCGTAATTCCTGACAGTCGAGGTCATCGAGACACTGTCGGTTCTACTATACGACAGGTGCTGTCTTTTAACCTGACGTAAAATAACTGAGATCTGAAAGTCATCGTGGTTGTTATGATGATATGAGATAGAATAAAGGCTGCTTTCCGTAAACGTAACGATGCAGACATTTTGTACCTGAGCACTGCAACTCAAAAACAAAACTTTCTTTCTTTGTTCTGCCATTCACCGGAAGCGCATAAAACGAGCCATAAGCGAGACTTACCGCGAGCACTGATTTATCGCAGGAGCCAGTATTCATTGCTTGCTGTCTTGGTCCCCCGATCTTCTCAAATCGTCCGAGGTAACCTTTCGGCTGCGGGACACACAACTTGCGCTTTTTAAATGAAGTGTTCTTGAAAAGGCGTGTGGAACGTGGTATGAGCTAGGAAAAACAGAAACTGGGTCTCCCAAAACTAAGACCTTTCCAGCATTTGTGGATTAGTAGCGCTCACGTTATTGCATGACCCTTCTTTTGGCCGCGTTCTCCACACTCCGTACTCGGCAGTGAATATGGAAGGGTGGGTTATGTTGCCGCTTTTAGAACGTGCCTGATGTTGTACGAGACATACGGAAGCTAGATGAAAGGCGCCGGAAACATACTTCCGAGCATCATTCACCAGCCGTACGCAGGGTAGGCTAATACGGCGGTGCTCTTTGGTGCTGTAGCTTTGCGCTGCAAGTAATTTTTGCCTTTGGGAGAAAAGCCAAAACAAGAGTGATTCCACTGATGTGTTTCCAACACGCGCTACTGACGGGCTTAAATGTCATTAGCTACACTGTCCATGCGGTCGTTATACTTATTTGGATGCCTATGTTATTACTAAAGGTATCTCTGATGCACGAAACCAGAAGCATCGATGGCTCTTTAGTTAAGCTGCATTCATTGTTGTGTGGTGACAGACGCACTGGTTGCACTGGAAGGCTAGTTTTGCGAAATTAAACGGTTACAGCAAACGAGGTTTTGTGTATAACGGTTCACACAAGCAATAAACAATCACGCGCTACAAACACAGTTCTAGTTACAAGTGTAAGTATCAGCATAAATGATGCTTAACGAAACTGAAGGTCGCAAAAGTAGGCAAAAGTACTTCATTTTTTCCACCGTGGACGCCGTTCGCACCACCATGCTATGCGAATCCACCTTCTATAAGAACGACTAAAAAGATTGCTTTTTGCGAGGTTATTCCACTGTGGCTGTTCTGGATACAGCCTGCGTTTAAACCTCTGGAATAGCATGGCTACGCGAGTGGCAACAATATATCGATGTCATCACCAATCACCAATCAATATAAACTTAGATATTCATTATTAAATATAAAGACGCCAAATAAACGGACACACGCAAGAGAAGCGAACGGGACAGGGCGCCACTCGCAACCGAGTGAACTAGCTGCGAGTGGCGCTGTGTCCCGTTCTCTTCCCTTGCGTGAGTTCGTTTATTTGGCGTCTTTATATTTAATAATGAACAGCTACCAACTAGTCCAACAGGAAGTGGCCTTAGATATTCAGATTCTTAGGAGGCAGTATGGTGCTCTGCTCGTTTAATCACTGCGCGAATTATCCGTGCTAAGCTCATTTTTCAACAAAACGCTCGTATTCGTAGAGCAACGGCTTCGAAACTTCTTTCGTTATCTTCTGTCCTAACTGTGTGTCAGCCAAACAGGGTTTCTTTATAACAGTCAAATGTTATATGTTCGAAACTAGTTCACTTTATCATATTAACGTTACGCTGACAGTAAAGCCCGCAGTGCCAAAGGGTAGTTGGGAACCAAAATCTTTACAGGACTTACGTCCCAGAACCACGATTTTATCACGATGCATGCCATAGTGGCAAGCTCCGGAACGATGTTGATGACGTTGCGGTCGCACGAGCGTTTTTTCATTTCGCCCCGATCAAGATGTGACCAGCACTGCCAGGGAAGAATCCGAGACCTCGAGCTCAGCAGCACAATGTCATAGCGAATAGCTAAAAGTGTCGAATGACTGGAATGTGCGCGTTGCTCAACCTAAACGAAGGAAGTAACAGCTCCGTGCAACATTATTTTGCATAAACAATTACTTTAACATGTGTAGAGCTCGTAAAACTTCCTAACGGTAAAAGTGCAACTGATTATTGCCACATAACACATCATCAACAAAATACGAGCTTCTCGAAAGCTAATGTAACCATTAAAAATGTAATTTCAAAAAGAACAGAAAAACTTGGGCAACATCATATGTGGTTTATGCTTATACAGACATGCCGCCGTCTTACGGAAATAGTTTTTGCTGGGAGCGGTACAGTATAAACAACAAAGTGATAACGTCCATAACGCGCAGTTGTGACACTTGTCTGGATATGTTGTATACTCACGCCTTATCTAATACCCGTCGGAATAGTAATAATAGTAACACTCCTAATAATATCCTACTAAGGAAATACAATTACAATGATAATGATTCTCACGCTAGATGACGGTACTGCTGACCCAAGCAGGCACTAGCACCAAATGCTAGCTCTAAGCGACTAGCAACGCGGTTGAGACGGCGTACGCGGGGCATCGTCGCTGGCTTTAAGCTTTGCGCACCGCACGCTGAAGCAACGAAGCCGTGACGCACTTACCGGAACAGCGGCCGCATTCACGGTGCCGGAAGCGCGTAGACCCATGTCCGCCAGGAACTGCACGAAAACACAAGCAGCTGAGTCGAGCTGGCATGATAAATTAATGTTAACACGAAGAGCGAAACTACTCACATATTTCTTGCTATGGTAATGACGCGAGAACATGTAAAGAAGCAGGCGCGCCGGAAAGAACGTCAATCTATTTACAAGTGCCAATTTTCCCTATCAGATATCGCAATATATGTAATCACAAAAGACCAGATTGGCCCTCCTCATACATTAACGATGGTTGCGAAGCCTAAAGAAAATGTAACTGCAGTAGAGTGCTTCGATGAGACCCTAGACGGATGCTACAAATTGCACCTATATATTCAGGAATCCTATCAGCGTATGCAGCACATCTCACAGTACCTCGGAATAGACGCTGGCGCGAGAGCCCGCAAGCTGTCAGCTTTCATCCCTCTTTTTAACTGCTCGAGTTCTCCAGAGAGCAGAATAATTACGGAAACAGATTTTTGCAAGTGAGCAAGAAAACAAGCTCCCCTCCCGTTTCCGCGCATTATTCATTCCACTGTGGTACGGGGCTTATTCGCCTGCCTAGCGGTTCTTTCTGTAATTACTTTTCTTTTTGTTTGTTTCCTTCCTGACTGCGGCATCAATCAATCTTGCGGAACATAATGGCGGCGGGAAGGGAGAGGAGCCTCTGCTCACATCGTACTTACTTAGAGGAAAGCACGATCGCCGGAGTTAGATTAAGAGGCCACAAATTGACCATTCTCGGAACGAAACCAATTTGTGGAGCTTCCTTTTTCTGCCAGTGTGGGCAGTGGTTCCAGGCGTCTGCAACACGTTTTGTCCCGGTGCGCTTTTCCGAGACGGGAATCGTTATTCCCGAAGGATGCTTGCTCCATTCTAGGCATCGAGCTCGGAATTCGTAAGAGAGGCACACATTGAATGGAGCAACTACAACAAAAACAGCGTTCAATATCTGGAGTTTTTTTCATCTAATGCAGGAGTAAATATGGGCAGAGGTTGCGCTTCCTAGTACTTACATATGCAGAATAACATTTCGCAGGGAGCGCGATTCGTTTGGTGCCCACATCCCCTCTTCCCTAAATAGGGAATAACAAAAAATACGTTCACGCAGATGTTCGAATGACAGAAAGGTGCGCTCGATTAAGTCACAACATTTACGCTGTCATTGTGTAGAAATCTGTAGCTGACAGGTATTGTATACTGTTGGTGTACGGCAGTGGTAACACTAGTGCTAAATTTAACTATATGACATCTCAGCCACTTGACATTTCAAATATTTAGTATCTAAAGTAGGTTAGCAGTGCAATCAGCAACATTGACAGAATAAGACACAAATATAAACAGGCGGCACTAACTTGTAACAACAGTTTATTTTCGAGCAGCAGCCGCACTTATACCATTAGCCACAAACCTCACTGACTTTGCATTCGCGTGAGTTCCTTACGTGCCTTCCTTTTTTAATATAAGTGTTGTGGTTTTTTTTTTACCACATTGTTCTTGAATTGGTTATTAGATAATCTTTCTATGAAACAATTTACCAGCGATTACGATACTATCTAATGCGAATTTCGAGCGCAGCTGTTTAGGTGTTTTGATTTTGCGATATAATATGGCAACGAATTTCATTCGGAAGCACAAAGTTCTCCCGGTGGGGGCGCTGAGCCCCTGATCGGGCAGCTCGTTTAGCAGCAGTGGCAGACGAAGCATTTCCACTGCTTGCGTCGCTCATCGTTGGGAAAGCAAGCGTGAATACGCGAACGCATGGCTCGCGTGGAGTGCATTCCAAGGTAAATATATCTGGTAGCGAAGCTTCCATAGGAGCCCATACGTTCAAAACATGGCGGTCCATCGGCGGTTCATGGGGCTTAGCGCCATCTGTATGTGGTGGGAACACTTCCGGCGGAATAAAAAATAATGTGACGCCATGTCCGTTAAAAGCAGAGGTGACGTCATTTTGTTTTCGAAGGCGCGAAATTTGTTTTGTTGGCCTGCTTTTGGAGCTATACATTCAAATGCCCCGCCATTCGACTTGATGGGCGTTTCGAGCTTTCAGCGCGGAAAGCGATGCAGGAAAGGCCAGCCGTACGGTTGTCGAAATCGCACCCCTGCACAGAACATACTTTCTTGGGATGCCGACGAAAGCTTTAGGTGTAGATAGCTGATCCTATCGTCGGACGCCAAGCCCGTCGGCCGGCGCAGTCGCACGAAAACAACTGCACAATTATCTGGTGGTCGTGACTCACTACTTTTGAATGAACCGATTAAGAAGCGATGAAGCTACCCGCGTCACCAAATTCAGAAAAACTTCGACAATCAAGAAAGCACAAACTGTGAGGGGGGCGTATTTCAACAGGTGAACTTTACGAGTGCGCCTTTCTGCCCGTTTCAAGAGGTGCGTCGCATTGCGAGTGATAGTGGCGCCAACGCCCCCTCTAACGATGGGCGCTGAATATAAATGCATTTATTATTAATAATAAAATGGAATAAACTTGTATTTTCTGAACTCGTCACGATTATATAAAATTCACCAGGAATTTTATTTTCGTTCAATGAATCTAACTGTGTCTCGCTTGAACTAAAAAACGCTTTTTTATTTCGCGCTTCAATCGCTGCTCCCATAGCCTCCGTTGCTGATGTCGGTGACAATCTATACTGAACCGCTTTTCGCCCGAAGCTTCGCGACCCTTTTGGATCGACGTTGCGCATCACGGAGGAAGGAAACTAAGGAGAGGCCCTGACGTCACTCTTTGTGAAGCAAAAGTGAAGCCGGAAGTTGGCGTTGCTCATGGCGATGCTCCGCCTTTTGGGCCACACTCCTCTCTTGTTTACATCTTTCGCGAAACCACGCCGCGCTGCGCGTGGTTTCGCGCGCGGAGCGCGCGCGCTCGCGCAACATCCGGCAGAGCACGGTGCAGGTAACACAGCGCAACAAGACACGGTGACTAACGCAAACCCGCCCACACAGCGCCTTTACCACGGCACGAAACCTACCAGAGCGACACGTGTGAGCGCTCAAAACCATAACAACGCCGCCATTGTGGCCCAAAAGGCGTGGCCATACAGCAAAAAAAAAAATAATAAGAAAGCAGCGAAAAAATGAGAACCTACTACGTCATTTCCGCCACACTTTTCTCCTAGCGCGCGGAGGGGGTAGGGCCTCTCCTTAGTTTCCTTCCTCCGTGTTGCGCATTCTCTAGCGGTGGCGCTACAGGCAAAGTAGCGCATGCGCAGTGGTTCTGAAGACCACGCCAGAGCTTTGTTTCCGCGCTGGCCGAATGCCTGTTCGTGCCGTCACTTCGCTTTTCTCCCCACCCTTTTCTCTATAACTTCCTCCGCTTCCAGTCTCGGGGTTGCGCTGCACCTTCCTCTCCGCTTTCCTTATCGCGCCTTTCATCCGCCCGCTGAGCTCCGCGTCCGCTTTCATCTTTCCCTCTGATCGTTCGCTCGGTTTTGCCGACGCTTGTTGTAGGAATGGGGGCCTTCTAAAAGTAGTACACCATATCCACACTTAGGCGAGAATGCGTTAACTTAGTTCTTAATATGCCTGCGGTAGAGGAGAAAAGTAGAGAATTAATATTTTTGCACATACCCCGTTAACTTGGACTACGTGATACCGTACTGAAATGTCAACACAGTATATTTAATTGCCTGTCGTTGCGTCTGAGCGCGCTACTGAAGCTTTCCACTACGGCCGTGATCGTATACGCACTGCGTGCGATTGATTCGACGGCTACGAGAAACATATCTCGACAAAACGTTTACACGCAGAGCCTTTATTTCAAGCTCGCCATGTGAAAGGTGCTGAACTGAAACATTCTCGAGCTACTGAGCCCAATGCGTTTCAACCTCCAACGTTATTGCCAAGAGTCTTCTTATTTAGCGTTGAAGAAAAAAAAGAGCAAAACGCAGAAGACAGCGCGCTTGCCGGCGTGAAAGCGGAGAGAGGTATTGGGACGAGAAATTCGTCCTAGCTAGGAAAATAATTGATCTATAACGAAAGAGTGGTTAGGCAACAAACGACCTAAACCTCAAGTCCCATAAGCAATGTTTCCATGAAAGTTCTACTCAGGCTTCCCGAGGTCGCTACCAAGTTGGTGTCACTGAGCCCATGACGGTGGCACTGACCTCAATGACGAAGAAGGCTACGACAGCTGTTTGAGCAGACAAATCCCCGCTATTCGCTCTTCATTTGCGCATTGTTCCTGCCAAGTTAAAGCGTCTGAAGCATCCGTATGGTGGGCGAGGGTACCGGGTGCTGCCGTCGTGTTACTTGTATTAAGTATGAAATTCTTTTATCTCCCGTTGTCGGCGACCTTCGACTGACATTAAGCAAAAAGCCACAGCCGTTATCCAGCTACTGAAATGAGAACATCCGGGCAAATTGCGAGAACAAAATGAGATCATCCGCGCAACTAGTCAGAACCGCATTACATATGCTAGTTACATTCCAAATAAGTCATGAAAATATTGCTTTCAGGTCTTTTCTAATGTTTGTTCCCAATATCACTCAAGCTGTAACTTCTAGTACGGTGAAGTTTTACTTGTCATTTCTAACAGGCGACATTCAAAAGGCAGATACAGGCCACTATACACTTGATTAGACAGTTTTAGTTTAGCGTGTGCAACGGAACGTAAAAGCATTACGTACGTAAAGAAATAGCGTCGTCCTCACTGCGCATCCTCGGAACGTTATCGGGTTTCTGCGGTTTACGCGCGCTATGATAACGTACGTTACTTGGCAAGTTTAACGTCCGTAATGTTTAAGGACGCAAAGGAATAGCGTTGTCAAACATGGCGGCACTCATGGCTCCCGCTTTAGCGTGAACTCTCGTGCTGGCTACGCTCTCACTCGCGTTGAGCGCTATGACTATTGTTATGAGCTTTCGCTTTCTCTAAATTCACCTGAAAGTTTAGTTATGAGCGCATGGCACGTACATTTTCTGAGATCGTTCGTTCATTCTGGCGCCCGTACGCCTAACGAGACGCGTCCACATAGCAACAGCAGGATGGTTGCTCATGGACCGTCTTGGCTTCGTTACGGTTGGCACGAGGCACCAGACGGCGTCCTGTTTTATAACATTTTCTTTACGTTTGTGTTTCCGTAAGGTAAACTAAATGACGTAACGTCACTGTAACGTCCCGCAAAGGGGCTTACGTCCACGAACGTAAGCCGACAAAAGCTGTTCTAAAACTGTCTATTGTCATCTTTTGGCGCTGAGACAGAGATTCCTGCGCTCTTTGCAGCGCCAGCTGCCTGTGAGGTCCGCGGCAGGTCCGGCGCTCCGGCAGCGCCGGCAGCGTCCGAGGCGGTAGCGTGCGGCGCGCGGCGAATGGCTCTTTGATCGGGAGGATACTTGCAATGAGGTTCTGTCTGTAACAGGAAACTATTGCGTCCATATGAACCAATGCACAGTACGGCGTGGTGCGGTGTCATGTGGTGGCTCGTATCAAGATTGTGGCTAGTTTAATATCCAACCAATCTGCTTTACCAGCAGCCATTTCATGCTTACATCTACTCTCGATTACGGGAGAGCCAGCAATTTTTTTCATTCCGGGTTTGTAACATTTCCCCGCTTCCATTCAAATTGCTACAGCTCGGTCTCACTAGAAAAAGGTAGTGCTTGCTGTTTGAGTAACATGAACCGCAGGCGGTGCAAGTGGTGGCAACGCTTGTGACGCCAGGAAGTGTAGTGCGGCCGGGTGGCTTCCTCGTGCGGTTGTCACGCATAATGAGGCATTCTGTTCCATCGCTGGTCTCAAGAAGTTTAATTGTTGTCTTTCAGACAATCTAGCGCTACCAAAAGCATTGCACCAAATAATTTGATAGTTTGTAATGTACAGAGGAAAGGTCGGACCAGCTAGCACAAAGCATTTTAACCGTGCTGAAATCTATCTGTAGTTTTTTTTGAAGAAAGCCTCACAAGCGACAGTAGTAGTCCTCGCACAGCGCAGAACAGGGAAGTGCAGCGAAGTCAGCTAGGTCCAAAAATCCTGTGTGCCATATGACACTGAAAGACGACGAGGAAGGGAAAAAATAAAGATACCAGCAAGAAACGAATACAGCGACCGATCACTTGCGCATGCACAGATCCATCCGCCCTAATTAACGCCAGTTAAGTTTCTTTTTTTTTTCATTTCAAGGCGCTCTGAGACCAAATTGGCATGTAGCTTTTACGTGCTGTTAAAGTCTTGGTGATCTCCCGACAGTGACGGCTCCAAAATATTTAGCGTTTGTATGTACCCTCGGATGCGTATTCTTCATCGCTGGCCTCAGTAGATGCGGCGACAATATTAGTCTGCAAATATGAAAAGATAAAAGTTATTCACTGTGAGTGCCATCTTTTCCTGACACTCGACAAGTGAATGCTGTAAGCCAGTATGCTTATGACCTACAGCATTGTAACTCGAAATGGGCCGTAGGATTCACGTTAGCTAAAGCACCTAAAGGCAGTATTTGTTACCAAGCTGGCTTGAGAGCTACTGCATCCAAATTCGACTCGAGGAGTACGTAGTTTGCCTCTTGCTCAGCACTTGTCCCTCTTATAACAGTACTTTTCACTGCTTGCATGACCCATATCCAGACGCCATCAGCTGCCTACGCTGTCTCAGCAGTAAGTTGCCACCGTAGAGTCCTGGTCGGCTCTCGCCTGAGAGACATGCGCAGTCGGTGGCATTGGGTACGTGCTCCCAAACGACGCCGGCAAAGGCACGACGTGTTCTGCGGTGCACGACAGACTAGTTCAATGCAAACAAAAAAATGACGCGATGCTTCGAGGTTGACTGAAATTAGTTCTGAAGCGCCAACTTTCGTAGCTTCTTTTTGTCATAAACCCGGGGCCAAACAAATATCCTGCGAAAATAATGTGCACAGTACAAATAATGTCAAATGGCATTTCTTAAGTCCAACACTGCATTCGTGCACCTTTGCTGTCACACCAGTTGAGATCGGCATTGCAGAATGATTCGTTTCCAAAGTAGTATTTCATATAGTAGCAAGAGATTCTCTCTGCGCACTGTAGGATGTGCCCACAAAAGTTTCCGCGCGACCACACTGGTTATGCGCGTTAAGCGACCACGGTATACTGTTGTAGCAGTAAACTGTCGAATTACAAAGGATTTTTGTCTGAACAAAAGCTTTTGCCTTTGCCACTCGACGGCTTAGTGTGCGGATGCTTCTTCTAACTTACGCGGAGCCTTTGAACAATCAGTGAATAAATCCAAAGCAAAAATTCCTCTTACACACCGACCTTTGGGTGAGGAAGGCGACGTGATTGTGGCTAACTGGTGACAACGCAAAAACGGACGCATGCTTTCCATTTGAGGTGAATTTAGTGGGATCTTTTCGGTGTGCATTCCCCTGAGTTGGCTGTGAACGAACTCACTGAAATAAAAGTCCTGCTTGAAGTTGTTGTGGCAATTTAAGAAAAAAATATTTCGCTGCTAAACAAGCGTGTGTTGCGCTGTTAAGCTCGACGTCACCGCTTCGATCGTGGTCGCAGCCAGTGGGGGCGACCACGTCAGTGTCAGTGTCCATGTCAGTGGGGGCGGAATGCAAAATCCCTCGTGCAACGTGCACCGAGTGCACGTGATTAAACAATACCGCGTGTACGAAATTGGGGTTTTAGCATGTAAAACTCCAAAATCTAATTTTTAACAAAGAAGCATCCTCAGTGTCAAGCGCGAGCAGAATACTTACGAGACCCGCATGTCACCAAAGAATATGTCAGTCAGCAGGAAAATGTTCATTGACAAGGCCATAAACATTTGCGGTTGGCTGGATCAGTGAAAACGAACAATATACGCTTTTGTTTTATGTTAGTCCAGGCAAGAAAATAGACAAATGCGGGAAGGAGGGCCACAAATAGGCGGAGGGGACGCGGTGACTGCAGCCCAAACAAACAGGTTTATTTTCGGCTCACTCGACGGCATTTATGCACTTCGCAAACTATGCCTGCGTCTGGGCGAACGCGCAAGCTTATGGGACAGCGAACGCTCTGGAGGAGCCCACAGGCGAGGAGACGAAATAAGTCGAGCCCAGTTGTCCTCATCTGAATGGTGCAGTGGCAGTACCAAAAAGTTCGTTTTTGAAGAAGCGAGGAAATTGGAAACTAAGGTGAAAGTTTATATAGTGCGACAGACACAGTACAGCTGAAAGTCAATACACCAGGAGAAATAATACTTATTAAATATTTACATAACGCTTTAATTTTTAAAAACTCCAAAGCCCCTACAAAATTTATTATGTTAAAAAACGTTATTTTGCCAGCCGTAGACACTTCCTTACAATTCGTTGTATTAAAGGGGAACATATCGGCACGATAAATACTGCTAACAAAGGAATCTCGCAGGCGCGCACGCATACGTGCAGGTAGTCAGTATTCTATAAAAAAGTACGCGAATGGCATGCAAAGAGGCAAAGCAACGTCGATATCCGAACAGCAATGAATGCAAGGGAAAGCATTATAAACACGGACATCCGTATTTCTCCGTCCGCATCTCCAATTCGCTAGCACTAGCACGGTCCGTGTTTTTGGGCTGATAAAGCCTGCATGTAATACAGAAAGTGCTCCCAAAGTTCTTGTCCTTATTTCCCCACACAATCGTAGGGAAACTCCACCTGTGCTTTTGTTTTGCATCGGAATGCATAGACTAACAAGTCTTGATTGGCAGCCGGTCAACAAAGCAGCATCGAACAAGCGATGCATCATCTTCTCAGAGCGAATTTCGTCGCCGGATGGCACGGTTCGTTTATCGCGTTCGTGGCTGGTGAGCCGCGGGCCTAGGGGCATGTTGCGCGAGCAAGCGCCGAAATGTTGCGGCCGTACACGTGTGCCGTGGCGCCGACGGAGCTTTGCGGGCGACGTCATGGTTAAGACAAGCCCCCCCTAAAAAAAGAAGTGCTGCCAACTGCAGTCTGTTTTTGCGTCTCTTAACAAACCAAGGCGGCACAAGAGTCGCTGTCTAATACATCGGAATCAATGGTCTCTCTCTTTAAATTTTTTTTCTGTAGTATTTTCTTACAGCTTCAGCTTCATTTGAACAGCACGAAGCAAGCTGTAATTATCGCTGGCAAAACAGTTACGCGGAATGACTGGCAGAGGGTTAAGGTAGAAATGGGAAGCACAAGGCACACACACGTGCATGAGGACAGTACTGCACAAGAAGAGCCCAGGCGCTCACACTGAGACTGCTTCCTACGTAGTGCGTATTGCTCTTTCGAGTGTGGGAAATTATAGAAATATTGCAGCCGAAGTCGACACCAGGTCGACTCCATTTATTTTTCTATTTTTGTTTAAATGTTTTTCCTGCACTGAGGCTGCATGAGTAAGCAATACGGGAACCAGGAAGTGGTTCCATGCTTACCATTCAAAAACAATATGTTGTTGCTTAAGACTTTTCCTGGTTTCTGGTGCAAAGCCTCAGTGCAATATCCTCGTGTTGCAGTAATTGAGGCGTTTCATTGCAACGAAATATTCGCGTTCACACACAGGCGCACGTGTACAGACAGAAATGCAAAGCTAGCGTGTTTGCGTGTTATTCTACGGGTGCTGAGCGATGTTCTTCGTGATTTCTTTACGCGCCGCACAAAGTGACCGCGCTGCACCAGTGAATTTAATTAAGCATTTCTTCCAGTATTGCACTATTAACGCCGTGTCACATGGCCCCGTGTCACAGAAAATCCGGTGTCGGCTTAAAACTGCCATATACATTTAGGTATATGTTCCTTCCGCTCCTTGCTATGTGACATGAGGTATATGCGCGCTCAAACACCAAGCTTGTTGAAATTGTCTAGTTTCCCTGACCGTCTTCCCGGTCGCCTGGTCGCGTGCGGTTCAAAACCACGTGGTCTGAACCATTTATAAATTTCTTCAGCATTTCTTGATCCTCTCTTCTCCCGCGCCAGAGACTACCACTCGCTCCCGACCCAAATAAACGTGGAGATGGCAAATATGATGATAACGTGATGAAGATGATATAGACGTAATGAACGAAACCGTAACTAGACTGGCTTCAGAATCAGCAATTGAAGTAGGAGTTAAGGCGTCGAGGCAACTAGCAGGTAAGCTCTCCCAAGTAACGAAGGACCTCATAAAGAAAGGAAAGAATCAAAGTGTCCAACTCAAGAGATCAGAGAGAATTCGCGGTACTGTCAAAACTGATGAACAAGGAGAAAGTAAGGGATATGCGAAATTATAGCGTGAGAAATACTAAGGAAACAGTAAAAAATGGACACAGTATGAAAACAGTGAGAAGGAAACATGGCACAGGACAAGCCAAGATGTATGCACTGAAAGATAAGCAGGGTAATATCATGAGCAATTTCGATGATATATAGTAAAAGCAGCAGAAGGATTCTGTACTGACCTGTACAGTACCCAGAGCAGCCAAGCCACCTCCATTCGTAGTAGTAATGAACAGGATATAGAGTAGAGGTTCTTTCTATAACTAGTGATGAAATTATAAGGGCCTTGCAGGACATTAACCGTGGAAAAGCGGCAGGAGAAGTTGGAATAACAGTTGATTTAATCAAGGATGGAGGAGACATCATGCTTGAAATGTTAGCGGCCCTTTGCACAAAATGTCTCACGACTTCAAGGGTTCCAGAGAACTGGAAAAATACCAACATTATACTAATTCACAGAAAGGGATACATTAAATAATTGAAAATTAGAGGTACATTAGATAACTTCCAGTATAGTATAATATATTCACCAAGGTACTTTCAAATAGAACAAGTGCAACACTTGACTTCCGCCTACCAAGCGAACAGGCAGGCTTCAGAAAGGGATAGTCTACTATAGATGACATCCATGCCATCAACCAGGTAATCGGATAATCTGCAGAGTATAATCAACCTCTCTGCATCGACGCGTGAACAGTGGTATTGGTACTGTGCTCTTTGCAATCACTACTACGTGACATGTGGTGGAGGTGCTTTGCGTTAATGTATCGGACCGCCCCACAAAGCCGTGACCCAAGCCCGAACGCGGACACCTGGACTTGTTTTTTTTTTCGGGTGACGGCATTTCATTATCTAACAAATGTTAACGCTCAGCGCGCACCGCGCCTGCATGTATCGGAAGTTTCTGGAAAGTTATCGAACGTTCTATCCGTTGTTGTCACCGGATGGTGTGCAATCCGATTACATGTATGCGCATCGCGAATGGTGTAGAACTTTCTAGAAGACACGCGAGCACCAGCGATTACTCTGGAACGTTCGTTGGCTCGTGCATAAAAGCCGACGCACTTGACGCGCCAATCGTATTTCGACGATCGCCGACTGTGCTCGCCGCTATCGTTGTGCTTTATGCGCAGGCTGTTTTTGTGGGCACAGGTTCGCCCAATAAGAGTTAGTTTCGTCATACACAATATTGCTACTGTGTTCTTTGCCGTCACTACTACATGACAATGTGGCTTTCATTGATTACGAAAACGCATTTGATTGAGTAGAAATGCCGGCAGTCATATAGGCGTTGCGTAATCGAGGAGTACAGGAAGCATACGCGAAAATCTTGGAAAATATCTGCAAAGATTCCACAGCTACCTTCATTCTCTACAAGAAAACTGCAATGATACCTACAGGAAAGGGATCTTTTTTTATTTTAATCAGAAGTCAATTGAAAATGGTGCAAATGCCAGGTAGTAGACATTATTTTTAACATATGTGGGCACAGAGACTCCTCATCTAAATACAGGTATGACAATGGTATCTATACATTAGAGCGACGAAGAAAAGCCAAAGTACTTGTGCGACATTTATGACAATTAAGCCACTGCCAGAAGCCAACCTGTATATTCAGTTATTTTTCACCCGTACAAAGTGAAGCCAGCATCTAAATAACAAGCTACCTTACAAGGCACGCACGAGAGTTTTAGAGAAATACCTTTTTTTCCTCGATCAGTTCAAGATTGCAACATCTTCCAAGTTTTGGGGTTATCTTAGTAAAAAAAGTAAATCAGTTGACCATATTATGCATGAGGGCAATCCTGTCGTCGCTAAACAAGATAGCGCTGTTCACTTCCATGCTTATTTTAACAGTGTCTTTTCGAACTCGCCCGTTTCCCCCCGTGTGAATGGCGTAGCACATAACAATGATTTTAGTTTTATTTCTTTGTCTGGCGTCTTTTCTATGCTTCTGAATATTAAAACAAAATAATCTCCTGGGCCTGATAACCTACCAAACGTGTTTCTTCACAGGTACGCTGAAATGCTATCTCGCTTTCTCGTAATCACCTTTCGTGCATCCATTTCATCGGCGGTGCTTCCTAACGACTGGCTTTCTGCTCGTATTGTTCCGATACTAAAAACAGGCGATCCATCACTAGTGGCAAACTATCGTCCCATTTCACTAACCTCATCTTGTTGCAAACTTTTAGAACATATTATTGCTTCTGAAATCAATAAATTTCTCGACGATAGAGCCATTCTATCTCCTATGCAGCATGGTTTTCGAAATGGCCTCTCCACTGTAACCCAATTAACCACTGTAGTTCACAGTCTCGCTAGCACTATCGACAAATCAGGGCAAACTGACATCATATTCTTGGACTTCAGGAAAGCATTTGATCTTGTATCGCACGCAAAGCTAATAGAAAAACTTGAACATTTCAACATTCCTTCACATCTCGTAAATTGTATTCGCGCTTATATTTCTAACCGTACGCAATTCGTAGTAGTTGATAATTGCTCTTCCAGCACCCTTCCTGTCACTTCTGGTGTTCCTCAGGGTAGTGTTCTTGGACCATTATTATTTAACATATATATTAATGACATTGTAGACACTGTTACTCAACCCGTACGAATAAAACTGTTTGATGATGACTGCCTCCTCTTTAATGAGATCACTTGCCGACAAGATCAAGTTATTCTAAACTCTAACCTTCAAGACATACTAGCTTGGTGTGCACGCTGAGATATGCAGCTTAACATTGATAAAACAGTATTTATGAAGATCACTAGAAAAATTAATAAATTGTCGTTTACCTATAGGCCTCGAGCTCCACCACTGGAAAAGCTGGCGCCACCGTCGGCGTGACGTGCTAGGAGGGATCACGTGGACATAGCGGCCGCGTCGGCTGCTTCGGGAGCGCCGAAGCGAGCTGAAAACGAGTTTGAATTCCCTCGTACGCTGCGGTCCTCATTTAGTGGCGAAATTTTCCCGCTTCGAGTGTCTCCTTTACAAAGCTTGAAAGCACTACGATAGGTAGTGGCTGCCTTTGAAGGCGCGCGACATGGTAGGCTACTCCTCGGTGCCGCAGGGCCGGACGCACGTAACGGAGGCCGGTGTCAGCCTTATTCGCACGTAGCCGCAGGACAAGAAGCTGCGTGAAGCTTGGCTCGCGAAACATAAAACCGGCAAACAGTCATCGGCTACAACATATGCAGCAACGTATGCAGCAAGCACAGACGCGAGGAAGATTTCTGCTACGGCGCCCGGTCTGCGATGTTCTGAAAACGCGCACTGAGACGCCCGCCCGAGTCTGCTGCACGACTAATGTTATGACGGTTTGGTTTATCAACTTGTCGATGCTATAGATACTGGCAAGTTCAGTGGAGTGGAAAGGCAGCGGTAAGAAGCACATTTAAAAAAAGCATGGCATATGGTCATGTTTGTGTTATGAATTAATGCACTGGATTACAAAAAAGGAGCAACGGGAAATTGCACGCTGAGAACACCGATAAACATGCAGTGCGACGCAACTCGAAAAATAATATTGAAAAGTCAAAGAATTTAGAAGAAAAAAAAAAGATTGAATCGTCGTGACGGCACATCATAGTCCCTGTAGGCGTCAAAGTCTCTACAATGAAGTTATTTTTGAACAGCTCTGATAGCTGCCAAGCAACAATGGTTGCTTGTATACTGTCAAATGCTCATATTCTGCGGCCTAAAGCTCATGGCACGGTGCGAGAACGCGCGCGCGGAGAAAGCGTAACAGTACGCAGACAAGCATGCAGACGCGCGGTCGGTCGCTGCGAATCTGCGCGATCGCTGCATTGAGGCTTCTTTCTATTACGCTCCATTTAGTTATGAAAACACTATAAGAACATATTTCACATAGTTTGCTCTCAGCGTTTACCTACCTTACACGCAAGAAGCCGGTTCGGGAGACTCCATCGCGGCGACCGCGCGCAGTGGCGTTCACTGTACGTATTCGGTAAAGAGATAGCGTCTGTAAACGATTGTGTGCTTTCAGTTTGCCCAAGATTATTACTTAGACAGTAAACAACTTCTCTCGTTTCGAAAGTACTTACGGAAATGTCCGGGAGAGCTCGCGCGTGGTGTTTTCAGAGAGCGCTGACAGCAAAACCTATGAGGAGCGCGCCGCGTGATCCCTCATACTACGTCAGCGAGGCGCTTCCGATAGATGGCGACTCCGTAACTCCTCGCCGCCAATAGCCTAGCATCCAAACCTCTTACGGAGGTGAATGAATATAAATACCTCGGTGTTACAATAGCCAGTAACCTTAGTTGGAACTCGCCCATCTCCCATCTTTGCGACTCGGCTTTTAAGAAGCTTTGCTACCTCAGGCATAAATTAAAACACACTCCTTCTGAAACCCGTCTTATCGCCTACACCTCTCTTGTCCATCCTAAACTCGAGTATGCAGCTATTGTATGGGATCCCTATACTAAACTAAGATCGATGCGCTAGAAATGATACAACGTAAAGCAGTAAGGTTCATCTTCTCTAAATATCGTTCAAGTGATTCTCCAACTCAGTTAATGGCTGAACACAATATTCAGTCTTTGAAACTAAGAAGAAAAATTCACAGGGTTAAATTTCTCTTCTTGCTGAGTAACAATAAACTATCTCTTTCTCCCGAACCTTACATAACACCCCTTACTGACCGCCGAACAAGACATCGCCACGCTGCATCATTAACGCCTTATAATGGTAGAACCAATGTCTTTATGTCTTCCTTTTTCCCTCGAACAGTAACGGAATGGAACAGCCTACCCTATAACAAACTTCTCAGCACTGACTCAATAGCGTCTATTACCATCTAATATTAGTGCTTGTTCTTACGAAATCTCGTTTCAATTTGTATCGTTGTGCAATATTTATTGATTTGCGCGTTGTAGTAATTTTGAATTATGCACTCCTCCTTTTTTTTTCTATTACATTTCCCGTGCTTTGAAATTGTGCTTGTGAAACAGCGTTTCAATTTGTATCTGCCACTCTCTATGCATTATTTAGAGGTGCTTTACTCATTATGCAATTGTACTTTCTATTACATTTTTTCCGGAGCTGTTTTTTTTTACTCCTTCGTCAATCTATTGTGTTTTCTTTTGTGTGTACCTTTCCCCTCCTGCCTGGGCCTTCTAAGGCCTGCAGTATTCCTAAATAAATAAATAAATAAAATAAATTCCACGAAGGTTTCTTAGTGCACCGACAAGATATTTCCAGTAGAGTTCAATATGTATTTGTTGGTACACAGTGCAAAAGCAATATCTTGTTTATTTTCCTGTTTGTTACTTTCTTCCTTATCTATGAAAGCCTGTTATTTGTGCGCCGTCTTTCTTTGATAACTTGACTCTGTACGCTAAACTGTTTGCGACTGTTCTGCTTACACCGCATACTTTAGACTTTATTTATATTGCAAGTTTGGAACAGTGCGAAAGCACGAGGAAGAACACCTGCGCACAGGGTCACTGCTGTCCTGTGTTAAAGCGTTCTTGTCCTAGTGCTTTCGCGCAGTTCCAACTTGCAGTTTCTCGCACCAACCTGCACAAACAGAATTATTCTTTTATTCATTATTTATTTTTACGTTCTTTTATTCATGTATTCATTACAAGAATTGTGCACCTATTTATTATAGATTACATATGGCAGCGCATTCTGGATTGTCCACCGATTCTCACGCTCTTTTCTCGAACTACCTAGTGCGAGCTAATTTTTCTTTATTTTTTTAGCAAAGCTCTAATGTGGCACAATTTTCATGCTACTTACCTGCTTGGTGGTGGTTCTTTAGTTCACAGTATGTATGTATGTATGTATGTATGTATGTATGTATGTATGCATGTATGCATGTATGTATGTATGTATGTATGTATGTATGTATGTATGTATGTATGTATGTATGTGCGCATGTATGTACAGAAGTTTCAGCAGAATGTTGCAACCGATCCAGTGCTCCCAATGCCCCTCGTGGGTACGAGCCATGTTTTGAGGCAACAACAAGAACCCATCTCACGATGACTGCCGACAGTAATGCGTTAGCATTCAATGAATATAGCGACACAACGTATTGCCACCGTCGAAACGAGTTATGTATGACGCGTGTACTGCAGTGGGACTCCTCTTTCGCGCTTCAGATGGATTTTATGAGCGTCCCCTTTGGAACGGGGAGGTGGGTTGCGCCACCAAGCTCTTGCTTCCTTAAGAACATCCGGCGACATCTAGTTCCGCCACCGCAAATCCTGTGCGTTTCCTCCGAAATGCACGACACGCCAGTGCGTGCGAACACCGAGAAGCGCGTCGTGCGGCAACAGAGCTCCTCTCTCCCGCATCTTTCTCGACAATATTCGCCATTTAATGGCTCTGCAGATAAGTCCGCACATGGCCTCCGAGACGACAGGCGTACCAGACCGGTCCCTTCGAACGCCAGGAATTGTTTTCTCTCTTGCCGCACACACAGTGGCACACACTCAGGGACCCAAGTTAGCGACAGGTTCACTCAATAGTGGTACATAACCAGTGCATTCATGGTGGCGCTCGTCAGAGCGTTCGCGGGGAAGTATTTCTTTCAAAAGCGGCACATGCCCAGGAAATTTGTGGTTCAGGCTGCTAATGCGCCGGGCAGCTGCCCTCGAGGAACGCTTGTGACGTGGGTTCAATTCTGCTTAGCATCCGATAAATATAAGAGGTCTCTTAAGTTAGCATTAATGAGATTCATTGAAGAGCAGCAGGACCGAGTGGCACGGACCCAGTGCTACAAGTCGGCGCCAAAGTGTTTCTTCAAACTGCGGTGCCTATCGAGTCCCGCATCTAGAGTGACTCGTGTCTGCGTGGAAGAGGTTCGTTGAAGAGCGGCACGTATGTTCACACACTCAGTGACCCATGTTGGTCCCGTGATTTGTTTCGAAGCCTGTTACGCCACAGTAGCAAGCGGATTCCACTACGAACTACCCAGTGAACCAGGTAGCCAGGAAAATGGTTAGAGACACGCACACATAGATTATTCACACATATATAACCTGCGGAAAGCGCACCAAGTACCCTAGAAATCCTAACGTAGTAATAAAACATAAATAAAGTAAACTAGCAATCAATTTATTAAAGTTAAATTATGCGGTTTTTACTTGCCAAAACAACGATATGATTATGAGGGACGCCGTAGTCGGGTACTCCGAAAATTTGGATCGCCTGGGGTTCTGTGACGCGCACCCAAGCCTAAGTGCATGGGTGTTTTCGCATTTCTCCCCCATGTAATCGCGACCGCCGTGGCCGGAATTCAATCCCACGACCTCGTGCTTGGCAGCCCAACATCATAGCCACTGAACCACGGCGGGTATTACATTTATAGATGCAAATAAACTTTCTTTTGGGGCGCACCTCCAAAAAGCGTCACACTTTGTATATGCTGCACACCTTAGTATTTTCATCTCGATTTCAGTTCCGCAATACGCTTTCTGTGTTACATTTCTTTACTGCACTATCATTACAATGTGTTTGTTATGCTGCTTGGTTCAAAATTAGCCAAGATTAAAATATAGTCTTCTTGTTATATATTTGAAATTCTCGAGCAGAGTTTACTGAAGTTTCTGTTTTTTTTTCGAGACTCGGTGACTGCTTTCTCTGATTATTATCCTGACGTTGGAAAATAATGACAGCACCATCTGGGCGTATAGTAAAAAACACCGACACTGCTCGCTTCAATATACTAAACAAAGCTGGTCTGCAAATATTATTCTAAATTATTCGTGCAGGAGTAAAGCATTAGCAAAAGACGTTGTGTCAGCACACCTAAATTACTTGGTCCGTTAGTCTCTTCAGGAGCGCGTGGAGGATTTCTGGCACAAAATTATTAATTTTTGTTTTCATCTCATCACCAGAAGTGTTCCCCACGTCGAATAAAAATATTGATTCACCTTGGGAAATCCGTGCAAGTGAAACGCTATCTGTTTTCAAAGTAAACAGCCGTGGATTGTTTACAAGGAGTGCTCGAAGGCAACTCTGCGACTTGTTTTGTCTGATTAGTATCTTGGGCATAGGATATTTTGGAAGACACTCACATAGGTGGAGCTCAACCTTTTCATTGATCGTGCGTTTTCTGTGATAATAATATTATTTGGATTCTGCAAGCAGAAAAATAAAAATACATGTGACGGCTACGAATGCCCTTCGTATGCGTTTTGGTAGGAAACAAATGCAACCTCATTAGTAATCCTCAACCGAATTGAGTAGTCGACAAGTACAGCGCGTAGGTAGCTTGCATTGCCTTTTCGAGCAATTCAAGTGCACGACGTCGAGCAGATAGCTTTTTTTTGTCTCCTCTAACAGAGCAACGCCACCTTTTACTTGAAAAGAGCATACAATCTTCAGGGCAGCTGTACAGAACAAGAGCGTCCAAGACTAATAACTTGGAGTAACGAGTACGTACACAGCTACAAAGTGTATGCGTAGCTTAGGCCTGAAGAGTAAGCCTAAGCAGTTTAGGAATATGGCTCTCTTGTGTTATCTGTTGTTTCGGAACTCCTACGAACAGCAGTGCAAGCACAGCACAAAAACTTCGCCAACTACAGCACTGAAAGTGCAAGATGCTTGTAGACATTAGTCCGCTATATTGAACTTTTGGGGATTGCATTCACCTTCACGCTATGAATCGTCCCTAAATAAAGTAATAAAACAGCAGAAACAACAAATACAATAAAAGAATTCTGTGTTTTAAATTACAGGCGTTAAAATAATACATTTTTAGATATTTACCAGTGTTTCTTTTACTTCTGCAAACCACTGATCGCGTCTTGACAAGTACGTGGAGCCACATTCTGCTAAACCGATGCTGCCAGTCAATTTGTCACTTTTATCGTTTTCTTTCTTTCCCTTTTTATGTGTGTCAGCGGCGAAGCACCGTCGTCATTAACCTCACAGTTCTTCGTGGTCACTTTCCGCGTTCCGTGTCACCGAGCGTGCAGTGAGGACAGTGAAGGGTGCCGTATCACATAGACTAATTGCTGCCGTTGCCATTGAACACGTGGGATATGCATGTGGGGAGAGAACTAATATACCCGCAGAAGGACTTATTTAGGGCATAACGAGTCGCATTACATTCTCGTGTCTGCATGCCCGTTGACAAGATATTTATATCAAAAGCAAGGTTGTTGTTCACACTGCTTTAGAGGAGAGGGGATATCTTTAAATGACCGCCAGCGTGCCTGATTAAGGCAGATGCAGTTGGGCATCTGGCAGAAAAACCCTCACTGAAGCAAATGGTGATAAAGATGACGAAGACGATCAAAGATAACATCAACTTTGAAAAGGAGTAGCCGCAAATATTCACCTTATTATGCGATACTTCGCTAATTACGCTAACTGTCTAAATTACTAAACAGTTAAGGTTATTGGGCGATACGCTGTCTATGCTGCGCGAGGCAAACTGTTACGCGACGCGGCTACAACTACAACCCGGAAGCTAGTCTCTCCATGCCTCTGGCCAGCTCATCTATACAGCCAAACAAGGTCACAGTGTCGAGACTGCCAGTGCGGCCGTTGTTTCGTATCAGCCATTTAGGCGTGGAATCCTCGCACAATTCGAAGCTCAAGTACCAGAGCTTGATAAAGAACTTGGGCAAAGAAGTAAACAAATTTACTGAAACTCCGTCGAGAATATTTAGCCCTGAACACGTCTACAAGACCGTTTACGTGATGACTAGCGAAGTCAGGACAATACAGCATTTCCATAGATTTGGATCCGTCGCTGAGAGCCTTATAATGTTCAATAGTCAAATTAAATTGCACGAAATAGCCATTCTAATGAAGACAAGGGAACAAGCTCAGAGCGTGTGCTTCGTGTCAACGGCTCAGTGGATGCGTCAAGAGTCCAGCGCGTTTCTCTCAAAATTGAATTGAATTGTGTTCTGGGGTTTTACGTGCCAAAACCAGAATTTGATTATGAGGCATGCCGTAGTGGGGAAACCCCGCATTAATTTAGACCCCCAGAATATGTTTCACGTGCCCCCGATGTACTGGACACGGGCGTTTTTGCATTTCTGCCCAATCGAAATGCGGCCGCCATGGCCGTGATTTGATCCCACGACATTGTGTTTAGCAGTGCAACACCATAACCGGTAAGCCACCGCGGAGCATCTCTGAAAATAGCACATTTTGGTTGAGGCGTGGGATGTACTACCATGGAATTGAACATTTCGCAAGGAAGTGCGTACACACTAATTGGGGATGTTTTTGGCATGCCAAGCGTCTCAACGTTATTGGGGCCACGAAGCTTCGAAGATGGACCCTACCGTTTTCATTCAAGAGTGTTTTAGAGTTTCTGTGAAAGTGCCAGTCAGAAGATTCTATTCAAATCAGTTCGCTAGTTATCAAATGAAAGCATTTCTGCACCTTACATGTGCTTAAATACAGAAATGAAATTGGTATCGAACTAAAGCTTCCTCTTAACAGTTTTCATAAACCCCACAGCGCACTAGTTTGAGTTAGGAAATTAGTTAGCAAAGTTAGCAAAGCTGAGGTCTTTACCTGGATGTATTTCTTGAAACAGCATTCTGAGCACCAGTCATAATTTCTCTTTTACAGTGAAAGCCTCTTAATGATGCCTACGGTAAGCGCTTACCTTTTAATGATTTCACTGAATTTCTGATTATCGCATTCACGCAGCTCCGGCTCTGTTTAAATATTTTTAGGCATTCAAGTTAGAAACTTTCAATAATGTTATGGTTACTAACCGCGGTTATTAAGAAGTTCATAAATGTTGTGTGGAGTTCAGGAGATTTTTGTTAGTAAAGTGGTCAACTTTTTTTTTTTGTTATTTGAATCACTTGGTTGACCACATTAATCGTTCTCTTGGGTTAAGTAAAGCTCAGAAGCAGTAAACTACGCTTAAAAAACATTTCTCTGTTGTTGGATTCACGTGCCAGCGATAAAGTTATTCGTGACACGGAAAACGTTGTCATTCACGCAACTTTAGCACAAGGCTTACAAAGGAAACTCATAAGGGCTTTTTTCATACCTTCGTGCTGCAGTTGGGTGAGTGACAACTTTTTCCTGTTCGTGAGCTTCCTTTCACCTTGTGGGCTTCTGCGAAACAGATTTGCCAAAGTTATTTTGTTCAACGTGTCTCGGAGATGACACAGGAGATACCAGCTTGGCGTCGACATCTCACCGGGAAACGCTGTAAAAACGAGTGAAATGTTCCAGAGCATAAATTTTTGCTCTAAACAAGCGAAACTGATATCTCTACTCACTCTGATTTCCCATCTATAACCTTATTCCATTGTCATGGCAACTAAAACAAAGGTCCATGCGGGAATTTTCCTCAAAAATTTTCCTTTTCAATTAACAAGGTGCTGCAGGCTGATTCGTAAGCGAGACCCATCCACCCCTGCCTTTTTTTTTCAACTTTAATGTTCATGTAATAAACTCAGAAATGAGTTCCTTCAGCCGAACTACGTATTTTTGCTGAATAGAAGGCTACAACGAGCCGCTCTAGAATCACTTTCTCTCGGTGTCGCGATACCATAAGTGGAGTACATCATGCACGAGGCTCCAACATTTCTGATTTCCGGAATTCCTCATCAGGAAAAAAATACAATGTTCCAGGCAATTCCGTGCTTTTGGCAGCCTTTCATAAACCATAAAAAGAAAATATTAAATATAGGTAACGGCTGGCAACAAAATGACATATATGGCTACTTACAGTTTGGACCACCACTAAACTTCCTTGTGGAAAGAACGAAAAATATACTGTTAATTTACTGTCTAAGAAAATCTATAATGTGTCCAAGACCCTCACTGTTGGAGTACGGTGGCAGCAGTTGCAGCAAATGGCATCTCCAGGATCTGCTAGTTCAACTGGCAACACTGTCCAAGAGAGAGAGAGAGAGAGAGAAAGAGATGCAAAAGAAAGAAAGGCCGGGAGGTTAACCAGAGTTAAAACCTCCGGTCTGCTACCCTGCACTAGGGGAAGGGAAAGGGGAAGTGAAGACGGAAATAAGAGCGTGGCAAAAATAAAAGCGTGAAAAAAACACTGCCCAAATAAACAAAGATGGTTACGACATGCAGGCTCACGGCGGCTCTTTCGTTTGGATCGGTCGTCACATTTCTGTTTTCGTCGCCGCATGAAGAAGATCCTCACACCTCCTACGAGCCGAGTCGTACGTGTCACTGACGGTGCGACGGCCGCTGTTCTTGGAATGTGCACAGCTCGGCTTACCGCAGCTTATCGCCAAGTGCAAGTTATTTTTATGGTCATTGCGCGGTGCCCTCGCGACCTCATACTTCGATTCGATTTTCTTTCTGCCCATTCCGCTCTGACTGATCGCCTCCGCCTTGAACTGACTCGTCTCTGTGAACCCAGTGATCGACCTCCTCCGTCTCGCTTACAGTGCAGCGACTCTATTTGCCTACCATCTAAAACCGCTTATGCCGAACTGTCATGTTCGCCACCTGTTCCAGAGGGCGAGCACTACGTGACGTTGTTACTGACGCCTTGCTCAGGCACGGCTTCGCTGCACCCGACACGGTCCTGACAATTACGGCTAACAGAACCTGCCTTCCACTTGTGAATTTTGGCTTCACCAAGCAAGTCCTTGCACAGGGACATTCCGTAGCCCACCTTTGCCCCCTGCAGAACTTTTAGCTACGAGCTTTCGCGCTGCATTGTACATGTCTTCCGAAAAGCACTCCGACGTCGACTACTTGTGGCAGCAGCGAAATAAGCAGCATCATTGCCACTGACCTTCTTCCTGAGAACACTCAAGCCCTTGAGACGTATTCTAGAGTCGTACCGCGATATTATCGGCTTAGGTAGTCGCCAATTGGGCATGACGTCCGTTGTCGTGCATCCCATACAGGCGATTTCAGCCCTGTTCATTGACTCCCTTGCCGAGTATCGGCGTCTGACCGAAGCGTCATCCAGCAGGAAGCGAACAAGATGCGTACTAAGGACATTATCGAGCCATCCTCCAGTCGCTAGGCATCCCCTGTTGTTTTAGATAAAAAGAAGGCTGGATCATGGCGCTTTTGCGTGGACTATCGCCACGTCAACAGAATTATGACGAAAGAGGCTTACCCGTTACCACAAATTGATGATGCCCTTGATTGTCTGCATGGTACCGTTTACTTCTCTATTATCGACCTTCGATCCATGTATCGGCAGATTGCTGTGGACCCAATGGACCGGGAGAAAAGCGCTTTTGTAACTTCTGATGGTCTTCACCAGCTCAAGCTCATATCTTTCGGTCTGCGTCAGTGTAGCCAGCCACATTCGAGCGATTGCTGGACTATCTGCTTCATGGGTTCATACTTATGTTATTTAGACGACGTGATTGTGTTTTCGCCTAGGTTTGATGCACACCTCGAACCCCTCTCAGCGATTATTGACGTGTTGCGCTGTGCCGGACTTAAGCTGAATTCATTGCCAGTGCCGTTGTAGCGAGTCGCCGCACTACGAACCTTGGCCATACTTTGGACGCTGCCGGCGCACATCCTGATCAACAAAACATTCGACCATGAAAGACTTCCTTGCATGTGCCGAAGTCTGCCTAAGGTGTTCGCAGGTCTGTCGCGCTGTGTTCGTATTTTCGTCGGTTCGCAAAGGATTTGCAGTGATCGCGAAAGCACTGGCCTATCTTCTTCACCCTTTTACCTCAGCTCCTGCATAAGTCGGGGATTTCTCCGAGTTAACAACGGTTCTCACAACGCCTGTCATTTTGGCCCACTTCAAACCATCAGCTCAAACCAAAGGCCGCACTGACTCGAGCGGTTACGGAACGGGCACTGTCTTGGCCCAACGTCATCGTGGAGCGAACTGCGTCATCGCTTATGGCAACAGGCCTAAGCGGCTCTGATGCTGTCCGCATCGGAGCGTAATTACTCAACAATAGAACGAGAGTACCTTCCTCTTGCATAGGCAGTTGGAAAATTTCGCTCTTATATATTTGGCCGACTGCTCACAGTAGTTTCCGACCACCATGTCCTCTGTTGGCTCACCCCTTTGAACGATCCTACAGGCAAACTTTTTCGATAGGCACAGCGCCTACAAGAGTAAACCTACATGGTAGTACGCAAGTCAACAATCGGGCACAGGGTACAAAAATGCCTGCACAAAGAGGCACATTGTTTGTTCCGCTATTATGCGCCCGACTGTAACTCTTCGTGCACTGAATCACTCGACGGTATCTTTTTAGTAAGCCAGTTGCTTCGCATCGCCGATGAAAAGCGTCAGGATTCCTATCTAAGGAAAGTAATCGTGCGCCTCCAATACTCTCCCTACGAGGCTTCTGTGCGCATGTTTGCCCTGAAGGGCGCTACCTTATATCGGCTTAACGTGTACCTTGACGGTCATGATCTTCTCCTAGTTATAGCATCACACCTACGCTCCAGAGTTCTTCATGAGCTTCACGACTCCCTAACCCGCTGGTCACCTTGGTGTTACTCGGACACATGAACACGTGCGCCGTTTTTTTTATTCTTTATTCAATGGTTACCGAGCTTATCCGAAACGCGCTCTAGCGGGGGGGGGGGGGAGGGGGGGGTTACACTATCGAAAAAGTACATCTTAATTGACACAGCACACTTGCTGACTTGATGGGCAATTCCATTCGCTAACGCAACGAACAAAAACTGAATTAGCATAAATATTAGTTCTAGTGCGGCATTCTAAAATCTTCAATTCATGATCAGTACGTGCAGAGACATAATGAGGCCTGTGCAAGTATAATTCCTTTCGTATGCCGGTTTTACCATGAAATATTTGATCAAGCATTTTCAGTATCAGTTTTCTTGGCCAGAGGAAACAATTTCTCATCCTATTTCACTTTTCATACTGGTGCAGCTGTCGGTTCTCGGGTGCTGGCAAAAGAGCAACTTTGATTCTCTGTTCTGGATTTCTTCAAGTTTATCACTTTGTGTATTTTGCCAAGGGTCCCACACCGCACAAACATATTCGAGCATTGGTCGAACGTATGTAAGTAAGCAGTTCATTTGAAACAAGGCGGCGCGTGTCTCAGATTTCCCTGTATAAATATTAAGGTCCTGGCGGGTTTAGCAACCACTGTATCAACGTGAGCATTGCCTGAACAATCGGCTGAGAATGTCGCACATAGGTATTTATAGTGTAATTTTTGCTTCACTGTGGGAAGTGTTTCTATCATAGAACGCTTGTACCTTTGTCTCGCTTTCTTTCTTTGCAAACTCTGGGAGCTGCCGCTCCTGTGTTGCGGCAATGGACGAAGAAACCCTCGAAGACGTTCCTGGAGCCAAGCCATCACGTGGGGTCGCGTCCAGGAAACGTGGAAATGCGTCAAGTGATACGGAGAGCGAGGCAACCGAGTTGTACTCGGACAGCGTCGATTCCGCGGAAGACGATTTCACGCTTGTCATGAGCCGAACCACAAAAAGAAGACTGCTACGGAGGTCATCGTCGCCGAGTGTCTCCGCCGTGAAGACAACACCACAGCGCTGGCCGTACACTATGCTCTTCATGCCTGTGGACCCAGGACTCCTAAACAGGCAAGTCCTTTCTGCGTTTCTTGAGGGAATCGTGCCAAACGAGATAAAGGACGTGAGAATAAACGCACGGAAGAATGTCCTTGCACTAGATGTTCTACACCGTAGTGCACTGCAAAGCTTGCGGCACGTTACGGAGATCGACAAAGTGCAAGTGCGATCCATGATACCTACTGGCTGCAATGGCACTATCGGCGTCATTTATGATGTCGATATTTCTATACCAACCGACGACTTACCAATATTAATAAAGCCAACTACAGAAGGCACTCCTATCACGCACATCACAAGACTTGGCAACACCCGTTGCCTGAAGCTGTGGTTTGATGGAGACAGCCTTCCCTCACACGTCAAAGTTGGCCACGTCCGCCATCCAGTCCGCCCATACGTACCGAAACCCCTGCAATGCTACAAATGCTGCAAGATGGGACACGTAAAAGGTGTCTGTAGGAATAACCTCGTGTGCCCACGGTGCACCGAATCTCATTCAGCAGATGCCTGACGCGCAACTGTGTTAAAGTGCCCTAACTGCCATGGTACTCATGAGGCCTCATCCAATGATTGCCCGCGGGTGAAGAACGAGCGAGCAGTACTCAAACGTACGGTACGGGACCATTCAACACACAGAGAGGCTGCCGCTACTCTCAGATGACGATGACATCGGAACCGAGGAGCAGCACGAAAAGTCACTTCTACTGAAAGATATACACCATCTTGCGGCAAAGCGGCTACCGTATCAACGCCAACTTCCACAAAAACCGACAGTGCGAAAACGAAGACTGGGGCAGCACTCTCACCTCCTGAAGAGTGGCCTACACTTCCACGAGCACAACCTGCCTCGAAGTCACATCAAATTGCGCCGCCCTCAATGACCTCACGAACCGCGGATGGGACGACGACTGAGGATCGCCAAGTCATAGTGATGCTGAAGTCCCTTATGGACGCCATGCGCTTTCTACTGAGCAGCCTGTAAACCCCGTCGGCACAGAGCGCACTGCAGGTGCTGGACACCTTGAGTCCGGTGCTTGCGGCTCTAGGGTAAAACCACGGCCCGAGACATGCCGTCGTTTCAAGAGGAGGTCAAGAATGCATCTGTCTTTCAGTGGAACGCCAGAGGGCTTAAGTCACGCATGTCCAACTTTAGACAGTTTGTTTTTACGCACCAGTTCCCCATTATCGTGAGTTGCGAGCCCAACCTGTCAGCTTCCATCAGACTGTCCGAGTAAGAGGGCTTTATGTCCTCTACCCACGGAGAGTGCAGCAAGGTTGTTGTGTTTATACGCCGTGACTTGACATATGTACATCACCCAGTGGCTCCTGACGAAGGAAATCAATACGTTTGCTTAACAGTGAAGAAGAAAAAAGCTCACGTTCACAATTCTTGGAGCCTATTTTTCTCCAACAAGCCGTCTAGATTGTGAGCGCCTACGGGGAATTTTAACATCGACTCCACAGCCGTGGGTGCTCAATGGTGACTTTAACGCCCACCATTACCTATGGGGAAGCTCCAAAGTTAACTCTATAGGCAGAACGTTGGTGTCCTTTGCCTCTGAACGCGAATTTTGCTTGTCAAATGATGGAAGCCCTACTTATCTGCGCGGATCAGCGTATAGCAGCTGCTTGGACCTAACATTCGTTTCACGTTCGCTTTCGAAAAGAGTGCACTGGTTTTCGGATTTAGAAACATGGGGCAGCGACCACATCCCAACCTTTTTGAAGATAGAAGGTTTGACTAGCTCCAAGTCCTCCAGAACCGTCCAGTGCACCGATTGGCCTAAATACAAAGTAATAATGGAAGACTGTTGTCGTGACGGCCCCTCCTATAACCTACAGGGCGCGATAAAGGATGCCATGGAAACAACCACCCATTTGGTTTCGAGGAGTTCTTCCCGCACCGATTCCGACATCGAACTAGCAAAACTTCGAGCGATTCGCCGTCGTGCGGAGCGAAGATATAGACGCACAAGTTCCAATCATGATTTGAGATTGGCCAGACGAACACAAAAAAATACAGCGTCACATGAACAAGCTGGCTTCGCAACAATGGGCATCCTTTTGCGTGTACCTGGATCCACGAAAACCTTTGTCGATTATATGGAGGACTGTTCGTGGCCTTCGCACATCCTTTCGTCAGCGCCACCCGTTACAATCTTTGGCACTTTATCTACAATGTAGAGATATTGACGTCGCTGAATCTTTCTGCAGAAGATTGCTGGCGAGGAAAATTCCGATGGAACGGGTACGGGAACGCTCGACCATCCACTGTTCTCACGCGATCCCCGTATGGAATGCCCTTTTTCTATGGAAGAACTAGTAGCTGCGCTGGCTTTGTGCAGGCGTTTTTCAGCGTTATGACCTGACGGCATTACATACCGTGCCCTGTGTAACCTAGGAGACCAAGCTCGGAAGGCACTCTTGCTCCTGTACAACGACTCCTGGCAGACGGGTACGGTTCCGCAAGAGTGGAAGTCAACTCGCCTCATTCCACTTCTCAAAGCTGGCAAGTCGCCTTTGGACATTTCCTCATACCGTCCGAACGCACTTGCTAGCTGTGTCGGAAAAACAATGGAAGGAATGATTTTAAAACGTCTGGAATGGTACTTAGAGTACTATGAAATCTATCCACATGCTTTGGCCGGATTCAGACGGGGCCGTTCGTCAACAGACAGCGTTGTTGACTTGATAAAATTAGTGCAACACTAAAAGGCCTGTAAGCGACTATCTGCTGCTCTGTTTCTAGACCTTAAAGGAGCTTATGATAATGTCACCCATGAAGCCATCCTTAGCACGTTAGAAGCCGTCGGACTTGGTGGTAAGATGTATATGTGGGTTTGCAACTACTTACAGAGGAGACCATTCTACGTGCACACAGAAAATGGCCCGACATCCGAGCATTACGGTAGCCGAGGAGTCCCTCAAGGAGGAGTGCTTAGCCCGACTCTTTTCAATCTCACCCTCAGTGGATTAATTTACAACCTGCCAAGCACCGTACGACTTTCCATCTATGCGGACGACATCTGCATTTGGGTATCAGGTGTGACACGACTTCAGCTTCGCGCTCGGCTTCAGAAGGCAGCCACAATGACATCTTGCAACCTTCGTGAACAAGGACTTGAAATTTCATGCGGAAAGTGCGCAATAGTGGCATTCATGAGGAAGCTAATATCTGGTTACAGCGTATCTATTAACGAACAACTTATACCATACAGCAGAAGTAACAGATTCTTGGGAGTCTTAATTGACAGAGACCTGTCTTGGACTCCGCACGTCAATTACGTGAAAAAGCGGCTGACTGCTATCTGTCACCTGTTCAGGTTCCTTGCAGGAAAAAGTTGGGGAGTATCTATACACGCCATGTTACAGCTGTACATGGCGTTGTTCGTTGGACTCCTGCGATACAGCCTGCCTGCAATATCCAACACCTGCAAGACTAACCTGCGTACGATTCAGAGTATTCTAGCCCAAGCCCATAAGATATATCAAGGCTTACCACGCAGTGCATCAACGACTGAAAACATTGCCCTTGCGCAGGATTACCCAACCACGACGCACATTACCGTTGAGACAATGCGTATGCATCTCAGGCATTATGCTAGGACCCCTTCCCACCACTTGGCGAGCCTCACTGCTGAAAGGCCCTGCTCGACATTTAGCGGTATTGTCAGTGGACATCGTGCGTCGTTTACATCAAGGTACGCACCTGCAGCCAAGCCAGCGTTTCCTCCGTGGTGTTTGAGCCGTCCACAAGTACATATAATAATTCCGGGACTACAGAAGAAGACAGATCTACCGGCCCCTGCTCTAAAACAGCTGAGCTTACTTCTTCGGCATGAAAAGTACAGCAACCACGTGCACATCTATACCGATGGAACGACTACGTCGTGCAGTTCTGGTGGTGCCGTGGTTATACCAACGCGAGGAATGACACTGCGGTTCAAGACATCGCATGTCACGACCTCAACGGCTGCAGAACTAACGGCCCTGCTTCGAGCACTGGAATGCATTGATTCTGAAAGACCTAGAAAATGGGCTGTGTTCTGTGATTCAAAACCGGCACTACAGTGCACGCAGTCAGTTCTCCGACACGGATGTCATGACCAATTGACATACGAAGTCGTGAAACTTTACCATGATGTCCAACAAAAAGGTCACGAGGTCGCTTTTCAATGGGTACCTGGCCATTGTGGAATCAGTGGCAATGATTCCGCCGATAACGCTGCTCGCACAGCGCATTAAGAAGAGCAAAGCGTTCCAATTCCGCTTTCGAGGACTGACGCTGCAAGGCAGCTTCGACAACTGGCACGCAGTCTCACAGTGACCGAGTAGAACTCGCCAAACTTACGACTTACGCGACTGCATCGACTAAACCCCTCCCTGCAACTCCGACCTCCACTCGAACTTCCTCGACGTGAAGCTACGCTTCTCTGCCGCCTTTGGTTAGGAGTGGCAATTACAAAGGCATACTCTACATTAATTGGAGTGACTGATAGTGCAGCATGCGAGGTCTGTGGCACCGAAGAAAACATCGACCAACTGCTGTGCCACTGTCCAAGATATGCCCCAGAGAGACAAGAACTTGCCAAAGCTTTCCAGAAACTGGACAATCGGCCGCTTTCTGTGCAGGTGCTGCTGGAACACCGCCCCCATCGCCCGTCAGCCCATAAAGCGGTGAAGGCGCTTTTGTGTTTCTTAAGGACGACGGGTTCGTGCGACCATCTGTGACTATTAATGCAATTTCTGTAAGACCACACGCGTCAGCGAACTCGCCGCAATTTCCCTCTTTCCTTCCCTCCTCTCTCTCCCTGTGATCTTTGTTTTCCCCTTCCCCATTTCCCCGGTGTAGGGTAGCCAACCGGACGTTATTCTGGTTAACCTCCCTGCCTTCTACTTTTCTCTTTCCTCCTTCCTTGCTTCACTGTGTTATTGCTGATGACACACTCGGAGGTCAGCCTGTGTTTTTTACTTGTAGAAGTAAGATGAACGCATTTCTTTATTATTTAGGTTCATTTTCCACCTTGAACATCATTCAAGAACACATGATAAGTCACCTTGTAACAGGGCAACGTCGTTTTTTTCTAATTTTCCTATACAAGACGCAGTCATCGGCAAACAGCCGTGCATTAGAACTACTTCCTGAACAAATGCCTTTTATGTATATTAAAAATAAATGTGGCCCGAATACTGAGCCCTGTGGCACACCCGATGTGATATCTACGAAAGTGGATAATCGTCCCTTAATGCTATGCTTTGTCGGCGGAACTATGGATAGTTTTCGATCCAAGCTAGAACTGTATCGTCAATATTTAGTGATGCTACTTTTCCTAAAAGCAAAGGGTGTGAAACAGTATCAAACGCCTTTTCAAAGTCCAGGAAGAGGCAATAAATTTGTCCGCCGGTGTCGATATGAGATAGAAGGTCATGATAAAAGTCGATCAGAGGTGTTGTTGGAAGGAACCCATGTTGTTGTGAAGCCTTACGTTGTTTGTGAGTAAATGCGTCATTATCTCTATATATAAAATGTGTTCTAATAATTTACATGGTATGGACATCAGTGAAATCGGCTTATAGTTATTTACATCTTTCTTGGACCCACCTTTGTAAATGGGGAAGACATGTGCCATTTTCCAGTCATCCGGGAGGGCACCCACTTCTATTGGCTTGGCCTAGCCCGCTCAGTGCGGCGTTATGTCAGCGCCTGCGAACTCTGCCAACTGCAAAAGAATCCCTTTTTCCTTGTCGGTTAGGACCTTCGTACCACGGCTTCAAGAAACAAATGGATTGCCGTTGTTACCGATTACGCGACGCGCTATGCAATTACCCGAGCGCTAGCGACCAGCTGTGCTACAGACGTCGTGGTCTTTACCCTCCGTGACGTAATTTTAGTACACGGTGCCCCACGTCAATTGCTGACTGACCAAGGCCGTACCTTCTTGTCGAAAGTCATCGAAGATATCCTGCACTGCTGCTCCACGCAGCCAAAGTTCACGACGTCATACCGTTCCAGACAAATGGGCTCACCGAAAGCTTTAATCGCACTTTGACAGATATGCTGTCCGAGTACGTGTCTGCTCACCATTGTGCCTGAGACCTTCTACTGCCATACGTGACGTTCGCATGCAATTCATCCCGCCAGGATACCGCTGGATACTCTCCCTTTTGCCTTTTGTTCGGATGTGAACCAACTTGACCGTTGGACCTATCTCTTCTTTCCCCTGCAACTTGAAGTAGTGAATATGCAAGCGACGCCATTGCACGGACTGATTACGCGCGGCAGGTAGCCCGTACTCGACTTGCTGCTTCCCAAGAGAATCAGAAGTGCCTTTAGGACAACCGACACTGCGATGAACGTTTTTCTCCGGGTGCCCTCGTACTACTTGAGCCCTCTACCGACGTGTGCCACTTTCTGAAAAGCTCCTTCCTCGCTACGCGGACCCATACCGCGTCCTTCGCCAAGTGACTGACGTCACATACGAGATTGTGTCCGCTAGTCCCACAACATCTGCTCCGTTGCCCACCGACCTCACCCACGTTTTGAGACTTAGGCACTACCACCCTTCCTCTGCTATGGATCCTTAGCGGTGCCGAGCCAGCGCTTCTGCCGCCGAGGGTCATGCTACGCGCTATTTAAAGAAGATGATGTGGACACTTTGATTTAGTGAGACGTACCCATAAACGCTCGCTGACTGATTTGAGGAGGACAGCGTGCCCTCTTTTGATTTTGGCTGGTTTACACGTTGATCAGTGCTTGCTACCCCTTGTAAATATACCGTGTAGATAGTTTGCCTACTGTGCTTCCCCTTAACCATATATAGGCAGTGGCGTCTATCGTGCTTTCTGAAGCTGCATACGGATATTCTGCACTGATAGAACGAGGGTAAGAAACTGTAAAGGTACCTGGACAGTGCGTCGTCGTATAAAAAGAACAAACAAATAAGAGTTCGGTTTGTGAGTCGGGGCGCACTATCTTTTATTGCGATAGTTATTATGTGGACACTCCAGGCGCATTTCTGCCGTGGCCGTGATTCCGTACAGTGTCCAAGGGCGACAACATCGTCGCCACGCGCCGCGTGCCGCACGTGCTGGTGGAAGCGTGCGAGGCGGCGGAGCCGGCAACACAGCAGGCACCCGCCGCCCGTGCAACTTCTCAAGCGTAGTGAAACATGAATGGGCAATATATCAACGAATCGAACCAAGATGTGGTTCTTCCAACGGGCTTCCGAAATTGAGCGAGGGTTTCCTTTTCTCAAAGTCAGTTGTATTAGTCTAAATTCACGACACCGCAAGGAATTGAAACAGATGCAATGGAATTGACCTGTTTGTACAGTGTCGGAAAGCAAACTAGCAGTGCTCTACGAAGGCCGAGCGCTCCAAAAGCTTGAACGCGCGCTGTTTGCCGTTGCTTCTAAATTTCTTTCGAGCAAATAAACTGACTGACCGCGCTGAATGAGAGAGTAACATTCTGTGATTCTGCCGCCAAACAAAACATGCTATGAAAAAGATATGTCGCTTCGTGACGCCTAACATGAGTCATGATCAACTTCAGACTATCCGAGGCAGTTATCAATCCTGATACCATGCCTGGTGTGAAAAGTACATCAGCGAGGATATTCCTGCCGCTTAAAGCATGCACTAGTTCTGGGGTAGAAAACCATAAACCAACAACAACCAAATAAACCATAAGCGTGCATCACTCTAATTTATGAAAGCGCCTGCCTGAACAAAGTACACTCCGAGATCTCAAACACCAGAAGATATTCAAAATAAACAAATATAAATCAATCGTCTACTCGCCTGGAACACAGAATCCGACCCGAGAGAACTATTTCGAACAAACCGCTATTGCATCAATCGCCTTTTCAAGATGCGGACGTTTATTATCGAAGTCACTCTCCAATGCGCGTCGTCTGCTTGTTTCTAGAAACGATGAAATCATACATTGCGCTCTTTCAATCGCGATGACACGCATAATAGTACACAGCAAAAGTATTTCGCTGATCCGCCTTTTATTTTTAAATATTCGGGCGTGTGCGCGGTAGCATCACGACTGTTTGAGAACTACGAGGCATTCAGCGCGTGCCGTGATTGGAGGCCCGCTTTCGTTTCAAACCTGAACCTACGTCGCCTGTTTATCGGTGCTCCCGCTACGTAGTGAGCATTAGGTTGGAGTCGTGAAATGCCGCGCTGCTAACTCGCCGCGTTAGCTTAGTGGCTGTGGCGTCGCGCTGCCTAGGTCGCGGGTTCGATTCTGGCCGCGGTGGACGCATTTCCACGAGGCGAAAATTGTGGAACACATAGATTGACGTGCGCGTTCATCCAAATGAATCAGGTGTCTCCCCCTACGGTGTGTCTTACAATTAGATCATGGTATTAGCGCCTTAAATCCCAGAATCACATTTTAAGTGCGGGCTATTAACACATCATGCTAAGTATGGTATTTGCAAAAATGTTACGTGAGGCTATTTCTTTTCATTTTTCAAGATTTCCAGCCTCAAAAAGTGTCTCGCATTATATTCAGGATCGTGACACATGCAATTTATTATATAGATATATTGTTTTCGGAGAGGTGGAGAGTCGTCCTTTTTTTCCGTTAAATTTGTGATGACCTTACTCATGTGTAAATACACTAATTTATTACGTGGAACATTCCAAAATAACACAGGTTTTTGCCTCACTTTTTTCCCGTTTCGTTCTTGCCTTCAGGTTGCGGCACTAATGCCACTACGACGACCAACCCGCAACCCAGTGCTCAGCGGCACAGCCACTGAGGCTGGCGTCATTAAAGCACAACCTGCCAATTGCATCTGATTATAGAGGATGCGGCCTTCATCGCTATAATATCGCCTTCAATCACAGCGTGAAGAATAGGGTACTTGATATTGACTATTGTGCTCTTACACATTGTGTCCACTGCGTATGATCCAGGCTGACGGATTACCGTTTTTCATGTCTGCGACACTGCCTAAGAAGAAGGTAACTTGAAAAAAAAAGTGGTTCGTACATTTACAGACGTCCATGTAGTTCTCTCTTCCGTTGTTGCAGTTTCTTCTTTTAGTGAACTTTATTGTCACGTGAGGATTGTGCACAACAATTTTGCACAATGTAGGTGCAGAGTTTATTCTGTCAAACAAACACAACATCCGTATATGCGTGAAAAGTATCTCCATGAGAGTCTGTAGTCGTGCTGTTCTTCTCTGCGAAGTCGTGACTGCTTTCCTCGATTTTTCAGCCGTTAGTACTCGACACTGGAGCACTAAGGGCTGAACAAAAAATAGCAGGAAAGAAAAAAAGTGAAGGAAACCTTTGCAGTTATGCTTCAAATCACTTATTGCCTGGCGGTTAAAACTGGAAATCCACACTTCGGAAAGTGCGCTTGATGTTGAGACACATGGACAGCGCACATACCAATTTCTGTCTTGGGTTCTCCAAAATACAAGTCCCCCTCCTTCCATGCCCGCCTTCGCTTTCTTTCAGTTTGCGTAAAATTGTCTTTGTTTTGCCTAAAAGCAGTGCTGAATGAACAACCAAAACTGCAGCCTGCATGCAAGATAAGTAATGTGAATATTTTAGGATTAGTTGCAGTGGCTGTGTATAACGTAAAAAAAAAAATACGTGGGGCCACAACATTCATATGGGGCCGGATTACCAGCGAAGCTGTTTAGGCCGCACACATGGGCTGCACACATCATAAAATCCTACACTCTTTTTCATACGGCACCACACTACGCCGACGCAAGTACCGCCGCGGTCAGAGCACTTCCCGTGCATCTGCCGCCGCCGATGCTGTGCCGGCACCGCAACGTTCGTGACGTAATAACCACAGAAGCGCAGGCCACGTGCTCAGGAGCTGTCGCGACCTTTTCCCCTCTCCCCCAAATGGTCAGCTGCGCGCGTTCCTGTCCACGCGCCGTGTGCCCGATGCGGACGCAAGCCGCCCAGGGTACACCATCTGGGAACGCATGCGAGGGCAATATACGGGGGCTAGACGTAAACAGTTTTTCCGTAAAAATGGCTGATACATACCAGCTTTTATGAAACCTTGCAACTTCGGTAAAAAGTGCGGAAGCTTTCCGATCCAAGCCTTATTCAGCCACACTCACATGGTCTCGGTGGCTATTCACGATACTCAGCAAGACACCGCCATCCATCATCGTCTCGTAATAATCAATCACGTTCTGCTGCGTGATCCGTCACCTGTCATAAAGATACAGAGGAGGGCGAGCGAAGGAAAACTCTGTGAGTGAACGAAGGATTGAGCCCAGCTGATCTTCGTACGAAAAGAGCGAAGTAGTATTCCTTATACTGACGAGCCGATTGTTCTGTTTTGTCGCCTGACACAATAATAAACATGAAGGTGCTGCGTGCAGCGCCCGTGAGATCGGAAGGACACAACAGCTAGGCAACTGTTGTAGCGGCGCATGCGTGATAATCCTTTCGTTGTGCCTGAAACTGCCGGTGACCAAGCTGGCGTGACTCGTCATGCGTGTAATGTAGAACCAGGCAGTCCGCCCATAACTGTTGGCAACGGAACTCGGAAGGACAGACTGACGGGCTAGCTAGTAATGCTTCACGTGAAATTGGGTTGAAAGCAGGACACGCCAGACGACAGAGAAGCTGAGGGCACGGCGACACTAACAAGTAGTTGTTTATTGCAAGTCGTCAATATATAATATACCATCTCAAAAAGTGAAAGAAAAAGCAATAAACACAACATAGAAGGCAAGGCGGAAACACCATCTCTCACAGAGCGCTACCAAGAAACATGATGTATTTTATCTTTTGGCAAAGCAGGGGACAGGGCCCGCATTCATTGCATGCTGTTATGCTAGCATTACTTTTTTAAAGCAAGTTTTAGCTAATCGCAATGCGAAGGCATCCGGCTGATGGTACCTTTACGAGCGAATAAGCTTTGTGAATTTTGCCTTAGAAGATGCTGTTTGTCTGGAATGCTTCCATGATTTCTCCTGCCAGCTAACGCGCGTACTTGGCCTGCACTTGCGCTTTACTGAACAGAGACTTTAAACCACAGCGCACGCACTACGCGGCCACATAAGCAGTGGTAGCCCGTTCAACAACATCATTGCAGTGTTCCCATAACCAATCATTAAGTTCCGCCGGTGCAATATATTAAGGCGATAGGGTTGGGGGCCCAGTGTCGCAGAAGATCCGGCGTCCGGCGTCATTCCCAACCGTGAACCGTGAATTAAACCCGTGAATCGTTACGTGAAAACCGTGAAAATCATTCCAAACCGTGAACTAAACCACGCATATCTAACCACGCAGGCCCACCGTGTATCGCAACGTTACTGAAACAATTCAATTTCTCAAAGTACATGGTGAGGATGGAAAGGGCGCTAGAGGGAAGTAATATCGGGTTTAATATCTCATAAAGACAGGCCGGTACAACAGTAGAGCAGCAGCTTCCAGGTTTATTTTATGCCGACGACATTGTGTTCCCGGCTAACAGGCAAAGCGATTTCCAACGACTGGCTAATATCTGTGGACAGAAGGGCAAGAACTAAAGTTTTAAATTCAGTGTTAGAAAATGAGGTGCTGTGGTACTCAATGAAAACAGTGAAAAGACATTGCAAATACAGGGCCAGGACATACATCAGGTAAGATGATATAAATACCTTGGTATATAGATAAACGAAGGCAAAAGATATATGCAAACACAGGAAAAACAATAACAGTAAAAGGGAAGCCAAACACGCTATGGGAATACAATGGGTACGAGGTGCTCCGGGGTATGTGGAAAGACGTAATTGTTCCAGGACTTACTTTTGGAAATGCGGTTGTTTGCTTGAAATCAGGCGTACAATCATGACTCGATGGTAACCAAAGCTCAGTGGGACACCTCGCATTGGGCGCTCACGGGAAGACTACAAATGAAGCTGTGCAGGGTGATATGGGCTAGACTAGCTTTGATGTCAGGGAAGCTCGCAGTAAAACTGATTGTGAAGAACGACTGAGGAATATGGAAGAAAGTGAATGGGCTGGGAGAGGAAAAACATTGATTCACAGAGAAGGAAAAGAACTAGCAAGCTTACCAGCACGTATGTGGCCTGTAGGGTGGGCAACACAGCAACAAAGAACGCAAAGCGGAAAGTCGGAGATGCTGAAATAATCTCATGGGTGGCGGAAATGGACGATAAACGTGCCATGAGTAACTACTCAAGAGGAAAAAACGAAATCAGGAAAGAAACAATTTATTACAACTCAAAGGGAACTCATTGCTTTTCGAAGCGAGATCAGGATGCCTTAGAACACACACCTATAAAGCGAGACATAGAAAGCAAGAAGCACGTGCTTGGCTGAGGTAAGGCTAGGGTAACGATGGAGTATGTTTTATTAGAATGTGATAACATCTGCCCAGCGGTCGATTTAGGCACCACTGGCCTTCTTGAAGCCCTTCGGTTCAGCAAGAGCAGTAGAAAAGTAAAGATATTCGCAATAGAGATTAGTAAGAGGTGATTCGAAGATTGGTGGAAGTAGGAAACCAACAAAAAACGAAGACGTAGCACAGCAAAGTTCGCAATGGGGGGTCAGAAAATGTGGTTGTGGGAGTTCATAGTGTTTTTTTTTTCTGTTTTAACTTGGGTAGGACAATGGGCAGTATAGTAGCAAGAGCTTGGTGGCGCAACCCACCACCCCGTTCCAAAGGGGACGCTCATAACACCCATCCATCCATCCATCGTGGCCCACGCAGGAAAGCGCGTTTCCACCAGGAAGCTCGCCTTCATGCATACATTGCGTTCGCAGCCAGCGTTTCACGGTAAACATTACGGTAACATAAGCTGCATTTGCCGGGAAGCGCGAGAAGCAGTCTTTGATCGCCTTCCACTCTTAAAGGCGAAGCTGAAGCATCCTCCAAATTCTTGAGCCGAAAGCCTTAGTTGGCTCGTGGGTCCAAAAACCCGACGATCGTCCGGCGTTATGGCACGAAAATTCAAGCACATGCGCCAGTAAGACATCAATTTCTTTTCAATGAAATAGGTCAATTATCTGTCTACCCGTTGAACAGACACGCTCCTAAGTAATCAGTGTGGCCACAAAGGTGTCTGCATGGGGTTTTCTCGGTTTCGTGCATATTTTCCAAGCAATGCAAAGGTGTCTTATCACGTTCTGAAGAGTACAAGTACGCCTGCGAGAACTGGAAATTAATCTATTGTTAATAAAGGGAAAACCAAACATCCACGCATTCGTATCAATTACTAGAAAGGAAACCGATACGGGACCAGGACGAATTTTTTTTCAATTGCGAGGCTTTTCTTTCGAGGAACCCGCATGCGTTTCCTTTGTAGCAATTGCTACTAACGAGTGGATGTGTCATTTTCTCTTTATTAATTACTTCTTTTGACCTTGCGTATTTCCGAAGAACTATTACGTCAAATCTATTGTTGAAAGTTAAGAGCTGTGTGTTTTCCTAACTTGCCTTTTCGTGTCCCTCACATTCTGCATGTGCTACAACAAAGTAGAAAGCACCATATATACAAGCCCACGTAGCTACCTCCGTTAGCTTCAGCGTTAAATAAAAAAAACTTCATTCATTGAACCTGCGTACGTTTCTTAATGGTCTTCGTAGACTTCCCACGACCGTAACATGCCATTAACCATGCAGAACCAGTGACGATATCTAGGCGACCGAAAAAGAAGAGACGAGAAAACCAGTAATAGGAAGTAACAACGCATTCGAATGAGCATGTCAAAGTAATTTAAGGAATGTGTCGATCGTGCGCAGGCTTTCGCCTTCACACTCTTTAGCATATGCTAAAGTGACTGTCAAACTTTAGTTCCAGCATGATAAAGTAACATCCTTCCAAGCATAATACGGGGGCCGTGGTGCTTCCTAGCTATCACCACCACGTCGCTTGTGCTTGACAGTATGCAGCTTCGTACAAGAGGTGATAATTTTAAATCAGCGCAGAACATGACGACAGCGCCGACCCGATTTCATCCTCAGCGACGAATATTAACCACGCTCGATAAACTATCACCACGGCCAATGTAGCGCGTGCCTTCGCCTGGCTGTCGTGCTGCGTCACAAGAAGGTGTTGCCTGAATGTGTGCGCCTATCGAGTGATTATTGTAATTGAACACCTGCACAGCAGAATAGAAAACTGAAATCTGGCAGATAGACTTGAGAAATTTTGGTTCTATGAAAGCGCATGAGAAAATTTCATAATTATAATCTCGAGCCATCGAATTTTTACATATATGAAACATGAAGTACATTTATTCTCTTTAATGTGAAAGGTAATTGCATTTTCGTTAACTGTAATAAAACGTAAGTGATAATTAGAAAAAAAATAAGTCGAGCAGGTTAATCGCTGGCTGTCCGTTAACTATCTGTCTGCTATCGTATTATCCAGGACATGAGAGCTTAATCCATGCAAGCTCAATAAGGTAAGTTCACCAAGCCCACTTAAGCAAGGTTTCTAGATGCAGCTCCTGCTAGTTCATCCAAGCTTAATTTACAAATCTTCGAGTGACACGTCAGTGGCCGCATGTCTCTTATGACGCACACAACTGGACCAAAGAAAGACGCGTTGAAACAAGAAAGACTTCTTATCGCTGAAACTTTGTCGTCGGAATCACCTTAAAGAATGTGAAAATGCCATGCACCCTTCAGGTGAACCGAGTGCACAACAAGTTGCTGCAGTGGAGGCGCATTTGATATCACCACTGGCTTCCGTTTCAGTAATCATCATCATCATCATTTTATTAAATTATTTTATTATTTATTTATCCACACCTTTAGCATACATGCCAGAACGTGAGTTGCTCGTCATATAATTAAATAATTAAAAAAATAGATACAATTCGTTATACTACACAAAATTAATTAACAAACTATACTTAATAAACTCTTAAACGCCCTTTAGGTTTTCACATAACAGGGAGGGGGCGGAAAACCATAGAAAAATGTTAGCATGCATCGGTCAAAAATGAAACAATAATAAAGTTCAGACAAGTGCTGTAAATCATTGGATAAACAATAAATAACGTAAACAAAAGCATTACTTATGAGCTTTGGCACAGTGTCAGAAGAAAAGAACAGTAGCGCCAACGCATTTTGTCACAGAGTCTGCGGATAGATGTCTGGAAACTGGTGCCAATCTTGCAATTTGCGCACACAGTTCTATAACTGCGCAAACAAACGACCACAGAGAGAGAGCACACAAGAACAGGCGCAGTTCTTTTTCTCAAAAATACACCACTGCGTGTGTGCGGAGAACCATAATTACCCAAAAACTTCGTTCAAGCAACACGCAACCTAACTACGTTCATCAGTAAACCTCACCTGATTGCTGTACAGATAAACTGAGCTATCGCTGGCACAATCACCTCCCTTTTTTTCTAATATATGATACGCTTCGCGTTACTCTGTCGCTCGGCAATCACGGCACAATATCTTCTTTCACGATCGTCTTACACGGGCACGCCAAGCAATGAGCAGGAAGGTGCCCACTTGCTTTATTCTTAATCGACAATTCACGCATGCGTATGCTCACGCGCCTTCCTGTTTCGCCTACGTAGAATTGCCGCATGGTAGAGGAACCTGATAGACTGACTACCCCAACATTGCAATCTACGTAGGAACTGGTGTGCTTTATTCCGCATCCTTGGGACCTATTCGTGCTTCTTCCTATGCGCGAGCATTATCCATCAAGCTTGCCAGGAGCCGAAAACACCACCTCTACTCCATATCGTCTCAGAACATTTTTTTTTTTAATGTGGGAAGCTTCGTGAACATAGGGCACAACTTTAAGTTTTTTATCCTTGCGTTCCCTTGCAGATTAGTTAATATTGCTTTCCGTTTTAATCTTCTAAATAACTGCCTCTGCTACTGCTAGAATTACTGATTGCGGGAAACCAGCTTCTTCTAACCTTACAATCTGTATGTCGACTCTTTCCTGAATTTTATGTGTGCATCACTTCTTTAAGGTTGACTTGATGCACTGGGCGGCTATAGCCCGCTTCGTTTTCAAATGAGCTGAATCGTAGGGCAACAAATTCTTTTCGGACCTTGGGTTAAATTCCCAGCACACATGGTTGTCATGGAAGGTTATAGTGTTGTCTAAAAACTGCATATTATTATCCTTTGTTAGTGCATCAGTAAAAGTCATCCCTTTGCCAAGGAGCTGAAGGATCTGTAACACACCTGCGATGGCGTCGTCATACCAGGAGCTGCTTCGCCTTTTCAAAAGTAAAAAAAGATCGTCAAGATAACGAAACGCAGTAAGAACTTGGCCACGGTCGCTGCCTTCCTTCGCTGCTCTGTCAAATTCTGATCGAAAAATATCGCACGATAGGAGCAACACGGGAACCTATGCATATGCCCTTTTTTTGCACGTAAAATTCTTCTTCGAACTGGACGAAGGTAGAGTTGAGGTAAAACTCAAGCAACGCTAAAAATTTATCAACGCTCAACCCAGCAGAATTCTGAAAAGACACTTCGCCACTACCTTCAGTACATTTTTGAACAGCCTGAAGCAATGAAAAGTTAAGGTACTGAATGAAACAAATATTCTATGTCAATGGAAAAAGCCTCACCAATGTCGTCGTTCGACTGTATGAACTTAGTAACAGCTTCCGAGTTTTTTTTTTTTTTTTGTTTCAAACGGTTCACTCACTTCCAGGTGCGACAAACACTTCTGCAAAAACCTGCTCATATTGTTCTGCCAAGTTCCTCTTTCACTCACGATAGAGCGAAAGGGGATATCCTCCTTGTGCGTCTTGGCTGTAAAAAATGCGAACAAGCCATCACCTATGCTTTTGTTGACTGAGGTAGCCAGTTTGTGCAGTTCCAGCTCCCTGCATATGGAAACAGCCTTCACCTTTATTTTTGCGGCTTTTGCTGGCATAGGTTTGAAGTTCTTATTGACAGCAGCCGTCGCCTTCTCGTGAAAAAGTCCCGACAGCATTACGACGAACTTCTTTATCCCGCGGAAGCAGTCAAAGGTCCTTCTGTCTGCTAAACCGGACGATACCTGACGTTGGATCATTCCGCTTTGTCGGTCCTTTAGTCTTCTTGACTGTGTTGATCAGGCTGTCCATGCCATCCAGTAAACACCTTTCCTAGTCCTCTGGCCCCACTTGTTTTGCCAGGCTCTGGTTTAGGGTAAGCCATTCATGCGCTTCCACTGAAGTTTCCATGCTGTACTTGGGCCCTTTCCTGAGGTTGGCCAATATTTTCTCGGGAACCACAGCTCCTCCGAGCAGCGTAACATTTGCTGATATGCACCAACTCGCCCGACAAGAAGTTCTTCTAAGCTACAAATTTCTGCACAGTGGATAGATTCAAGTAATATCGGAGGCCTTTTAAAAAAGTAAAAAATCTAAGTATTCTAATAATTAAAAATAGCGAATTATACGGGTTTTTTTGCCGTAGCCACGATCTGATTCTGAGGTATGCTGTGGGACTTGGGATTAGTCAAGACGGATTAGCATTCTCTAACGTGCACTTCATTCTAAGTACGTGGGCGCATTTGGCTCTCATCGAAATGCCGCTGGGGTAATCAAACTCGCGACCTCGAGCTCAACAGAGCAGCGCCGTAACCCCTGGGCTACCGCAGCAGGTCCTAGAGTCAATACTCCAAGTTTTAATTAGCCAAACTGCATAATTAGCAAGCTTGTAGATTGGTTTGCAAGTGACGCCTGCCTGATGAAGTAAGGAACTGCAATACATACATTGCACAGGTGACGTTAAAACATCCCCGAAATAACATGTCGCAGCTGCTGAGCACGAGGTCCGTGAGCGTGATTTCTCTGTGCGTTCGGGGCGCAGTGTCACGTGCACTGAGAGTTGGGTACCTGTTGCAGTGCTCCGCGAGGTCGAAAATATTCCAGAGCACCGCGGTGCGACACTTCTCAGGGGCCATTGGTTATTTTGGGACCTTAAACCCCATTGATTTAAATCAATAGAAATCTTCGAAATAACAGTGAAAAAAAAGAGAACAAGCGCCTTCAGAAGAACAATCTCCAGTAACACGGGAAAGCGAAAGCCTGCCGCGCACTGGGTGATTCCTTAAGTTATACGATCGGAGGCGTGACACTTTTTGCATGACACAACGAGCCGCAGCGTGGCCTCCCTTTGCCGTCTTGCCTCTCGACGCTCATTAGCTGCGTCTCCACGCGCTCGTACACGGCGTGGTCCGACTCGGGCCGACGACGTTTGTCTTCCGACTTCACGTCGCAAACTCTCAGCGGGGGAAAGCACCACCCGCGGTCGAAGGCCTCGCTCCCGCCGCTCCGCATTTAATTTCTCGCTTGGCGAGCATCCTAGGCCGTAGCATACTTCCGAGAGGGGCATGCAGTGTGCTTTATTGACTGACTGTTAGGATGCTTGCTTTGAGCTTGTTCTTTATGGAAACGTATGCTGTTCTGTGTGTTGTACGGGTGATTTCAATGAATGCATGCACTGTTCGCTTCACTTTGCTGAGCGCTTGTAGCCCCTGCATTACCGGGGCATGAGCCATTGCTTACGGAGGTACGAGCCATTGCTTCTGATGATAAATATTGTACCAGGTGACTAGACGCAGCGTTTCCATAGATACGTGCCATTGTAACAGGCCACTTAAGGCTTTTTCACCCTAATAGTTCTTCGCAGAGGCACAGCACACTTATCCGCGTGGAGTGGCCGCTATAGTCGGCCCAATAAAGTTGTACCGACACAAGAGTGCAGTCAGCGTACCATCTTTAAGGCGCTCGAGAAATGGTGTGTCATTCCGAGTCTTCGTGCGACCGCTACTGCCCGCTGCCGGTCGAGGTCACCGCGACCGCATCGCCGTGCAGCCGCTCGTCTCCGGCGGCCACGCTTTGCGTGGCCGCTCATCGCTTATACGTCGTATCTGGCGGCGAAGCAAGATCGGCGGCCGCGGTCGACCTCAGTGCTTCCGTAAAGGGAAATTTCAAAGTGTAGGCGTACCATTAAGCCTAGACGCGCCACACGGTGATGCTTTACGTCTGCACTTATGAGCGGTATTTTCCGCCGACGGGCTCATAAGCGTCTCTTTGGTGGCGCAATTGTTCTTTTGTGGCACGTGACGCAATTGCTAAAGAAGCGAACTGTGCCTCCCGAGTGCCATTTTGTCTTCTCGCCACTCTGAAAACAGCGTGGCGAAAAAGCAGACTGAACCGCTAACCCGGTCGCCTGCATGGAGGCCAACGACTCGGCGTCGACCCCCAGCGTTATGCAATAGCAGTTTTAGAACGCATGCATATCAAAAGCGCAAAGGCCGACAACGATCGTTCAAAAGAGCCAAACAAAACAGCATTAAAATTCCGTATGTTTCTCTCGCTGAAGAACGACTATCATATGTCAATTCCTTTGTTAAGTGAATGTTAATATTCTTCACTAGAATGAATGTGTCGCTCTGCATGGCCGTTCTCTCAAGACGTTTGCTTTCATTGTCATAAACGGACCAACCTGCGCAAAGTTTCCGCGACTGAGTTCTCATTGACAGCTTTTCTTAGGGGGAAATATTTTTTTCTGAATTTCAGAGGCCAATTCAATAACGCTCGTGTACTTAGAATTAAGCGCATGCTGAAGAAACCCCAGAAGGTCAAAATTATTTTTGGTGGGCTCCAGTATAGCGTCTCCAGAAAAGCGTATCGTGGTGACCGTAGACTAATTTTTTTTTTATCATTCTATTATTGACTAATCCCTGTTCGTTTGCACAAAGGAGTTCGTATGCCAGCACGCCCATAAAGCATTTCAGCCTCCAGCGAAGATAGGAAGCACATAATTCGATCCTAAATGCTGCTCGTCGTGGACCACGACCGTGAATTCAGTGGCTGACCATCCATGCGGACAGAACGGGGCCGCTCTGAGCAGAGCAGCGAAGTGCGTCCCGTACAGCTCGCTGCCGAAGTTGAGTGCGGATGCTGATTCCAGCAGGACGGCTGATTGGGAAAGTTGGCGATTCATGACCTTACGTGCGTGTGCAGCGCGAAGGTTAATGAGCTTCCCTAGCCTCGCTATTCAAGCCCCCATCGCGCAGCCATAGAAGCAGGACAGCCGTGCGAGCGACTGCAAGGACAGAGGCAGGGGGTCTTGTACGTGCTCAAACGAACTAATTGAGCCGGCGCCTCAACGGCAGACGGCACAAGTTCACCATGCGTAGCAGCTCTCGTGCGCTCAACGCAGACATCGCTTTTTGAGAAGGATATTCCACACACAAGTGAGCGGCGCTGAAAAATTCCAGCGCGGTTGCAACAATAATTACTATTATGCGCTGCTTATCTCTCCAGATTACGCCTGGGCTGACAAGTTGATAAAGCAGCCCAAAGTGTGCTTTCAAAAAATTCGCGTGTTTTCACGCTTCACTTGAGTGACTCTAATACAGTACCTACATATGAGATTCGACCATTCGAATTAATAGTGCGTTTTCGGGCATAGTGGTCCCCTGTCAGTAATGAAAATTTCTGCTGCACACCGCATTGCAGAGGCGTACGCGTTTATACACGTGCTTGATGTTAAGAATACGGATGTGTTTAAGCCATAGGCTTAAACACATCTATATATATATATATATATATATATATATATATATATATATATATATATATCAGCCTGGTTACGCCCACTGCAGGGCAAAGGCCTCTCTCATACTTCTCCAACTACCCCGGTCATCAACTAATAGTCGCCATGTTGTCCCTGCACACTTCTTAATCTCATCCGCCCACCTTTCTGCCGCCCCCTGCTACGCTTCCTTTCCCTTGCAATCCAGTGCGTAACCCTTCATGGCCTCATTACATGTCCGGCCCATGCCCCCCCCCCCCATTTCTCTTTCTTGATTGCAACTAAGATGTCATTAACTCGCGTTTGTTCCCTCACCCAACCTGCTCTTTTCTTATGTCTTAACGTTACACCCATCATTTTTCTTTCCATAGCTCGTTGAGTCGTCTTCAATTTAAGTAAAATCCATTTCGTAAGCCCCCAGGTTTCTGCCCCATACGTGAGTACTGGCAAGACACAGCTGTTATACACTTTTCTCCTGAGGAATAATGGCAATCTGCTGTTCATGATCTTAGAATGCCTACCAAATGCACCCCAGCCTATTCTTACTCTTCTGATTATTTCAGTCTCATGATCCGGATCCGCGGTCACTACCTGTCCTAAGTGGATGTATTCCCTTACCACTTCCAGTGCCTGGCTACCAATCGTAAACTGCTGTTCTCTTCCGAGACTGTTAAACATTATTTTAGTTTTCTTCAGATTAATTTGTAGACCCACCCTTCTGCTTAGCCTCTCCAGGTCAGTGAGCATGCATTGCAATTCGTTCCCTGAGTTACTAAGCAAGGCAGTATTATCAGCGAATCGCAAGTTACTAAGCCATTCTACATTAACTCTTATCCCCAAATTCTACCCAATCCAGGTCTCTGAATAGCTCCTGTAAACAAGCTGTGAATAGCATTGGAGAGATCGTATCTCCCTGCCTGACGCCTTTCTTTATTGGGATTTTGTTGCTTTATGGAGGACTACGGGGGCTGTGGAGCCGCTATAGATATCTTTCAGCATTTTTACGTACGGCTTGTCTACACCCTGATTCCGTAATGCCTCCATGACTGATGAGGCTTCGACTGAATCAAATGCTTTCTCGTAAGCAATGAAAACTATATATAAGGGTTGGTTGTATTCCGGGCATTTCTCTATCAGCTGATTGATAGTGTGGATATCGTCTATTGTTGAGTAGTCTTTACGGAAACCTGCCTGGTCCTTTGGTTGACAGTAGTCTAAGGTGTTCCTGATTCTATTTGCGATTACCTTAGTAAAGATCAATTGTAGTCAATGGACAGTAAGCTGATCTGTCTATAATTTTTCAACTCTTTGGCGTCCCCTTTCTTATGGATTAGAATTATGTTAGCGTTCTTCCAAGATTCCGGTACGCTCGAAGTCATGATGCATTGCGTATACAGGGCCGGTATTTTGTAGCGATGCCTTTTCCGATTCTAGGCCTTTTGAGGCTTTTCGCGCTTGGCCACTGGTCAGAGCGACGGTCTGCCCACACTATCAACGCGATCAGGCGGCCGTGTGTGGTGGATGATAAGAATAGCATAGAATAAGGCATAAGGCATCGCTACAAAATAGCGGCCCAGGGTGGCCAGTTTTTCTAGAACAATCTGCCCGCCATCCTTCAACAAATCTGCTGTTAATTGACCTTTCCCAGCTGCCTTCCCCCTTTGCATAGCTCCCAAGGCTTTCTTTACTTCTTCCGGCGTTACTTGTGGGATTTCAAATTCCTCTATATTACTCTCTCTTCCATTATCGTCGAGGGTGCCACTGGTACTGTATAAATCTCTATAGAACTCCTCAGCCACTTGAACTATTTATCCACCTTAATAATGATACTGCCGGCTTTGTCTCTGAACGCATACTTCTGATTCTTGCCTATTCCTAGTTTCTTCTTCACTGATTTTAGACTTCCTCCGTGAGTGAGAGGATGCCTAATTCTATCCATACTATACTTCCTTATGTCAGCTATCTCACGCTTGTTGATTAACTTCGAAAGTTCTGCCAGTTCTATTTTAGCTGTAGGGTTAGATGCTTTCATACATTGGCGTTTCTTGATCAGATCTTTCATCTCCTGCGATAGCTTACTGGCATCCTGTGTAACGGAGTTACCACCGACTTCATTGCACACTCTTTAATGATGCCCATAAAATTGTTTATGTCTTCGACACTGAGGTCCTCTTCCTCAGTTAAAGCCTAATAACTGTTCCGTAGCTTGATCCGGAGTTCCTCCATTTTCCCTCTTACCGCTAACTCATTGATTGGCTTCTTATGTACCAGTTTCTTCCGTTCCCTCCTCAAGTCTAGGCTAATTCTAGTTCTTACCATCCTATGATCACTGCAGCGCACCTTGGCGAGCACGTCCACATATTGTATGATGTCAGGGCTAGCGCAGAATATAAAGTCTATTTCATTTCTAGTCTCGCCATTCGGGCTCCTCCACATCCACTTTCGTCTATCCCGCTTGCGGAAGAAGGTATTCATTATCCGCATATTATTCTGTTCTGCAAACTCTACTAATAACTAGAGCATATGCCATATTCCCCCACTAACTTGTCTGCAGCCTGCTTCCTTGGCATTGAAGTTGCCCATCAGTATAGTGTATTTTGTTTTGACTTTACTCATCGCCATTTCCACGTCTTCATAGAAACTTTCGACTTGCTGAGCATCATCACAGGATGTAGGCGCGTAGACCTGTCCGACCTTCAATTTGTATGTATGTATGTATGTATGTATGTATGTATGTATGTATGTATGTATGTATGTATGTATGTATGTATGTATGTATGTATGTATGTATGTATGTATGTATGTATGTATGTATGTATGTATGTATGTATGTATGTATGTATGTATGTATGTGTGTGTGTATGTATAACAGGAAGGAGACAGGTGTATGACACATGCATAGCGTGTGTTCATCTGAGATTAGGTATGCAGCTTCCGCGTTGAGTCTATTTTGTGGACGCCACGAAAAGACGCGGAAATATTCAAAAGCTGCTGCCTGGCTTTATTGGTGTAGAAGATTACAGAAATACGTAAAAGCATATTTTTTTCAATAGGCATAATTAACTGGTGCTTTTAGCGGGCACGAATGATGAAGAGGCCGTGAACGATGGCACCGGCGTGTTCGCGCAGTTGTGGGCGCAGGCACATGCAATTTGTGAATTTGCACGCGGCCCTGATTCCCTCGTGACGCCTGCTCCCGTTCTCTGTATCTCAAAAGCCTGCATTTCACAACACAACTACAAAATCGTTGCAGCTTGTCTAAAGGCAAGAAAAAGCGAAGGTGAACTGACCGAACACGAACTAAACTATGCCCATTGCCCGGCCGACCGGTGCGTGCACTTTAACTTTTCAAACATCATCATCCGCAGTGCAGGCATACAAACAGATGATCTCAGCCCTGCTTAACCATGTGACGTCTTTACCGTCCTTATCTTGATTTCTCCTCGTTTTCTTCCTTTCGTTTTGTGCGCGAATGACTTCGGTGTCCTTTGGATCGCTCGCACGCAACACAGCAGGCTGTAACATCTCAGAGCGTGCAACTCGCTCCATCAAACTTCGCACATAACAGCTGGAAAATACACGTACGCGAATTCGAGCTGGCACTGGGAACACATGTCGTGACGCAAAAGCGACACGCACCTAAAAACGCCCGGAGCCATATATGGTGCGATATCCTAAACGACTCTCCAGATTGTGTCATAAGCATACGGTAGAGAGTGGGGAAAAGAAATCGTTGGAGCAGGACTTCAAAAAACACACACACAAAGAAAGGAAACTGGCCGTCCTCGCGAGACGCGCGTCGGAAACCGTGTTGCGCCCATGAAGGCGAACGCGCTCCGTGCACGACATTAATGACCTCCCAGAGGTGGATGCTTCTGGTTCGAGGCTACAGCGCTCCGTGATAAGCTTTCTTGGCTGCTTTTTTTTCGGGTTCCAAGATAGTTGCCTCCAAGTCGACAAAGTCGACCGATCATATAGAAGGCGGTCATGCTATCAGCATGCGGAATAAGCGCTCTGCTAGTTATAGCTACCGAGGTCAAAGGAGTAGTATTCGCAGAATAGGCGCAATAAGCCTCCCAGACTAACGGCAGTTTCGCCGTATGTATATAATTTCTTTAGTTTTTTGGCCTCGTTCGGAAGTACGTAATCTGTCCTTGCAGAGAGGTTTTAATTTTTGCGCTTGTGTTCTGCCAGAAAATATAACTTCGACAAATTTTTCCAGAAATCGTGCCAGCGAAACACGTGAAGCCTAAAGTCCTCGGTGTACTACGTTTATCTGAGCCCTGCACATTTCAATCAGCCTTTCATCAACATCATATCATCATCTCCGAAAGAGAAAAACGCAAGAAGACGGAAACATAAAAGAGGATTGAATGACAAAATTTTTAATTGACATGCGGAGGAAAACAGTCTACTACCGCTATGTCTAGAGTAATATAAATATAAGGTATATCAGTAGTTTTCTTTTTGTTTAGCATTGTGGAAGTTGCAGGACTCCTTAGCCCATGGGTATAGCGCAAATGTGTTCACCCACGCCGCGTCATCTGCTAGCCGCCCTGCCCATACATGACCCCCAATTCGGTGGGTGTGTTGCCGGAAGAAAGGTCTTGGCGCTGTAACCAAAAGCTGCGTTTACATGAATGCGTACACTGGGGGTTCACGTAGTCTATACTCTTTCTGGGGAGTCCCTTGCAGCCTCCTCAGCCCACCGTATAATAGCGAACGCCTCTCTATACATGCACTCACGTGCCACGAAGTCTGCTCAGCGTAAAGGTGGTGTTTGCTTGTCAACGTAATCATGTACCGTACTAGAGCGTAGTGCTATATTACGAAATAAACTATTAGGCTTCTGGAGCGTTCAGCACCGTCAACGCATTATCAGGATTAATGCGGTGGCGCCATGTGTTAAGTGGCAATAAAGCCACCTTTAAGGCCGAGCTCTGCTTCTGTAGGTATAGCAACGCGAAAACAACCAGTTGATCTCAATGTTAACGACAAAGCTTACCGGGTGCTTTGCCCTTAGCGCGAGAGAAGACTAAGCGATGACTGAATTTATTTCTCGCTGTAAGGGCGCTGATCAAGCAACAAACGTCTATTCGGATCGAAGCGGTTTGAACTCAACGGAGGCTTCCCTGTCGCTATGCTATCCGAGCTGCCGGTGGGCGCCGCCGCAATAATCCATGGTGTACAACATGAATGCACAAAAGGCCTAACGTTTGTGACCTAACCGCCTGATCATTCACTTTGGTGGGTACAGTGCATGTTAAACCAATTCGTGACACGTTAGGTCCTTTGCGCATGGCTGTCGTGTACCATGGATTATTGTGGTGGATACTACCGGTAACCGTGAGAACATAGCCACACGGAAGCGGGGGGGGGGGGGGGGGGGCTATCGAGCCCGCACCGCCCGTTTATATCCAAATTCGCGCTCTTTAGCGGCTCTCCGCTCTGACGGCAAGAAATTAATTTAGTCACCGCTTAGTCTTGCCTTACGCTGAGGGCCAATAATTTGGTATGCTTTGTCGTTAACATGAATTAACACGAACTATATTCTGCTGTGCAAGGATATGGCCTGTGTGCACCTCGTACCTTTGGTTGTGCTTCAAGTTACTTGTTAGAGTATAGAATACTGCTTCTGTGTCACAGACTTGTATATAGTACTTGCAGTAATGTGCTTATATATCGCGTTGTGTTGAAGGCTTCTCCTTTTTTTTCTTTTCTTTTTCTGTGTTTTCCATGTTTTTCTTTTCGTCTCTTTTTTGTTAACATATTGGGACCTCCCATACTTTGGAGGTATCTGTCCGACGAAAAATGTGGGGAGACCCCGAAGGCAGTGCCATGTAACAGAATGTCTCAAAGCGCTATCTGCCACCAGGCAATAATTAGAGAAAACAGCTGTGGCACATGAGCCAGACGTTCAAAGAGAGACATTCGCACGACTAAGGCATTCATGCGATCGTGGCCTCATAGGGCGTTGAGCTGCTGTACTGGAAGACAGAGGTAGGTTCCCACCATCGGTCACATATTTAGTAATAGCACTGCAGGCGTACTTCACCCACTCAGGAAGTATTTAAGTGAAAACGAGAGGTGTGTTTAGCGTACGCATTAGCATGAAAATGTCCGCAAAATCGCAATACAGATGCGACCTATGGAAATGGCACTTTGATAAATTTGAGTGTTCAAGGCTGCCCATGATCTCATGCATCTGACGAGACATCAAAATTGAGTATGTTATTGCATACTTAGAGTGTTCGGGGTGCTTATCTCTGGCACAGTCATTTTCAGTTCGTGTACGCACATAGACCTCCGTACACTGACTGTCTAGGCGTGCCTGCAATTTTCCCTGAGTATAAGATTGGGCTTTCGTGTGGGACAAGCTCGTCGCTCGCTCTCAAAATGCATGTCTGTCCCATGCCTGCTATGAAGCTCTGTGAGGCTACACTTAACGTACGATGGTTGCGTACGATAGCAGCGCTACTATCCGCCGCAGCCAAACGTCCTCGTCGAGCGGTCCTCGAGACCAGAACGCGGGCTAGTCGGTGGCCACGGACGAGTGCTTGGACGGGCCACATTCTCGCCGACGCTTCTCTAATAAACGTGGCCGCGGTCGCCTTCAATGGTGACTTTTGCAGTCGTTCTTTTCGTTTGTACCTTTTATTGCAACAGCAATTATATGGACACTCGAGGTGCATTTTTTTTTTCATCGCCGTCATGTTCCGTTATAGTCCAAGGGCGATAACACCGTCGCCGCGCGCCGTATACTCTATGTGCGACTGAAAGCGTGCGAGAGTGAGCCGACGATTGCTCCTCAGTCTCACGCGTACAATGGGGGAAAGCGGGAAGGAAGCGCGCCGTCTTCCGTCGCGCGCAAGGAACTGGCGGGAGGGAAGATAGGCAGGAGCGTCACACTTCGGCAGGAACTGCGCGTGGCGCGGCCGCGCGCGGTCACGCGGGCTTTATCCTGAAAGCGATCTGCTTTGGGGGCACAGTCGGTGTGGGCCGACGGCTCGTAGCTTTGCGTGTGCTGTGTTATCTCTGCTTGGTTGTATACGTTAAAGCGATAGACAGCACGACGGTCACTTTTCTCACTGCTGCGGCTCCCGCGCTTCCTCACGCCTACGTTTAATTGATAGTGAGTGTCCGTGGACATGGAGAGTGACATGTTCATGTTTGCCTGTGCGCGCTGATACCCTGCCTGGTAATTTAGTTCGTAAGCGAGTGTTTACAAGTTTACACGGTCGATAAAACTACTATGTTTACTTATAGCTGTCTACCAATTTGCTATCGCAACCGATGCTTCGCCTTTCGGGCGAAACTGCGCTTTCTTTCCTCGTCTTTCATCTCTTTATTTTTCCTAATCGCTGGTGTTTATTTTGAGAGTGAATCAAGGCTGATATTTAGGCCAGTTGTAATGTTCGATCCATGGTTACGAAAATTCAGCGAAAACGCAAGGGACAAAGAAATAAATGCACCAGATTTTAGATTACTCAATATAGCCAGCGCTTAAGTTGCCTACATTCCTTTTTGATGGTTCCGGTAGGCAGTGAAGAGGAAGAATATGTTAAATGGGCAGCGGTAGGAACAAAACACCTTTATATCGTTCTGGCCGTTGCACGAGCTTCATCGGAGCCGCTGCCCCCGGTGACTGTGGAAACACTAGAAACGGTGGAAACACAGACGCGCGCACCCCCCCCCCCCCCCCCCCACACACACACACCCTTGTTGGTACGATCACCAAAACAAATCTACCGTTAGCTACCATCTCCTGTACGTTCGGAATGTGAACGAAGCTATGCTTAGAAATTCAGGCGAACTTGGAAAGTCAACAAAGCGTTCCCGTCGAATTGCACTCGTTAGCGTTTTAAATTGCGCGGAACGTGCCCTTCAATAATAACGTACAAATTTTTCCGTCGCAACCAGCACTTTAACCTCATCAGTAGTAGTGACAGACAATATAACTCGTTTCCAATTAGTCTCCTAATGCGACAACAGCAAGTTTATAGAGGAGATTCGTTGCGGACGAGCTGAATGATTTTCAAATGCTCATTTGTTTCCTATCATACCTCCTTAGACCAGTTGTCGTTATCGCCCAGCTTGTATTCATCAGTCATGCTACCATAACGGAAAGGTGAGTGAAGTCTTCCGATACTTCGACGATTTGTTTTCATTTTCTTTTTCTGCGAGGAAATAGATATGTCATGTAAAACGCATATTATTCACCACATCTGTTGTCAGTTACGAGATAAATAAAAAAGAAAAAGCAATGATAAGTGTTTACAACAATCTTCATTTGAAGTGAGCGCTCTTCCAATAAAACATAAGAGGACAGAATGATTGCACCGAGGTATCTGACGCGCTGTGATCACTTAATTGTGTATGCGCTGTTACTTAAATATTTATTCACCTCGGTTCACCCCTGGCATCTCGTGTCGTGCTGGGGCCAGATGTTTCTCGCTGTGTACATTGCTCTGCAAGCAGCTTGAGAAGTTTGTTCGTTGCGTTATGTTGCTGGAAAAAACAACTATACGATGTTTGCGCCTTCGATCCGTTTATGTGGTGTTCGTTCGTCCGTCGATTGGGTTGAATGGTGCTTGCTTCTAGCATCTTTCGTATTCTATATGTTTCGGATTTTACACCACCTGCTTCGATCTGGTGATGAAGCAATCTCGTAACGTAAAGCAGCCAGTCGGTGCCCTCGAGTCATGCTGAATCTGATTAAACTGCGTCTCATACCGAGAGGGCATGGTGTGAAAACTATTGCTGCACGGAAGGTCACCAGAGCGGGCTATTTCACGTCTTGTTTCACTAATTTGTGATCCTGACTCCCATAAAGTTGAGCAAGAATAACCTGGAAAACTCTGTGTAGCACAAGAAACTCGAATTACTTGTTTTGTCACCTGCAGGCCCACGAATGCGCGCCTGAAATGCTAGTATCGGCAGTGTACATGCCATCACTCCAGCTGCGTACAGCACGATTACAGATACGCGGATGTAATCATTGTAGTTTACCCAGGCACACCTGCACAATCTTTGATTAAAGAGATGCTTCCTGAAATGGTGAACACTGCCTTTGTCAAGATATGCTAAAAAAATACTGGTTTTTCAAACAAGCCAAAAATGTTTTGCTTTCACTGAGAGCCAATGAGAGCCTTGTACCGCAAGAACAATTCAAATTCTTACTTTACAAAATGAAGTGACAGTGTTTCCTATACTTCTCACAACCTGGCCACAATATTTGATGTCAGTTCACAGAAAAAGAAAGCACTCTTTTACGCTAGCACGTTTACGAGCTTTCAAGATATGAAGAAGCAGCGGAATAAATGTGGCGAGATAAAAAGAAAGCCATGCCGATCATAGCCTTCTCTTGACCGGACCCGCCTGACGATACACAGACAGACTACGAAAAAAAGAAAATCTGCAAAATAAATTTTCTGGCTGTCCCGGCAAAATATTCCCAATAGCCCGCACGGTTCTGGAGATAATACAAAATCTGAGTGAATCTGTTGAACTGCAAGTATCTGGCTTCAACGTATACGTGAACAATGGAATGCGAAAGGCAGTGGCAACTAAAAGCGTTATCAATGAACAATGATCTCCTTGCGAAGACACAACCTCGGAAGTAACCCATCGCTTTGACAGCCATTCATTCCCGAAAACTCTTGGTCCTTATCAGGCTTTCTAAATTTGCCCGCCGTCCCCTCTCCAGCGGCCGAGCTGATACCCAGCGCTACCGCAAAGCGCTCGGTATCCCTCTATGACGCGCTTACGCGGTCTCACAGTGTCACAGCAACTGTCCAGCAGAGCGAGTTCCCCAGAGGAGCTTACCGCGCAAGCAGCTTCCACAGTTATTCGGCAGAAGACGAACGAGGAGATGCCAGTCACTAGCACCGCTATCGAAGTTAGCGCTGCACACCGCTTCTGCTCTGCCGGGCGTTTTTGGACAGGCACCACTATTGCCTGGCTCTTTGTGTTATTCCACGTTCCTACAGGCAAATTTCTGCAGTGACGCTTAAGGCATATGAAAGGGACCGATGTAACCAAGAAACCTGACTCGAGAGAAAATATTTCTTGCCTGAATTATGAACACGAAATTGTACGCAAACATCCTACGGTCATTGCCAGCACTCAAACTGAACCACCTAGAAAAAGCGAAAGACAATTCTGATCCTGTACAATCTGCTTGTAACAAACTTGGTGAACTAGAAACCTTCTTCGATTAGATAAATGACATATGTTGTGTCATTATGTTATGTGAAACCTGGTACTGAAATTAAGTTAATATTCTTCGACTACCGCAAAACAATACATTTTGCTTGAATAGAACAGCTCGACGTGGCAGCGGTCTCTCTCTGCTGGTGAAATATTTCATACCATGACACATATTGGAAGACTTTACAATAATAACGCATAATGACGAGTCATTGTGCATTCAGGCTGATGGTGTTATATTTGGTGTGTGCGATCGTCCATCAGACGGTATCGTGCAGGGCATCCTCATTTTTGTACATAATCTGCTGGCATATGCGTGCGAAAAAAAGTAAAAAGCGATCCTTGGTGGCAATTATAACAGACGAAGTTACTCAGTGCTAGCAGCGCACCTGTCCCAGCTAGCCAGTTTTTGTCAAATTTGCATCAGTCTGACTTCAAGCGATGGACGCGGAACGTTCCGCAGGCTCGTGCGGCCAGAAGTCTCCAACCGCAAGCTCTTCTATGACTCAAGGCAGCTGGTCAACCATCAGTGAACGCTCAAGAGGGGCTCCTGCTCTCGTGGCCGTGGATGCAGAGCCTATTGCCGGCCCGTCTGGCCAGAGCTCTACATTGACAAGTTGCTCAAGGAAAGAGGCACCTGGTACAGCACCAGCGAAGACACAGAGGTCTACTCAGTGACAGGCGACGACTCATCCGATGACAGCTTCGTGTCAGTGAGGAGCTGAAGGGCTAAAAGGAGGCTTATCAAGGCGTCGTCACTAGCGAGTAGGTCAACCATGCCAGGCAGGCAGTGATCGCTAGCCACACACCATCCTCTTCATGCCAGTGGATTCTTCCGTCAGCCTTCGAGTATTGAACAGGCAAGCTCTTTTTTTTATTTGAGAAATACTGCCAGCCTTCAGAGAAGGGCGTAGGCAGGAGTGGACAGTACATATGAAAAAATGATCAAAAATAACAAGACAAGAATGCATTACACAAGGCTCGCACTACGCACTGAAAAGTAGCGAAAGACCAATAGTTTGCACGTCGCTTGCATACAAACCCGTGCTACAGATATAAAAATTGTACAATGATATATTGACAGAGTGCTTGACAAGGAAAGAAAAAATCAGAACACGGACAATTCAAGCTGCACATGCGCGTCGCTCGATATGACAAACTGCTGTAATGCATCACTTATCGAATCATTTTTTGTTTTTCTTGAGGGAAAGGCGCCAAACGAAATCAAGGAAGTCCGGCTGAACACACGAAAGAATGTCCCAGCTGTCGACATAACCAGTGAAACCACGCTGGAAGCGCTCCGACAGATAAGAGATTTGGGCAACATAAAAGTATGACCGGTCATACCCATGGATGGGGCCTGCACTGCAAGTATGATCTGTAATGTTGACTTGGCAATTTCAAACTCGAAACTCCCAATTCTGATAAAACCGGCATACGAAGGAGTAGTCGTCACGCACGTATGCCGACTCGGCAACAGCCAGTGCGTGAAGATAGTGTTCAAGTGGAACCCTTCGCACGTAAAGGTCGGTCATTTTCGACATGGCGTACGGCGGTTTGCCCCAGAGCCTCTTCAATGCCACAAGTGCTTCGGATCAGGCATGTTAAGGGCGCCTACGCAAGTTCCACAATGTGCCCCCGGTGCGCGGAGTCACACACGGTAGATTTCTGCCGTGCAACAAACTTTAGGTGTGGCAACTGTGAAGGCACTGATGAAGTGACATCTAAAGAATGCTCAAGAATAAAAAAATAGTTCCAAGTTCTGAAGCAAATGGTCAGGGATAACTCAACCCATAGAGCAGCCTCAGAAAAGAGGCGGCGTCAACGTCGTCATCGACGGAAACGCTGAAGACAGGGTGGAGTTCGTGCACCGCTTGCGCCAACGCCACCATCGCCGGAAACCGGAAAACAACGCCACCGGAAAAGGCTGCGCCCGTGGAAGAGTGGCCGGTACTCGCAAGCTCTCAGTCTTCTAAAGCGCTTCCATGCTTCATGCTTCCATAGAAGCCCGCTTCTGTTGGTTAGGCTACAACAGTGGACTGCCAAATGATTCCGGTGCTGCTATCCATTGTGAATGTCATCAGGGCTATGCTGACAAGCATTGACACCCCATCTGCTCGAAGTAGGCTACAAGTGCTTGACGCCCTGAGCCCCGCCCTAGGAAGGTTTGAGTGAAGCCATGACTGACAATCACCAGTCATTTCGTATGGAGGTCACAGAAGCGTCGGTCCTTCAGTGGAACGCGAGAGGTCTACGATCTCGCATCGCCGATTTTCGTCAATTTGTTCTAAGAGATTTCTGATCGTTGTCATCTGTGAACCAAGATTATCACATCTAATAAGACTATCCGGCTACGAGACAATATTCTCATCAAGCGACAGCGAAAGTAGCAACGTCGTAGTGTTTATTCGCCGTGAGCTCACCTACGTCGTCCAGCCGGTGCAACCTCATGACGACAATCAGCATGCTTGCATGACTGTTAAGGATAGAAAAGTCACATTTGCACTCTTGGGGGTATATCTGTCTCCTTTAAGTCGATTTGACAACAAAAGACTAGAAGACAACTTCAAAACACAACATCGTCCATGGATTATCACCGGGGACTTCAGCGCACACAATACAATTTGGGGAAGCTCAAAGGTCAACGCGACGGGACGACGTCTAGCTTCATTAGTTTCCAACAGTGGTCTCTCCCTGGTAAATGACGCGAGTCTAGCCTTTATGCGGGGAATAACGTACAGCAGCTGCCTCGATTTGACTTTCGTCTCCCGCCACATCGCCGCACATGTTAATTGGTTTTTGGACATTGAAACACAAGGAAGCGACCTTATTCCCACTTACCTCAAGATCAAGGGGATGTCTAACACGTCCACCACGATACAAAGAATAGATTGGACTGTTTTGAAATCCCAGATTGAGGACGCTTGTCACAAAGGCCTCTCTTGTGGACTTCAACAAGCTATCAAGCAAACGGCACAGACATCCACGCGCACACTCACGTGTTCTCCAAGGTACCCTGAACTTGACCTGAAATTGGCGCGGCTTCGTGCGATTCACCGTCGTGCTGAAAGAAGATGTCTACGCACTAAGTCAATTCAGGATCTAAGAACAGCCCGGTGAATGCAAAAGAAGATACAACGACGCATAGATAAACTAGAGGCAAAGCGGTGGTCAAAATTTTGTGCGTAGCTAGATCCCCACAAACCGCTATCTCAAATGTGGAGAACTGTGTGAGGTCTACGTTCTGTTCCGGAAATGCGTTTTCAGTTTAAGGCCCAGCACTATTCCAGCGCCGACAAGACATTGATGTGGCGAAAGACTTCTGTGCTATGATTGGGGGCCAGCCAACTTGCACAGGTTCGCTTACATTGAACCGTATTCCACATTCACGAGATTCACGCATGGATCTGCCTTTCACGACGCAAGACGTTGACGGGGTGCTCGCCCTATGTAAACGGTTGTCGTCGCCTGGTCCGGATGACGTATCTTACCCTATGCTATGTCACCTTGGTGAACGGGCCCGAGTGCGCTCCTAATATCTATAGCGAGTCCTGGCAGGACGGCAAAGTTCCTCAAGATTTGATGATCAGCGTCTTAAGCCTGGTAAGTCTCCCTTAGAGATTACTTCATACCGACCAATTGTGCTGGCAAGTTTCGTTATGAAAGTAATGGAGCGAATGATCCTCGCCATACTTAAGTGTGGTACCTTGAACATTACGAAATCTTCCCAGACGCCATGGCTGGCTTTCGACGTCACCGATGTTCTATCGACAACGTTATTGATCTGTTAAGCTATGTTCAACCCCAAAAGACGTGTAAGAGGTTATCTGTCGCAATGTTCTTAGATATAAAGGGAGCCTATGACAAGGTTCTTCATGACGCTATAGTTGAAGCATAAAGTATCATTGGGCCTAGGCGGTCCATTATATCGTTGGACACGCAGTTATTTAAATAGGCGGACTCTATTTGTTAACACTGAAGCTGGCTCAACCTCGCAAAATTATACGCACCACGGTGTTCCACAAGGCGGTGTTACGAGTCCCACGCGTTTCAACCTTGCACTCATTGCTCTCGTAGAACGACTTCCGAACACAGTTTAAATATCAATGTATGCCGACGGCATCTGCGTCTGGGCATCTGGTGTGACAGTGCCGCAAGCACGCGCAAGGCTTTAAAAAGCTGCGACGTCAGTATCGGCGTACTTAAACGAACGAGGCCTCAAGATCTCGCCAGAAAAATTCGCATTGGTCGCGTTTAGCCGAAATCCAATGAGATCATACGATGTCTCTAACGATGGTCAAAGCATACCTTATGTCAGGAGACACCGATTTTTAGGCGTAATCAGTAATCGTGACCTCTGCTGGAGTCCTCATGTGGCCTACCTAAAGGAGCGCCTAACGGATATTTCTAATGTGGTCAAGTTTCTTGGAGGAAAAGCCTGGGGTACGTCAGTACATGCAATGATGCAACTATACAGGCCGCGCTTTCTTGGTTATTTGCGATACGGCTTGCCTTTTCTGACCCACACCTGCAGAGGTAATATCCATACAATCGAAAGCGTCCAGGCCCAGGCACTTAGAGTATGTCTTGGACTGCCGCGGTGCTCGTCAACAGCTGAAACAATTGCGATTGCACACGATTTACCAGCCAAGACCCATATATTCATGGAAGAGCTCAAAGCACACGTAAGACGACTTGCTCGAGCCCCTGCCCATCATCAAGCCTCACTGCCAGAGGATCGACCATGTGCCTCCTTTTGTGAAGCAGTCCTGCCCTATCATGCATACCTTCCATCGGGTTATACAGCACCAGCGAGAGTTCCGTTTCCCCCATGGTACTTGGCTCATGCAAAAGTTCGACTAACGGTACCAGGAATATGAACAAAAGCCCAACTCTCGTCTCAAGCACTCAAGCAGCTTTCACTGCTCTTGCTGTACGAGACATACAGCGAGCATGACGCCTCAACCATGGTAAATGAGTCTGAAGGATCGGTGATCTTTCCTGCAAGACCTCCACCATAAAGATTCGACTATCTCACCAGACTACATCGACCGCCGCGGAGCTTGCTGCTTTTCGTAGTGCACTTCGCGTAATTTCTGATGAACTACCGAAGAAATGGAGCGTGTTCAGTGACTCCAAGGCTGCTCTTCATTGTTTGGTTTCTGCCTTACGCCGCGGACCCCAGGAACAACTAGTTCTACAAATCAGTCTGCTGCTTCATCATCTCGTCGAGCAAGGACACGACATCCCGTTACAGTGGATTCCAAGCCACTGTGGCATAATGGGCAATGAACATGCCGACGCAGCACCACGATCTGCACATGAGGAGAGCTTGCAAGGCTGCATTCTTTTCCCAAGGACAGACGTTGCAATGAAAATTCGTGTCCTTGCAAATGAAGCCATCAGAACTTTATGGAACACACCAAGCTTGAAGCACACGCGTCTACACCGACTCGACCCATCCCATCGACTTCGACTGCCATCTAGACTCTCTCGACTCGAGACAGCAGTACTTTGCCGACTGTGGCTTGGTGTCGCTTACACAAGGTCTTTCGCCTTCCGAGTCGGTGTGGACGAGAGCGCGGCTTGCAGTCACTTCGGCGGCGAGGTACTCTGCTACTGTCCTCAATACAGCGCGCACCGGTTGTCACTAGAGACCACGTTGGCACGCCTTGACGACAGGCCACTTTCAGAACAGTCAGTCTTGGAATTCCGACATGAACTGTAGTCACACCCAAAGTCGGTCTAGGCTTTGTTGAATATATTACGTGGCAGTGGCCTATTAGAAAGACTATAATGATCCCATTCCATCCCTTTTCATTTTTTACGCTTTTACTTTTGTCATGCTCTTCTCTCCGTCTTTACTTGCCCTTTCCCTTCCTCTAGTGCAGGGTACCAAAGCGGATGTTTAGCTCTGGTTAACCTCCCTGCCTTTCTCCCATTTGCTTATCTCTCTCTCTCCCTCTCTCTTGAAATCAGTGCATGTAGTGCTAGACAGCATGACTTATTAGATATAATGTTGTCCAACGACTGCATAAATGTTATGGAATCGAGCTCTAGAATCACAATGTCCTCTGAACCTACGTTAGATCTATTAGAAATTATGATCCTTCATATGTAAAAAGCGCTGTCTTAAGCTACCCAGTAGGTGATCATAATCCAATATGCATTTTTATCGAGTGTCGATTAAAAAAAGGTTGAACAAAACAATTACTATGTTATTTCGGAACATCAATGAACATACAATGGCAGCGTTTCAAACAGAGTTATAACGACTAAGTTGGGAGGACGTACTTGAGGAAAATAATGCCGAAAGAGCCTACAATATTTTCATGGAAAAATTCTTAGTTGTGTATAAGAAACACTTCACCGTCAAACAAAATAAATCCAAGTCGTGCCAAAAACCATGGATAACAAGATAGCTATTAATAGCTATTAAAGAAAATCAAGAAACATGGAAAGTTGTACGCCAGCTTCATTAAAACTTGTCAAATTGATGACCTCAAAGAATTTCAAGTTTACAGGAACACTCTAAAGAAGGAAACAAGAAAAACCAGAGATAACTATTATGTACAATCTTATTTTATTGTGTGAAGGAAGCTCAGAAAAACTGTGGAGGAACCTTGATGATATAATAGAGCGGACATAGCCCACAGAACCTATTGAAAAAATGGGGCTAGAAGGTCGTTTACTGTCCGGAAGAGACATGGTGAATGCGTTTAACGAATACTTTCTGAACAGAGAAACACAAACGTATACGCGCCCGAAAATCACACTCTCCCTACCTGGAAACTGAAAGACAATGTTTTTGCATCCGCCTAATGTTGACGAGGTCTGCTCTGTATTTATGGCAATGAAAAAACAAGCTGCGAAAAAAAAGCTGCGATTGAGACGACCTGCACATAAGACCCATAAAGTATGTCATACAGGATATAGCCCCCATTCTAGTCCATATCTGTAATACCTATACTGCTGAAAGCACCTTTCCATCAAAAATAAAGATTGCTGAAGTCATTCCGATATACAAGAAGGCAGACAGGCTCAATATTCAAAATTATCGCCCCATATCAATTTTGCCGCACTTTTTTAAGGGACTTTAAAAAATAATATTGATTCTGCTATCATCCTTATGTGAAAAATAAACGAGAAGAAAGGGGGTTAAGTTGGCTTGTTATGTTATGTGAAAGCTATCGCATTATTACAAAAGCTCAGTATGGCTTTGAAAAACAAATTAACAGAGTTAGCACTTCTAGACCAGAAGAACCATATACAGCAAAATTTTCAAAGGAAGCTACTGACTATAGGTATATTTATAGACTTTACTCATCCGTTCGATCATATTAACCATAACTTATTATTCACAAAGTTTGAGACATAAGGCATCAGGGGCGTCCCACTGCAGTTAATTAAGTCATATTTAGAACAAAGACGCCAATATGTGCACATAAATAACTTTAGATCATTTCCTGGAGAAATAAAAACAGGAATCCCGGTACTTTTTAACTTTATATAAACAATGTTGTTCTGATCTATCCAAAGGCAAAACTTATCATATATGTGGACGATACTTGTGTGTTTATTTCATCCGCTTGTTATATTAGCTTAATAAATAGCGCAAACGAGTTTCTCCAGAACATATCCACATGGTCTACAGAAACTTATCTAAAAAGGAATTAAAATAAGACAAAAGCCGTAATTTTTTACGCGAAAGGCGAAAAGATTCCACAATGCCACACTTCAGAGATAAGCAAAGGGAGAAACAGAAACAGTAGGTGAAATTAAAGTATTAGGTACGCACTTCTCCAGTACGCTACACTGGGATCGACATGTAGACCCTGCAGTACAAAAGCATAGCCGTATCACAGGAATGTTAAACAATAACAGATATCGTCTACCAGCATCCGTAAAAATATTAGTTTACCCCTCATTATTTGCATCACACATTACTTATACACACCTTGTGTGGGGCACAACAACTGAATCTAACCTCAGGAAAATACACTTACTACAGAAAAAGATCATACGTATCATAGCAAACGTGCCACATCACAATCACAGTGAGCACCTCTTTAAACGCTACAACAAACCGACAATCTACTCCCTATACAACCGCTCTCCCCTTCGTACATGGCACTGAAACTCAAACTCTGAAAACAGCGTATTTAATGAAATTGCTTGTCTTTAAGAAACTACAGCTACCTATGTTGCCCATCTTGGGGAATATTGGGTCTATACGCCCTTCAAAAACCAACTATGGCTTGCAAATGACGAAAAATAAATTACCCAGACTGTTTAATTCCTTTCATGACGCCGTCATTGACATCATTAACATAACAACGGTGAGAACTGTTGTCACTTATCAGAACCTTCTCCTAATTAACGAATCAAACGTAATTTCTTTTTCGCCTGTATTCACATATGCGTGTTGTTAAGTGTTTGGAATTACCTAATATTTGCTCATCCTATTCTTTCTCCTAATCATTCCAATATTAATCGAGCACCATTTCTTTTAACCTTTAATTACGCATCGTATTGTGTACGGAATTGATACTTTTATTTACGTATTGCCAAGTGTGTGTAATGCGGTGGTGTGTACTCCTGCATGTTTTTACCTGCCATTATCCGATTTCCTTGTTCCGCTATTGAAAATTCTCTAAAATTAATTAATTATTGTACTTAACGTTTATATGTAATGTCTCTGCATACGGTTGATTGCGCGACTCACTGCTACCATGTAACACGGGGCCTAAGGACACCTCAAGCGGCCTCACTTCTGCTTTTATCTTAGCCCCCGCCATTCTATTTTTAGGAATGGAAACAAATGAAGAAGTAAAGAAAGAAAGAAGATTCATCTGTATGTTTTAAAGATCCGGAAACACCTTGCGCGTAATGTTTAAACGCACCGCGCAAAGGTATCCTTCATATCACCAACTTTGCGCTGGTATTCTTTGCGGAAATAATCAAGGAGTAAAGAATACAGTCACATGCTTGACTTGTGGGCATACCAGCCATGATTAGGTGACCTGAAGTAAAAATATAAAATTCGCGCAACAAGTTGCGTCACTTTCGCATTCACCAGGCGCATCAGTCAAGAGCACGCTAGTGCCGCCGTCACACTGATGATCGTGCACATTACACAGGCAGGAAAGAGCACTAAATGTGCGGCTCAAAATATTCAGGAAGATATTCCGTGACGAAGAACACGCCGTGATACAAAGGACACCTTTAGCATATATCGCTTCGGCTGTTTGTGTAGACACCTGCGAAGCAGATCTCGCCCCGCCACGCGCACGTCCATGGATATGTTTCTGCTACAGCATTCTACACTGGCGCCGCGGGGCCAGTGCTGGATTAGTGGCATAACCTACTAGGCAGAAATCTAACAGCTTGATGTGTTTCACTAGGCCTACTAGCGTCAAAGTATGCAACTAATCTAAGGGGCCCGGAGAAAGCATCACAGTTTCTTTCCAAGTAAGATGAGGTGAGACTAAGCAAGAGAGCAATTGGGCATGCGTTTTATTTATATATAAATATATAAATCACCCGCGTTCACGAAGTGAAGCGTCACTCGGCATCTGTACACGGGCGATCTGCGCCGCAGGCGTGCAGTAGGGTGCCTTGATACGCGTGCCCCCGGGCACGGTGCACCGAGGCAGCCTAGTCTCCAGGATCGCTAGCGGTGGTGGTCACTCCGAACGTTCGTCTTAACCGAAGAGCACGTCTGAGGCAGTTCGTCAGCAAACTAGAGTTCCCATGTTGTTCGTTATATGCGAGAATTCCGCTTAACAGAGTTGGTCTTAATGATAGTTCAAGATATATATATATATATATATATATATATATATATATATATATATATATATATATATATATATATATATATATATTTACAGTAAGACACCCAGGGTCAGCTGTAGTAGATAACCATACATACTCAGGAATATGGACGGGAAAGCGATGCCGCAGTAGTTCAGTTGGTAAGAGTATCGCACAGGTACTGGAAATAAGTGCGTACGTACATATTCCACTTGCGGCCATGTGCTTTTTACATCCACTTTCACTTACATTTTTTTTATTTCTTCCATTGATTTAAGAAGTACGGATAATTTTCCCTGTGCCTCCTTCGTTTTATTGTTTTTGGCTGGCAAAGTAAGACTACTATATATATATATATGTGTGTGTGTGTGTGTGTGTGTGTGTGTGTGTGTGTACATAGCTATCGGCCGCCAGCACGCTCAGACTGCCCGCAGAGCATATCGTATTTTAGACGGCTCGCGCGGCCGTGCCATATGTAGCAACCGTCGGAGTAGAACGCGCCCTTGCAAACGTACGCTTACTAAGTAAATTAACAAGCATGGTATCAGCGCGCACAGGCCAAGATGAACCCATCTCACTTGATGACCGCGGACGCTCGCTGTCAAAACGCTGGATTTAGGAATCGCGGCAGCAGCAGCGGCAGCAGCAGCGAGTGAGCGAAGTGACCTTCGTGCTATCACTTCAACGCAAACTGAGCGGCGAGAACACAGAGCACACAAAGCTACGAGCCATCGGCCCACCTAAACTGTGTGCCCAAAGCAGACTGCGTTGAAAATAAAGCCCGCGCGACCGCGCGTGGCCGTAATACGACACCCCCCTCCTCTCCCCTCCCCAGTGCCATGCGCGCGATGGAAGACGCCCCCCCCCCCCCCCTTCCCTCCTTTGCGCACGCGGGATTAAACCGCCATCGTCGGCACGCTTTCCCTCGCGCACAGAACGTACGAGACCAATCAGTTACATCCGTATCGCAAACGAAACCTGTAGCAACTGCGCAGAGGTGGTTAACCCAGCACGCCACAAGTCCACAATTTACCCGCTGCAGTATCTTAGGGGCTTCCTTCTGCTCAGCACGACGTCGGCGCTTCCATTCACAGCGGCGGTGGCAACATTTTGGAGAGCACCAAATCTAAGAATGTTCGTGTACCTAGATTTCGTTGCCCGGTAAAGAATCTCATGTGGCAGAAATTCATCCGGAGTCTTCTGCTATAGCATCCCTCGTAGCCCTTGCTAGTGTGCTTTGGGACGGTAAATACCATGAATGAATCTATCAGTAAATCAACAAATCAACCAACCGGTTGTTTTATAGCGTACGCATGCGTATTGCGCAAGCTATACTAAACTTGTATGAGTGTGCGAAGTGCTGTATGCAGTAGTGACGTTAGAAACAGAAGAAAAAAACCACGCCAGTATTCCTGTGACTTAGTTCTTGGCGTCAAGCCTCTGTAGAAGTCAGGAATGCCGCAATATAGTTTTCTTGAAACGAAATCTCGTGCTATCACATCTAGAGACCCCCATGTCATTATGCTGGGTGCTTCCCTGCTTGAATAGCATGGGATACGTATACAAACACAGTATCCGGTGACAGATGCCATTAATAAAATTCATATTGTTTGGGATTTCATTTGAGTCCTTTGCCGAGAGATTACGGTAAGCGCTCTCCAAACAATATTGGTTCCTCTGTGCACTGAAACCGTGCTTGCTCGACCTTCGCGCTACTAAGGATGGTGGGTGACCATAAATTTTCATTCTACAGAAATTGGCGCGCTCTCATTTGAAGACCAGGAGCATTTTTACTTCTTGTGACCCATTGTGTACAACCTTTATCAGATTCTTTTGACGGTAGTGTTGCTTATCTCCTTTCCAGTCGTTTTCTGCCTTCTTGTCCTCTGAAGGCCCAGCGCGAGCTATGGCAGGAGTCACTCACAGCGCGCACTCACTGCTTGTCGAGTTTGTTATCCGGGTTGCGTGTTTCTCTTGATGCCCCAGCTCAGTGTTCGACCTCTACGCCGTCATGCGCCGCTCGCGTGCATTCACCATGTTTCTAGGTACTTTTCTCCCCGAAGCGCGACGCCGAGCGCCCTATAGATCCTTCTAGGTATTTGGTGGAACGAGTGAGATGTTATGCCTGGGCGCACATCTGCTCAGCCAGCTGTTAAGAGAAAATAGGTTGTTCAAAACGCGCCGATGCTATTTCGAAATAGTTGCGTGCGGAAGCTGAAACAACACTGGACGAAATTTTTCCGTCTGGATAAGGAAATGAAGGAACGGATAAGAAGATCGTCGCGGTGTACGAGGCGCTTCGATCTGCTGAAATAATCACAGGGCATGGAGGGTTTCTCGCACCATGAGTCATATCATCGAGCCGTATCATCGCTGCATCGATGCAATCTCTTCGAGCCGAAGCAGCAGCCAGGCGCAGGCGCCACGCACGACGCATATGAAACAAACGATCGCTCAATGTCCAGGAACAAAAAAAAAAAGAAAACGAAAAGAACACGCAGAACCTCCTCTGGGAGTTGTCTAAGTATGCGTAAGCATTGTGCCACTCGCTCACTTGCAGTCAACCCGGTGTCATTACCAATGTTATGTAACTTAATTATGCTAGTACTAACGACACCGCACTGGGCCGCTATCTTGTACACGTTCGAAAAGCCGACGTTCGATTTCGCCTTGCGCGATTATCCAGGCTGCGCCGATATCGCGGCCTAGGATAATCTAGTCCAATCGCGTGAGGCGAAATCGAACGTCGGCTTTTCGAACGTGTACAAGATAGCGGTCCTGGATACAGGAACTGGTGCCGATAGCGGCGCAAGGAGCATTCATGACGCTAGCAAAGTACTGCAGGTGGAAGCGCCAGGCGCGCTGACGACGTTCCCATTATTATAAGCCGTTATCGCATTTTATCGCCTTATACATCCGAGTCGAGCCATCACGAACCGCGAACGTACTCAGCCGGCGGCTTCGTATGGCAGCGCCGCGCGGGCCGCACCTTGAAAGCGATCGGCGATGCGCACAAAGATCGAGTGCCGACTGCTTCGCGCGTGGTGTGGTCTCGCCACTTAGGGACGCGCGCGCCCGTATCTTGAAAGTGGTCTGCAAAAGTGGCAGAGAGATGCGTGTGCTGAGAGTTACGTGGGCGCTGTGTTCTCGCCGCTTCGCTGGCGTTGAAGCGACAGGCAGCGCAAAGGCGAATTCGCTCGCTGCTGCGGGCGCTCTATCGAAAGCGGTCGTCTTACTGCGGGACGGATGGTTTTCTCGCTGGGTAAGCTCAGCAACGCTTGCGCGTTTCAAATTAAAACTTACCTACACCGCCTAAACTGCAAATGCGGGCTGGGCCGAGCAGACTGCACGCCCAGCCAGGGGCGTAAAACCAAGCACCCAGAAGGATCTACGGCGCGTGCCGTGCCGCATCGGCGACAAAGTACCTAGAAACCCGGCACGTGCGGGCGGCGCGTGCCGGTGCAGCGGTCGAGCACTGGAGTTGGGCGTCAATAGAAACACGCATCCCGGTCCAACAGCTTAGTACTCGTGTAAAAGGTGCTCTGTCTGTAATGCAACGATGCAGCGTTGCATAATCATGTCGGACCAGTGCAGTGATTTTGAAGCGAAGTTTCTTTGCTAACACTCACGGACTTTCCACACCGTGGCTACTGGGTGCTGTCTTGCGGAATATCTCATATTTAAAACAAAATTAGGTGTCGGTTGATGGGATCGAAGCGTCAACTCAGTAGCCCTGTGCTACAACCATTCGGCCACAATCGCACCTACACTTCTATTGTGCCAACGCCAACGAGCTCTTGGGGGCGACCTCCGCGTGTGTGGCACAGCGCAGCATGGGTGCGTGATAGCGCATGCGCGCACGCGGGTGTCCTTTGCGCCAGAGACGCAGGACCAACCATTTGATTACTCGCTTTGTGAAAGCTTCTCTTATCGCACATTTCAGGAGGTGCCTTCATTTTCTAGCGTTTTTTATCCTTCTTTTTTTTTTAAAGCGAAGAGTTGTCTTTGCCGCGGAAGCGACGAGAGAGTTCCACGAGACCGGAATAGGCGTCAGCGTGTTTGCGCGCGCCGCTCACGCACCGGTCACGTGCAGTTTGATGACTTCCGTGAGAATTGCGCCACGACACACAAGAGATGCCGCTTTTGTCACAACTTTTCTTTCTGTCGAGTTGCTTAGCACGGTCCAAGTAAACTAGCAACCCTCCCCAACTTTCCAGCCATTCACTCATTACACGTAGACCTGGGAGCAGGACGCGCTAGTCACTTATCTATCACATCTGTTGCCACCTTGCGAGCTTTGCTTCGATGTGCGCGCCATGTTATATCGAGAAGTCTGCAATTGTTTTGGGAGCAACAAAGGTTTATGTGGTCACTCAGCATAGCTCGTGTGATAGGAGTTGCTGACGCACGATGCAGCTGATTACGCAGAAAGAAGTTGCGAATTGAAAGAACAAGAAAGCCGAAGGAAAATGTTAACGCAGTCCGAACATTCAGAAAGATAAACATGTGTTTGGTCAGTCAGATTGTCCCCGTGAAGAAAAGTCGAATAAGCCCTCTACCATGAATCGGGAGCAATAAACATTCAAACACGGTTCTTCGTCGCCACAGAGATCCTTCCACGGCATTTTTTTTCTTTTCATTGTTATGTAATAACAGAATTGGTAAAAGTAGTGCAATTCGGTCTTCCTTGCATTAATTGATAATCTGTGGATCCCATTTTATGATTTGTCAACTCAGCCCTTGCGCAGCCTGAATTATTAAGAACAATTTTCCTTTTCCCTTGCGTCTATTCACTACCTGCTCACAACAAAAGCCAAGCTTCAAGCGGACACATCTTGCCGAAGTGTCTTCATGTAATTGCTGAAAGACTATTTGAATTTCATGGCACCAAAGTATGAAATAACCATAAAATTTTAATAAGAGCAGCGCGAAATTTCCATACAAGCGTACAAAAAAATATTGTTTATCAGCGCATGACACCATGCGCCGGATCTTGCCTTCCGTTTTTCTTTTTGTTACATATGTAAGCAGAAATGTTATGTGGATTATTGTAATGATTCTGTGGTCTATTTATTATCATGTGTCTTCTGACAAACAATGAGGATGTAGTTATACATTATTCCTATAATTTCTGCGACAGACGTATACGCAGTTTTGTATTCAACCGAATACTAGCCTCATCACTATCTTCCCAAATGGCCTTGCAGTAGCGTATCTTGTACACCAGAAATAAAGACAACATTACCTGATTAACTGATTAGTCAGTTTGTCTATTTATTGATTGATTGATTGATTGAAGAAATATTCAAGTGCGGCGCAAGCAGCAGTAATCAAAACAAAAATGGAGAGAGTAGAAATTATTGGAGAAAAGTAAGTCTTGTACATCTAACGCGACAATAAAAACTGCGTTTTTTATGCATAATTTGTATCCGATTGCGCCAGGAGCCGAGTCAAATTGGTGGCTTGCATAGGCAAGGCTAGTGCAAGGCGCGTCCAATGAAGCAGAGCTGCTGGACACGCGGGCAACACTCGTTACAGAAGCGATTAGGCCAGTTGTTAGGGGAGAGTCACAGTAACACAGAGAAGCGGATTGCTTCTTTTGATTAGCTGCACTTAAGGAGCGTCTGGTGCATATGTGGGTTAAGAAGGATGTAGGATTGAACATGTTGGTGGAACATGCTTTAAAGTTTTAATAATAGCGGAAGGACAACAGAGGGGACAGAAGAGAGAACACAGCGCTCTGTTGTCTCTTCTGTCCCCTATGCTGTCCTTACGCTGTTACTAAAACATTAAAGCCTGTGTGGGACGTCAGCCATTCCTCCTCTCGGCAACGCTGCTTGCACTCTTAATAGTCATCCCCAAAACAACAATCAGATGCAAAAATAGAGCTCAGAGACATTTAGGTACAAAATATTCTTGTTCACACAATATAAATGTTTTTTGGCAGTTGGAAGGATGTCCCTTTCGAGTGCCACAGTCCGAGCCCAGTTTACCTTGACGGCCAAGCGCCAAAAGGCGAGGGGCTATCGAAGAAAACAGAGCGCCGGTGTTCCTACTGTCTTCGATAGTCTCTCGTATGTTGGCTCTTGCTCCTCAAGGTGAAAGTGCGCCAACACGTCCAGGTTTCGGTTCTTTTCCGACCACTACACTCGTGTAATCGAAGAACCACAGCATATAGAAAGAAACTTCAAGCAAGATTGTCTGCTATTTCAAACGAACTTTAACAATAACACAACACAACAGAGACCGGTTCATGGAAAGCTACAGTACGGTATTAGATACGGACCCTTCTCGTGGCATCACTCGAGTTCACTAGGCCACATCGAATCGCCGTCGCACCCAATTAAGGTGCGCAGAAGAGCGTCTAACACGTTCCCGGACTTGCCAGACAAGTGAGCGACCCCAACCCGAGGCGCCGCACGTCCAGACAAGTTGGCGAACCCCAACTCGTGCACCGCACGTCGAACTATTTTCTCTATCCTTTGCTTGACTTTTCCCAAAAGTGCTACGAGCACGATTCCAGGTAATCTGGGTCCCGAGCGAAGTTGTTTTGCAACTCTGAAAGGTCGCTCGAAAAGAACCTGTCTACTCCCGCTTAGTGCTTGCAAACCCGCAGGCAATGGCGTGGTAAATCACCCCTCGGACCCCCCCTGAGCCGACTGTGACTGCACTTGCACGGGCGCCTCCCATTGGAGGAAAATGAAGACACCTGAGAGGGCTCGACGATTGGCCGAAAATCCCGTGACCACAAGACACCGAAGGGGTTAAAAGCTAGGGACCGGGAGCAAAGAGAAGCATTCCTTAATTCATTCAAGCCTTTCGGGTTTCTTGCCACGGGCCGCAGCGTCCGATTTGCTACCGCCCATCAATAACTTTATGACTCTTAATTACTTCCTGTTTTTACTGTAAATAACGTGAATAAATCTCCAGTTTTCATCTCAGCATCCTCCTCAACGTCGGCCAACTCCCGTACTCAGCCGCAAGATCCAATAACTGGTGGACAGTGGTGGGATTGTCGTCAAGATCCGATAACGGGTAGGGAAAAATGACAATAAAGCGATGAAAGGACCCGTTATCCGAATTAGTACTTCATTGATATTTCTGATTCCTCAAAGGATTTTACAATGGAGCATGCAGCAATGGACTTCGATTGTTCAGATAAGCAAGAACCCCCATTTTTTTCCTAATGGAAGTGGCCATCCATCCAAATCTTGCTTTGTCAAATGCCAGAAAAATTTAACAGGGACTGTCATATCTTTTGCAGTGTAGAAGAAGGTGATCTGTATTTTCTTCAATCTGTTCCTAAGAACCTCTAGAACTGTTTTTTGTGTATTATAAAAGAGCCTTATAGTATAGGCTCTGCCTACTTAAAGTCTATTCACTGTTTTAGCAAAGTGCCCGATTTTAGTTACTGTTGTATAGATTCCAGAGTTTGTCTTATAAGAGGTAGTTTTCCGCACCATTCCTACATCAAGTTTCCTTGGGCAATCGACCGCGTAATTCATTTAGGGAAGAACGCACATCACTCTGCTAGAGGTAGCAGTGACAGTTCATCCATCCAGTTCAATCGGAAATTATAATCTTTCATGAAGAGACGAGCAACTGCGTGGTTTCGATTGAACAGCTAGTCATACCCAGAGGTAAGCAATATAAATGCTTTGGCGTATACATGAACGAAAGGAAGACTTGCTCAAGCACCCACCAAAATAATCTGAAAGTAAAAGGGAAGCGGAATGCAGCAATAATGAAACATACGGCACCTTGGGGCCGCATACATATGAGGTGGTGCGTTGAATCTAAAAAGGAGTCATGGTGCCAGCGCTGACGTTCGAAAATGCCAATCTGTGCCTAAAATCAGATATATTGTCGTGGTTCGAAGTTAACCAAAGATCGGTCGGCCGGTTGGCTTTGCTTGGCCTCGTTGGAAGTCCTAGAAGCGCAGAGCAAGATTAGTTTTGAAAAAAGACTAAGGAACATGGATCAAAATAAATGGGCAGCTAAAGGGCACAAGTATCTGTACCTAAAAAGCGCGGACACAAAATGGAGGAAGGGGTCAAGAAAGTTGGCAACCAAGTACACAGTGACTGAAAGTGTAGGCCGACAACCAGGAGTAAACAGAGAGAAAGTCAGAGAAAGAAAGACAGCGAATTGGAAACAAAGAACGGAAACGAAAAAGACCATGGAGATTTACACGAACGAGAAGAAAGAAATTATACGAAGAAATATGTACGATAACACAAGCGGAAGTGCCTTGCTATTTGAGGTTCGAGGTGGCTGCCTAGGGACAAAAACATAGCGGAGAAAATATTCGGAATTAGATGCGGCTAGTGTACGCTCCAGCAAAAATCCGTAGAACACTGATCACATGCTTGTGAAATGCGAAAGGATTCACCCAGCGAGACCAGTACGTAACGTATAACTTCCAGAAGCGCTAAGATTTAAAGTAGACGGAATTATCAACCAGTCAGCAGTCGAGATAAGAAAGAGACGTTTAGAGTATTATTGGAAAAAAAGCAGGGAAGAGACTGTACGACCGGATCTATCACAGGCATAGGTAGCAGTACAAGGTCAATATAGAAGATTAACGAGATGTATAGAAGAATGCTAAAACGCAAAACATTGATTGCATACATGAGTAACTTAATCAGGGTAGATGACCATTTGTCCATGCCCTGTTTCAAAGCTAGTAGTTTTCTTGATTTCAACTAGTTGAAATCAAGAAAAAGAGATGGGCATGGGCAGGACATGTAATGCGGAGGGAAGATAACCGATGGTCATAAAAGGTTGCGGACTGGATTCCAAGGGAATGGAGGCGTAGCAGGGGGCGGCAGAAAGTTAGATGGGTGGATCAGATTAAGAAGTTTGCAGGGACGACATGGCCACAATTAGTACATGACCGGGGTTGTTGGAGAAGTATGGGAGAGGCCTTTGCCTGCAGTGGGCGTAACCAGGCTGATGATGTTTCAAAGCGAATGCCAATAAATCATCATGATCATCATGATCATCATCATCATCATCACCACCATCACCACCACTCCCGTTACCACCTTCTTGTGAGCCACGTGTGTCACCTTATCAGCAATGCCATTTTCTATAATTTCGCAGAGACCCAGTACCCATTTAAAAGTTATGTCATGATGAAAATAATTTGCTAGAGCGTAATCTTTCTGTATTTTGCATATTATTGTGCTGTTTCCTTTTGCTGAGATAATTTCCTTGATGCACAACAATGAAGCTTGCGAATGATTGAGAGCTACCCGACGAAGAGGTGCCGACTGTGCAGACGTGAAGCGTAAAGCAGAAAGTATTGCATGGAGGTTGTCTGTTGCAGAGGTCGTAAATTGACGCTGCTTATACGCTATTCCCTATTGGTATGGCTCCGAAACGCCGGTGTAGAACTTTGATTATGACACAGACCATCGGTATAGACGTGACTGCAATCGCCTATGTGGTGCAGACATGTGACAAAGTTGACTGTTTTACTGCAATCAAAGGGATGTCACACGAGCTATTTCAATAATCGAAGTGTTGATTTCATCGTTTGTGACTGTCCGAAGGATTGCGAAATCCGTACAGGCCAGTGTTGTGCAAAGAGGCAGAAGGCTGCACGAAAACATCATATAGGCGTGCCGCTGTTCTATCCATGAGCAGCTCGGTAAAAAGGGTGATCAGTCTTCCGTGTTGCGTCAAACTAAAATTGTGACGGCAAGTTTTTGTAAATTTTAGTGCGTCGAAAGTATGCTGACTGGACTAAGCCATTCTTAAAGTGTCTGCAGAGGCGCAAAGTAGGCCCGGGCATATGCGATGACTTCTGGCTTGTAGCCGCAAAGTTTCTTCTGAATTACTTGATGACCTTTGATAGTACAGGGACAGAAAATTCGATACTGTGTGTAAGGAACGTGCACAGAGTGCTTCATAAAGAAGACGCCAGACTACCCTAGCTCAATAATGCAAAATGAGGAAGAATGTTTTAAAGAAGTTTTGTTTCTCTTCTGGGGCATTTATCTGCGGGTGCCGCGATAGTCACCTGTCGACAGCAACTCCCATGAAGTTGTATTGGGACATAAGTTTCAAGCGCTGAAAATCTAGCTATAGGGGACACCTTTTGAGCCATTTCCTTGTAAACGTAAGTACGGTTGTTTTCTTATCGTATAAATACACACCTCCACTTTTTCAAAATCCGACTAATTACTGTTAGACCCTTACTTGCAGTTTCTGCTGAACGGCTTGAGCACTGGCGTCGGATATCCATGTGCACGAGTCGAGTTCGCAAGGAGGAGGAGACAAAGGAGAGGAAAGACAGGGAGGTTAGCCAGTGTAAGTACCGGCTGGCTACCCTGTGCTGGGGAAAGGGGTAAAGGGAATAAAAGGAGAAAGAAGAAGAGGGAAAAAAATAGGAAAAAAAGAGAAAATTCACACAGTAACGCGAAACTACGCGCTACAACGTTCAAAGGCGGTCGCACAATTCGCATGTCCTTAAAAACTTCAACAAAGCCCTTAAAGCCTTGAGTGCTGAAGCCCGTCTGGACCAATGTCCTAGAGCTTTTTCCTCTGTAAAGGGGCGATTGTCCAGTTTTGCGAGAGCGGTCACGAGCACTTTTCTTCGCACTGCGTAACGGGGACAGTCACATAGGAAGTGTTGAATCGTCTCCTCGCAGCCGCAGGTGTCACAAGTAGGGCTGTCGGCCATTCCAATGCGGAATGAGTGCAGTTGAGTAACATTATGAATTAACGGTATTATAACCCTCTGGTGGCTCTAGTGTTATGATCGACCTATGTTTTCCCAAGAAGCCATCAACTACCACATCTGGCGACGGGGGATGTCCCACCAGCAACACGCAGCTGTCACGGTTGATGTTCACGGCTCATCATTCACTTCGCTTCAAGAAAGCAACGTCGCCCTGCTGACCGTCAAGCAGAGGCCAATTATCGATGAAGGAGTCTTCGTCGAGGGGGAAAGCTTCGATGGCAGGTGGTTGCCTCCTATTTTGACACGTTCGAGACGGATGCATCATGCACACGAACAGCTCGTTGAGCACATAAGCAACCCGGGCAGCACGCTGAGGACCAGTGATGTGCGAAAGAGGTGGTGAACGATTCGGCGTTTGTGATTGGCCAGTGGATTCCCCCAACGATGGAAAGAGAGGTTAAGGCCGGCCTGGCCCCTGTGTTAGATTAGAACCGCTCAAGATTCGGATAAGTGTCACAACCATGTACCAATGAAATGAATACAGTCTTTTCTACCTTTTTTTCATCATCACGATGCCCGGTTTTGTCGTCGTTTCTTGATTCTTGCGGTGAAGACACACCTCACCCGGTCATGATCGTATCACTAGGGACACTATGTGTGCGCAGCGCTTTTAAAGCTGGACCTGGCGTCAATTCACGTAGAAGTTCTCCCGAACAAGAAAGGTTTTCGATCGAACCCCGCTTGGCAAGTCGGTGACCAGTGCGATTGGGTCACGTACCCACGTCGCAAAGTTGTTACGTTTAGTAGCGCTAACTCTATGCAACACTTTCGAACTTACAGCTTGCGACAGCTCCTCGTAGGTAAACAGAATGTTAGGCTTGTTGAAACTTTAAATTATTTTTAAAATGTTCTTTTGTAGTAAAACTAAGAGGAATACCAGCGCTCATTCTTTCCTAATAATTTCTGTTACTTTGCTTTCCTCTCTCTTTTTCACTGAGCGCCAGAGTTGCTTTAATAATGTCCCACAGAGCGGTAAACTGTGGCCTCCTCAATGTTTGAAATTGGTGAAAGTATGGTAACGTCCAACAGTTACCGCTTTGCTAACCGTGGTGACTCGCAAGCGCAATGCTGACTACGAACCCAGCTTTCATAACAGTGCACGGTTTAAGCGTGTCGAGTGAACTGTACGTTGCAGGCGCCCGACGCTTCGTTTTCCCGCGAGGTGTCGTTTACGCGTGTTGCCAGTGGCTGTTTCATGTGCTCTGACGTCGTAGTTCGAGCGGCGACCGTGCGCCCCCTCGGAGGCGCGGGCGAGCAATCCGCTCTAATTGAGGGACGGCGCTGCAAATTAGGCGCGCAGCTCGGCCAAGGCGCCCGCAGCGCCCGACGCTAATTGGCTCGGCAGCGCTTGCGAAACGCAATCCCAGTTCCCCCCCCCCCCCTCTCCAGCCGTGCTCGGAAATCAAACACGGTTCACCTTCTTCGCTCCCTCTGTCTGTCCTTTTTTTTTTCTTTTTTAATCTATACGACCTTAGCGCTCCTCTCTACCGTCTTCCATTATCGAGCTTGCGCCCAAACACCCATGCCTGTCAACTCATTCTAAGTATACTTTTGGTACTTGCGCAGCATAGGCTTCATGAGCGTGCCACACCTGCAGTTACTAAGCCCCGCTCGTTGCAAAGCCGATGCTGGTGGACTCCATTAAACTCGGGAAAAATAAAAATAAAAATGAGCGTCCGTTGTATCTAAATGATGGCGCTCTTAAACAACACCTCCGGTAAGTGAAATGGGCGCCTCTTACCCTCCAGTAGCACATTACGTAAGCCCATGGCATTAACTAGTAAAGGAGTATTTCTGGTAGGTGATCCGGTGTACAAATTGCCCGTTCCCAATGAGGGCGTACTTACGTCAGCGCTTCATGACACGTCTGTTCAAAGTATAGTAACACAAGCAATCATGCTATCATTATGTACTCACGAACGCTGCTCATGGACGACTGCAGAATGCAGTACTGCACCGACGGTATTTGGGGGTTATAACCATCGCCGACAAACACCCCTTTCTGGGAAGGTTCCTTTAGCTTCAGGATGTAAAAAAGATGAAAGGCACACACACACACACACACACACACACACACACACACATATATATATATGTGTGTGTATATATATATATATATATATATAATCTAAAACAAAATACAATGCGAAAAAGGAGTACACCGCTCATCCCGTATCGAATTCCCATTTATGGTTTCTCTTTATGATAAGTACCAGTCGGGTTATAAAGTTTACTCCCCGTGCTGACCTTGTTTTTTGCATGTAAAAAATGGGAATATTTTTTTTCATCTGTATGAGGGTTGCTGGGGAGGATAGTCGGACTATTTTTTCACTCCCTTCCCGAAGTTTTTGCGGCTATTCGCGAAAGTTATTCCTGAAAGCTCACCGATTATGGCGCCAAGTGTCATGTTTTCCAGAACATGTGACATCATCTTGAATCGGTGGAACCATAATTCCTCATAGCGTAGAAAACAAAGACAACCAAACGTCACGACTGCTGGCTTGCTACGGCAGCTGGAGCTTCGGCGGAAACGAACAGTTTGCATGCATGTGCAAACGAAGAAATACGGCCCCGCTCCGTACGCAGCTTTCACTGTTCGGCCAACTGACAATTTTACATTGTTCAGTTGTGGGCGGCCAAGCAAGAACTTACGGGATCCGCGCTACCTTGCGTACTTCTCTTCGACCACGCTAAGGTCAACACGGCAATATTTTTTGCCGATGCGCCGCCACGGCATGTTTTCCTATAGCGTGGCCGTGCCTGTCGCCGAGTATAGGCTTAACTGGAAGGGTCGGAGCTTGTGAAGGCCTGCGGAGTATAATGGCTGTATTTAATCCCATGATCTTAAGCAAGGTTCTAGATCACGTGGCTTTAAACTCCCTGTGGATGGTTTCTATTCGCGTGATCTAAAACTCCGTAAGTCGTAAAGTCGGCTAATTACATCCTATTACTAGGTGTCTTATAGGTGGTAGGAAAACAATGTAATATAACGCATTCACCTCTAGCATGCCACAGTAATCTTTTAGTACAAGAGAATTTTCAAAGCGCATGAGCGGCGAATGCTCAAGTCTCGGCTAATTGTTGCTAACAGTGTATTGTCGCGTTGTTGTGACGGTGACGAACGATGCAGTGTAAAAGCTATGAGTTGCGAATGTAAATTTTTATTGAGGAAAGTTGTGCCCAGCAAAACAGGTCCAGACACTGGAGAACAACGATTGCAGCGAGAAAAGTCGGCGATCGTCTCACCAACAAGTTCAACGCGTCGGCTTTTACGCACGGGTCGTCGAATGTTCCAGCATTCGCGCTGGGGCGCGCGTGTCGTCCCGAAAGTGCTGCACAACTCGCGCCGCACATGCAGTCAGGTTACACAAGGTTCGGGGGCAACACACAACTGACAGATAACGTTCGAGAAGCTTCCGATACATGCAGGTGCATCCTGCGCCGAGCGATAACGTTTAACATTTGTTAGCCGCTAAAAAGCGGGCAGCGGAGAAAGATAAACAAGTACACGTCTCAATATCCTTGAATAAATCATACAAGAGCTGTCACTCCACCGGAAAATCAGTTCTGCAGAAGCCTGCAAGATGGAGAAATACTCACGAAAGGGAAAAATGCCTGACGAGGGTGAATGTTTCAACTGGCAAGTTCTTTTTTTTTTCCTGAGAAATCTCTGTAGAAATCTCTTTCTCTGTAGCTTCATGTTACAGTTGGGTGGACGATAATCTTTCCCTATCACGAACAAGGTGAAAGGCGACCAAGGGGTTCTAGAGACTGTATTATTAGGCGAAAACATCATTTGCATTTTTGAGACTTTCTTCTGCAGAACTGTGGAGTCATTTAACTTGTACATTTTATGTACCATGTATTTCTTCCGGCATAGTGTTACTGTCAAAATGTTGCATGACAAGTTCTGCTGCTTGTGTGAAAAGGTTATTTGATATGTAATCTTGAACTCTGTGTGTTGTAGGCTAGGTGCATTCAAGACCGAAAGAGTAGCCGGCGCCTTCAATTGTGCGTCAACCGGTCCTTATGTCATATAAAATAAAAATAAGTTCGATTTTGTTAATCACAACAATATGAAGCCAACAGATAATCAAGCCAAGGAAAGCCCAGTGGAAGTAATTTGAAGTTAATATAGAAGTGTAGAAGTAATAAAATTAAAGAAAAATAAAGCTGGCGATAAAGAACGTGCCGCCAATGGGACACGAATGCAGAAACCTCGCAACAAGAAAAGTAAATTGAGCTGAATTGGTGAATTGCGCTTCTGCAATGCCAGAAAGGCGCTCTTGCCGCTTAGGGGGCTTGGTGAGCCAGAAAAGACGCACAAGCGAAAGACGGGTGACGGCGCCGGTTTGAGCAGCAGCTCAGACTCATATCATGTATTCTGACGATGTCTCTTCGGGCCTATCCTTACAAGAGTGCTGACTGCATTGTCTGCAGACAGAGTCAGAGGCGTGAAGTTAGCAATTTGAAAGAGCTTTTGCTGCGCCACAATGGCCTCAATACGAGAAAGTATCTTCGCATTTATGACATCACACTGACTCACCTGCGCATGGCTTTAGGAACGAAAATCATGAACTGGAAATTTCGGCCAACGTTCTGACATTCAGTAATCAACCCCTAACCGCGAGGTCAACGAGTATAGATGCTTAAAAGAACATATTATCAGTCGAATAAATTGATTTAGTAGTCACTCATTAAAGGTCGATAGCACACACATACAGATCGCACTTGCGGCTCATAGTAATACCTGATCGCCGGACCTGATCTTACTGTACCTGATCGCCTTCCGTTTTCTCGTACCTGAGATCACTGATTCACTCTTTTTAGGAAAATCCTATAGGGTGGAAGCCATGTGGCCGCGACCATGCAGGAGCAACTTTTTTTAAGCAGAGTGACTCTGCCAGGGCCTCAACCACTAATTTCTGCCACTAATAAAGTTTACTTGTCTCTCTGCTCCTATTGGGTTGGTATGCTACACCGATTATATTTGGTGAATGTTCGCCTTCACTGTGCGCTTGTCTGACAGCCAGAAGAAATTCACATACTAAATTATGAAGTTTTTTACCTTCCAATGGCACGATCTGACTTTGAGGCACGCCGTAGTGAGCGACTCCGGAATAGTTTACACTTCCTGGAGGTCTCCAACACGCATCCAAAGCGCGGCACATGGGCGTTCACGGCCAGGATTTGGCCCCGGGCAACGTCACCGCCGCACCACGAGCAGCCGCGTCTCCAAGAGATGGCTTCCAATTAACATCGGTTGTGAGTGAACACGCCTGGCTTGTGTCCTTCGTTCACAGCTCGTTCACAGCGTCCAAGTATCCATCAACTCTCCCAACGAGGCACCTTGCTTAGTTTTGTTTTTCGCAGCCCCTGAAAAATGCGTCTATTGCGGGTGCACGCGAATAATTAATGTCTCGTTGTGTGCGGTTTGTTGCGTGGCGGTTAAAATCCCGCGCAAAGAGCCTGTCACGTGCTTGGCGCACCAAGAGCACGCAAACGAAGGCGCTATGGGAGAGAAGGTGACGCGCGAGGGAGGACTCCTCTGCGCGCTCCCCTCTCTTTTCAGCGCCCTGTTTCTCTCGTGGGCGCTGCTCAAAGTCCATTAATGGCACCGGCAGCCTGAAATGTTTGCTAAACAGCAGCCACGCAGAATGCCCCCCTCCCCCTCCCCGGCCCAGCCGGCACACTGCCGATACGCCTAACACGTCGCAGAGTGCCTCCACCGGACGTGGCGTGCACGTCGGCCACGGTCACGCGACCTTGTCGCCCCGGGAAGTTTCCGTTCGGCGGCGACCGTTCCGAAACAAACAGCTCCCAAATGTGGTGGTCACGGCGACGTGGTCCTTTTTCTCGGTGTATTATCTTTGCAGTGGCCCCAATGCCAGCTAAGCTTCCTGTGTCTGCTGCATACTAAGCGCGAGGAGACTTTGGGAGGCACTGCTTGTCACGTCTTTCTCACTGCAGGCAGCAAGACATCCCTTGTGACGGCTTCGAAAGGAGACAGTTTTATAATGGAGGGTGCGCAGATTTTGCGTTTTCTCTATACACTGAGAGACCTCGACACCGGTTCTTCTCGTGACAGAGTGGTCCACAACACAGATTAATGGTAGAGCAATCTTTCGCCATACTGCCAGAGTGCGCCAGAATAACATCTAAATCCACGTTGGCGTGCTATCTCCCGTCTGTAACGATATCCTTCCCGAGCTTATTGAATGGCACAAAAACATTTGCCCCGTCTGCACCAAGAGCTACGGATGTCTTGGTGTCTAGCGCCTAACAGAAAGTTATTGCTCCAATTTAGCATCACGTTTCGTCAAGAAATGCAAAGCTGTAAATGTGAAGAGCAAAGAGCAAAGCCAACATTGATAATCAAGAGAGCAATAGCGGCGTTACATTGAATTTTACCTTTCTCCCGTTCCTTAAATCAAATAATTGAAAGAATAACTTTATTTTCTCCCATAAATTTGCGATGAAAAAGGTAACCGGGAAAAAACCCTCTCTAATCGCAGGTTCACAGAGCCCCTGCCATACAGCGGTGGTGAAAACAGGGTACATCGCTCATAACCATAAAATCGAGAATGGGAGCAATAACGAAACATTTAAATGTGATAACAAACAATTGTTCCACACGCGCAGATTTGCATCACATTGAACGCACCACGTGCAGATATGTGCTAGTTATACAATAACTTCGGCACATGTCGTATTGCTTTCAAAACGTGTTGCACATAGTTAGATGGGAAAATGCAGTGAAATACATGCATACAACACAAGAAAACTGAACAAGACACAATCAGCGACCAAACACAATTATAAAGCAAAGTTTCGGTAATTTTTCACAAAAATAATGCTCTGAGTTCCTTTGTTTTTATAAGGAATGAAAAGTCGATTTGTAGTGGGTCGTATACCATATTAAGGCTGTTGGCAAGATATGTTGGATTCAATGCGTTTCATACTGCGTGCTTGAAAATAGAATGTGCCAAGGCTGTTGATATCGTAAGCGAGAGGAAACGGCGTTTCGCTCCACGTGCACCAAATTGAGGAAAGCGTCCGACCTGCCAGTGGTGCCTTCTTGTAAGAGCATGGTAACTTGTAATTACACTATCGGATATTATAACGATATTATGTTTGCAGAAAATGGAGGTGGTGTGTTCTCAAAAAGAAGCATTTGAAATCACCCAAACCATCTTTGTCTTTCTTTTTTTGTAGCCATGCTCAGTTTGCTTATATTAACTACTGTGGTTTTACTCCATACCTGCACACAGTAACATAGATGCGAGTTAGAAAAAGCGTCGTATAGTAATCGTTTTATTCCCCAAGTGAGAGTGTGTCGATGACTGTTCATTAATCCAACGCACCTAATTTTGACGTTATCGCTTTTATTTGTTCATGCCATGGAATCCTTAAAAACAGTCCTTGGATATTTCGTAAATACAGGGGTAAACCTCAAGATTTGAGAACGCATACTCTATTCATCAAACACACTCTGCTGAAAGGAAACCCGATATACTATTATAGGTTATTGCAACATATCAAAACTAACAATCTCTATATATCAAAATCATCTGAATCAACATACCATGCCAAAGCCTGTACCATGGAGTATTGCATCAGAAACAAAGACATGCCTTGCATGGCAAGCGACAGCGACATTTCATCTGTATATTAAAGCTGAGCATGTTTTTATGCTGCTTAGGTTGCCTTATTGCTTCTTTGCTAATATTGTAGTTGTTCCGAAAAAAAATGACTCAATCTTCCTTGATGGTAAGTTCGGTGACTTGAGTAAAACAAGTACGAACAGCGAAAAGTTATGTCGTGCTCTCTCTTGCTCCGTGTGTGTTGCTGTAACTTGGGCGAGAAATGGTTTTGCGTAGGCTACGTGTTTGGTTGACGCTACGCTATCAACTTTTAATCGTTGAACAATACATAGCTTTTGGAGAAGCAGTCCGCCAATATAGGTGCGAACATTACGAGCAGTTACAAGCAAATTATTCATTATTCAGGCTACACCTGAGGGTAGCCGAGCGACTGTGGCGTTACCTTGCAGAGCTCTGCATCGGTCGTAGGTTCAATCCCGCCACATTTCGACGGCGGTGAAATGCAAAACTGCTCCTGTTAGATTTAGGTAAGGAGAGCTTTGGGCCAGTTGGTGATGCATATTTGAATACGGTGAAGTCCGATAGATTGGACAAAGTAAGGCGAGACAGCCAGGCATGCACTTCTACCGTCTGTCGCGCTCTTTACTTTGTCCCGTGTATCGCGCTTCACCGTACTCGAATTGAATTTACGTGCACGTTAACGAAACTCAATGGTCAAAATTATTCCGGAGTCCCCTATTATGGCGTGCCTCCAATAATTCATCATATAATTCAGTTATTAAGGCAGCGCTCTACGTGATGCCATCTTAATTATATAGGTATAACGCGGCTGCTATGTAGTAGCCTGAGCTTTAGCTTATGCTGTTCAGTCTGGCAACGCATAGCGAACGTGGGTCGATGAGCGAGAGGAAATGTCCAGCAAAAAGCTGTGAGCCAGTGAATTTATGTGGAATGATAAATCACACACAAACAGCAGAAATACTGCAAGCTCAATTCCAGACAACAAACGAAATGCGTGAGACTATGACCACGTGAAAAATCTACAATCATTTGCATTAATAAAGAGAGAAAAATTTGTAAACATTACGATATAAAGTGTAAAGCGATTACGGGAGTGCTTGACTGAGTAGCAAGCTGTGTGCTTCCCGCGAATGGTTCTTATCCCTGATAGCACGACATCCTTATCGGGCCCTATAACGTCAATTTAGTCCAATCTGTATTTATTCCAATCTCCTGACGTCAAATTACGTAACTGCCGACGCAAGCCCCGGGGTTGACTCGCACGGCTGTCTGAATAACCCAATCAAACCCTTTCCTCGTTTGTATATGATGTCACTTTTCTTTGCTTTACAAACGAATAACATTGCCTGTATTGAGTGGTTTCTCTTGTCTAATTGGCTGACATGAGGCGAGGAGCACGCTCAAATGGAAAGGGCTTCTATTGGGCCGGGCTAGCACAGGGAAAATAGATAACCGGTCGAGGAGGGTGGTGCCGGCGTCTGCCATCGGTCCGCCATCCCCCACTTTGCCCACGGTGGCTGATCGCAAAAATACCGCTAAAATGGATCCTCAGCAAAGAAGAGTTGGCAAAGAGAGATTGTATACATGCTGAAAGGGCTCGATAGCCTTATACGGCCACGCAAGAAGTTTTATTATATGCCAATTAGCCCACGCACCGCCACCTTAATTCTACACAAGAAAAGTAGGAAGATGCCTATAAAGAAAGGGGCCAGACAAGGAGACACAATCTCTCTGGTACTATTCACTGCGTGCTTAGAAGTATTCAAGCTATTAAACTGGGGAGGTTTAGGAGTAAGGATTGACGGCGAATACCCAAGCAAACTTCGGTTTGCCGATGACATTGTTCTATTCAACAATACTGCTCACGAGTTAGAACAAATGATTGAGGATCTTAACAGGGAGGGAGTAGGAGTGGGGTTGAAGATTAATATGCAGAAGACAACGATAATGATAAACAACTGCGCAAGGGAACAAGAGTTCAGGATCGCAAGTCAGCCTCTAGAATCTGTGAAAGAGTACGTTTACCTAGGTAAAATAATCACAGGCAACCCTGATCATGTGAAGCAAATGCATAGAATAATAAAATGGGTTGGATCCCATACGGCAGACATTGTCAGCTCCTGACTGGAAGCTTGCCATTATCATTGAAAAGGAAGGTGTAAAATAAGTGCATTTTACCAGTGCGGCCATATGGGGCAGATACTTGGAGACTGACAAAGAAGCTTGAGAACAAGTTAAGGACCGCGAAAAGACCGATGGAGCGAAGAATGCTCGGAAAAAATTTAAGAGACCGAAAAAGAGCGGTTTGGATCAGAGACCAAACGGGTATAGACGATATTCTAATTGACATGAAGAGAAAGAAATGGTGCTGGGCAGGTCATGTAATGCGCAAATTAGATAACCGTTGGACCATTAGCGTGACAGAATGGGTACCAAGAGAAGGGAAGCGCAGTAGAGGACGGCAGAAGACTAGGTGGTGCGACGAAATTAGGAAATTTGCGAGTGCTATTTGGAATCGTTTGGCGCACGAGAGGGATGATTGGAGATCGCAGGGAGATGCCTTCGTCCTGCAGTGGACATAGAATAGGCTGATGATGACACCCATGCTCTCCGGCAGGTGTGAGTATAGCCACTGCGTGAGCGATCGGCGGGGAGCCATCTTCTATTCCTTTCGGAACGGGGAAGTCTCCGGCTATTCAGAAGAAAAATAAGTTTTGTTTGGCATGTTAATGCATCTTTAATGCGCACAAGTCACTTTGACGTGGTGACTTATCGCTGCTTTGAGACGTCGCCTGACAGACAGGCGAAGTGGGCGCAGCCCGAAAACTCTTGACCAGTAGCAGATGGCTAATGGCAAAAAAGCGTCGAATCAGAAATAATAATGTTTCTTTTATTCGGCCTAACCATGCATAATAAGTGTGCACATACCTGTTGAGATAAGGTGTTTCCGCGGTTTTCGTGACATCGCGTGACAGACCGGTGAAGCGGGGTGACCCGAGAACTATTTGCCAATCATAAAGGGCTGATTTCCATTTGGAATTGTAACAAAAATTTCGATTAGCTTTACGTTATAGTGCCCATGATCTACAAATCTTGCAGAATTTGGATTGACAAGAGCAGCTGAGTTAGAAAAAACATAGCAGGACGCAGAGCAGTGATTTTCTAAAAATACTAAATTTCAGTTCTACCCCACAAGCAGTCTAAAACTGGTACAACCAACGTGGAAAGAAAGAAACAAGGCGAGCCGGCCAGGAGAAGCAAAGGAGCGCTGACTTCCAACTGGTTTTTTCTTAGCGGATTGCACAAAATATATAGCCACAAGAAAGCATCAGAAAATGTCGTCACAACATTTCACAAAACGTCACGCCGAGAGTGGACTACGCCTTCACGAGTGACAGAAGTCGCATTTCTGTAATGCACACTTAACCGCACCAAGAAATTTTACTTCGTGTGAAAATAGGCACCAAGATGGCGCGCTGACACACGTGCTGCCAGCGCTTGGTATGAGACCAACTTCAGTAATCTCGCGGGTAAGTTGTAATCGGTGCTTTTTCAGCATTTCGCACCAATAACAATGCGAATTGCATTAACAATCGCGACAGTGCATTCCTATGTGTCGCTGAATAGCTCGCTGCACAGAGTCATATTTGTGCCTATATTCAGAGGAAGTAAGATTTCTTGAACCGTTTAACCATGCATGACAGAACTAGGCGTTCTTTCACTCGTGAGGGTGTAGTCTTCTCTCGGTGTGACGTTTTGTGAAGTGTTGTGACGACATTGCTTGATGCTTTCTTGTGGGGATATCTTTTATGCAATCCGCCAATAAAACCAACTGGAAGTCAGCGCTCTGTTCCTTGTTCCGGCCGGCTCGGCTTGTTTCTTCCTTTCCATGTTGCGCTGTACGTGTTTAAGAATGTCATAGCAGCTCTCCCAAACCTCAACACTGGTGGGTTACCTCACAAGGCGATTTAAGAGAAGCCTCTGGAGCAATTAACGAAGGCACATCCTAAATGCTATTGACCTGAAAATTGCTCGATCATTATGCAAGAGCCATAGCCTACATCGTGCGCACTTCCTCAAGAGGCGAAAAAAAAAAGCTGTGGTCTTCGTATTTCGATGCCAGAAGGCAACGTTTCATTTGTGATTTCGCCACGAGTTCAATGTGGTCTCGCTGCTATACCTGGCCTAAAGAACCGTGCATGCGTGGCAGTGCAATGAAAGAAGAACTGAGAGCGGAGAGAAAGGTAGAGATGACGGTGAGAGGACAGTGTAGATCTTCCGGCTCTTCATTTGACAGACGCGGGGAAATTATGGAGGCCTTTCATATAAAAAAAGGTTCCTCAACTCTCTTTATTATTACTCGAGTGTGAGGTTTCACTGCTAGATTTGGGTGGAGCGCGTGCGTTCTTTTTGCACTAACCGCAGCTATCGCCGCTTTCCCTGTCACCATTGTGGAAACCATTTTGAACTGCTGAATAAAAGATTCTGGGGTATGCGGACGCTTTTATGCCACCTCTTGTGCATCACGTTTCGGTTGCAAATGACGTGATGTGCATTGTGTAGAAATGTTTATATATTATTTTTTTCCTGTTCGATAAACTTCCAATTGTCAGTTCAGCACAGTGTTGTCTCGCTTTGTCGTTGTCATTTGTGCTGTCGCTAATCACGAACTTCGCAAGGCAAATTATGCCGCAACTGCCCTCTGGCCGGTACTGCGGTGCTGCGGTATTGGCCTACCATATAGGTATCCACAGTCGGTGTTTTAAGAGGCATCTGCAACAACGGTGGAGGCACAAAACTCATATTTCTGAAATTACTCAACAAAGTACTGTGCAACCGCGTACGAAATGTTGTAAAATACGGGTGACATGCCCACTCATAACGATCGATCGCGTAAACATCTTTGGCATGGCTCCACTTTTCATTTCACACCTACTGCTGCAATGACTGGTGGGTCAGGTAGCGAACACGTGACATACATGCGCATACAGGGTCGAAAGTTTAGAAGGTGTGGAATAAACAAAAAAGAATATTTCATGAGACTGGGCACACAGCCTGGATTTGGAATATCCTATGCATCTAATATAATGTCCGCGCACAAGAATTGTTGTGTTACCTGTCAATTAAAAATGTGCGGGAGTTTTTCATTTCCGCGGAATCCGCATCCCGTAAAAGTTTCACTTTGCCTGCATTTCTGTTCCATGCAAAAGATAACGAATTCGTATCTTACACCAACGAATTCATACTAGGGAAGGGTCGGTGATACCCAAAGTTGAAGCAATCAGGGTCCTGGGTTTTGTACTTGAAGCGAACGGATCGAACATTAGAACCATTCAGCGTATTACCAAGAAAACGGAGGAGGCCATAAGACTTATAAGAGGGATCTCTAATAGGCATAGGGGTTTAGGAGAAGAAGGTGCGATGCGCTTAGTTCACGCATTTATTATGTGTCATTTCTCGTATGTGGCAGCTATGCTAAATTGGAATAGGGGGGAGAAAAATAAATTGGAAGCATTAATCAGAAAAGCCATCAAGGCTGCGCTTGGTCTGCCTATGACTACGTCAAACGATATGTTGTTACGACTGGGTTTGCATAATACTTTAGATGAAATTGCTGAGGCTCAACGTACCGCACAGAAGGAGCGGTTGCTAGGTACACCAGCGGGTAGGTGCTGGCGGACCAACTCAGGGCTGTCCAGAGGGCCCGTGTGATGGCAGAGGGGCTCGGCCTCTCTGTACCGACGTGGGAGCGGCCCGCATCAGTCCAAGACTGATCCCTCAGGACCTAAATAAAGTTCTTCATACCATACCATACCAACGACAGCTAGTCAGTCTGACGAAACAATGAACATTTTAAGACGACAGAACACGAGAAGTGCAGTATGTATAAATATATACTCAGAAGAGGAGTACACCACTTTTATCCCCAGAAGAAACAGCTCTTGAATACAAAGTGGACAACGCGAGCAAGTACTACGCAAAGCTAAACAAAAAGCGACATTTTCATTTGATTGATCCACTTCATTCGATCACATCTCTTCTATTTATAATCATAAGGACCTCAGTGACCTTCAATCAACGAAAGCAATCCGCTAGCCTAGTGGTGCACGTTTCAGTATTAAAGAACAATTTGTATCGTAGCATGTTCAGTGCTTCGCTAAACGCGCAGCGTGAAAATTTACTCATTTGTTTGCTGGTGCAATGTAAGTTGCCCATTGAGCGAGACTTCAGTTTCCAAGCACTTGATGAGCTCAACGCAATTCCTTCGTCTAATAGAGAGAGAGAATAGACTATCTCCACCACAGATTTTAGGAGCGAGCGAAATAAGTGATGACCTCATCAGGACGACGCCGTTATTCATTTTTGCCGCGTCCTCGAGCGATGTGCTGAGTACTACTGCAACCTTCCATCGCTCAATCACACAGAACCATTATGGGGCCACTTTTACCGGGTGCCAGCTCAGCTATACTCTTGCACCACATTATCAGCTTCCGGTATGAAGTTACCAAAACGTTTCTTTTTCGTTTTATTTTAATAAGTCCACTCAGGAGCGTGGTGTGCATCGTAATGTGTTCCACTTGGAATCAACTTTTTCGCTATAAAATACTTGGGAGAACGCAGTCATGCATTTGCACGAGCCACGGCTGAAATACGCCATTGGTGGTCGTTTCATTAAATCGCTGTGCACGCCGCTGCCGAGATCACAGCGCCGATGAGAAAGCAGTTTATGACAATGTCTGGCGCATTTTGCTAGTGATCGCACGTACACGGCGGTGCCAATAACGCAATAAATGCACCTGTCCGCTTATGTAAATCCTAGAGAACCTACAGCGCGCAGATTGACCTGCACGGTACACATGCACGCATATATTGAAAATTTCCGGTAGGAGAGCCATAATATAGGCTCAAAGTGGTGCGTCTGCCTAGGGAAAGTAATCTTTGGTCTAGGCATGAAATTCTACTCCATCGAGGTCAGCGCCCACATTCTGCAGGAGTGCTACGAGTGCTTTAGCGGTGAGCCGGGGTCGACATTGGTCGTGGGAGAGAGAGAGATTCTTGGTTTGGGAAGGAAAAACATGGGGTAAAGTACAGTGCAGTAACTGTCTCTCAGATGAGGACACCTCAACCGCGCTGCACAAGAGGGAGAGGGAATTGAAAGAAGGGTGAAAGAGGCGGCGGCCAAAACGGCGTGCGCGGGCAAGTTCGTGACCTTCCCTTATGTGGTGCGGTTACGCGCCTAGTCATGACGAAGCAGTGCTTCCTGTGCGGCGAGAGCCGCGTCGCACATTTGACGTACGTTGCTGTCGATCGCTGGGCACTGGACAAGGATGGCACGCAGTGAAGCCGCGAGAGCTGCTATCAAAGCGTCCCTGGGGTCGCTGCTCGGCGCGGTTGAAGGACCTAGTGATGGCTCAGCCGCAGCTGTCTGGACGTTGCGGCCGCGCAGGGCGTCACTGTAGGATCGGCCCTGCGGGGTGCGAGATGTGGACGGAGTGGCCGTAAGCGCGGCCGATGCGGCGCCGGCCAGCTCTAACGCTTTCTTGCGCGAAAGGGGCCGCTCGGAAGTTGATAGCAACACGGCCGCCTTTCTCTCGCGTTGCCACTCAGGGCAGCTCGGCTCAGTTGTCGAGTAACGGCCGCCGCAATTAATGCACCGTGGCTTCTCTGCGGGGCAGTCTCCAGTGGTATGCGACTCACCGCAGCGGACGCAGCGGGCGTCGCGGAAACAGGTGGCGCCGGCATGGCCGAAAACGCCGCAGCAGTCCAATTGGAGTGGTCGGAGCAGACGGGCACGAACGGCGCGCAGCTGTTTGAATACCCTCACGTCAGTTGACACGACGTTCCCGACGAAGGTTACGGTGACGCTTGTGCCACTCCGTGAGCAAGAAAGCACCGCGAAGGGCCCCTCAAGGTTGTCTCGGACTGTGCGGGCGTCGAAACAAGGGTCGACCCCATGAATGACGCCTACACAGGAATTGTTGTGTAGCGCCTTGGGGCGCACCGCGACGTCACCGATGTCGCACACCTCGAGCAGGGGCGCGAAGTCGGCACCGCGCGTCACGTCAGCAGCCACCACATTTCGGCGGAAATTGACGCGGACGCGTCTCACGCTGGGTACGGCGGACAGCTGGGCGGCGATACGCTCCCGCGAGAGGGCCAGAAAAGTGGCCCTGCGCTCGATGGGTCGGTAGAGAACCGTCACGTTCGTATCCGGAGCGACACGGCCGTCGACGGGTGGGGTGTGCGGCTCGAAGTCGACGAACCGTCGGTAACGGCGTCTCCTTCGTGCGGCTTGTTATTGCTGCACGGCTGCCGGCTGGCAGGCTTTGGCGTCCTCGGCGGCCGCGTGCAGCAGCGGAGGATTTTTCTGGTTGAGTTCCCTTGTCTCCCCAGGAGCTGGGGCAGGGGTGGGCGCTCTCGGCCGGCTCTCGTTGGGCGAGGGGCCGTCAACTGGGTCGTCGTCATCGACGGTAGCAGCCACCGCCGCCGAGCGCGAGCCCTCCCCCGCCGCAGGTACGGTGGGCTCGATGTTGGTGAGCGGGGTCGACGAACAGGCTGCCGGCGACGACAGATATGGGGAATCCAGCCGGACAGGACTTGCCTCGGGCGAGGTGGTCGCGTCCGTACGGGCGGACGTAGTGTCGGCACCAATCATGCTTGCGGTTGGCAAGAAGAAGGTGCCGGCACTCTCGTCAGTGTCGCCGGTCGACGGGCAGCTGGCACCGTCGTCGGTAGATGCAGCCGAAGTGGGGGCCTCTGCGGTGGTGTCCGTTGAAGCGGTCGGTGCGGCGTCGTGGCCGCTGGAAGTAGTCTTCGGCGCATCAAATGGGAAAGCGCGGAAGGGAGTGTCCAAGGATAATGGGGCGCGCGCGGACGGCGTCGGACTCCCTCGCGAAGGCGGGCATGACGGCGTGGAGCCCGTCGAATCAGCCGACAGCGCACGCAGCGTACGTGCCTTCAGCCCGCGCTTCCATCGTAACGCAAGAGGCGACCTGCCGGAGTGTGGTTGCTGTCCACGCGGCTGGCGCTGCCGGGCCCGTCGGTGCTCCGAGTCGTCGTTGAAGCCAGGAACTGACTTCTTCGGCCTCTTCCGATGCTGGTTCTTCGGAGGGTCCCCCATGAGATGGGGCCTCCGTGCAGTAGCGTGGCTCAGGAAATTGTGCCAGCTGCCGTGCGAGCCCTGAGAAGGGCTGCGCTCATAAGCGCGGTCGAAGGCTGAGACGTACGCGCGCGAGAGGTGGCGGGCGAGCCGTAGTCGTCGGAGCGAGGGGCGATGCGACCGCTCGCTTCGAGTGTCCGGGAACGTCTGGGTTATGGGACGCCGCGCAGCACGTGTGGTGGCGCTATGGTGACGCCAATCACAATCGTCGGTTTGTAGAACGGATTCGCTCAGAGCCAGCCGAGTAATTTTGTCCATACGTGTGTCCATTAATGCAGCCGAATGACTTTACAGACCGTGCCCGCCGTACCTGTTCCCCAGCCAGTACTCTTCTGCAATGATATCTAGTCCTCATTCTACAAGGTCCGCGTCTTCGTCACTCACGCCGCATTGCTCTTTCGATCGTACGCAGCAGACGGGGAGACACAAATATCGCTCGCTGCACCCATTGATAATAAAAGTACAGAAACATCTCGCTCAAACCGCGGCCTCAACCTTTATTCGCGTACAATGCTCCATTTATGCGTTTGCACGCCTGTCTCAGAGAAGACAAAGTGCTGCGTCTGCGAGAACTAAGCATTCGCCATCCCATTTGAACGCTCGCACAACGAAAGCTTCCTTGTCTACGCCGTCCATACCACGCAAAGGGTGTCGCTGCATGCGACAGGTTCCCTTAGACGTAGCCAAGGCATCTCGTTTGTGCAATTGAGCACAACGTCACGGGTATAATATTGCGCATTGACCGCGCCGCATTGCGATGAGGCAGCATGTATAAACACTCACGTACGAAGCGAGTGGTGCACGGTAAATAACTCAAACTTGTCGTCAGTAACGAGGTGTTGGAGGCCTCGGTGACCCTAACAGTGCCTGCGTTGCCACTAGGGCACCAGGCCCGAGTTCGGAACCCGCCGCCACCAGGGAGCTTGCTTCTCCAGTTTTCTTCGTGGACAGCTACACGACTGCTGCTCTGTTACAACAGGTACTGCTCATCTTTATAAAGCAGTAGCAATATAATCGGACTTGACCTAGTTTGGAGGTATCTAACACAAAATATGGGCCCATCCCCAAGGCAGTGCGTTCTAAGACAGCGTTTCAAAACGGTAGCAGTCACAATAGAATAATGCCAGGAACTGGCACATGACGCACGCGACAGGCGTTTAATATAAAGGGACTTTGGCACGAGGCAATCGGCAGTTAGAGCCTTGTGCTGTTGGGATCATGGATGAAACTCCCACGATTAGTCGCGCAGTTCTTCGAAGCATTATAGGCGGACTTCACCAGCTTTGGAACTATCTGACAGAAAACTAGCCTTGTTGAGAGTACGCGAGTGCTTCGCGGTGTGCACGAAATCGCAAGTTTATAAGAAACACGAGGAATCCAAACTTCCCTTTCATAAATGAAAGTGTGCAAGGTCATCCGTGACACTTGCACGCGCCGTTGCCCAGACGCTATAACGACGCAATACAAGTGTGCCATCGCATATTCATAGAGTTGGCGGCGTCATGTTCTGCCCTAGTTATTTCCTTTTCAGTTTATTCAAGACAGCTTCAGTACAAAAGCGCCTAAGGAACCACTGTTAAATGCACTGGCAGCAAAGCCGGTGCAAGAGGTAAAAACATCAGGTGATATTGGCGGGCTTCAACGGACATGGGCCCTGTTCGAACTTGGGAACAAAACCGCAGTGAATAAGCGAGGCGGTGGCTGACTGCGCTGGATTCACTACGGTCGGTGAGCGTGCAACCGGGACCAAGTGGCGCGCAGTGGAAACGCCATTGGTACATCAGATTGGCTCTGCCCCGTGCAAACTACTTTTACGACGGAATGACTGCCGGCATATCGCAGGTGTTGTATATTGCGGCTGTCGTCAATTTTCCCCACAGTACCGCTTATTTTGTTATCCTGGGCCCAGGTTCACAGAAAGCTCTCACGTCACGATCGTTCGTAAGAGAACATTCCACCCAATGAAGACACTATTACCGAACACGGCCGCGAGGCGCACTCATCAGCGAAGCACTTTCTCAATTTATTTCTGCAGCAGTGGTCCAGTTTCATTCTACGCCGACCGTCAAAACAACTGACCCCATGTTCACAAACAAAAAAGAAAAGAAAGAAAGCAAGAAATCTTATGCTTGGACTGCTTGTAGGAACAGGTGCTCGAAAACACTGATCGTAGGATATATTATAGACAGCGACCACCGAATGGCAAGCAGTTCTCACGAGCGAAAGGCTTCGTGAATCCGGCCCCTAGACTGGTGGTCGTGCTCGGGCGATGAATATTACGCTGGCGGTAATGGAAATTATTTACGACGGAAAGACGGGCAGTCCGCGCGATTACACTAGACTGCAGCACAGAAGTATAACGAAGTTCTTAGAATGCGCAACCAACACCTCTGAAGGATTTAATAGGGTTTCTATTGAATTACAGTTTGGCGAATTATTTATATATATATACTGCGAGTTTCTTTTACAAATTGTTTGTTAGTTTTCATCATTTTTGTAGCTTACAGATTGTTTTCATTTTTGTGTCAAAAGTCCAGTTTTATGCTTCTGTGTGTTTGGCTTGGATGACGGCTAATGTTTTTTTTTTTTTTTTTGCGTAGTATTGCAAACGTGTGCGGAACCTCTTCTTTTCTTGTTTGAAAGTCACCGTCTGTGTACGGTTGAGGCCTGCTTGCTTCGGTCCCTAACTCAGGCTATGCGGAAAGTACTATATTCATCTGTACTACGCCCACACACATCGTCCGTCCCGCTCTTATGTGTAGGGTGGCAAACCGGTTAAGCTAAACTGGTTAACCTCCCTGCCGGTCCTTCTCCACTTTTTCCTTCCTTCCTTCCTTGTACTACAGCGTTTTTATTACTTTATATGCTTTTCCCGCATGTCGTAGCGAACTTTTTATGAGCTGTAAGGGTGATTTCAATCCCATAGGTGCAATGTCGGTAAGTCACTATGCATTCATTATTCCTGATGCGTAAAACACGGGAAGAACGCGGCGCTCTCACAAACGAAGAAACTTATTTCGGTGCAGGCGTCAGCGTGCAAGTAAGAATCAATCACCTTTCTAAAAAACTGCAATGTAAAATATACAGTGACTTGAAGAAATTTTTGCCGCTTTCTTTGCTTGTGTCTTCGTTCCTTTAGCGCAACAGTTATAATGGCTCATTTGATTCGTACATTATAACATTGGGAAGAAGCAAGCACTATATCGGTTGCCAAATGTACAAATACTACAAATATACAGATAAACAAAATGACAAATTAATATATAACTAAATAAATGAATAAATATTTAAATAAAGCAAAGTAAATATACAAAATCCTTCGCAGCACGTGAGGACGCCAGGCAGTTTTCGGACTTCCTCATTAGACTACGCAGCAGGATGAGTCATTTCGCCACCAGCGTATAATGATATGCGGCAGATGTACTCTGAAAACAACGTCAACATTGGGGAGTTACCGCCCCTTTCCCATATGGGCCATTTCTCTTTCTAACCTATCTTCAGCCTCTTTTTTGGGCCGATCCGGAAGACTGAAGCCGTATGACGTAAAACTATTCCAACATGTTTTTATTCCAATCTCCTGACGTCCAATGTGCGTAACCGCCGACGCAAGCATCGGGCGGTCATCCGCAGGGTTGTCTGAACAGACCAATCAAACGCTCTTCTCGATCAGAGGAGGTCACTTTTGTTTCCTTCAAAAACAAATAACATTGCCTACGTTGAGCGGTTTGTCGTATCCAGTTGGCTGACAAGAAGAGAGTAGCAAGCTCAAATGGAGAGGGATTTCATGGGGCTGAGCAACTGCACTGAAAATCGATAACTAGACGAAGAGGGTGGTGCCGCCGTCTGCGATTGGTCCGCTTTGCCTTATTTAACTCGCGCTGGCTGGTCGAAAATCGCGGCGGCATGCAACGGAAGCTCACGAATGGCGCTAAAATGCATCCTCAGCAAAGAAGAGTTGGCAGAATGAGGTCGTAAATGTGCCGAAAGTGCTCGAAATTGTTACGCGGCCACGGAAAAACTTTTATTATACACTAATGAACACATGCTTTCCGGTAGGTACGAGTAGCTAGTGCCTGGGCGATTGGCGGCAGCCATCTTTTATTCCTTTCGGAACGGGGTAGCCTGCGGCTATTCAGTAGAATACTCAGTTTTGTTCGGCATATTATTTCATCGTTAAAGCGTACACGTCACTTTTACGCGCTGCGTTTTTGTGGTTTTTTGAGGTCGCGTGACACGTAGGTAAAGTGGGTGCAGCCCGAAAGCCTTTGACCAATAGACGAGGGCTAACGGCGAAAAAGTGTCGAATTAGAAATAACTATTTGCTTTTGTTCGGTCAAATCATGCATAATCAGTGTGCGCACGTCATATCAGATGGGGAGCTATCGCGGCTTTTGTGACGTCCCGTGACAGCCAGGCGAAGTGGGGCTACAAAAGAAATGCTGAAATAAAATTGACTTGACTTGGGTGGTCCAAAAAGCTTTTAACCAATCACGTAGGGCGGACTTCGGTATTGGAATAGAAATGTTTGGAATAGTTTTACGCTATAGCGCTCCTGTTCTGTCTGAAAAAATGGAACAGGACTGAAGGTGATGCCTGACAATGATGACAATGAACCTGTAGTGGAGAAGAACGAGCAGTAGGCATTGCTTCCAGGAAAACGACGCCGACGAGTCTGGTTGAAGCCGTGTGTCTGGATCGCCTCAGCTGTGTGGCCACTCGCTGCGTGCTGTGTGACTCTCTGAGAGCTTCAATAATTGCCCCGAACACCTCCCGACAATTTCGTGGAGCTGCTGCGCCCTTCGCCAAGCTCGAACACAGCTATCGGACGCCCCCCCCCCCCCCCCACAATTACTGCCATGTCTCAGGACGCCGCACAGCCCGATCCTCCCCAGGCATCGCCTATCGTCTGCTCCAATCCTCTACGCCAACAAGATCCTCCTGTCTTCAGCGGCACCGATGATCACGACGTGGAGGATTGGCTCTCGTCATACGACCGCGTGAGTTCTCATTCGAAGTGGGACGACACAGCTATACTGACTAATGTCATCTTCTATCTTTCTGGAGTAGCTAATCTCTGGCTTTCGAATCACACATCCGCCATTTCCACCTGGACGGCATTTGCGCATTCCTTCAAAGAAATATTCGATCGCCCTGCTGTGCACAAGCTTCGCGCCGAACAACGCTTGCGTGGTCGCACTCGGCAAAAGGGTAAAAACTTCTCCAGATACATTGAAAATGTAGCTCGCCTTTGCCGGCACATTAATCACACTATTTCCGACCCTGCAAAGAATAAGAACGTCCTGAAAGGCACAGAGAATGACGTCTTCCAAATGCTCTTGACGAAAAATCCTCAAGCGGTTGACGACGTCATTATGCTATGCCACAGCTACGACAAGCTCCGCAAACAATGCCTTACTACGCGCCGATCTGTCGCGCCGGACGACACGATTCCGGCCGTAACCGAAGTTCCAGCGCTGATCCCGCTCACTCCTCGTTCCTCGACAAAATCAAACAATTTGTTCGCGGAGAAGTCGCGTGCCAACTGTCACTTCTACCTGCTACCCAGTCGTCTGAGTCCTCTTTGTCTCCAGGACTCCGATGGGTCCTACATGAACAAGCGACGCACTACCCCTCGCTAATCAGCCACCTCCAGCGCCAGTTCCGCTCACATAAGCTGCCATCTGCACCTCCGCCTGCAGTTGCGCACTAGACGCCCACAAGCGGCTTCAACGCGTCGCGTTCTGCAGCTGTCAACTACGCGTCCCGAAAGCGGCTTCAGCACGCCTCCAAACCTCCCAACGCCCGGTTCAGGTTTGTGCACCCCAACCTGGGCACCTGTTCACAATCCATGGCGTACCCAAGACCACCGGCCCATCTGCTACGCTTTTCAGGCCACGTGGCACGGGCCTGCCGCCAGCGGAGTTAGTACCCTCCCGACACTGCGACATCACAAAGAATGCTCCTTACTCCTAGTCCGGCAATGCTCCATCCGTACCGACCTTCGCTTCTTTTCTCCCCGGAATCTTCAGCACTCTTCAAATATTAATACTAAAGATGTTTCACTCTCTTCAGCACTCGTCGGTCTCCGTCTCCCCTTCGACGACCACTGCGCTTCATTATCCACCGCCCTTCTGGTGTAGACGAAAACTAAAAGGCGCAGTTTCGGAGGCAGGAAGTGCGATCTCATCGAACTGCTCAACATCTCGTTTATTCCCTGCGAACGTCATTGAAGTCTATACGCCAAGGGTATCACGGTCCACGCGCTTTTTGACATGGGTGCCGCAGTGTCAGTGTGATTGGCGACCATCTTCGCCGTACGGTTCGAAAAGTCGCGATGGCGTTTTCTGTCATTTCGCTACCTACAGCAAGCGCTGAGCCAATTGAGCCTTTAGAAACATGCACCGTCCTTGTCGTCATACGAGACAGTTTCCACTACATTGAGTTTGTTGTTCTTTCTCGGCGCTCTCATGCCATCATTCTAGGATGAGACTTCCTCGCATCTCATCACGCAGTTATTGATTGTGCCCGTGCAGAACTAGCACTCACTTCATTTTGTGGCAGTCTTTCTGAAGGTTGGCCTTTATGTTCTGCTCGGGTGTTCGTCACCACCGCCGCCGATATTCCTCCTTTCTCTTCTGCCCTTGAGCCCGTTTCCTGTGCTGCTTTCTACGATTCAACAGTTTAGGTTTAGGCCCTACCTCCACAGTCGTTCACCACATCGACACCACATGCGCCGCTGCGCCAGCGTCCATACCGTGTGTCCGCGATGGAGCGCCGCGTCATCGATGAACAAGTAGGAAACATGCCCCAACGCGGCGTGATACAGCCAGGGCGTGATACAGTGCCTGGGCACCTCCGGTATTGTGGTCAAAAGGAAAGATGGGACAATTCGTTTTCGTGTGACTATCGACGACTCAGCAAGATAACTCGGAAAGATGTATATCATCTTCCCCGTATCGACGAGGCACTAAACTGCCTCCAAGGCGCTCAATTCTTTTCGTTCTTGGACTTGCGATCCGGTTATTAGCATACCCCAGCGGCTGAGGCAGATCGCCCGAAAACGACATTCGTTACGCCTGACGGCTTATCTGAATTTAGCTTAATGCCTCTTGGCCTGTGTAATGCGCCTGCCACATTTGAACGAATGATAGATGACATCCTCCGGGGCCTCAAATGATAGGCATGCCTGTGTTATCTCCATATCATTGTCATTTTCCCCCGGACTCAAATGATAGGCATGCCTGTGTTATCTCCATATCATTGTCATTTTCCCCCGGACTTTTCTTCTCACCTTATTCCACTCGAAGCGTCCTCACTTGCGTCGCCGATACTGAACTCCAGCTCAACATGAAGAAGTGCCGCTTCGCCGCCCTCCAGCTAGTTAACCTTTGCCACGTTGTTTCGAAAGATGGTGTGCCGCTAGATCCAACCAAGCTTCAAGCCATCGCCGAATCTTCGCGACCGAAGACCAAGAACTCCGCAGCTTCATCGGATTGTGCTCATATTTTCGCCCTTTCATCCGCAACATCGCTACCATAATAGCGCCTTTGACGCAGCTTTTCGCGGGTAACCGTGACCACTCGGCGTGGCAACCAGTTTGCGATGTTGCAGTCACGAGGCTGCTCCTACGTCCCCCCCGATCGTCCGGCATTTCGACCAAGGGGTTCCGACATAAATACACACGGCTGTCAGTGGCGTCGGCATTGGCGCTGTTCTTGCACAGCGAAAGACTGGATTCGATGAACACGTTGTTGTCTTTGCCAGCCGAGCACTTACGAAAACTGAAACCAACTAGTCCGTTAGGGAAAAAGAATGCTTGGCTATCATGTGGGCCATAACTAAATTCCGTCGTTACCTCTGCGGCCCCCTGTTCGACGTCACAACTTACCACCATGCTCTCTGCTGGCTGTCGTCCCTGAAACATCTTTCAGGTCACCTCTCTCGATGGGCGCTAAATCTCCAAGGGTACGATATTCGAATCCTGTACCACTCTGGCCGTAAGCATTCGGACGCGGATGCCCTGTCTCGTTCCCCTGTGTTGGACCAACCGAATTATCCGAACGTACCAATATGCGAGTCCTCCCTTACCGCCACGAACATGCTTCTGGGGCACCAGAAGGATCAATGGATTGTTTCTATGCTGGCTTTTCTGCCACATTCTTTGGCGCCGTCTCCTGGCCGTGTATTGCGTCGCCAAGCAGACCACTTCTCTGTCCGTGACGGGCTCTTAAACCGGCGCACCTCTCAGATCACCACAAATGATTACTCGTAGTCCTTCAGCACCTTCGTTCGGAACTATGTGCAGCATTTCAATATGACCAGAAATGCGTGCATGCAGGAGTACTAAAAACATACGCGCACCTGCGACTCCGTTATTACTGGCGCGGGATGTACTGATTCGTCTGCCAATATGTCCGCTCCTGCCTTGCTTGCCAGTGCCGCAAGAATACCCCTCGTCCCTCAACTGCTCCACCGCAACCATTGCCTTACCCAGGAAGTGCCTTTGACTGTGTCGGAGTTGATCGTTACGGGCCCCTTCTGAGTACATCAGACGGCAGCCGCTGGGCCATTGTGGCGATAGACCATCTTACGCGCTACGCTGAAACTTCGCCTCTGCCCAATGCATTGGTGCGTGATCTTGCCTGGTTCCTTCTACGTAACATCATACTTCGCCATGGAGTCCCAAGAGCATTGGTGAGCGACAGAGGCCATGTCTTTCTATCTGACGTTATAGAAGCCCTACTCAAGGAATGCCACGTAATTCACTGTACCAGTACTGCACACCACTGCAAACTAATGCGATGACTGAAAGCTTTAACCGCACTCTTGGCGACATGTTAGCCATGTACGTCGCATATGACCAGGCGAATTGGCACCGCGTTCTATCCTTCGTGACGTATGCTTACAATACCGCCTCATAGACCGCTACTGGGATTTTCCCCGTTCTTTCTTCTTTACGGACGCTAGCCTTCCTGCACAACGGATACCATCCTTCCGTATCGCCCTTAGACATTGGAGGCGACTACCCTGTCTGAAGCTGCTGCACACGCGAAAGAGTGTCGAAAGCTCGCCCGCACATTTACTTCCGAAGTTCAGCAGCGACAGAAGTACCGTCGGGATATCGTTGCCACTCCTGCATCATATGCCCCTGACTCACTTGTCTGGCTTTGGTTTCCTGCTGCGAGCCCTGGACTTTCACCCAAACCCATTTCTAAGTACCAGGGTCCCTACCGTGTGGTCAGCCAAACATCTCCGGTGAACTATTTTGTACAACCACTTGAGCCACCTTCGGATAAGCGCCGCTAAGGCCGCGAAATCGTGCACGTTCAGCAGCTAAAGCCTCACTTCGGTGCACCTGTGCTTCCTGCCCGTAGGGTGCCGGGACGCCTCCTCTACCCCAGGGAGATAATTGGGCTGAAGGAGAAAGAGCAGTAGGCACTCCTTCGAGGAAGGCGACGACGACGAGTCTGGTTGAAGCCGTGTGCTTAGATCGCCTGAGCTGTGTGACCTCTCGCTGCGAGCTGTGTGACTCTCTGAGAGCTTCATTAATTACCGCACACCTCTCGACAAACGAGATAACTTATTCTGAGAGCAGCGCTCATCGTCATTACGGCTATGATGGCGATTAAGGGGGATGATTGTGTTCATGATGATAATTATGATATCGATCATAACCATGATGATGAAGACTGATGGCAAGACAGTTGGAAGGCCCCTAGTTGACGTCTAGCAAGGGTGGTCCAACGAACGGTTCCTGCATCTCATTCTCAGCCCCAACTGGCCCAAGAAGGCATTGTAATTTATCGACTTCCATTATAGGTACAATTTTTTCCAACTTTTTCTTCCATATGCGTCAATCATCATCATCAACAACAACATCAGCCTGGTTACGCCCACTGCAGAGCAAAGGCTTCTTCGATATTTCTCTAACTACCCCGGTCATGTACTAATTGTCGCCATGTTGTCCCTTCAAACTTCTTAATCTCATCCGCCCACCTAACTTTCTGCCGCCCTCTGCTGCGCTTCCCTTCCCTTGTGATCCATTCCGTAACTCTTAATAACCATCGGTTATCTTTCCTCCTCATTACGTGTCCTGCCCATGCCCATTTCTTTTTCTTGATTTCAACTAAGATATCATTAACTCGCGTTTGTTCCCTCACCCAGTCTGCTCTTTTCTTATCCCTTAACGTTACAGCTACCATTCTTCTTTCCATAGCTCGTTGCGTCGTCCTCAATTTAAAGGGAAGCTGAAAGCTTTTCTAGAAAAAATGAGCGAAGAGCAGTAAGCCGTGGTTTTCAACCCTCTTAATTCGAATATCGCATCGAAATTGAGCGATAGAAAGCGCAAACATATCTTATTTCGACGAAAAATGCAGCAACAGACACGCCCAGCTCGCGCGCCTCGTTTCCGCCTGTGATTGGTCGGGCGCCTCGTGACGTCAACAATGGTGTTCGTCCGGACCGACTGCTGCCGCTACACACGAAGCGCGGTGCAAAGTAGTTTGGTGGTGTTTTGCTTAGACGGTCATGGAAATTTTCGAGAGCTTACGTTTCTCTGAGGAGTTCGGCGTTAAGTACAAACTCTACGAGAGCGATATTGCGAGCGACGGTGACGGGCGACGGCTTCGAGCGACAAAACGGGCCGTCGCTTGAACAAATCGCTCGGTGTTGTAGCTCGATCGCTCGTTTCTAGAAATCTAGAACTCGTCGCTCGTCGCCCGGAAATGCTATGAGCGACTAGCCAATTGTGCGAAGCCGAAATCGGATGTACAGAACTCAAATACTACTGTTTGTCGGATGGAACGAGCAAACTATTGAATTTTACACGTGCAAGAATAAGAACCTAGTGCAAGACCTTCAGAAATATTTTATGCTCCTTCTTCAGTAAAATACATCAACTTCAATTGATAAAGACTTGAAAAATTATAGACCGATCAGCTTACTCTCAGTTGCCTACAAACTATTTACTAAGGTAATCGCAAGTAGAATCAGGGACACCTTAGACTTCTGTCAAGCAAACGACCAGGCAGGATTCCGTAAAGGCTACTCTACAATAGACCATATTCACACTATCAATCAGGTGATAGAGAAATGTGCCGAATATAACCCACCCTTATATATAGCTTTCATTGATTACGAGAAAGCGTTTGATTCTGTCGAAACCTCAGCAGTCATGGAGACATTACGGAATCAGGGTGTAGACGAGGCGTATGTAAAAATACTGAAAGATATCTATAGCGGCTCCACAGCAACCATAGTCCTCCATAAGCAAACCAACAAAATCTCAATAAAGAAAGGCGTCAGGCAGGGAGATACGATCTCTCCAATGCTATTCACAGCGTGTTTACAGGAGGTATTCAGAGACCTGGATTGGGAATAATTGGGGTTAAAAGGTAATGAAGAATACCTTAGTAACTTGCGCTTCGCTGATGATATTGCCTTGCTTAGTAACTCGGGGGACCAATTGCAATGCATGCTCACTGACCTGGAGAAGCAAAGCAGAAGAGTGGGTCTAAAAATTAATCTGCAGAAAACTAAAGTAATGTTTAACAGTCTCGGAAGAGAACAGCAATTTACAATAGGTAGCGAGGCACTGGAAGTGGTAAGGGAATACATCTACTTAGGGCAGGTAATAACGGCGGATCCGGATCATGAGACGGAAATAATCAGAAGAATAAGAATGGGCTGGGGTGCGTTTGGCAGGCATTCTCAGATCATGAACAGCAGGTTGCCATTATCCCTCAAGAGAAAAATGTATAATAGCTGTGTCTTACCAGTACTCACCTTCGGTGCAGAAACCTGGAGGCTTACGAAAAGGGTTCTACTCAAATTGAGGACGACGTAACGAGCTATGGAAAGAAGAATTATGGGTGTAACGTTAAGGGATAAGAAAAGAGCAGATTGGGTGAGGGAACAAACGCGAGTTAATGACATCTTAGTTGAAATCAAGAAATGAAATGGGGGGGGGGGGGCATGGGCAGGACATGTAATGAGGAGGGAAGATAACCGATGGTCATTAAGAGTTACGGACTGGACTCCAAGGGAAGGGAAGCGTAGCAGGGGGCGGCAGAAAGTTAGGTGGGTGGATGAGGTTAAGAAGTTTGCAGGGACGACATGGCCACAATTAGTACATGACCGGGGTTGTTGCAGAGGTATGGGAGAGGCCTTTGCCCTGAAGTGGGTGTAACCAGGCTGATGATGATGATGAAATTGAGAAAGCATGCGTCACGCTAGTTTCGGCGCGTATATTGCTGCCCTCATACCGCGAAGTCGTCGCTCAAAGCTGTCGCTCGCGTGGAGTTCGGCTTGCAGACGACGAGTGAACGCGACGGCCATCGCCTCGCTTGTAGCGCTGTCGCTGTCGCCTGCAAGATCACTTGTAAGGGGTTTATACTTGTACATTCTACACGTACGTACATACTTGTTCATACTACATGTACGAGCCGATTCCAAAGAGCCAGCCTCCCCAGGAAGCAAAAAATGCTAGTACAAGCACTGCTTTCCACGAGAGCGAAGGCAGTGTTAGCATCTCCTTGTGTTGGAAATGTTCTTTGGCGGGTATGTTTTTATGCTAAGCTGCATTCAGCGTTCCAGTGGGTACGTTTCCGGGCTAACAACTGTAGTTTTATGTTCCTGCATGCCTACTCGTAGAACGTAAGCGGTGATGCGCTGCCCCAAAGCTGTCGGCAATCTACACAGACGGTTTAAACGCGGAAAAAGTTTACCGGCTGTTGTAGCACGTGTAGTATAGAACCTTCATCTGCGCGCCATCCGCACGCTACTCACCGGCGAATTCCGTCGGCTACGTGAGATGGTCGGTTTCTTATGTGTGCGAGAGATGGGGGAGCGCAGCGTTTTGGCGTGAGCAGGCTTTCCACCATATGCAAACTTTACGCTTGCACTGCGTTATGGTAGCTGCATGCAGGCTATTTCGCAACACACGTGCGAGTAGAAAATTCGCGGCGCCTGGCGATGAAACCTGCGTCAAGGGTGGGCGATAAACATGCACCTTCCGTTCAGCGTGCTAACTATTTTTTTAGGAGAACCCAAAGCGCGCATTATTGATAAACTCCGGTACTAGTCGTCGCTGAAGTGGTTAGAGGACAACACCTGTTCTTGAGCGCTTGAAGTTGTTTCGCTTCACAGCAGCCTCCCACTTAGCTGAAAGCTTCTTGTCTTGCAGGAACTAATGGAACATCGGAACATCGTCGCGGCCGCTGGTGTTCGTGCAAGCGTAGGCTGCATAGAACGCCGGCTTGATCGGCCTACAAGTACAATTGATGCTGCGCGCGTCAACTATCACTCCTATATACACACAAATAAACGAATGTAGGGTCGCGCGAAGTAGATTAGGACGGCACGCACGCAGAAATAAGCCCGGTCAGGCACGGTCGCGGAGACTGCGAAGGAGGGGAACACCAGTGTTGACGTCACTAAGCCGCGGGTTCCGATCTCCGCTCGCATCGTCAGCGTCAGCAGCAGCGCGCGGCGCTCGACGGCGGCGGAGCTACAGCGCAATTTTAACCGACGATTGCGTCGCCGCTAAGTGAAAAATCCCCCCCAAAAATTTCCCTTCATGGTTTATAAGGTTCCCGTATCCGTATATGAGCGTCTTATTGAATTCGACAGACTCTTCAGTTTTTCTTTATGTAGAACCCTTTTCGTAAGCCTCCAGGTTTCTGCCCCGTACGTGAGTACTGGTAAGACAAAGCTGTTATAAACTTTTCTCTTGAGGGATAATGGCAACCTGCTGTTCATGATCTGAGAATGCGCGCCAAACGCACCCCAGTCCATTCTTATTATTCTGATCACTTGTGTCTCATGATCCGGATCCGCCGTCACTACCTGCCCTAAGTAGATGTATTCCTTTACCATTTCCAATGCCTCGCTACCTATTGTAAATTGCTGTTCTCTTCCGAGACTGTTGAACATTACTTTAGTTTCCTGCAGACTAATTTTTAGACCCACTCTTCTGCTTTGCTTCTCCAGGTCAGTGAGCATGCATTGCAATTGGTCCCCCGAGTTACTAAGCAAGGCAATATCATCAGCGAAGCGCAAGTTACTAAGGTATTCTTCATTACCTTTTAACCCCAATTCTTCCCAATCCAGGTCTCTGAATACCTCCTGTAAGCACGCTGTGAATAGCATTGGAGAGATCGTATCTCCCTGCCTGACGCCTTTCTTTATTGGGATTTTGTTGCTTTGCTTATGGAGGACTATGGTGGCTGTGGCGCCGCTATAGATATCTTTCAGTATTTTTACATACGGCTCGTCTACACCCTGATTCCGCAATGCCTCCATGACTGCTGACGTTTCGACTGAATCAAACGCTTCCTTGTAATCAATGAAAGCTATATATAAAGGTTGGTTATATTCCGCACATTTTTCTATCACCTAATTGATAGTATGAATATGGTCTATTGTTGAGTAGCCTTTACGGAATCCTGCCTGGTGCTTTGGTCGACGGAAGTCTAAGGTGTTCCTGATTCTATTTGCAATTACCTTAGTAAATACTTCGTAGGCTACGCACAGTAAGCTGATCGGTCTATAATTTTCCAAGTCTTTGGCGTCCCCTTTCTTATGGATTAGGATCATGTTAGCGTTTTTCCAAGATTCCGGTACGCTCGAAGTCATGAGGCATTGCGTATACAGGGTGGCCAGTTTCTCTAGAACTATCTACCCACCATCCTTCAACAAATCTGCTTTTCTTTGATCCTCCCCAGCTGCCTTTCCCCCTTGCATAGCTCCCAAGGCTTTCTTTACTTCTTCCGGCGTTACCTGTGGGATTTAGAATTCCTCTAGGCTGTTCTCTCTTCCATTATCGTCGTGGGTGCCACTGGTACTGTATAAATCTCTATAGAACTCCTCAGCCACTTGAACTATCTCATCGATATTAGTAATGATATGGATATGCGTCAATGCGCAGTTGTTAACTTGAGCAGGGGAAACAGGACAGTGGACAGGACGTGAAGGCTGCACAGGCAACGGTGCAGTTCTGTCCCGGTTCAAGACATGAACCGACCAGCCTAAACAAATATATACGCATGTGCACTATAGTGAATTTCGCGTTATCACTGACCTGGCGTCGAGCCTGCATAACAGAGATTGTTTCTTTCCACAATAATGCCCTTGCCTTGTCGAGCATTCGTTTTTGTTTTCCCGCTATGCATCTGAAATAGTTGTACATGCGCTGCTATTTTACCTATTTCTTTAAGCGCGAATAGTCTGCCAGCTTGTGTACAACGAAAAAATTGCGAGGAGGAGCGGCCAACGCAGGTGGGAGGGGAAGCGGCGCCTCCTAAAGGCGTGCGCCAGAAAGCGGCCCCGCGCAGGTGGCGCGCGGCCGTCAGCAGAAGATGCACTTCGCTGCAGAGCAAGTTCAAACTCGTGTCGCATGTTCCGAGACTGGCGTTAGCGGCTGCATTTGTGTGCTGTTGAAAGTAACGCCTTCTGCGAGGGAGAGCTAATGCATTACTGTCGTCCCACTGAACACATTCGTTTTATTTCGGAATTCACGCGCCTTTCTACAGTTATCGCCGTCTAGTGTTTTCTGCGCCTTTTATTAATAAAAGCGGATAATGATGCAAGTTCTAGCGGCATTAAAGCCAAGATATGCGCGTTTGTGAAAGAGGAAGGCACATGTCGACGTATATTTCGAAAGACAATTTTTCTTCATTATACAAAAATACCTATGCAAAGTTTTCTGTAAGATTGAAAGAAAGGAAAATAAATCAGAACGCATAATTTAATCAAAAGTACATCTTATCGCGCATGCTTCCATCTCGTTTTCAAAAAAAGAAATACCGCCGGGTACTTGAATTTCGCGCTACATGACAAATACAGTGCACCAGCAGCTTCATTTCTTTGTTTCATCTTAATTTTCATTATCAGCGTTTCCATACTGTAGTTTTCTGTTTCGTTGCTCCCGGCCCGCGACAAGCGGCAGCAAACCTCCACGAATGTATGGTGCGGTCAGTTGACGGGGAAGGCGTGGCACGAAATTATTGCGCCACCCCTGTGCAAGCAGCGTTAGCAGAGCTCGCTTAGCATCTGCACTGGCTCTGTAAGCACGTTCACATACACGTGCGTGTGCGTGTGTGAGCGCGCGCGTGCATGTGTGTTTTAAAAATTCTGGCAATGATAAAATAAAGCACTCAATATCTCTGTCAAAGTGACCGGACTTCGGCAGTACTGGTTAAAGTTTATGCTCTAAGCACAAATTATTCTTGTTAGAATAGCTATCTCTCTCAAATGCCCCTTCCCCAGTGGAGGGAAACAAACCGTTGTCTACTTCCGGTTAACCTCCCTGCCGTTATTTTATCTTTTATCTCTGTCTTTCTCTCAAATGCAATAAATTTTGTTCATATGGGTCCAATAGATGTCTTGTGAAAGCGTTTCTGCGTTTTACATGTATTTCAATAGGGAAGTTGGTCCCGGGATAAGGCTTCCCCTTGGGCGACGCCCAGGACTTTCAATCTGCGATTATCACAGACTGCACGCTAAATGCCCCAAGTCGCGACTGCTACTCAAAGCTGCAATACAACCAGAACAACGAATTGAAGCTATTGCTACCTTAGCCACGGTATGATTGCGCTAAATGCACAAACGCTGTTCGGGTGTTTAGATGAGGTATACCTAACTCGGTCATGGCGTCGCACCTGCCTACTCCGATTCCGGGACAGTGCGGTCACATTTACATGTAAAGGAATGTGGAAACACTCGCGTATCGGTCTGTGGTTGGTCATTATGAGAAGGTCCCGGTGGTATAAGGAGACGCTCAAACGGAGCAACTAACGGCAAACATCAGCACGGCCAGATCCCCCGCAGCTCACATCATCATCATCATCATCATCGAAGTGGTGCAAATTATTCCAGAGTCATTCTCTGCTGGGTCTCTCATACGCATTGCATTGCTTCACGTAGTTAAACCAGAAATAAAGAATCAACGAGTTCTGTCGAATGGAAGCATCACATTTCCAATCTTACAACGACGGTCTTCCCACATCGCTAATTTAGAAGCATTTACACGCCCGCACGGCTCCCGGCGCTGATGCAGCGGACCTTTCGTTGGCGCAGCACGCGGCATCGCCACGAGGTGAGCAACAGCCAAAAGCGGTGCGCTTTCAGTCGAGAAGTGGCCGGGAGCTCTCTGAAAAGCATGGTTCAGTCGAAATTTTTTTAGGCTTCGCGAAGCCTCTCGATCTTCCGCCTCGTGAAGCCTCTCGGTCGCCTCTACAAATGCTCAGCTCTTCCGGGAGCTGTAGCTTTCAGACAATGCAAAATTCCGAGCCATGTTTTTTTTTTTTTTTCGAGCGTCCCTTTTTCTTTAGATTGGCGGTGCGGCAGAATGCGCGCCGAATAACGTACGGCGAACGCAACAAGAGGAATGTGGCAGAACTTGACCTCGACGTGGCACACCCTTCCTCGGTTGGTGACACGCGCCGGCGGCAGCCGCCATCGTCGACGGCTGGGCGCGCTGTTCGGCGCCGATAACAAGCTTGTGTGCTCGCTGTGACGCTCCTCGAGTCATAAACCGGGCACTTTCACGGCTTCCGCTCATGCATATTTCACTGTCAGCGCCTTTGAAGGGCCGTTTCTCGGTATACGCTCGGGCTCGCGGTGTGAATAGCTCCGAACTAAATATCGGAGACGCTGCGAGACGTGGCCATCCCCGTCCACTTCTGAAATTGGTTTTCTGGCCTTCTGGCTGTAGTGCAAGAAGCCATTTAGAACTGCAAAATATGCGGTCCTAATGAAAGGGAACATATGCACCTTCCTTGAAATAGCCCGAAGCTGCGAACGATAGTCAAGCGGGCTCCTCAGTAAAGAACGCTTCGGAGACTCGCCTTTCCTTGTTTTGTTATCTTGTAGCGCTCTCCCTTTCGCTTGTTTTTTTAATTGTCAAGATTTCTTTCACAAGATCTCGTACGGCGCTCCTTTATAGCTTTCTTTTTAGCGAATCTCTCACAAACGGTGTCTGCAGACAGAAAAAACTACTTATCGTACTGCTGCGCCTTCTTGTTGGCTGCACAGCCGTCGAGTTGCGGCTGAGTACTTCCATTTACGAGCGAAGTATATAAAAATTGATTCCTCAGTATCACGCATGATCTTGAACGGTGCGACTTCGAGTCTGCGATAAGCAGAATAAACAAAAACAAGAAATCAATCGTCATTGCGTGACTTTCTTTATAGATAGCCATCGTGTGGCATCCAGCCTGAAAGGAGGAATTACAGTGCAGTCATAGCTACCTATAGTTCAGGCTTGTCTAAGTGCATACATGAACGTAACGTACGCGGGCACATTGCCTGTGAGGAATGACGTTTCATTTACAGAAAAACAGGTGGTAAAATATAGCATTTTCACCATAGTGTCAGGTTGTAGTGACCGTCAAAAACATAGTAGCAAAGCTGTCAATAACGAAACTGCCTTTTATTGGGCGATCTTGTGCCCTCAAATGCAGGCTACACTCAAAGCACAACGATAGCGGCGAACACCTTCCGCGATTGTCAGAATATGATCTGCGAGGTAAGCGCGTCGGCTTTTGTACATCAGTCATCGAGTGATCCGGAATAATCGCTGGTGCCCGCTTGTCTTCCAGAATGTTATACACTACTCGCGTCGCGCATGGAAGCAATTACATTACACAACGATCAATGACAACACACAGCGGATAGAACCCCAGAGAAAGAAATTCAGTGGCCGAATTGACTGTAGCGCCCCAATCGGATGCGATTGACACCTTCAGGTTTCGGTTTTGAGCGCGCGCGTTTTGAACACAAGTTGGTACGGGCCACGCCGGCTCCGCTGATCCGCGCGGCATTTTCTTCTTCTTTTTTTTTTTTCGCTTCTACTGTTGAATCACGCGTGGCCTTAGCGCGGAATCGTTTTATCTAGTAAAAATGATAGCGAGCGATCTTTACAAGACTCCACCGAATCTGTACCACGTGCAATTTCATAAGGTAAACGCAAGACGTCTTCTGAAATGAAACATTCACTTTGCTCTATATAAATGCTCGTTCCGGGCTTTTTGTGCATTGATACAAAGTTGTGGCACCAGGTAAGCAGCATTCGTTGCCGTACGAAGCTCCACTGGACAGCATCAGCTGAAGGAAAGTAACTTGCAAGCATGTATCATTTTCGTATATTGACTCGACAGGAATATTGCGTGTGGAGGCGAAATGTGCGTAACTCGTGAATGGGTGGCATTACCGATAAATTCACTTTTACATACATTCGTAGCAAATAGACTCCTCCCAAACAATGCCATAAAATATGAACATTTGGTTTTCAAGCCTCCATCCCTTCCAGGGCATTATTTCCGGCACTTTAAGAGCACAAATACACGGGTGACTTCGCGTTTCCAAAACAACTTGGCCTCAGTCGACGCGATGGTACGCCAAGCACAGAGAGCTGACCACAATAGAGACTCTCAGCCAGACCATGCTACACGCTCGCAGAATGCCTTCTAGTCGCACTCAAGACAAATTCGTGGATGCAAAGCCGCTCAGAAGACTGAATTGTCAAGTTCTTGGTTTTTGAGCTCCTCGACACTATCTTTTACGCGTCCTGCCTGCACAAGCAACGCACTCCCGTGTTATCACTCTTGGCAATTGCTCGTCGAATTTTCGACAAGTGTGAGTACCGAAAGAAGGTATATGTTGTTCCAAGGCCCTAAAAAGCGTCACAAATTTGTTCCACTAAAATTCAGTACACGCCAAACTAACTGTCACCACGGCGGGCTTGCTTTCTTTTTTTTTTTTTCCAACTGCTTCACAGCCCCAGGCGCTGCAAGCGTGCCTCCAGAGTATCCCAAAAAGTTACAAAATTAATTGCAGTAATATTTTGGGTCACAGAATGCGTCACGATCTTGTCCCGGTAAATTTCAGCACACGCGAAACTGCGGCACACAGCCGAGCTGCATTTCACTAACTGCGTCACATAGCCGGGTGCGGCATGCATGCCCAAAAACTACCTAAATAAGTTACAACAATGCTGGGACTCATAGAAAGCGTCGCAAACATTTCCTGCGCCAGAATGGCCGAGCTGTTTTTCGCTAACTGCATCACTAGTGTCGGTTTTGGGCCGTAAACCTAAAATTGCTTGAAATGCGTCGCAGACTGTCAAACAAAATTTCTCACCTTGCCGTAGTCCAATAGTTTAGTGGTGCTGTGCCGAAATGCAGGAGGAAAGCAAGGAAACGCCGGGAGCCCAACAAACGGGCTACATCTAAAAGAGAGAGGTCGCTGAACAGACAAACTTCACATGCGCAGCCTATACCTCGCACGCTTCGGTGGCACCTCCAAGGTCGATCCAAATAGGTCGCGAAGCTTCGGGCGAAAAGCGGTTCAGAACAAATTGTCACCGACATCAGCAAGAGTTGTTATGGGAGCAGCGATTCAAGCGCGACTATATTTGGAGGGAACAAACATTAGGAAAGAACAAAGCTTTTTTTTTAAATAAAGCCAGACACAGATAGATTGATTCAACGAAAATAAAATTCTTTATCAATTTTATATATGCGTCACGAGTGAAGATAAGACAACTCTATTTTATTTGATCATTATCAACAAATACCTTTTATCAGCGCCCATCATAAGAGGGTGTTGACGCCGCTATCGCTTGCAAAGCCATGTAGCTCTTGAAGTGTGCAGAAAGGCACGCTGGAGAAGTTCACCTGTTAGAATACGCCCACCTCACACGTTGTGCTGTTTTGCTTGTCGACGTTTGTCTGAATTTCGTGACGCGGTTAGCTTCATCGTTTCTCCACCTCTTCAGTCAAAAGTAGTGAGTTACGACCGCCAGATAATTGCTTACTTTAGTTATTTTCGAGCGACAGAGCGGGCCAACGAGCTGGATTCCCGATGATAGAACCAGCACTCTACACCTGAATCTTTCGTCGGTCTCCAAAGAAAGCATGTTCTGTTCAGGGATGCGATTTCGCCACCCCTACGACTGGCCTTTCCTTGCATCGCTTCCCGCGCTGAAAGCTCGAAGCGCCCATCAAGTCGAATGGCGGGGAAATTGAATATAAAGCTCTAATGGCAGAACACCAAAACAAATTTCCCGCCTTTGAGAACACTATGACGTCATTTCTGTTTTTAAAAGATAGAGTGTCATATTGTTTTTTTTTTTCGCCGGAAGTGTTCCCTCCTCGAACAGATAGCGCTAAGTACCATGAACCATCGATGAACCGCCATGCTTTGAACGTATGGGCTTCTATGGAAGCTTCGCTACCAGGTATATTTGCCTTGGCACATCTGGCGCATGACGCATCACATGACGCGTCAGGAGTGCCGCCAGCTGTAGCTAGGTGACGCACAAAAAAATAGGTCGCGATATATAAGTTCACTTATATGCAAAACTTTTTAGTTTTAGCGGGAAAGAATAAAAAAAATAAAATGCTGTCTGTAAGTTCATTTCACGTTCTTTTTTCTTTTTTCTCCCGGTGCTCGCGTCAACTAACGGATGGGATTAACACTAGGCGTGACGTGTTTCGTGTTGCCAGTTTTCGCCCGGGTGTCCCGTCTTGCTGAATTTCTTTCTCTATGATAGAACCATCGATGACATCCGAGAAAAATTCTGATACAAGCGGACGCGTCCTGCGCTGAGCGATAACATTTGTTAGACGGTCACACACGGTCACCCAATAAAGGTAAACGCGTGTCAATCGCGTCCGGCGATGCACTGAATGAAACTGTTCTATTAACAACTTGTTACACTTCTTAACAATAAACCTGAAAATATAGCTAATTATTCATCTTCTGTGACTCGCGTCCGCGCAATGAGTCGTTAGTGTTAATTAAAATAATTGTAAGAGAAAGTTAAACGCCTTTAACATGAAAAGCATGACATCAACAGAAGTAAGACGGACTGGAAATCCTCCGTTGTCTCCATTAGTGACCCTATTTCTTTAAAATCACTGCTGTAAACTGTGAGAATGATTGATTGTTGAATAAATGAGACAATACCAAGAAATGAAGAAAATATAATAGCTGCGGCCATCGTACACGGTACTTCCACTCACGTACAGATCTCTTTGTCAGACTTGGCCGCAGAATTGTTCGGTACACGCTGACCCACTGCGCAGCGTGTACCGAACAATTCTGCGGCCAAGTGTGACAAAGAGATCTGTACGTGAGTGGAAGGGATTACATATGAAAGGAAGAACGGAGCTAGCAAGTTACACTGGAGGCAGGGAAAAGATGAACGGGGGACCCCGGTGGCCCCGCTTTGCTGGCGGACATCGCGCGCTGTATCGTGGTTAAAGGGACACTAAAGGTTACTAGTAAGTCAACGTGGACTGCTGAAATACCATCCCAGAAACCTCGAAATGCTTGTTTCGTGCCAAGGAGAGACTTATTTTAAGAGAACATATGTTCTGAAGCGTACGCGTACCTCTAGCGCAGTTCAAATCGCCCGCCCTCCGATCGAGGAGTACTGACATTATGGTCTCATAGTGACGTTGCGCCATCGGTGAGTAGAACGGCGTACGCAGACGGCGCTACGGCTTTTCTGCGCAAAACGCAAACGCGCGGCCAGAAACAGAGCCAAGACAGAGCCGACAGCAGAGCGAAAGCGGGAGTATGGTGGTTAGCGGAAGGAGAAACGCGCGACCATAAGCTGGTACTTCATTCTATGACGCAAACCTCGACGCTCGTCGCAATGGACCCTGACAACGACAGATTGGCTTGCGATGCTGGACTCAGCTTCAGCGATTTGAGCACTGACGAGTGCGACCTGCTGCTGGGGGCTCGCGCTGCCGGCGTCGTTGCGTACTACAACGGCGGCCTCGACACCGGCTCTCCGGAGCGGGAAAGCAACGAGGGCTGCCCACGACATCACACGGACGTAGCATTCTCACTGCTTGTTCCAAATGAAAGTATCGCGAGCCAGCACAACCCGCACAGCACGACGCGACAACGAAACTACTGAAACTCCAAAGCGTGCGCGGCGCAGAGTCGAGAGCGCAGAGTCGAGCGATAACGAAACCTTTCGACCACCCATACTACAGAAGGGTAACGTCAAAATGTTATTTTTTTCGTAGAATCGAATAGACGTAGACAAGTAGCATTTTCTTCCGTCTTATAATCGAATGAAATGATATTTTCAATACGAGTAGTTGAGTATTAGTAACACAAATTATGAGGAGTGCTTTCGTCATCGGGCTAGTACCGGAATGTCGCTGAGGGGTCTCAAATGGTGTCATGCATTTACCTCAATTTCTCGGTTACGAAAGCTCTGTTCGCGATTATATTGACGCCTTAGACGTTCTAGAACATTGCTCTACCACTTTAACTTGACTTTCTGGTAACCTTTAGTGTCCCTTTAAGCACCGTGCATGGCACGTGAACCGGTGGGTAATCCCTACGCTGTTTAATATGTTACACGTGTCTTTTTTGAGGATATGGCCGGAAAGCCGGCTAGTGGACTAAGTAAAATGTGGCCACGCTCATCTGTTGACAGCGAGGCGCCCAAACCGGCCTCCCAGATGTAGGAGATGTGCCTGCAATGCCAGGCGCCGTTCACCAGCGTCGGCAGGTCGTTTCCGTTTTGCATGGTGTCTTTCGCTTGGGCGGGCGTGATGACACCAAATAGTTGCAGTAGCTGGTTGTGTCCGCTTGATTTAATCTCTGCTTGGCGTCACAATACATACGCACTTCGCAGTGCGCTTGCGCAAGCTGCTGGTGAACCGGAGGTCACTGGTTCGAACCCGGCCACGGTGGCCGCTTTCCGATGGGGGCGGAATGAAAAAGCGCTCGTGTGCCATGCGCACGTTAAGTAACCCCATGCGGTCAAAATGAATCCGCGGTCACCCACTACGGCATGCCCCAGAATCACATCGTGGTTTTGGCTCGTAAAACCTAAGAATTCAATTTTAAGTAAGGATTACGGACTTGTGAAAAACTGTGTTGCCTTAGGTAATTACAAGCATATCTTTAAGTCTTTCTGAGTCTTCCGTACATCGCACTCCTGGTTGCTTCGAGATGAGGGAACAAACGCAAACGCGGCCATGTGCTGATAACCACTTACACACGCGAGCAAGATTAATCCAACGCCATTGACGAACGCGTCTCGCAAATATCTTCTTTAGCTTTCAGAAGTCAAACTCCGCAAATTATTCTTGACCGTTTCTGATGCACGCGGAATGAGCACGGGTGCGCAGGGCATGCAGCGGCTAGTTTGCCCCGCACCGAATTTGGCTTCGTCGTGCAGCAGCACCACAGGGACGAGAAACAACGGAAGCTCCGCAAAGTCACGGTCTATGCAGCGATGGGCGAGCGACACTTTGCTGCTCCCCTTTCCCCGCGCGTTCTATTGCCCCTCGCCCTATCGATCGGTGGCCAAAGAGTGGCACACCTTCTTCGCCTCGCTTATAAAGCGACATTTCCGACCAGCGCTGCCCGGCCTCCCGACTTCCCGTAGCTTCGCGAACCCCTCGTTCCATTGGGCGTTGTGGCCGTGCCCTCCCCATTTCCTTTCCTCCTCTCGTCTACGTTTTCTGTTCTTGCTTTCCTCAACGGTGGCCTCTTGTCCCGTGTCTTTTGCTCTCTTTGCCCCCCTCCCCGCTTTCCACGACGTTCGACCACACTGGTTGGCAACAAACTTCTCTCTCCAATTTTGGGAGAGGAAAGGGTGGTCTCCCCGCTCCATCCATCCATCATGAGCAAATGGAGTCTCTTCGGTTTGCCGCCTACGACGTTCCCCTTTGGGAAAACGGCGGGCGCGGTTACAGGGAGGAGTCCCTACTCGAGCATGGACGACGAAATAAGGGAGACGGCCAAGTGGTGAGCACGCCCGCTCTCCCTCACCTCCCCATTCTGTCGTTAGGCAACGTCGATGGCAAGTGGCGGCCTCTTCCTTCCCATCGCTCTCTGAGACTGCGGACACTCTGGGAAGAAATCGGACATCCCCTCGATTGCCTCCGGCACAGCCGCCCAGTGGAAAATACATTTATCGGGAAAGTAAGTGCAAGCCAACCGTTGCTGTTCGTGTAATTAATTTTGTGCTTGCAGAAACATTACGGAAATGTAGAAGAGGAGGAATAGGAAGGTTCAAATATATAACCATAAGTATTGTCAAGGTATAAATGTAAGCTATTGTGAAGAAATGTGAAGAAAGAAGACCGCCACAGTTTGTTTACTTCACATAAAATTATTCATAAAATGTTACTTGCTTATTCGTCACGTGGATACGAAAGAGACCAGTTCACGAGAAAAAAAAGGCAAGACGTCAAACAAAAACAACAAATGATAAAGGCACAACCAGAACGTGTCACGTGAACACAGTGGCAGGTGCCGCGACACCATAAGCAACGTGAGGAATGCGTAATGGTCTTTCCGTGGCACAAAGAAACCTCGCAGCAAAAACAAGCCGTCACCTGCTGTTTACCACGAAGCAGCAGTCACGGGGGATTCCCAGCTTTCCCAGTTCAAACGCTACCATGTCATCTCTTTGAAAAAATACTAGATTGTGCGTTTCATTGAAAAAATATGGACCTTTGGTATGGAATAGAAAAGCCGGATAGGCAATAAATGGAACTTTAATCAATATGCCTAACACGTGAGATTGTTTAAGGTGGTTTGGGTACTATACAGTTAGCGTAGTGGACCAAACAAAACATAGTCATCTAGTCTGTATCGAAGTCCTAACTGAAACTGCCCTTGTGTACAGTTTGCGCGCTGGAATTTCAGTGTGCATCGTCTGACTTCATGAAACAAAGTGGGAGACAATTTACGATGCACATAAATCTGTAATGTGAAGGTAAGAGAGTATTAAAGAAAAATAATATTTGGTATATTAGATACGGACTATAAGCCTAAATTACAATTATAGAGCGCAGCCGGGTGTCTGCTGTATCAGCGTGATATCAATCATGCGCTCGAATTCGAACCGCGTAGATATCACTTAGTGCCGCGGATGCGCTGGCACTTCACCCCTCAAACATTATTGGTTTAATTGTTAAGATGGGGACTTTCACATAGGAATAGAATGTGGGGTAAAAGTTGTATAACCACGGATAAAGTGCCTCAGACAAGCTACCTGAGATACTTTATCCCTGTTTATCCAGCTTTATTCAACATTGCTTTACTAAACAGAACGTTGTGGTGGTGGTGTTGATGTTGTTACAGGTGGACTTAGCCTGGCAGATCTGCTCGTAAGTTCCGCGCCTGAGCGTCTCTTCCTGCGTCAAATAAGTCACCGTATGTCCATTTTTCCTACCTCTCGCAGAAATGGGGGAAGAATGCCTGACACTTTCTGGCGTACTATCCGCGATCCTTTTGGGAAAACTAACTGTTCGACGCGTTCGTAATGAAATCTTCCTCTCCCCATGCTGTCTCTGTCGTTCAGGCAGGCTTGCAGGACCAGAATAATTGTTCTGTTTGGACCATTTTATTGAACTCTATGCAAGTTGTTGCCACTTTCGTTCGCTTTGGAAGCCATGACATCAGCCTTGTGTCCTAAAGGAAATTAGCCGCATGGAAGCCACCCTTCTATACAGAGTAAGACAGCATTGGCCTACACTCCTGCTCAGACATTTAAAGGCTATAGGTGTTAACGAACTCCGCGCTAAGAAAATATACCTCATGTATTTCTCAATTCCACGCTATCGCGCAGCTGAAGGTAGTTCGCACGAAAAACAGTAAAATGAATGCCACCCCGTTCTCCTTCATGAACCAAAGCGGTGGCCTTGGGGTATTGCACATTAACATTCACCATTCTCAGTTCTGCAAAGTCCATGTTATTCTGAGTGCGCAACCGTTTCTGCACTCTGATTCCACCGGAACGGTGGTGGTTTGACCGGAAATCAAATTGACAACATCGTAATTTCAAAATTTATAGAAGCAAGTTACGCTGATAGCAGCCTGCATCTCTCTCTTCTGGATTCAGGCTTACCAACTTTTTTTTGGGCGTCCGTACTATTCTGTCCGTTCTGTTTATTAAAGGAATGTTGAATAAAGCTGGATAAACAGGGATAAAGACGTAATTGAAAACTATGTAATCATTCTGACAGCCTTTGGCGCACTGAAACATACGGCAAGATAATTTCACGTTGAGATATGAAGTCGATGAGGATAGCTATAGGGGCTTTTTGGTACGGCACATTTTATTATGCTCTGTGTGTGTCAGATGTGCCTTTCGGTTGTACTTGTTCAGCTTGCGTTACAACAAAATAAGGAGATGTGAAACTCTTCTATCGCATATTTCTGTGCACCCAAGAATGTGAGAATGATTACATAGTTTTCAACTACGTCTTTCGTCATGCACGTCTAGTTAGAGTTCTGTTTTCGTCCTCTGTAAATTTATTTAAGGCCTTAACGGTAAGGGTCTTACCACTGCGACAAGAAGGCACCCTTAAGGGTGTAAACATTTTTACAGTGTAGTACAAACAGACTCGGGAGATTACCGCGGCAGGAGTCTTCTCACAACGCCTTTGCTTAGCACATTGTGGTTTGTTGTTTTTTTTTTCTTCGTTTATTAACGCAAATGTAGAAGCGTGGTGTCTTCTATTTCAGGCAAAAGCGGTACAATAAAACACGCACAAAATTAGGCACGAAACCGGCAGAGACAAGCGAGGTCTTCCAGCTTTATTTGAAATCTGCGCCGCCCGCGTCGCTTGTCTCTAATGTTCCTGTGTCTTGCTGTGGTCCACGTTTCATGCGCGTATTTTACCAGAAACTGATGTGCGCCAAATGGTGCGATATGATGTTTTGTGCACACCTAAGTGGCAGTAAACCGAACACAGCGCCTTGCTTTAATCCGCTTGATTTCTACTTTATTTTCTCAAAAATTCTCGCCGACGCTCGATGTCAGACTCAGCACCTTCTGTTTTCTTTCCCTTTTATGCGTTCTTCCGCGTTATATTTCTCTTCACATGGGCTCCATCAGTCTTACCTGGCGTACGGTCAATGTGTGTGCTCCCGTATAGATAAATGTTGTTAATATTATTTGATTTGAAAACATATATGCAGTTAAAAGGAAATGGAAAGCGAAGAGCAGGAAACGGCCTGCTATCGGAAGGGCCGCAACAGCCGCCTACTCTTCAGAAAATTGGAGACAGAAACATAGAAATTGAAGATAGGAAGCGGATGGAAGGGGAAAGAAAGAACAAGTTCACAAATCTCAAAGAGTAAAGCAGAGCACACACAGTACAGGTCACGCACCGTTGGGCCGGTCGCTGCAGGTCATGCTACTAAAGAATGTTAAAATTGAAGAACGAGTGTCTGAGCTATTGTGATTTGAAAACATAAATATGGTACAAAACGTGAACCTAAGTTAGTTACCTTTAGAAAAGTAAGGAGAGCGCGATGAGCCTACTCGCGTCGAGGCACGCAACCACTGTGGTACAAACATTCGTCGAGTGCCGTACGCCGGAGGCCCAGGAGATCATAGTATCCCACTAACGACGCTGTGCTGCACACTGAAAGTGGGACACTCCGGTGTCAGGTGCTCAAGTGTCTCGCAGCAACCGCAAGACGTGCATGCACGACGAACTGGGCGCACGTCGTTGCCTATAAAAACGTCCGCGCACGCAGCCAACCCTCGGCTGGAGAAGCAGTGCTCTAGCGCAACGTTTCAAGCTTCGACCGCGAACACGGGGCAGGAACGTTCCATTTGCGACACGCCGGCCTGGATGGTGCTCGAGTAGGCGGCGACGAATCAGCGGGCGAGCGCCGCGAAGCATACACGGAATTTCAGGGCAGTCGTTGTGAGCTCGACTTGAAGCCAGCCGATCAGCCGCTTCATTTCCGGTGAGCGCCACGTCATGCAATTTTGCTGGCAGATTCAGTAATGCTTCGCACAACTGAAAAATCAATCTGACTGCGTCGTCATCTGCTAAGGGCAGCGCGGGTTACGTAAAGATGTCAATCTTCGATGCGATAAACTCATCTTGTACGTATTTCAATGCAACAGTAATCGCTGCTAGCTCCGCAGTTGTTGACGAGGCTGGGTGGAGTATAAGAAGTATACGTTGTACTTGAGTCGAAGGGCAGAAAAATGCTGCTAAGGTGCCCTGACCCTCGCTGTGTACAGATGCATCTGTGAATACTTAAAGTTCATCTGGAAATATTTCGAACATGTGTGACTGAGGCAACTGGAGTATTACCGAAAAGAGTAAGTGAGTGAGTGAATACACTTTTATTTGGTTCAGCAAGAGGCGATAAAACGCGCACCCGGCTCATCCCACGACGGGACTGACAGATCTAGTCTGCCGGCCCGATCGCGGGCGCGCTGGACGGCCAGGATTTGGTCCTCAAAGACGGGACTTCGTAGGAGCGCGTCCCGCTCTTCCCTGGTGAACTTCGGGCCCTGCGACCCACACTCCCAGAGCATATCAGGCAAAGTAGCAACCTCACCACAGGCCACGCAAGAACAATTCGGATAAATCTCGGGATATACGCTGTTGAGGGACGCCGGATTACCGAAAAGAGCATATCAGACTTTCTGTGCATGTCAGGGATCGTAAGATAAACAGGGAAATGCGTGTTTGCTGATATCTTACGGAGGCGTAACTGAAGCAGCATGTTCGGAACTTCCCGCAATGGTAAAAAATGGCAGCTCCATTTTTCCCATGCGAAACACAGACGATGAGAATAAATCTATGGTGCTCAAACTGTGTGATAACTGGAGAGGGCTCCAGCAGCCTTCAGCCGAGTAACGTGCACCGGCTAACTTTGTACGATAGCGATGCGCCATCTCTGCGCCGTGTACTACACTGGCGGGACACCAGCATCGAATAGGCTTCAGTCCGAAGCAGTCAGTAGAGCAATTCTAGCCTGCAGTACTATGAACCATCTGCTAACGTTATGGTAAGCGTAATCGCAGAAGTAAAAAAAATAACAGTGGCTTCTCTTGCGAGTCGTCCCTGTAGGTGAGGCGGGGCAGTATCGTATAGCGTTTACACATCTGCGCTGAGCAAGATCACTCCGCCGCCTTTAGCGCTGCCTATTTCCGCCGAGCCCCGGAATTGAGAAAGGCTGCACCGAATGAGAGGGGCCTCCGAGCAGCAGCGGACTTCGCGGCACGTGCAATTTCCCTCGGGGCGAGAGCCGCGCGTTTGTCTCATCGGTCCCTCGGGCCTGCGGCCGCTGCTACCAGCAGCGCAGCCGCAGTCCAGGGGCCAATGCCGGTGTGATTTGTAAGACCGCTGTGCTGTTCCCCGTTGCCTTGCAAAACTGGTGCTGTAAAACGACGCGCTGGTCTGGCCGAAGCAGTTCTCTGAAGTGCGGGAACGAGCGCGATGCGTGGTAGAGGGACTTAACTGCCGCAGCAGTCTGCAAGGAAGGACTGTGCGAAGCTGAGGCGGCCCGTAGCTCTAAATGAATTGTGAAGGATAAATTGCGAGTGACCGCTTACGCGGTTTATGCTCGATTGATTATAACGGAACGTTCTAACAGCCGAAAACAGTGAAACACTATTCGGCGCTGTTTCTTTTTTACTTCTCTTCGTTATTATTATTATTATTATTATTATTATTATTATTATTATTATTAAACATAAGGAGCAAGTTCACAGACGACGTTGCATGAAATGGCTTATCGCGTGAGACGTTTCGTGTGGGTTACCATTGACGGACCGAGCTGAGCTTTCTTGATGTGGCCTTTTCAGGCCAAAAAAAAAAAAAGTTTGTTTTGAAACGGTCACGTTCGGCTCAGAAGGGAGAGGATGCAATGTTATGAAAACATTCATTCCACCGAGATGTAACAAACTCCAGCGAAGCAAAGGTCACTTTCTCACCAAACCACTGTAGTATGGAACTGTCTTCGCTCGCCAAGAGCAGCGATATACAGTTCAGGTGACGATGTTCAGTGCCCGACGCACTAACAACTTGACGTAATTACAATGACGGCCAAACTTCCAAGCATTAACCACCAGCCAAAAAGCTAACATCCATCCCAGCATGGAATGAATCAGTGCAGCGTCTTTCAATTAGCGCAGGCTGTCAAAAAATCTATTCGGAGGCGCCGTGTAGAGATAGCGTAGGGAAAATAGTCTAGCGGGTGCGGCTGGATTTTGTAGGCAGCGTTTCGCGTTTCATGTGACAGAGGTTCCCAATGAAGAACCCATACCCGAAGACGGAAGCAAAGAGCACGTCGCGGCTATCGTGACATTAATCACCGAAACGCCACAACAGTGCGAAGAAAGCACTCGCCAAGAAAATGTTTCAGCAGAAGCCGTCTAATATATATTCACAAACGTGCTTTGACTGGTCTTTCTCATGCGCATCCGGTAGACAGTAGTGCCACTCGAATGAAAAAGGAACAACCATTGTTCGACACATTTCCTATACGGTTTCCATGGCGAGGGCCCGCTCGAGAAAGACGCTTATATATTACAAAACCTTGGAGTATAAATTGTGAGAGTGACAGGGTGCGAACGCCTGTCGCAAGAATCACAGAGGAGCGCATTATGAAAATACAAGTGGCCAATCTGGTCGAAGGAGGGCGTTGCCCTCTGGTCGCTGGCCGTTCTTAGAACTGGAGCGGCGAGTGGGAGGTCACGATGGGGCAGGTCACGTGATCGGAGTGAGTAGTTGACCCTGACGAACGCCACGATTGTTCGGCGTGGCGAGTGCAACGACGTGTCCGGCTGTATCGTAAAACACATCGGTATTAACGCATCGCCACTTCTATGGGGGCTTGCTGCTTAACACTTGTTACTGTGTAATGGAACACGAAATAAAGTGAAGTGAGATACTGCACCTTATTTTGTCCTTCATTACACCGTTACACTTTAGGCCTATTTCGACCACAAGTAGCAAACGGGATTGCTCTACATTATACGAGAAAACGAAACAAAGGGAGGAGGAAAGAGAAAAGAAGAAGGCAGGGAGGTTAACCAGAATAACGTCCGGTTGGCTGCCCTACACCGGGGGACTAGGAAAGCGGAAAGCAAAGATCACAGGGAGAGAGAGGAGGGAAGGAAAGAATGAAATTGTGGCAAGTTCGCTGACGCGTGCGGTTTTACAGAAATTGCCTTAATAGTCACAGGTGGTCGCACAAACCCGTGGTCCTTAAGAAACACAAAAGTGCCTTCACCGCTTTATGGGCCGATGGGCGATGGGGGCGGTGTTCCAGCAGCACCTGCACAGAAAGCGGTCGATTGTCCAGTTTTTGGAAAGCTTTGGCAAGTTCTTGTCGCTCTAGAGCATATCTTGGACAGTGGCACAGCAGGTGGTCGATGTTTTCTTCGGTGCCACAGACCTCGCATGCTGCACTGTCAGTCACCCCAATTAATGTAGAGTATGCCTTTGTGAAGGCCACTCCTAACCAAAGGCGACAGAGAAGCGTAGCTTCACGTCGAGGAAGTCCGGGTGGAGGTCGGAGCTGCAGGGAGGGGTTTAGTCGATGTAGTCGTGTAAGTCGTAAGTTTTGCGAGTTCCAGTCGGTCACTGTGAGGCTACGTGCCAGGTGTCGAAGCTGCCTTGCAGCGTCAGTCCTCGAAAGCGGAATCGGAATGCTGTGCTCTTCTTGATGAGCTGTGCGAGCAGCGTTATCGGCGGACTCATTGCCACTGATTCCACAGTGGCCAGGTACCCACTGAAAAACGACTTCGTGGCGTTTTTGTTGGACATCGTGGTGAAGTTTCACGACTTCGTATGTCAATTGGTCATGACATCCGCGTCGGAGAACTGACTGCGTGCACTGTAATGCCGGTTTTGAATCACAGAACACAGCCCATTTTCTGGGTCTTTCCGAATCAATGAATTCCAGTGCTCGACGCAGGGCTGTTAGTTCTGCCGCCGTTGAGGTCGTGACATGCGATGTCCTGAACCGCAGTGTCATTCCTCGCGTTGGTATAACCACGGCACCACCAGAACTGCACGACGTAGTCGATCCGTCGGTATGGATGTGCACGTGGTTGCTGTACTTTTCATGCAGAAGAAGTAAGCTCAGCTGTTTTAGAGCAGGGGCCGGTAGATCTGTCTTCTTCTGTAGTCCTGGAATCGTTATCTCAACTTGTGGACGGCTCAAACACCACGGAGGAAACGCTGGCTTGGCCGCAGGTGCGTACCCTGAGGTAAACGACGCACGATGTGCACTGACAATACCGCTAAATGTCGAGCAGGGCCTTGCAGCAGTGAGGCTCGCCAAGTGGTGGGAAGGGGTCCTAGCATAATGCCTGAGATGCATACGCATTGTCTCAACGGCAATGTGCGTCGTGATCGGGTAATCCTGCGCTAGGGCAATGGTTTCAGCCGTTGATGCACTGCGTGGTAAGCCAAGACATATCTTAAGGGCTTGGGCTTGAATACTCTGAATCGTACGCAGGTTAGTCTTGCAGGTGTTGGATATTGCAGGCAGGCTGTATCGCAGGAATCCAACGAACAACGCCATGTACAACTGTAACATAGCGTGTATAGATGCTCCCCAACTTTTTCCTGCAAGGAACCTGAACAGGTGACAGATAGCAGTCAGCCGCTTTTTCACCTAATTGACGTGCGGAGTCCAAGACAGGTCTCTGTCAATTACGACTCCCAAGAACCTGTGGCTTCTGCTGTATGGTATAAGTTGTCCGTTAATAGATACGCCGTAACCAGACATTGGCTTCCTCGTGAATGCCACCATTGCGCACTTTCCGCATGAAATTTCAAGTCCTTGTTGACGAAGGTAGCAAGATGTCATTGTGGCTGCCTTCTGAAGCCGAGCCCGAAGCTGAAGTCGTGTCACACCTGATGCCCAAATGCAGATGTCGTCCGCATAGATGGAAAGTCGTACGGTGCTTGGCAGGTTGTAAACTAATCCACTGAGGGTGAGATTGAAAAGAGTCGGGCTAAGCACTCCTCCTTGAGGGACTCCTCGGCTACCGTAATGCTCCGACGTCGGGCCATTTTCTGTGTGCATGTAGAATGGTCTCCTCTGTAAGTAGTTGCACACCCACATATACATCTTACCACCAAGTCCGACGGCTTCCAACGTGCTAAGGATGGCTTCATGGGTGACATTATCATCAGCTCCTTTAACGTCTAGAAACAGAGCAGCAGATAGTCGCTTACAGGCCTTTTGGTGTTGCACAAATGTTATCAAGTCAACAACGCTGTCTGTTGACGAACGGCCCCGTCTGAATCCGGCCATAGCTTGTGGATAGATTTCATAGTACTCTAAGTACCATTCCAGACGTGTTAAAACCATTCTTTCCATAGTTTTTCCGACGCAGCTGGCAAGTGCGATCGGACGGTATGAGGAAATGTCCAAAGGCGACTTGCCAGCTTTGAGAAGTGGAATGAGGCGAGTTGACTTCCACTCTTGCGGAACCGTACCCGTCTGCCAGGAGTCGTTGTATAGGAGCAAGAGTGCTTTCCGAGCTTGGTCTCCTAGGTTACACAGGGCACGGTATGTAATGCCGTCAGGTCCTGGCGCTGAAGAACGCCAGCACAAAGCCAGCGCAGCTTCCAGTTCTTCCATAGAAAAAGGGCATTCCATGCGGGGATCGCGTGAGAACAGTGGGTCGTCGAGCGTTCCTGTACCCGTTCCATCGGAATTTGCCTCGCCAGGAATCTTTCTGCAGAAAGATTCAGCGACGTCAATATCTCTACATTGTAGATAAAGTGCCAAAGATTTAAACGGGTGGCGCTGACCAGAGGTTGTGCGAAGGCCACGAACAGTCCTCCATATAAGCGACAAAGGTTTTCGCGGATCCAGGGACTCGCAAAAGGATGCCCATTGTCGCGAAGCCAGCTTGTTCATGTGACGCTGTATTTTCTTTTGTGTTCGTCTAGCCAATCTCAAATCATGATTTGACTTCGTGCGTCTATATCTTCGCTCCGCACGACGGCGAACGGCGCGAAGTTTTTCTAGTTCAATGTCGAAATCGGTGCGGGAAGAACTCCTCGAAAGCAGATGCGTGGTTGTTTGTATGGCATCCTTTATCGCGCCCTGTAGGTTATAAGAGGTGCCGTCACGACACCAGTCTTCCATTATTATTTTGTATTTAGGCCAATCGGTGCACTGGACGGTTCTGGAAGACTTGGAACTAGTCAAACCTTCGATCTTCAAATAGGTTGGGATGTGGTCGCTACCCCGTGTTTCTAAATCGGAAAACCAGTGCACTCTTCTCGAAAGCGACCGTGACACGAAGGTTAGGTCCAAGCAGCTGCTATACGCTGATCCACGCAGATAAGTGGGGCTACCATCATTCGACAAGCAAAATTCCCGTTCAGAAGCAAAGGACACCAACGTTCTGCCTCTAGAGTTAACTTTGGAGCTTCCCCATAGATAATGGTGGGCGTTAAAGTCACCAGTGAGCACCGACGGCTCTGGAGTCGATGTCAAAATTCCCCGTAGGCGCTCACAATCTAGACGGCTTGCTGGAGATATATAGGCTCCAAGAATTGTAAACGTGAGCTTTTTCTTCTTCACTGTTAAGCAAACGTATTGATTTGCTTCGTCAGGAGGCACTGGGTGATGTACATAAGTCAAGTCACGGCGTATAAACACAACAACCTTGCTGCACTCTCCGTAGGTAGAGGACATAAAGCACTCATACCCGGACAGTCTGATGGGAGCTGACACGTTGGGCTCGCAAATCACGATAATGGGGAACTGGTGCGTAAAGACAAACTGTCTAAAGTCAGACATGCGTGACTTAAGCCCTCTGGCGTTCCACTGCAAGACAGATGCATGCTTGACCTCCTCTTGAAACGACGGCATCTCTCGTGCCATGGTTTTACCCTAGAGCCGCAAGCACCGGACTCAAGGTGTCCAACACCTGCAGTGCGCTCTGTGCCGACGGGGTTTTCATGCTGCTCAGTAGAATGCGCATGGCGTCCATAAGTGACTTCAGCATCACTATGACTTGGCGATCCTCAGTTGTCGTCGCATCCGCGGTTCGTGAGGTCATTGTGGGCGGCGCACTTTGGTGTGACTCCGAGGCAGGTTGTGCTCTTGGAAGTGTAGGCCACTCTTCAGGAGGTGAGCGTGTTGCCGCAGTCTTCGTTTTCGCAGTATCTGTTTTTGTGGAAGTCGGCGTTGATACGGTAGCCGCTTTGCCGGAAGATGGCGTATATCTTTCAGTAGACGTAACTCTTCGTGCTGCTCTTCGGGGCCGATGTCGTCGTCGCCTGAGAGTAGCGGCAGCCTCTTTGTGTGTTGAATGGTCCCGTACCATACGTTTGAGTACTGCTCGCTCGTTCCTCACCCGCGGGCAATCATTGGATGAGGCCTCATGAGTACCATGGCAGTTAGGGCACTTTAACACAGTTGCGCGGCAGGCATCTGCTGAATGGGATTCGGCACACCGTGGGCACACGAGGTTATTCCTACAGACACCTTTTACGTGTCCCATCTTGCAGCATTTGTAGCATTGCAGGGGCTTCGGTATGTATGGGCGGACTGGATGGCGGACGTGGCCAACTTTGACATGTGAGGGAAGGCTGTCTCCATCAAACCACAGCTTCAGGCAACGGGTGTTGCCATGTCTTGTGATGTGCGTGATAAGAGTGCCTTCTGTAGTTGGCTTTATTAATATTGGTAAGTCGTCGGTTGGTATAGAAATATCAACATCATAAATGACGCCGATAGTCCCATTGCAGCCAGTAGGTATCATGGATCGCACCTGTACTTTGTCGATCTCCGTTACGTGCCGCAGGTTTTGCAGTGCACTACGGTGTAGAACATCTACTGCAAGGACATTCTTCCGTGCGTTTATTCTCACGTCCTTTATCTCATTTGGCGCGACTCCCTCAAGAAACGCAGAAAGGACTTGCCTGTTTAGGAGTCGCAGATTTGACACTGGGTCCACAGGCAGGAAGAGCATAGTGTGCGGCCAGCGCTGTGATGTTGTCTTCACGGTAGAGACACTTGGCGACGATGACCTCCGCAGTAGTCTTCTTTTTGTGGTTCGGCTCATGACACGCGTGAAACCGTCGTCCAACGAGTCGACGCTGTCCGAGTACAACTCGGTTGCCTCGCTGTCCGTGTCACTTGACGCATTTCCGCGTTTCCTGGACGCGACCGCACGTGATGGCTTGGCTCCAGGAAGGTCTTCGAGGGCTTCTTCGTCCATAGCCACAACAGGGGAGCGGCAGCTCCCAGATTTTGGAAATAAACAAAGCGAGACAAAGGTACAAGCGTTCTATGATAGAAACACTTCGTCGTCGTCTCCCCACGAAACAAAGGATTCGCAGGAAGGAAGGGTGAAGGATGCGAGTTCCCTATTTCGCCCGCAGTTGATCAATAAAAATACGAAAGCGAGATGTCTAAGCACTAGCAGTGATGCTGAGCAAGTAATAAATAAATAAGAGCTTTTGTCCCAGAATATAACGTTAGAGACACCAATATTAGAGTACTGAAGAAGTTGATGATTGGACTTGCTTCCCAAGACGCTATAGAAAGAATGTTTTTGCCCACTGAGGCGCGATCTACCTTAGTCTGCCCTTTTCATTGCCGTAGCTCATTATTGCCGTGCTCACCGCGACGTTTGATGATACTATATTTATTAATGCTGAGAAGTGTGATGTAGATATCTTATTCCAAACAATTTATAGCACCCACAAATGTATCAAATTTTGTTGCGATCAATTACATGAAACGAAACCATGAATAACCATAGCGAAAGGAGAACATTCCTAAGCCGATACGCCACAGTTGAGCCACTTCGCAAGCGAAAGAATCAGACCGCCCAAGAAGCTACGGTAACTATCTGCATGCTCCACATTGAAAACGTACATACGCAACGCTAGGCCTCTATGCTACAAAATGAACCTAGGAAACATTTATCAAAGAAAACCTTTCAAGTTCTGGGAAACCGCTAACCGTGCCTCTGCTAGATCAATGCCATCGTCCATGATGGCAGTTCTCTATCTCACTCACCTTTACTGCTCTGCTTCATGCACTTCGCGCCACAAACAACTTGTTTAGCAAAAATATAGGAGACCAGTATTGTTCCAACCCTTCAATTACATTCAGAGCATTGGTCACTTCTCGCCCCTTCTCAGTCACGTTATTGGTTACCAACCGCAGTTCACTGTATGTACAAGGCTTGCCACGATATCATCCTGATATTATCATCCTGATATTAGCCTCCTCAGTCTGTGTGAGCTCGAGCCTCACGAGGCTCGCTATTTTCTACCCAAATCTGCATCTACGACGGCATCCGTGGCTGTAGCGTACGACAGCGTACACAGCGTATTGGAAAAGGACTTGGCCAAGTTTGCGCTTAGACTTCCTGGCTGCACTGTATTGTGGCGAGGAATACATTTCGTCAAAAGGGGAGAGAAGAAAACACGACAGTGAACTGTCTTTTTTTTGCGTCCCATTTTCACAAAATGTATTGTGCGCCACAGTCAAGTATGCCTAAAAAATAGATAGCGTGAATCTGTGCCGACGCTATTGGGATGCTTATATGCAGGTGTACCGCATATCGGCAGGAAGTACATGCAGGTGTACACTTCGCCCGTCTTCCATAGCATTATCTCCCCTCTCTTTTCTCGACTAAACCACATTCAGCATTTACTGTCCACTACGGAATTTCCCCATGAAACTTCTCGCCCGCAGCATGACCATCGTGACGGTTGTGATACTTTTACTTAATGCATGCTTTTCTCGGTATTCCGCTTATCAATATATATCATCATCATCAACAGCAGCCTGTTTTATGTCCACAGCAGGACGAAGGCCTCTCCCTGCGATCTCCAATTACCCCTGTCATGCGCCAACCAATGCCAAGTAGCGCCCCAATATATATATATATATATATGCACATAATAACGCACATGTAGTATTATATGTGTGAAGCTAAACTTTACTGAAGCAGCATCTGTTAATAAAACCTGTAATACAAGCGGCAATACCTGTAATTAGGTTACTTTCGTACTACGCAGCGTGGAACTTCATGCAATGTTTTTTTTTTTTAGCACCACACAGGTCAAACTGTAATATCATGCAATGTTTACGCACTACACCGCTCACAGGCTATGACACAGTGTAAGTGCCCAATGAGACGGATGCAAAGACTGCATGAGATTTTACAAGGAGGAAGGGGAAGTAGGATGCTTGTCGAGAGAAGAGTGGTGATGACAACTGTACATGTAGAATTCTGTACCTGTCGTATCACAGTGGCGCCTACTCATTTTGGAGGAGTGGTTTGTAACGAGCACGCTCGCAAGCGCACATACCGAATGGCTAAATGAAAGGAAATCAAGCAAATCGATGATATCGCTCGATGTAATGCGATATTTCGTTAAGCGACTGTTTGCGATAGCAAAATGAATAACTCAGGTTAGGAACAGACAACATCCGTATTATTTAGCATGGAGATATAGACTGCCTAGGTCTCTTTAGGATTCACTTGCAACGATTTGATTTGGGCTAGTCGGTTCACCTTGAGACAAACTTGAAGCAGCGCGAAGAAGACGAGGACGGTAATCGAAAACAAACACAACCGCAGGGGCGCTGTCCTGTTGCGTTTGTTTTAGATTACTGTCTTCTTCGCGCTGCTTCCAGTTTTCTTCGTGTTGATCATTCAGAGCCCGACCTTTTTTGGAATGTGTACGCAGTATGAAATATTACCAAACCATTCGAGAACATTACGAGTCGCGTTACAAATTTTATGGCGTCAATAATTTGTCTTTGCAAAATATCGTCACCGTAACTCAGGCACAAACAAAATATATATTCTTATCTAGCGGTACTGCGCAAAACTGTATTAATTTAGTCTTCGTGCGGCGGAAGGCGGACCATTTGCTACACGAAGAAAGAAATAGAGAAATAGCGCGACTCGCTGAGGAATTCGTCGCTCCGAATGCGTCGTAGAAAACAATAATTCCATAAAAAAACCCGGTGAGTGTGGGTTAAATAAACCAAGAAGTGTGCAACACCTGGGCGAAACATTTCGCTAGGAAGGGGAACACACATTACATCCAGCCTGCGGCAACGGAAGAGGGTTGGGAGGGCAAGTGAAACCGAACGCCGTGCAGAAAGCTCAACGCTTAAAAAGTTGGTGGCTCGAGACATTTGCGTCCGACATATTTGCTTATTGCCAGCGCGACTCTTGGGAATCGCAGGTAAACTGCTGCTGATTATGCTACAAGCAAAGCTCAATACGTGTTGCCGAGGTGCTGGAAAATCGATGATAACGGGAGACTGTAGGGACCGTATGCGCTCCTTACTTTTTCTTTTTTCTTTTTCTTTCTCTTCAAGAAGCATTACGCGTATTGGATGGTTGCAGGAAGCATCAGTCTCCGCCTAGTTCTTCGTTTATTCTAAAGATAGAGCTGTTTCGTTTCTCAGAGCATAAGTGCTGCGCATAGCTCCGGAACTGGCGCTCTATTTTTTTTCTCGCGAAGTCTCTAGACATCTACAATTTAGGGACTCTACGACACAGTGAAAAGAGTTTTAAAAAAAAACATTATTTGAGGTACTTGAACTGCGCGCTGTAAGGATATAGCGAAAATGAATGTCGCGCCAACTTCTTGGTGCATTCTTTTGAACGCTTGCTCATCGGTGCACGTAACTTCCTCTCTTCCCATATTTCGGCATCCCCCTCTTCCTCCTCACTGCCCTCGTTCTCGTAAAATTAATGCCTACAGTAATCAGGGTCATCTTTGACGTAGTAGCGTTTCCACTTGGGCTTGTTCGTGTGCAAATGTATAAGGAAACGGCTCAGAAAACTGATGAAGACGGAGAGAGGCACAAGAAAGACACAATTCAAAGTACAAGAACAAATATATTGTCATTTATTCTTGTAAAATAATGAAAGAACAGTGCTCTGAGGCTACTTAATGATTTAACGCCTATTTGTCCTGCCATAATAGCCACACGCTTAACTTCAGAAGAAAATTATAGAGAGCTATGGATATTGCTGCGACAAAGGCGGCGATCCTAAACGGTAATCGATGGCTCCTCTGTTCTTGATTCTCGCTGCCATGAATATATCTTTACGCACCGCAGCGTATCAAAAAACATCTTACAGTGAAGCTGCTAGCCTGTACTTGGTCGGAATTTTCCGTGTCGGTCAGCAAAAAAGAAAGAAAGAAAGAAAGAAAGAAAGGAAAGAAATGAACAGAAAAAAGCGCACATCTCCTTTGGAATTAGGCATACCAACACGCACCTAACTTTCCTTTCAATAAACAAAAGCACAAAACAAGCGTCAGAACCGCATGATGGATGATAAGGCGCCTGTGAACAATGCGAGGCACGTTCCATCTGCCTGCGTGTGTTTCCAGGTAAAGATTACGCTTGCATAAGCTGCTCCGGTGGGAAAGGGGCAACAGCAACATATAAATCAGTGAGTGACGTCACCAAACTTCATATATAAAAGCTAGACCTGCCTAGCTACTCGTTCAGGTCATTGCAAGACCGCTACGGATGGACCACGCCATGTTAAAGACTCCCTAAGAGCAGCGTGAACACGATGAGCCTCGAGGAGTGCCTAATCGTAATGCTCAACAACGGTGTTATGCTAAGGCTAGGCAGAACAAAACAAGACTTCATGTCCCCATCGACGGCACCATCCACTTTCGCAGGGCCGGGATGTCGAGTCCATTTCTTATTTTCTCTATCTCGCCGCGCAGGCAACATGTAGTCAAGAGCGTGTTACAATTGTAATTCACATTAATGCAGAGGATGAACTTTCAATCCTTCGACCCGCCAAGGTGGCTTCGGGGCTATGGTGTTGCGCTGCTAAGCACGAGGTGGTGGGATCAAATCCAGGCCGCGGCGGCCGCATTTCGACAGGGGCGAAATGCAAAAAATAACATCTGTGTCTTGTTTATTGGTGGTACGTTAAATGTCCCCTGGTGGTCTAAATTGATCCGGAGGGCCCCCACTATGGTATTGCATCCAGCAGGTTCCTAGAGCTTCTAGCGTTTTATCTAAAGTCTACCTATGTTGAATGTGACGGGCTCATTTACCTTCAGAAGGAAGGAGTGCGTATTGGGTCATGCCTGGTACCTGCTCTGAGCGACCTGTTTCTGGCCCATCATGACAGACGTGTAAGACAAAAACTCGCGAAGCTAGATATTCTAATTCCTTTAGATATGTGGACGACTACCTCGTGATGCATGATTTCATTTCAAATATCACTAAAACAGTGAATGACGTGGTTGCCGTGTTCAATGAATGTCTTTACAATCTGGTTATTACACATGAGCTACCTAGCAACAATGCTATCCCGGTTTTAGATATAAAACTAAATTAGACCGCCATTCATTGCTGTTGGGAATATCACCCTAGGGAAACAAAAATGCTGCTTCCGCATGCATCGTCACATTCAAAGTTGGTGAAGCGAGCAATCGAAAACCCATATTTTTGTGAATGCGCTCCGCAAATCAGGCCCCCACCGGATGCCGGGGAGTTTTTTGACACTGGAATCAGGCCGTCTACTGGAAACTGGGTATGCCCTATACAAGTACTTCCGTCGGTGCGGAAAGTGCGCTCAAAAGCCTAGCTGGACGGCGTGGTAAGCGCGAGCGCAGCCATGAAAGGAGAAAGAAGGTGGCTGTACCGTACATGCATGAGATATCGCATGGTTTAAAGAAGGTGGCCCAAAAAGTAGGAGTGGGAGTTGTATTTTCAGCTCCACGAAAGCTATCAAGCATATGTAACGCCACCGATCCGCTGAGAAAGACGCGCCGAGGCTGCGCGAAGAACCATCGGCAGCAGTTTGTGCACTGCGCGCAAGGTGTCGTATATCGCTTTCCTTTCTAGTGCGGCAAAGTGTGCATAAGGCACTCGGGTGAATGCCTCAATGACAGGCTAAGAGAATACGAACAAAATCTGAACTCTTCTCGGCATCGACATGTCTCCGTGCGTTGTGATGATTGCGGTTGTAAACCAGTGTGTAATGATTGTTATAGTGTTTAGAAATGCAGATAAAGATACGAGCGTGATTGTAGAAGCAAGCTTGATCGCAAAACAAGGTGCAAACTGCGTCAGTGATCCGTCGATTTCTCTGAGCAGAAAGGAAATGGCCTATCTGGAAAATGCTGGGTTGAGCGTGCGATCATTTCCACTCGTTTGAGCCGGCATAATTGCCGTGCTTTTCTGAGATAAGAATCAGCTGATAGTAGCGCACGTCCTGTCGTCTTTCTTGTCCGTGTCAGTCCAGCGCTATGACTTCAATTGATGCAACGAACCGAATAGCAAAAAAAGAAAGATATGCACTCCTTGCTTAATGTGGTCTATATTTTTATGCGGGCGTTTTGGTGAAAAAAAATGAACAAGCGAACGGTCAATCGCTCCGCTCACTTTATTCCCGGAGAAAGTAATTTGCATAAGTAGAGGTCTAAACGAATATTCGCCATTCTTTCATTCTGTTCTACGGGCGCACCTTTTTGACTTTATTCTTTCACTGAACGGAAATAGCTGCATTTCTTTCCGGTAGGCCTGTCTGTATCTTTTCCAATACTGCACATATTTTTTTGTTATTTCGAAGTGTTTGTGCTATTAGAACACGTCTTTCTTTGTGGTGACTTTTTGTCATCGCGTCCAGAACTTTTGAAATAGCATTCCTTATCGTCCTTTGTAGGCTGTGGTGACTTCTGATTAAAAAAAAAATTGTGTGGTTTACTTGTCAAAACCACTTTCTGATTATGAGGCACGCGGTAATGGGGGAGTACGAAAATTTGCACCACCTGGGGCTCTTTAACGCGCACCTAAATCTAAATCTAAGCTCACGGGTGTTTTCGCATTTCGCCCCCATCGAAATGCGGCCGCCGTGGCCGGGATTCGATCTCGCGCCTCTTGCTCAGCAGCCGAACACCATAGCCACTAAGCAACCATAGCGGTCATGTGGCTTCTAATGCATGGTAAGCAAACACATTTTTTTTTTCAGTGGTTCTTTAGCATGCAGATAATGAAACTGTAGCCGGTGGAAAGTTCTAACTATTTTACCTTCGTTACCCAGCGCAGGAGGAGAAGTCAGTGGAGGTCAGTGGGCAGAAGGCTCTGAAGAGACGCACCTGGATTTTCAGGGCAACGAGGGGAGCCACGAACGGAAATCGAACGTCGTGCTTAATACAGCACGGCTACAAGGTCGCCGAACAGCATTCTCGTGCTCTGGCATTTCGAAAGAAAGTCCCTTCTGCGGCTCCTTTCGCCGACTGCGTTTTAATACCCGGTCCGCATTCATTTCCGGTCGTGCTTTCAAACTTTGCGCGAGTGATACAGAGAGCGCATGTTCCGGGCCTGGTGAACTTAAATTTGAAGCGCGCACGACGATGGCTTTCATTTCGGAAATGGAGGACTCTTTCACCTACCAGTAGCCTCCGGGCATTCTTTATTAATCATAGGTGCCCACCTTGGCCTGCCAAGCATATTCGTACTTGATGAATGAAGTGCTTTTAGCGCAGACTAAAGCGGTTTCTACACTAGAATGAGGCCAGATATTTAGTAAAAATGTTCGCTCGAAGGAATGGTTGTATATATTGCCTTTCCTGTGAACCTCAAATTACGACAATGTTCAAATGAACATTTATTGCTCAAGTCTAATTTGGGCATTTGAGCGGATATTGCTTCTTAACTAGAAATACGGCAGCCAAAGGGAGATGCGTTATCCTTAGTGGGAAAGGCACGGTTAAACAAATGAATGGCCTTTCACGTAAAGCGTCCCTGCACCATCAGTTCTGGCGCATTTTTGGCTAAGTCATTGTGCGTATTTCTGTGCTTAGTGCAAACAAAGGACACGGTCGCAGGACGATACCTTTAACATGTCTTGCCCGTGTATGTCCTTTTCTTACGTACTGAACTTATATATTGCACGAAATTCAAAAGCACATTTAGAAAAATTGGCGGAAGAAGCTTCGTCACTGGAAAATGCAAGTTGGATTGCTTGGCATTCGTTCACTGTTACAGAAGAAAGATAACGTGCAATATCGCGCCACTGAACAGGTTGACTGTGACAACAAACAGAAGTCTACACCGACTCGTCCGACTCTCTCTGTGTTAATTTCCAGGTTAAAGAGCCACAAGTTACTGCAAGTAGTCGTAGAAAGTACTGGTTACATACTTTTCTGCTCAGCGATAATTGTCTACCAGTCGTGACTTCAGAGTGCCACCCATAGATTCGAAAATATTGTTACGTGAGGAAACACACAGACGAAAGAGGCTATTTACAGGCTATTTACACTGGAGCCAGACCACCAGGCCGACACTCGCTCGAGCCGAGGGCATAGAACCACTTCGTCGTCGTTCTCGCGGCGGCTCGTCTCTTGAGCATCGCTCGATGATATCATAATACTACCCCTCGGCGGCAAAAGCGCCGTCACGGTGCTGTTAAATATCTAAGACGCGTGGAGAGTTGTAGGGTTTCAGTCGGGCGACGGTGGACAATGTCACTGGTTGTCACAACTGAGGACGTAGAGGGCGTGGCTAGAACGATTTCATAGGTGACATCGGCCAGATGGCGGCGCACGCGATATGGGACTGTGTAACAGGAAAGCAGTTTTTCACAAAGGCCAACTTTACGCGATGGTGACCAAAGCAACACGAGGATGCCGGGCACAAGAGAGAGAGAAGGGAAGAAGGAAAGGCAGGGAGGTTAACCAGACTAATGGACATCACGGTGACGGAGGTCATAGCGTTGCTTCTGTTTCTCTTAAGACACTTGTAGACGAGCGCGCGAAAGTTGGCGAGCATGGTCAGCATGGACGATAGCATCACGGGCATAAGCGCTAGTTGAAGCTGTGGTGGACGGAAGCACAGTGTCCAGTGGTAGCGTCGGTTCACGGCCATACCAGAGGTAAAACAGCGAAAAGCCAGCGGTTTCGAGACGGGAAGAGTTGTACGCAAAGGTAATGTAAGGTAGAGCCAGGTACCAGTCACGGTGGTCGTCTGAAACGTATTCTGATAGCATGTCTGTAAGGGTGCTGTTCAAACGCTCAGTGAGGCCGTTCGTTTGAAGGTGGTAGGAGGTGGCAAATTTATGCTGTATTGAGCAGGCACGCATGACGTCATCAATGACTTTGGCCAAGAGCCTACGGCCACGGTCTGTTAGCAATTGACGCGGAGCACCATGAATCAAAATAATATCATGCAGAAGGAAGTCCGCAACCATCAGTTTCGCAACTGGTCGAAAGAGCGCGGGTTACGGCGTAGCGGGTCGCACAGTCCACCGCGACTGCAACCCACTTGTTTCCTTATGTAGATTCTGGAAATGGGCCGGAAAGGTCTAAACCGACACGATGGAAGGGCTCGGCAGGGATGTTCAGCGGCTGCAGGTAACCAGCGGGGAGCTGGGAAGGCTTCTTGCGTCGTTGGCAAAGTTCACAAGCGGCAACGTAACGTCGTACGGAACGGGCAAGGCCCGGCCAGAAAGAACGGCGACGTACACGGTCATAGGTTCGAGATACGCAGAGGTGTCCTGCCGTTGGTGCGTCGTGAAGCTCTTCTAGAACGGTTGAGTGGAGGTGTTTAAGTATTACAAGTAGGAACTAAGAGCCGTCTGGGTGAAAGTTACGATGGTACAGAGTATCGTTGCGGCGGATGATGAGGCGTAGAGCAGTATCGGCCGGAGAGTGTTCAAAACGCTCGATGAGTGCTCTGATGTAGGCGTCACGACGTTGCTCGTCGGCGAAATGAAGCAGCTGTAATACAGAGGATACGCAAACAGCACTAGCAATATTGGAGGAGTCAGAGTCGTCAACAGGCTAACGCGGCAAGCTGTCAGAGACTTGGTGCAGGCGGCCGGACTTGTACACCACGGAGTATGAAAATTGTTGTAGCCTCAAAGCCCATCGACCAAGCCGGCCTGTAGGATCTTTTAGCGATGAGAGCCAGCAGAGAGCATGATGGTCAGTGACTACGGAAAAAGGGTGACCGTAAAGGTAACGAGGGAACTTCGCAACCGCCCAGACAACAGCAAGGAATTCCCGTTCCGTAATGGAATAGTTGCACTCAGATGGCGCGAGAAGGCCGCTCGCAAAGCAATAACGCGATCCTGGCCACGCTGACGCTGGGCTAAGACGGCACCTACGCCATGGCCCCTGGCATCTGTACGCAATTCTGTAGGGGCATCAGGGTCGAAGTGGGCGAGAATGGGTGGGGAGGAAAGAAGAGTGGCGAGACGAGAGAAGGCGGCGGCTTCTGAAGTACCCCACGAGAACTGTACGCGTTTCTTCAAAAGTTTAATGAGGGATCTAGCAATTGTCGCAAAATCTTGAACAAAACGACAAAAGTATGAGCATAGCCGTACAAAACTTCGAACGTCTGTGGCTGTCTTCGGAACCGGAAAGTCTCTGACAGCGCTAGTTTTGTCGGGGTCAGGCTGTACTGCGGAAGAGTCAACGAGGTGGCCTAGAACAGTAATTTGGCGGCGGCCGAAATGACATTTCGACGAGTTAAGTTGCAGCTTCGCCTTTCGAAATACATCAAGGATAGCTGTTAGACGCTCAAGGTGAGTGTCGAACCTGGGCGAGAAGACGATGACGTCGTCAAGGCAGCAGAAACATGTGGACCATTTGAAACCTCGGAGCAACGAGTTCATCATTCGCTCATAGGTGGCAGGGGCGTTGCATGATCCAAACTGCATTACTTTAAATTGGTATAGGCCATCAGGTGTGATGAATGCGGTTTCTTCTCTGTCCATATCGTCAACAGCAATCTGCCAGTATCCAGAACGAAGATCCATAGAAGAGGAATAGCTGGAATCGTGGAGGCAGTCAAGGGCGTCGTCTACACGTGGGAGTGAGTAGACGTCATTCTTAGTAATGTTGTTCAGATGACGGTAGTCTACACAAAGGCGTCACGTGCCATCCTACTTCTTAACCAACACCACAGGTGACGCCGTGGGACTCGAAGAAGGCTCAATGATGTCTTTATCTAGCATTTTGTTCACTTCACTTTGAATTACTCGGCGTTCCGACGCAGGAACTTGATACGGTCGTCGTTGAATAGGCGTAGCATCGCCAGTAAGAATCTAATGCTTGACCGTGAGCGTCTGGCCTAAAGGGCGATCGTCGAACTCGAAAATATCACGGTAGGACGATAATACTTGGCAGAGGTCTTCAGTCTGCGCAGAGGACAGGTCCGTCGCAATTATTTTCTTTATCTTGGCATCGGCGGCTGAGGCTGGCCCGATGGGCCTGCTAAGCTCGCAAGAAGCATTGATCGATAAAGTTGCCACGTGATGATCGCCGAGACAATCAACTTTGGCAAGGCAAATACTTTGCGGTAGAATTTGCTTTGCCAATCCAGAGTTAAAGATAGGCATGAAAGTGCGGTTCGCAGTAATAGTAAGTACACTGTGAGGCACGGTAACGTCATACTGTGGGGGAATGTCGGGCAGAGGAGTGACGAGGTAATCGCCATCAGGAACTGGTGGGAAAGACAATAGTTCAATATAGGCTATTGATTTTGGCGGCGGGCGAATAAAGCCGGTGGGGCGTAGGCGGCACTGGGGTTCAACAGAAGGTTCTGCGAGACTCGGCAACTCAAGGCGAAGGGTACTTACTGGCAGAGCAGTCAATAAGAGCACATTGTGCGGAGAGAAAATCGAGGCCGAGAATGAGGTCGTGGGCGCAATGAGCAATCACGGTGAAAAGAACAGGATTGTGGCGGCCGGCGATGCTAACACGCGCCGTACACGTGCCTATGATAGGTACAGAACCGCCATCCGCAACGCGGACGACGCGTCCCGACGCTGGAGTAAGGAGCTTGTTCAGTCGTTCATCAGAAGGCAGCACTCATAATAGAAAGATGTGCTCCTGTATCAATGAGTGCCGTGACAGGATAGCCGTCAACGTCAACGTCAAGAAGGTTTTGGTTCGTACGTAATCTGAGCAGAGAATTTCAGGGCAGGGTGGACAACGCAGCTTCACCTCCAGAAGCTGCAGTGCCTAGTTTTCCGGTTGGATCCGGGAGGCGATAGGCGGCGGAGAGAAGCGACGGGGTTGGGGCGAACGAGACCGATGGCGTCGAGGTGAGGGCGAGCTGCTGGACGGCTGTAGCGAAGGCTCGGGGCAGGAGGATCAGCGGCAGTAGGTTCATGGCGGGTGGCATAGGGAACAGAAGGTCCAAAGGTGCGGGAATAAGCGACGGTGTATATCGGAGGAGGTGGCGGCCATCGGTTGCGGCAGTGACGAGCGACGTGGCCAATGCGACAGCAGTGGAAGCAGATCGACCTGTCATCAGGGGTGCGCCATTCGGATGGGTTGCGGCAACATGTGGCACAAAAGGACTCCGGGGGACCAGGACGGCTGCTAGAGAACTGTGGAACCGTGGGTGGAGACGTTGAACACGCGGAGTTCAGACCCGTGTTCTCAAATTCCTGTCTGACGACGGCCTGAATCATCGCAATCGTGGTTGCTGGCGGATCGGGAGGCGTCGCGGAGAAAGCTGGCGAACAGGCGGCCTCGAGCTCGCGACGTAACCCGTAACAATACGGTTTACGTCGTCACAGGGGTGGTCTGACGCGGTCGACCCTCACATGTCGACGTAGCAGCAGTGTGGGTAGCCGCGTGATGTGTGATACGGCGGCGCTTAGCATGTTCAAGGCGACGGCCTTCTATGACAATGGCGGCGATAGTCGAGACGTTGCCGAAAACAAGCAAATTGAAAGCGTCGTCACCAATGCCTTTTAGCACATGCGACACTTTATCTGTTTCAGACATAGTATCGTCAGCTTTGCGGCATAGAGCCGAGACGTCGAGGATGTATGTAACATACGATTCTGTATATGTCTGAACACGAGACGCAAGAGCCTTTCTCGCGGCAGTCTTGCACCCAATGGGGTCGCCGAACACTTCCCTGAGCTTTTCTTTGAAACTGTCCCAACTGGTTATCTCGTCGTCATGCGTCTGGTACCACACGCTTGGGGTGCCGCCTAGATAAAAGATGACATTGGCGAGCATGATCGTTGGGTCCCACCTGTTATTAGCGCTGGCGTGTTCATAGAGCTTGATCCATTCGTCAACGTCCTCTCCCTCCAGGCCATAGAACACACCAAGGTCGCGATGTTGGGCAACCGTGATGATTGGAGCAGTCGGACAAGCCGAAGCCGTTGCAGAGGCGGTCTCGTCACAGGGAGGCATGGTGACAACCTCGATGTACCGACCACTCCGGAGTTCCGTGGTGAGGACGGGGATCGCTAACCTCCACCAGAATGTTACGTGTGGAAAGACACAGACGAAAGAGGCTATTTACAGGCTCAGGCCGACACTCACTCGCGCCAAGGGCACAGACCCCCTTCGTCGTCGTTCTCGCGGCGGCTCGGCCCTTGAGCATCGCTCGATGATATCGTAATAATATCAATTGAATGGAACAGCCTCTTTATCGCTGTGGTATAGTTAATTCTTCTTTCCATATCCTCGATGTTTGCACACAGTGTGTTGGCAGGGGCATAATTTTCATGAAAATATTCGTGTATATAGTGATATAATTCAAACATTGTAGCACATGGGAGCCCTTGATGCGAACAGCAGGACTGTTTAGAACCATCTCTGAAAGTGTCTGCTGAATTTGTTTTTGCTATGTTTGCATGAACGTATAACATGACAAACGCAATCACTCCATTCTGAGAAGATAAGTACTAACCATCGAGTAAAATTATAGTGAAAAATAAAGCATGATATTTAACATTCGCACGGATGAAATACCAGAGGACACGGAGACATTCAATCGATGACGCAGAAAATACTTTAGGTCACAGACGGTCCTTAACATATAGCTGCATTGAACGCTAAAAAATAATCTGAGGACGGGTTGGCAAAGAAAATTTCTAGAGTACCAGATAAAAGGTTGTCCTATTATGAGAGCATTGGCCAGAGGAGACGCAAAATCAAAAGATGGCGTTGAACTTGTCGCGCTAGCTCCTCGTGACGTGCTATTCAGACAGCGTCTGCCGCAGACTAGTTAACGGTCTACCGACAGACCAACATCAGCTCATGAAACGAGAGAAGCAAGTTCATCTGTTAGGCGAACGTTTTCTGAAGAGAAAAATACGACAGAAATGTTTTGAAATGAGCACCGCTTTACGGAACACTTCTGCAGTCTCAGCGCAAAATTCCGAAAATAATTTTTTTAACCCAGCGTGTACTCCGTCGTAAATGAACGTGACTGCAGAGCCGCATCAGTAATCAGTGTAGTGAAGATATGTGTCTATATTGACGCGTGTACTTATGTTTAACGGGCGACCACGTTTCGCCGCCTAACAAATGTTATCGCACAGCGCGGGACCCGTCTGCATGTATCCGAAGTTTCTGGAAAGTTATCGATGCTTCTATCCGCTGTCTGTTGTCGCCGAACCTTGTGTTATCTGACTTCATCGCGTGACTCGAATGTTGTAGAACTTTGTGGAAGGCATGCGGGTCCCAATGATTAGTCTGGAACATTCGATGACTGCTGTATAAAAGCCGACGCACTTGACCCGCTGATCAGATTTTCGACGATCACCGACCGTGTTCGCCGCTATCGTTGTGCTATAAGTGTAGCCTTTTTTGTGGGCACAGGTTCGCCCAATAAAGGTTAGTTTTTGTCTCTCACAGTATTTGCTACTGTGTTCTTCAACGTCACCACCACGTGACATCTGGTGGAGGTGCTTTTCGTTCATGTACCGGACGCCCCCGACAAGCCGTGATCCAAGCCCGGACTGCAAAGTGAACACCAACGTAGTCCCGGAGCATCGAGATAGCCGCCGTCTTCAACAGCTGCCCCCGGAGCACGGACTTCTACCTGAGAAGACCAAGAAGATTGTGGACAAGGCAACTCCAATGGCAGCCCCAGCGTCCCCCATCGTGCTGCAGCAGCCCAGGGAACCTCCGACGTTCCGCGGATCAACATTCGAGGTCCCGGAAACCTGGCTCGAGACGCATGAGAGGGTCGCTACGTTTAACAGTTAGGACAGCGACGACAAGCTGCGGCATGTTTATTTCGCACTGGAAGACGCCGCCAGGACCTTGTTCGAGAATCGAGAAGCCACGTTAACGGCCTGGGACCTGTTCCGAAGCGGCTTCTTGCAAACGTTTACAAGCGTCGTGCGAAAAGAGCGAGCCCAAGCACTACTAGAAACCAGAGTGCAGCGGCCAAACGAGACGATCGCGATCTTTACGGAGGAGATGGCCCGTCTTTTCCGGCACGCCGACCCGGAAATGTCAGAGGATAAAAAAGTGCGCTTCCTGATGCGGGGTGTCAAGCAAGAGCTTTTCGCAGGACTTATTCGTAACCCGCCGAAGACCGTAGCTGAGTTTTCTGCAGAGGCATCGACGATAGAGAAAACTCTGGAGATGCGCACCCGGCAATATAACCGCCAGGGGCTCACGCCGCAGTACGCCATCCAAGGGCTGGATTCCGGCGACCTTCAGGAGACCATCAGGGCTATTGTGCGCGAACAACTGCGCAAGGTCCTGCCTTCGTCGCAGCCCCAAGTGGCTTCGATCGCCGACATCGTGAAAGAAGAGGTGCACCGATCGCTTGGAGTTCCAGAGCTGCAACCACAATTACCGCAGCCCCAGCCAGCAGCGATGACATACGCCGCCGTCGCACGCCGTCAAGGTCCCCCTCCGCGACCACGCCAGGGCCCTGCAACGACGCAATTCCGTCGTCCGCCGGCGCCGCCGCCAGCACGCCCACCCGTCGCCCAGCGCACCTACGCGAGGAAGACGGACATTTGGCGAGCCCTCGACCACCGCCCGCTCTGCTATCACTGCGGAGAAGCCGGCCATGTGTACCGCCGATGCCCATACCGGGAGATGGGACTGCGAGGTTTCGCCGTCAACGCTCCGCGCCCGCAGCAAGGTGAACGCCCTCGCGATACCGCCGACTACCTCGCCGATACTCAGTGGAGCTCTCGACGACCGTCGCGTTCGCCATCACCAGGCCGCTACCTCTCGCCGCAGCGCCGACCATTCACTGGCCCAGCCCTGGGCCGGTCAGCGAGCCCATGTCCGGAAAACTAAAAGCAGCAACCGATGGAGGTGCGGTTGCTGTTCGTCGAACTGACGAAGATCCTCCGCCGCCGACGAAGCCGACATAGAAACCATCTCGACGACCTAATGACGACACGCCGCCGTCCCGACGAAGTCAGGAAGCCAAGACTACACCGACGAAAGACGACTGGACGACGCGACGTTCCAGCTTCAGTTTAACACGACGCAGCCGTGATCCGACGCCAAGACCCAACTGCAACGCCAGACAAAGAACCACCGACCTTGACGTACTCCTCGACGGCCACGCAGTCACTGCCTTAGTCGACACAGGGGCCCATTACTCCGTAATGAGTGGACACATCGCCGCCCAGTTTAAGAAGGTTAAGAATGCCTGGGAGGGCCCCCAAATTCGGACCGCTGGAGGACACCTCACTACGCCGACTGGAATATGCACGGGAAGAATAACCGTTCATGACCGGACTTACCCTGCCACCTTCGTTATCCTCCAACAGTGTTCACGAGACGTCATTCTCGGCATGGACTTCCTGAACCATCACGGCGCAATCATAGACCTGAAGTCAAAATCGATAACGCCGTCAGAAGATCAAGCGATACCGCCGGAGGGCTTTCGCAGTCACCACGCCTTGAGTGTTCTCGGAGATCAAGTGAGCATCCCGCCTCGCTCGAGCATTGTTATTTCGGTCGGCACCGAAACACCCGCTGACGTAGAAGGTGTCATCGAAGGCGACCAATGTCTACTGCTAGACCGTGAAATTTGAGTCGTAAGAGGGATCGCTCGACTGCATGGAGGGAAAACTCAAGTGTTGCTGACAAACTTCAGCCAAGTGTTCAAGCACATCAACAAGGGCACGACGATCGCGTACATCGAGTAAATTCGGGAAACCAGTAATGCGTTTGTCCTCTCGGGTTCCGCCGCATTTACCCGGACGACGATGGTTCCAGAACCAGACTACGACATTAATCCAAGTCTCCCCGTGATTAAGCAACAGCAGCTCAGAAGTCTGCTCCGACGATACAAAGGCTGCTTTTCGACGTCATCGAGGATTCGACAAACACCAGTCGCCAAGCATCGCATAATCACCGAGGAGTGCGCTCGACCACTCCGCCAGAGCCCTTACCGAGTTTCGCCGCGAGAACGTGCAGCTATAAGAGAACAAGTCGACGAAATGCTGCGCAACGACATCATCCAGCCATCGAAAAGCCCGTGTCCATCCCCTGTTGTCCTGGTAAAGAAAAAGAACGGAACCCTACGTTTCTGCGTCGATTATCGTCGTCTGAACAAGATCACGAAGAAGGACGTATACCCCCTACCGCGAATAGAGGACGCATTGGATCGGCTCTGCAACGCTAAATACTTCTCGTCGATGGACCTCAAGTCTGGCTATTGGCAAATAGAAGTCGACGAAAGAGATCGCGAAAAGACGACCTTCATCCCCCCCAGACGGCCTCTACGAGTTCAAGGTTATGCCATTCGAACTCTGCTCGGCGCCTGCAACGTTCCAGCGCGTCATGGACACGGTGTTAGCAGGGTTGAAGTGGCAGACCTGCCTCGTTTATTTGGATGATGTCGTCGTCTTCGGCGCAAATTTCGACGATCACCTCAGGCGGCTTGCGACAGTACTACAGGCCATCAAGTCGTCAGGGCTTACTCTGAAGCCGGAAAAATGCCGCTTCGCTTACGATAAGCTTCTGTTCCTAGGCCACGCAATCAGCAAATCTGGTGTCCGTCCAAACCCGCAAAAGACAGCTGCCATCGCACAGTTCCCGCAACCCATCAACAAGAAGGCAGTGCGTAGATTCCTTGGCATGTGAGCCTACTACAAGGGCTTTGTCAAGAACTTTTCACGCATCGCCGAGCCTTTGACACGTCGAACTAAATGTGATGTTGACTTCAAGTGGGAAACGCCGCAGGCCGACGCATTCGAAGAACTCAAACGACGCATGCAGTCGCCGCCGGTACTTGCGCACTTCGACGAATACGCCGATACAGAAATCCATACTGACGCCAGTAGCCTACGCCTCGGTGCCGTTCTAGTCTAGAGAAGAAACGGAGTCGAACAGTGATAGCTTACGCTAGCCGGTCGCTGTCAAAAGCGGAAGGCAACTACTCTACGACCGAAAAGGAATGCCTCGCCATCGTTTGGGCTACAGCTAAATTTCGCTCTTATCTTTATGGCAGGCCATTCAAAGTCGTCAGTGACCATCACGCGTTGTGTTGGCTAGCAAATATAAAGGATGCGTCAGGACGACTGGCGCGATGGAGCCTCAGACTACAAGAATACGACATCACTGTAACCTACAAGTCCGGACGAAAACATTCCGATGCCGATTGCCTATCACGCGCACCCATTGATCCGCCGCCTCAAGATGACGAGAATGACGACGCTTTCCTAGGAATTATGAGCGCGGAAGACTTCGCCGAACAGCAACGGGCAGACCCGGAGCTAAAAGGCCTCGTCGAATATTTGGAAGGGCACACCGACGTTGTCCCCAGGGCATTTAATTGCGGATTATCTTCCTTCACGCTTCAAAACAATCTACTCGTGAAGAAGAACTTCTCCCCAGTCCGCGCCAATTACCTTCTTATTGTCCCGTCAGGACTTCGTCCAGAAGTATTGCATGCCCTACATGACAATCCGACCGCTGGAGACCTCGGATTTTCCCGGACACTCTCGAGGATACAAGAAAAGTATTATTGGCCGCGCCTGACCGCCGACGTCGCCCGTTATGTCATAACATGCCGAGACTGTGAGCGACGCAAGACACCGCCGACAAGGCCAGCCGGATTACTACAGCCAATCGAACCTCCTTGCCGACCATTCCAGCAGATCGGGAAGGACTTGCTGGGACTCTTTCCGACGTTAATAACCGGAAATAAGTGGATCGTCGTAGCGACGGACTACCTCACCCGCTTCGCTGAAACAAAAGCACTGCCGAAAAGCAGCGCAGCCGAAGTGGCGAAATTCTTTGTCGAAAACATCTTGCTGCGACATGGCGCCCCAGAAGTCCTCATCACCGACAGAGGAACAGCCTTTACAGCGGAGCTCACCCAAGCCATTCTGAAATACAGTCAGACAAGGCACAGGAGGACAACGGCCTACCACCCGCAGACGAATGGTCTTACGGAGCGGCTGAATAAGACCCTCGCCGACATGCTAGCGATGTACGTCGACGTCGAACACAAGACCTGGGATGCCGTCCTGCCGTACGTAACATTCGCTTACAACACGGTGGTGCAAGAAACAACACAGATCACGCCGTTCAAGCTGTTCTACGGCAGGAACCCGACGACGACCCTCGACGCCATGCTTCCGCACGTAACTGACGAGGAGAACCTTGACGTCGCTACCTACCTCCAGCGGGCCGAAGAAGCCAGACAGCTCGCCCGCCTGCGGATCAAGAACCAGCAGAGGACCGACAGCCGACACTACAACCTCCGACGACGCTTCGTCGAGTACCAGCCCGGCGACGGTGTTTGGGTGTGGACCCCGATACGCCGACGAGGACTCAGTGAAAAACTATTCCGGCGATATTTCGGACCCTACAAGGTCATCCGACGTATTGGCGCACTGGACTATGAGGTCGTGCCAGACGGCATTTCGCATTCACAGCGACGCCGCGCACGATCTGAAGTGGTCCACGTGGTGCGTCTTAAACCCTTTTACGGACGCTGACGAACTTCCATATTTTGTTGTTTTCTTTGCAACGAGCGCTGTTCTTTATTACTTTCGTTTGTTTGCAGCATCGGGTCGATGCTTTTTAAGAGGGGGGTATTGACGCGTGTACTTATATTTAACGGGCGACCCCGTTTCGCCGCGTAACAAATGTTATCGCACAGCGCGGGACGCGTCTGCATGTATCCGAAGTTTCTGGAAAGTTATCGATGCTTTTATCCGCTGTCTGTTGTCGCCGAACCTTGTGTTATCTGATTTCATCGCGTGACTCGAATGTTGTAGAACTTTGTGGAAGGCATGCGCGTCCCAACGATTAGTCTGGAACATTCGATGACAGCTGTATAAAAGCCGACGCACTTGACCCGCTGATCAGATTTTCGACGATCGCCGACCGTGTTCGCCGCTATCGTTGTGCTTTAAGTGTAGCCTGTTTTTGTGGGCACAGGTTCGCCCAATAAAAGTTTGTTTTGTCTTTCAAAGTATTTGCTACTGTGTTCTTCAACGTCACCACGACGTGACAATATATTGAACGAGAAGTACGGTAAGCGAGGGGCCTGATTTTTATTGGTCATAATATACGAAGCCAACAATGACACAAAGGAGCGCAAAGGGGAGATACTCAGCACTTCTTAGATGAATTAAAGAAATTGTAAATAAACACGAAAGTCGACGAAAAAAGTCACCGCCCAAGCACTCCGTACAGATGGTTAACGAGCGAAGCTGAAGCGTGCGGACCCGCTGTTTATCAATGGGTTAATCTCGACGGTTGACTGAACGACGGCTTGGTAGGATGCCGGTTCCTCGGTGCGCAGATGCTGCTTGAGCTCGTCTGCACGAGCCTGTTCTTGTGTCCGGACTACACCAGTGGCATGGTGTAGACAAACTCGTTCCCGTTTCTGCACGTGGCGTTACTGTTCAAAATCTGCCTGATCCTCAGGAGTACGTACGACGCGTGGCGTACCCATTTCAGCGCCGGAGAGAAACTGCTGCGTGCGCGCTCAGCTGCGATGGAGAGTAACGACGTCACTACTGGCGCTGCTAATCGTCCACCTCTCTTTCACTTTTTGTTTAGCGCAAGCGCATGGGGTTTCGCGGGAAGAGTTTTCGGCGTACAGGCGACAGACGGAGGGACGGACCAATCGGCTAGGCATATACAGATTAGCTGTATAAAAAGAACTGGCCGGCAGTGGAAAACGAACCCATGTCTTCCCATTACGCCTGTATAATGCTCTTGCCAATTCAGCTACAGCAGCGCCATTTTCCCGCCCACTTTCTATATATATCTTCATCATAGTAAAGTGGCTTACTGCTGCTCTGTAGTGCCTATTTTGGAATTTAGGAAAAACACACATACAAAACTAGCATTCCCAATTACGATGACTGCGTAGCCTGCACGGCTATCTCACGTGGTTTCGTCTAAATGCAGATGCTTTCAGCGGGAATATATTACGATTCGTTCCCTTCAATCCGCCGGTAGAGAATTAATTTGAGAACAACCAACGCTTCCTGAAAAGAACTCAGTGGACAGATTCAGTACCATAATGCGAGAAAGATGAACTTATTCAGTTCAACAAGAATAGATCCTGTGTTTGCTAGCCAGTTTGTGGCAAATTTCCTGTTTCAGAGCACGTTGTCGATAAGGGTGCAGCTCTTCTGATTTCACCTCTTGAGTGCACTGCGTGGTGGGCGTTGTTGAGTGCAAAGTGTTATATGCCAGCAGTTTCGGTTAATAAAGGAAGATCGAGTGCTTGTTTTAGCGGGCATGATAAGAAACACAGCGATGACGAGTATTGCGATAGGCGCGGGCCCTCTGCGCACCGCTGGTGCAGCTCTTCTTGCAAGGGCACTGCGTCGCATAAAAGCAGACAAGTGTGAGCACCTGAACTGGCTGTTCACAACCGCTATGGCTACATCGCCGCTCATTAATCATTGCGAGGAGAATAAATGGCGCGGCGAAAGCAAACAGGCGGCTCAAGCGACCACCGCCAAGTCAGGCGTGCTGTGCCGTGACGGATGGGCCTCGTGGGAGCGAGTCGCTCGAGCAGCCTTTTTGCTGCCGCCGGCTTCGGTTTCGGCGGAGGCGAAAGCGGGACACGCAGAAGCTGCTTCTCCGAGCAGCCTTTTATTCTGCGCCCAAAGAATGCACGGCGAAAGGCGGGCTTCGGCTGGCGGCGCACCCGGCTTTCAACCGGCACAACGACCGCGGAATGATTTGTGACGCTGAAAATTTGCGCCCTCTTATTGCGATCTTAGCTGTTGGTCGACACTTGACGCGTATCGGTCTGGTCTGTATTGTTCTGCCGAGATACATGCCGAGTAGGTAGGCCGCTTTCCGACTGAAGCAACCTGCGAAGGCCTGATTGACACTTCTTGGTGGTTTCCTGTGGAAACAAAAAGAGCTCTTACACAAAACCAAGATTTGTTCCATAAAGGAAAAAAAATAGAAACGGTAGAAAGAAAGAAAAACTTGCTCTTCTCACTTTATTCAGGACTGATGCGAGGCTTTTTTTTTATACGACGATGGCGAAGCGTTATTATGCCTTCACTTCAAATCTCTTCAGTCAGTTATTGTATGAGAAACGCATAGCGGAGGCAGTTTCTATGTCAGCATCGAGAAATAACAACCGCTACGACTTGTACCCGCCACGGTAGCTTAGTGGCTATGGCAGAGCGCTGCTGATCTCGAGGTCACGGGTTCGATTCAGACCACAGCGGCCGCATTTAGACGGGGGCGCATCGCGAATACACTCGTGTACTTAGACTTTGGCGCACGCTAAGGAACCGTCAGGTGGTTCAAGTTAGCCTGGAGTCCCCCACTAGGACGTGCCTCATAATCACATTGCGGTTTTGTCAAGTAAAACACGAGAATTTTATTTCATTCATTTTTAGTATTATCAGTCCAAGCTAAATAATCTCTCCATATGCCGATAACTCACTCTATTTTCTTTCGAAGACACATGCATGCAACAGGATTGCAGCAGGTAGGCTCATTACTGTCAGCAGTCTCAGAGGGGGCTGGGGCATTCAGAATCCCTGAATCAGCCAGTGCAAAATAGGGGATTTGCTTCAGCAGAGACGTTGAATGTAGATTGGTTACTGTTCACTAATGCCTGTTTACGTATAATCAGGGAACCCATGTGTAGGAAAGCGTGTATGTTACCTCACGGACCATGATCACGTTTAGTACAAACTCAAATGTACTGCCAAGACAGCGCCTCGGCAATTTCTTTTTTTTTTCTGCACTATTTTTGGAAGCAACGCAAGCATACTCATAGGAGATATCGCCATACTATGCCTCTTGCTTGTTATATGGTTGAATCAAATAGGGCTCATTCATACGGGAGTGATTGCATATATTCCCGAGATATCATTAAACTGAGATACGCCCATCACTGGTCGTCCCTGAAGGTATCTTATATTTCGTCGCAATGCAAAAAAAAAGCAGTAACAGGTACTGCGAAAGCCTCACATAATGCCTAGTGTCACCTCTATGAAGATATAGGGTTGAGGTTATATTGGCTGTAGTTCATAAATGCATCTTGCCAAAATTTCAATAATTGTGCTGTTTTCCCTTGTTCTTTCGAGACTAAATGCGCATTAAGCCTCATAGAGCCACCATTCAGAGGCACCATTCTCCTACGTATTTCTGTTTTAGGCAGAAGAGAACCTAAATCGCCAATGCAGATAGCATAACTTCGTCATTACGGGTGAACTACCACAACTGACAGACATTGCATGCATAACGTGTCCCGACGATCAATTACGTAAGAACAAAATTTTACAGGTCGTCTCTATGCGTAAAAACAGATGTAAGCACGAGCGTGAACTCGGCAGTCATAACGACGAGACCACTTTTAAACAATTTTGACAATAGCACCAGTTTCTTCTTCCTCTTAACACTCGTGTCATTATTGCAGGAGATTTCAATTCAGCGGGAAAAGATTGGGTTGGTCTTGCAGTGGGTACTACAGATGTTGCACATTGTGAAGCTTTGTTAAACCTGACTTTCAGTTACGACCTCACGCAAATAGTTCCTGAAAGTACTAGAGTTACACGGACCCGGAATCCTTACTTGATCTTGTGCTCATTTCAAGCAATGTACCAGATTGTAGTGTTTCCGCCAAAGACGGAATTTCTCATCATAAAATGGTTTTGCTTTGTGTAAAGGAAGCCGTCCCGACGAAGAATTCAAAGAGGCCAACTATCTGTATAAGAGATTATAGCAACGCCGACGATGTTAGCTTCTTGGACTGTCTTGAAATGTCACTGTACTCTTTCGATGGAGCGACTGACGTCAACGTCTTGTGGAATAAGTTTAAGAATACGGTGATCTACTGTCTGGAAAAGTTCGTGCCAAAACGAATCAAGGTAGTAAAGAAGCGAAATCCTTGGATTAACCGCAATATAATACAGCTTAAACGAAGAATAATACGCAGAAGTAGGAATAAAGAGAGGAACAAAATGGAGATTTCGCAGCTTTCCCAGACCCTTAAGCACATGCTCGTAACGGCAAAAGAACACTTTTACTCGCAGACACTACCAAATTTCATGAGAGATTCACCACAGCGTTTTCGGCGTCATCTTGCCCCGACGCACGAACAAATACAATATGTCTGCATTGATGGCAACATAATTAAAAATTGTGCTCAAATTGCTCAAAAATATAATGAATATTTTCATTCTGTGTTCGCTCCACCGGAGCCATCTTCCACTGACCTTGATGAGAATCGCACCGACGGTAGGTTGCCTATGCCAGACATCGTTTTCTCTGAAGAGGGGATATATGCACTACTCCTTAACATAGACACAAAAAAATCAGCCGGTCCTCATGGTATCCCAAATTAATTTTTAAAGCGATATGCGGAATGGATATCAAAGTATCTCTGTATAATTTTTAAGGCGTCCCTAGAGCAGCACAAGTTGCTATCTGACTGGCTGACAGCTAGAGTTGTCCCCATCTATAAATCTGGCAACAGACACGGCATCGAAAATTATAGGCCCATTTCAATTACCTCTACATGCTGCAAGATCATGGAGCATGTAATATCAAAAAGCTTGTTCAAATATTTGGAAAATGCTAATATCCTTCTTCCTAACCAACATGGTTTTAGGCAAAAATTGTCAACGGTTACCCAACTCACCGAAACCATACACGATTTTTCAAGCGTACTTAACGAGAAAGGTCAGTTAGATGCTGTTTGCCTCGATTTCTCAAAAGCGTTCGACCGCGTTCCACACCCAGAACTTCTTGATAAACTGCTTAGTCTCGGCGTTAACATAAACATTGTCAAATGGATTCAATCATATTTAGTAAGAACACAGTTTGTGGAAATGAATGATGCGACATCGGGGTGTTGCCTGTAACGTCAGGAGTCCCTCAGGGATCGGTGCTGGGCCCTGTCCTTTTTCTCAGTTATATAAATGACATTGCAGACTAGATTAACCCCGTTATCAAAGTTCGACTTTTTGCAGATGACTGCTTAATGTATACCGCAGTATCCAGCCGCAATGACCAGATCGTCTTAAATTCCGCATTAAAAAGAATTAGTGACTGGTGTAATAAGTGGGAAATGAAAATAAGCTACAGCAAGACTAAGTATATAAGGGTAAGTAAGAAGATAAAAAATATACACTCCTTCGATTATGAGATAGATGGTAAGGTCGTAAGCCGCGAAAATGACATTAAGTACCTCGGAATTACCATATCCAGTGACCTCAACTGGAAAGCACACATAAAGAACATATGCTCATCAGCTGAAAAAGAGCTCTGGTACTTGAGGCGAAAGTTAAAACTTGCTCCTCAACAAACTAAATTAGCTGCATATTTAACGCTTGTTCATCCTACATTAGAGTACGCGAGCGTCGTGTGGGATCCGTTCTAAAAAAAAACCTGGTAGATAGAATTGAAAAACTTCAAAGAAGAGCGGCAAGATTCATCTTGTCAAAATATCGTTCAACGGACTCCGCAACTGAAATGCTCAGGAAGCTCAACCTACCTCCACTTTTCGAACGCAGAAGGATAGCTAGACTGAAATTTCTTTATCTGATTCGCCATAACTGGTTTAACCTTAATACACAGCAGTACATAAAACAGCGTCTGTCTGGTACAGTACGAAGCAGCAACCTAGAGCAAATTCAACCCATTTCAGCACGAATAGATACACATAAGTACTCATTTTCCCCCAGAACAATAGAGGAATGGAACGCGCTACCACCTGAATTACTAACAGTAGACAATGTAAATAAATTTGAAACCACACTAACAAAATTCTTTACTTCGGCTAGAAGTACATAGCTACTACTTTAATAATGGTACTTTGTCTTACTTATGTTCCTGGTTGTAACACACATGATAATTCCAGCGGCTGTGGTACAATTAATACCACCCTACTGCAATTTGTTTTTGCTGCTTTTTGATTTGCATTGTGCATTTGCCTGTGTATATGCCTTATTTTGTCTGTTCTACACTGCGGCAGCGCTGCTATCTTGTGCTGTTTGTCTTGAAACCACCCTGTAACGGCGTTCGGCCAACAGTATTGTTAAATAAACAAAATAGAATGAATAAAGTTTCGAAGTATTAGTGATCATGGTGATAATGAATATAGGTCTACTTTTGTCCACTAAATAACAAGTCTCTTCCAGCAATCTTCAATTGCCTTCTGCTGACCGACTTCATCGTATGCCTACAATATTTTTAGCCTCATCAGACAACCCGATCCACTGCTGCCATTGACTGCGTTCTCATGCATTCTCTCGGTACCAATTTGGCGTCTCTTGCACAACAGCTGTACTCCGCTCTGCGCGTTACTCGTCCAGCGCCCATTCCTTCCTCCTATTCTCAACTACACCCCCTTTCATGGTTGCACCGTTGTGGAAGCAAGCAAAACTTGCAGTAGCTGCGTTCACACCACCAAACAGTTCGGTGTACTTTGCGAGCGATTCGGCTTCATGTATCTGTAATAAATGAACGCAGTTTTAAACCTTAACAATAAACACATTATGTTGTTTACTTAATTATTTATTCATCCATTCATTCATTCATTCATTCATTTATTTATTTATTTATTTATTTATATGTTTATTTATTATACATATTTTCAAGGACCTAAGGCGCTACAGAAAAACGTGGTACATAACAAACTAACGTAATATGCAGACAATGGTATAAAGGAAAACGTTAAGCGATAGCGTGGTAGACTGCTCTTTTGCACGAAGATGTATCTGAAATTCAGGGTGTCTACCAACCGGGAAAACTGGGAATTCTGAGGGATTTTGAATAGTCTCGGTGAAAACTCGGGGAATTTATGCTTATGCCAGGGAAAATTAGCTGTAACTTTATTAAAGGGAACGAAAGTCGCGGTAATGCTTCCTCGAGTAACAGAGAGGGATTGTAACGCATCGTCTTTGACGCCGTCTCGTCTGACGGAGGAGTTGCCAATGCACATACAGTCAACGACCGACTTTCCGGACGCCCAATCATTCGCACGGCTTCGCGGCACCACCACGTACCCCATAGAGTCGGTGTATAAGAACGTCTGCAATTTCGGAGGCAAGAATCCTTCGCCATACGATTTGCCGTACTTTTTGCCGTGACTGCAGGTCCGAAACCGTATTAAGCAAAGCCACCACCGCCACCGTTTTGATTACCTCGCCGCCTCGAAAAGGCGCTCTCGCACGCAGATCCGCTGGCAGCCGTAGCCACCACCGCGGCAAACGCTAGGCCTAGCTGCTTTGACGTTCGCTATTAAGCTTCTTGCCGTTCAGCGCCATGTTTTTCATTGAAAGAATTCGCCGCTGTCACCAATGGCACCGACTCCGCCTTTGTGGTCCACGCGATTGGCTTCGAACCTCGGAAAGGACGGTGCGTTGCATAATGCCGGTTCCTGAAAGCATGCTTCGCCTCAATATAGGAATGTTACGCTATGAAGCATAACAAGCGTGGGAAGGGGCAATTGCCACGGGACGCAGTATTATACAGCGTGTACCCGCCATCTCGTGTCACAGTACGAGCACCGATATGCCTAATAAGTGTACTGGCAGGCCTCTTCGGATGTGCCTGTGGCGATTTGAGCCCTTAAGGGCAGTAAAAGACATGCATTCATTTTTTCGAGCAGCTCGATTTTCGGATGTTCTCGTGGCCCCTAGAGTGTCTGAAAAATCGGACGTTCACTGTACAACTGACCAAGAGGATGATTCGAAATGGTCTGTGGGCCGAACGCGCGGCGGAACGAGGACGAGAGCAAAGTACCGTCGCATTGAGGAATGATAGGGAAAGGAAGTGTGAAGGAGCTTGAGCACAAAAAGCAAAGTATTGGCTGACCTCGACATGCAGGTGACCCTTATCGAAACCAAAATAAACTTTTTAAAGCAGTGAAACGCAACACTGAGGTGTTGCGCGTGGGCTGAATGTCAGTACAGTTGAGGTTGACTTACCAGCTGTTGAGAGAGAATCTCACTTGTGACAAAGTTCAGGCCTCATACCAATGAACTTGCTATCAGTTGACAGAAATAGCTCATTTCCCCTTCACTCACAGCATCCACATTTGTGGACGGGACCTTTTTTGCCATTTCGGGGCAGTGATAGCAAGGAATAGAATACAAACATTAAGCATAGGGAAAATTAAACATTCTGATATCCTCAATTACCTTCATTCTACTTTTGAGAGATGTGTATCGTTACAGAGTACTGCTTTGGTGAAGGCATTACCGTGTTTTACGTGACGTTTGACATGGGGCACGTCGGTGGCAACCACAGAATATTTTTTTTCTATATTGAAATGCTTGAGGCCAATGAATAACTCTTGCATGTAATTCGAGCGGGGGATTTATTGCTTTTTATGAAGAAACGTAGCACGACTGACTTTACAATATTCAAATATTTAGTTACTCCATAATTGTGATGTCTCATCATAACATGCTGAAAGAGTCCCTCCCCATTATCCCATCTTGATTTACTTTCAGTTGAGTCTCAAGCACCATCAATGTTTCATGCACGTACCGACAGTCGATCATAATTCGTGACTAAAGGGGATGTTCGAAAATATTTGTTTCTGTATGCATCTCCTTTCTATTCATATTTGAATATGTTCGATTCGATTTGCAATGGGTGTTACCATCTTTTTCGAAGATATTTTAATCAATATGCATTTTGCTAATCCCTTCCTTCTGATTTCTTTTTGTACAAAATAAACACCACTCCTTACTGTTCAAACTGGATTAAGTTGTTTTCTTTGTTTTTTAGCATGCTTACTAGGAAGTGACAGTATCGAGCGACGTGCTGTCGGGCGGTCGTGACATAAAACAAAGTTCTGTGTCACTCAGGGAATTTCGCAAATGCACTCTGGGAAAACTTAGAAAACTCAAGGAATTTGGAAATGTCAACTTTGTAGACACCCCGTATCTGTGATATGAATGTTGGAAGCAGGAAAGTGGTTCCAGTCTACGCTTTACAATGACGACAACTTTACATCTGCGGTCAGAACGGGATGAAGGCAGAAAGGCGGGGGGATAAGTTGATTCTTGAGCACGTACTATCATGAGCAATATGAAAGGGAACACAGGAACGCGTGGCAAACAGCCTCGAAACAGACTCGGAGCGACACGCGGATGGCGCTGTGAAAAACAAAGGGGCAAAGAAGGGCGCTCTTCCACTAACTGTTGCCACTCCCACCACGCTGGCACTTCTACAAAGCAGCAGGTTACGTCATTTCGCCGATAATATGGTATCGTCTGAGAGCCGATAAGACGGTAATCGTCGCAGTGACTTACACCGATTTATTTTCCTTTCTTTCATTCATTCTTTTTTTTCTTCGCGCAACCGCTTGATAGTACTCTTAGGCCAAGCTTGCCCTGTATTTAAAACCGATTCTTTATTTGAATCGACGCACTCGGTTGTGACTGGCACCTCGAACAGCGGCGGAGCTAGAACCGATGATGGCAGACTAATAGTATAATTGATTAAATTATGAATAATTGAATAAATAATGAATAGTTGAATAAATAATGAATTGATAAACTGTCTCTCGTGCGACTTTGTTGCACCAAGTTCGTTCAGAAAAATTCACGTGTCACACTACAGCGGCCCACGCAGAGCAGTCAACTGTGACTTTGTAGCCTCAAGATGCCTCGAGTGCCTCATAAACAGCGGGAAGATATAATAGAAATGTCTAAAAGAGATTATACGCAGCGCAATATTGTTCTCATGATAGGCCGCCCATTGAAAATGGTCAAACGGATGGCTTACCGAGACGAAGGACGTATAAACGATGCGCCGCACCGCAGACAACCCCGATCAACCATAAACGACCAAGACTTTTGCACCGTGGCTGCCGTCAGCGACAAACCATTTGAAAGTGCAAAGGACGTTCGAGGGGTTCTTCGCCTGGACAACTTGAACGACACAGCACGGTACGACGAAGGCTTAGAGAAGCAGGACTGCAAAGTGGCATCGCCGCACGGAAACCTCTGCTCACCGCAGCCAACAAAGCAGCTCGCCTGTAGTTCGCTACTGAACACCGAAGCTGGAGCGAGAGCGAGTGGAAGTATGGGGTTTTATCTGATAAGTCCACGTTCTCGAGCCGCTGGGACCAACGAAAAAAGAGTGTGGTGGACCGAAAGCACACGCTTTAGTCTGCAGAATATCCAAGAATTGGCGATTTCCAACGTACGCCTAGGCCCACTGGTGAGAACTGATGGGAGGTTCACCAGTGCTGCGTATTGCACTCTGCTCGAGCACCAGATGATCCCCTATGTGTTGAACCGGCCGCACTCGGGTGGGTGCTATTTCTTTCAGCAGAATAATTGTCTCCCGTTCACACTTCGAAGGGCGTGGCAGGCCTTTTGGAAGAGCGAGGGGTAATGCAACTTCGGTGGTGCGCGAAAGGTGCCGACGTGAACACTATATAGCACGTTTGGGGCTGTGTGAAAGTGAACCTTTCGAAGAGGTCTCTAAAACTGGCGAACTCCGACCAACTATGGGAAGCAATAGAACATGAGTGGAAGCGCCTTCAGTGCCCGCGTTCATCGAGGCTCTCTACGCGTCTGTGCCCCAAAGAACGGAGGCCGTCGTTCAAGTTGGCGGTGTCATGGCCCTTTATTAGGCCACCAACGAACGAAACAAAGGACGAGCATAAGCTGGGATGACGCTATTGCCTTATTTCATTTGCTTCAATATCTTTTTAATATTCGGCAAGCGCCAGTATACTTACGTTTAACTCACCCATACAGCCCATTTTTTCTCGATTTACAAGATTTACCATAAATCAATAGCGAAGTAAGGAACAGTGCTACCTTTTGTAACAATTCGGCGCAAAAAGTTGCCAGTGACGCAATATCGAACAGTGTTATCACTGTCTGCTAGCGATGCGAAGTTCCGCACTTTGCAGACGCACGGCGGGAGTGCGAACAGTTGTTAGAGCAGCGTCCCCCTTTCCACTTTGTTTCCGATGGCGGCCGCTGCGTGTCACCCACATAGCTGGGTCTGAGGGTGTTTTCTACGCGTTCCTGTGTTCCCTTTCATATTGCTCATAATAGTGCATATACGGCTGTTAATATGTTGTTTTAGATGCCTCTTCCTTTCGTTGTTTTCCTTTTTCCCGTTTTAGGTGCATCTGCTGCCCGTAGAGGCAGCATCATGCCTTGTCTTGCGCTGGGCTGCCGCGATCATGTGGTACCACGACACCCGATCACAAATGGGCGGTGTTATGCATTCTTATTACCAAACACCTTCCGAAGTTTGCACAGCGTTGCGTGCAAAGTGCGAATGAGTGTATAGACAAGAACGGCACCGAGAGCGGCGCTGCTGCGCCGGCGTTGAGAGCGCCGCAAGCGAAGCAAAATTCTAATAGCGGGTGGTACCCCTCTCCCATCTCTCGTTCGCACCGCCTTGATTGCCTCTTGCACTGCGCGTGTTTGGGCACGTTTCGTACCGCGCGCGGTGTGTGCCTACGTGTGTGTGCGTGGACGTTTTATTCGAAGGACGATGTACAGTCTGTTTCACAGTTAGAAAACTCGGAGCGCATTGCATCGCGATGCGGCGAGCGCTTGAGTCAGGCGGCGGCAGCAGCTCGCGCAGGTGGTCGAGGGGCGGGATCTTGAACGGCGTCGTCTGCTACGGCGGTGCGCGCTGGCCGCATTGTCGGGAAGCGTTCTACTGTCAGTTGCAGTGCGCCGATCTCGTCGTTACTGCGTGAAATGAGCCGGTATTCTTTACTAAGCGTTGTGCGACGCCCACTGATACGCCTCGAAGGTAAGTTCATTGCTGAAAGGTGCAGGGCAGTCATAGACGACGTACTGATTCCATACATTCTTAACGGCCCGTTCCTGGAGGGCGACTATATATTCTAACGCGATAGGTCGCCGATCCACACTGCTCGCGTTGTGCAAGAACTGCTGGAAGAGCGCGCAGTCACTCTCTTGGATTGGCCGCCTCAATCCCCGGGCGCCAACACCATTTAAAATGTCTGGGGCTCGTTGAAAGTATCGCTGGCGCACCATCCCCTCTATCAGACGCCCGAGGATAGGCTTCGATCCACCATCTTCAGTGGCTGAGAGGTGCTGCGAATGAGCACATCCCTGATCAAGTCATTCTACACTTCACTGCCTTCCAGGATGAGCGCTGTCATCGCTGCCGGCCGCTGTGGACATGACGAGATACTAACTGAAGTTCGGAGCGTGGCGTGTCCAGTTCCCCGCCGGCGGGTGGGGTCTGCCTGGTGTAGTGAATGATTGTCAAGAAAAATCACTTCCAGCTCATTGTCTTAACCTAAAACATTCCTTTAATCGTATCCGTTTGTTTCATCGTGTTCGACCCCCATATTTATCATTGTTGAGTGCTTTGTTTTCTTTTCGAGTCAAATAAAGACTGAGCACGTTCCGCGCACATCTTGGTGCGTCTTGTCACTGCTTATTACGGTAGCACACACAGTGAAGAAATATACGTGCACGCGCTCAGTACCCCGGCCTTTCGAAAGAACAAACCAAGCATGCTGTCAAAAGAAGTTTGTGGAACTCCATTATCGCCAATGCCTTCATTGCCTCGGAGTTTGGCTTCGCACAACGTTTAGTAAAGAATATAAGCTCAGCTCCCGCAGTACCGATGAAATCGGTGCACTGCCCCTGACAGTAGCACGCTTCCCGACAATGCGGCCAGCGCGCGCCGCCGTAGCAGACGACGCAGATCACGACTCCGCCCCTCGAGCGTCTGCGCCTGCTCGAGCTGCTGCCACCGCACGACTCCATTGCTTGCCGCATCGCGATGCAATACGTTCCGAGTTTTCCCCTAAGTGTGAAACAGACTGTACACGCTTCTATTTACCTTTAAGAAGATCGATACGATTGACGATTATTTTTATGGCTGCAAAAGGGCAGCGTCTGTTTAACCGTGTAAGTGACGCTGAGCAGGTAATTGTAAACGACATCGTATGTGCCGCTGGAAAAATCGTCAGCACATACGATGCGGCACATACGAGCTAAAGTCATTTTTGCAGTGTCTCACAATGTTTGCTACAAATCCGTGTTGTCTCTGATGGCGACAACGGACTTCCATCGACACTGTGCGGAAATAAACAAAATATATCGCTGCATAGCACATTTACGATATGCGCACACAACTTTACTTACTACGTCCCCTACAATATGGAATAGAGGCAGCAATGTAGACAGCTTGGCCATTTTTTAACAGTGCTCAAGAGATGGAAGTCGAAAGTATTAGTAATCATTCCTGCTTCTGCAATGCCGGCGCGACCAAGACACGGGCGTCTATCGTCCAATAACTCAATCGATCGGTGCAGTGGTGAAGCGGGAATGAACTCCGGTCATGTTCAATGCATCGTGCACATATTCAATTTCTCGGCACGCGTGAACTTCAGCCACTGCTAGCGCATACAACAGAAGTGGTTTCCATTCTTGGGCAGCGCACACACAAACGAAGCACGAGAAACAAGACAGGACAAGCGCTCGTCGAACGCTTCGTTTGCCAGTTGCTTACTTCGCTCGGCGCACCGCAGTAATCCATGTCTGTCGTCTGCTTTTTTTCGTGCCATTTTCTTGTGAATTGGCAGAATATATCACTGGTGGCATCAACCCTTTCGTGTTTACATTGCGGTCGTGACAGTTAACAACACAATAATTTCCGGTCATCCGAAGAGGCGCTGTCGCAAAGAAGAGACGTTGCGCGCGCAGCGCGTACTGAACGCGGGCGCTCCGGCCAAGGGAAGCGGCGGCGGAAACCTACACCCGTTGGAGATGAAATCGTTCCGCCAGGGGAGAAACGAGCGCTGGCGTCTAGGATGAAACTTGGCGTGCGGTCGTCTATAGATTATCAGCTGCAACCCTTCGCTGTGTTTCGTACACCGCTGCCTCTTTGTCTCTTAACGTTACAATAACCATATATAATTCCATAGGTTCTTGTGCGGTTCTCTAATTTTTCTCAACTTTCTTCGTTACCGTCAAAGTTGCAATCCCATATTTTTGCACGATGAAGTTGTTCGTCCCTAAAAGTGTACTAGAAAATGAAGCTGGTGTAGACGTAAGGCAAGAAGTATACACGTGCAACGGATATATTCACGTGCAACCAATGTCAATTTACTTCCAGAACCGATTGTTTGAATGCTGACTCCCAGTTTTTCATATTCTTCTGAGCCGTCACCGCGGTTCGTTGGCTCTGGCGTTGCGCTCCTGAGCGCGAGGGTTCTCACCACGACGGTGCGGTGAGGGCAAAAGCACTCGCGTAACGTGCATTCCGTGCATGTTCAAGAATCCAGGCGATCGAAATTCACCGGAACTGGGGCTAACCCGCTTGGGTTAACCCTAGTGAACTCGACGCGCACGGGTTGTGAATTTTGGGAACGACAATGAGCCTCACGATTTCGCTTGTTCTTTGGTAACTTACGGCGCATGTGGAGGCGAGGAGGAAAAAATAATGGCGAAAGCACATCGATTGTGAATCGATTCGTGGGGATATAAACCGCATTAAACCATCGGCTTAGTTAACAGTTCTAAGATATTTGTTCGCAAAAGATAAAGACGAAACATAAAAGACACACACACAAACGTAATGACCCGTGACAAGACGTCGTTATTTGGTCTGATTTGTGTGTGTGTGTGGGTTGTCGGTGGGTTTCTTTCTGTCTTTTTTTTTTCGCATGGGCAATTATTCAAAGAGAACCGCACCAACTAGCCCACCTAGTTGACCAGGTGACCTTCATCTCAAGCCAGACCTGACAAAGTGTTTAACAGGAAAAGCTGCAACAAGGAAATGCAGGCATTTTTCTAGCATCATCGTTGTCGTGATATATATTTGAAGCATATTAAGGGCTTGGTAGGCGTATGTAAGAACGATCATGACTGACACGGAGTTAGAGGCTCCTTCGACAAAAAGAAATTTAAAGAAATGCAGTACGAACGGCTCGTTACAAATGGATGAACTGTCCATGTCTCATTGAAAAACGGCAAGGACCGGAAAGAACATGGTGGCCTGGACAACGTAGAAGCGAAACAGGAAGATAGTGTTCAGAAACCTGCTACTTTTGAAGCAATAGTATTTATAAGAAAATACTTTTCTATGCACGACAATGCCGACAGGACGTAATAATACAAAAATAAATGCTTTAGTCATAAATGAAATTATGAACACTATCAAAAATTATTTTGGTAACGATTAAAATCGGTAAACTTGTCGACGATCATCATTATATTTTTGTGCATTTGTACTTGTGTGTATTTTTCTTTCATCAGTGCGTTTTTGTAAAAGTGTCCACTTGTGTTTATTTGTGTATTTTCCTTTCATCAGCGCTCTTTCAAAGTGTTCACTTGTGTTTATAGCTATATACTCCAATGCAATTTCTGTACCTTTTCTTAACCCACTCCTGCTATAGCGCAAATTGCGCTGCAGTATGCATAAATAAATAAATAAATAAATAAATAAATAAATTGTACATGAGACATACACAACATTATCTTGCAATATTTTCGCGGCTTTAAAGGAGGAGGAAAAGCATTGATTAGAAAAAAATACGGAGGTCTCTTTCTGTTTGTGCGTGAAGGCGTCCTCAGTTCAGGGCTCCTTGCTGTCGGTATTCTCAGGGATGGCTGTATGTCGGGGTGCGCCCATGTGATGTGATATACAGAGGCGTAGTCGTTACTGAGGGGACATTTGCACGAGTATAGTGTTGGGTGTATGGCGAGTAGTGCTTAGGTGGGGGTATGTGCTGGTTTGTAATTGTCGCCAACTGTCGTTCATGTGTCCAAGTCATTCATAGCTCTTCCGAGCGTCCTAGTCTGGCCAAAAAGGTCATTGAGGAGCAAATCGCTGAAATAGATATATCGATCAATAAATGAATTGGTAGAAATAGGACACAGTAAGTAGTGCACCTATACGGTATCTTCCACGTTCATGTCTGTGCACCCCGTTTCTAACTAAAATAGGCACGGACCAGCCTGAGCAACATACTACCATCGTCTATAGTATGCGCCGTTTTATTCGTACAGGCGCAGCCTCGAGGAACGTTCACGTCGAATCGACGCGGCATCAATGGCGACACGACGGCAACAACCGTGATCAGCCAAATTGGGAGCAGACGGTGTCCCTGAAGAAGTAGCTTTTTGTACTAAGCCACGAACGGCAGTGACGTTACCGACTATCATAATGTAGCTGGGTTTCGGGGATATAAAGATGTTTTCTGCGACGTAAACTCGGCAAGGATAAGCGCACGCCTGAGTCATGGCGCGGTAATATTTGAACTCACTTGCCGGTGGTAGAAGTCAACGTATCAAACCCCGACACACCTCATGTACCGGAAAGAAACGGTCGGAAGAGAATGAGAACTGCAACTGTCCGCTAAGGCGACCGCCTTCGTCGAGCACAGGAAAGCGTTCGACGAGACGCTTCGCGCGGCGAAAGGGTCATACTGCGTTCGCCCCCCCCCCCTTCTTTATTTACAGCGAGATGGTGACTATAACCGAAAACAAAAGCACACTGCAATACCTGTATGTGCTTGGTTTGACTGATATTTGCAGTGTCCCCGCAGAGGCAGATTCCATGAATAAAACGGCGCGTTGTGCTTTGGACAGCGGCGCATTGCAGTTAACGCACATGACGGGAGCACGTGGCAGAGGCGTCGAAACGGCGAGCGACTGCACCGCCCGCTGACTGCGCGAAGCCCTCGCCTTGAACCGGCACCTCCTCGCTTTGCGCAACGCGTTCATGCTGTGCGAGGTCTTTCGAAACGCTCCTGCAGCGGTCACTTGGCTGTGTGCGTGCCGGGAAAGTTCTCCACGTAGGTATGAAGCTGCCGCGGAGATGCGCTACATCGATGCGTTCGCGCACGTAGCAGGACCGACTAGCGTCATGCTCGCCTCCGTTTCACAAACTTCCGTGCACTGCAGGGAAAGCTTGCCGGTTGCGTGAAGCAACCAAAAACGAAAGCCATTTGAAAGGCACGGTCGCAATGCCCCGGAAATGCCCCTGTGAGCGACGCACTATGGTCACAAGAATCTTAGCAGCGTTAGCGGTGAACGATAGGCAGGCGCTCCTGCTTTTTCTGTGAATATCAGCCGGTTCTCGTTCCTGATTAGCTGACAGTATTTCTAGCTATTGCTTCTGGTTTTCCAAGCTGGCGGTCAAATCAGGGTTTCGTAACGGACTGAGAACGGTCTAGAATGATGAAAGTCGCTACCACGTGACACTATTTCCTCATTGGCTTATACGTTCAGTCGTTTTCGTGTATTAGTTGATTTAATTACGCGTTTACGAATTTATTTGCTTCGATTTTTGTACCCTTAGAGGGAACGCTGTACAACAGAGTAACTTAGCCAGCATTGGGCATGACATTTATTTTGCAAGATCACGAACGCCATTGACAACACTCACGCACCAGAAGTCCACATTATACAGTGCTTGTACATGAAGCTGTGGCTCTTAAACAGCTCATTGCATCCTGTGAGGTCGTCAGCGGTGCCATCCTAAAGCTGAAGGTTCATTCTTGCCTGGACGTGGCGCTCTCACAGCTCATTACCTATCTGCTGCTCAACACGAAGACATGCATGGGTTCAGTTCTCTAGCACGGCGGCCGCATTTCGATGGTAGTAAAATTAAAAAGAAAAGGAAACATATGCACTTAGATTTAACTGAAGGTGAAAGAACTTAGGCGGTCAAAATGGTTCCGGAGTCCTACGCAGCAGCGTCTCTCAAACTCCTTGTGTTGCTTTGGGACGTCAAACGTGTTGAACCTATCCATCAGCTCATATTTCTACAAGACCAAATGGCCGTTTCTACGACTGCAATCAGTGCGGGATAAAAAGAGGGTGCAACTAGGTGCTACAAAGAAAACTGCAGGACACGATGTTCATCTATTTCCAGTAATTTCAATAATTAGCTAGTGCGCTGGCAAAGCCATGCGTAAATTCCACCTTCTACATGCATCACATTTGCTTTATAGCGTTCATTGGAGTTTTCCTCTCTCTCAAAATGAAGCAGTAAATCTGAAGCTGCTTCGGGAAAGGAAATTACGGCAGAATCCATCTCATGATGACTGCCGACATTAATGCGATTAGCATTGAATCAATGTAGCGACTAGCTTGTTGTCATATTGTTTCGTTCTGTTTAACCGAGATGTGCAACTTTCTGTTGCATCTTTTTCACTGCTCTGCAGCAAAACAGCTCCCCACTCAATTATGTTCACTTCACTCCTTGTTTAACCTACTTTTGGTGCGGCTTTTTTTGTCTTTAGGCCGTTCCACGCCAAATCAATGAGCGTTTTCCGACCGTTTTCCATGAGACTGTATGGTGCAGCTCGAAGCGGGACAAGCGGCACGCTTTGCTGTGCTTCGCGGTAGATCACACAGTCTCATTTTCCCCCTTTTCTTTCTTCCTAAAAAATTTCTAGTATTTTGGCGAAAATTTATTGTTATGAGCTGAACCAAAACGAAGGAATCAAAGTTTTTCTTTTTTTCCAAAGGAACATTGGTTGATCCAGTCGTTCAAATGGTGTGTATTGCAAGAAAATGAAGTGATGTGGCTTCCAAAATAACGAATATGTGAAATACTTGAATACTTTGGGTCCTTTTGGCAGCGGGAAAAGCCACTAAAATTGCAAAGTTTGATATTTTCTCGGAACGCAAGAAAATTCAGAGGCCACAAATGAATTATAGAATCGTATCCCGCTTGACATAGTATAGCGGAAAAATATTTACCCGCCGTGGTTGCTCAGTGGCTATGGTGTTAGGCTGCTGAGCACGAGGTCGCGGGATCGAATCACGGCGGCCGCATTTCGATGGAGGCGATATGCGAAAACACCCGTGTACTTAGATTTATGTGCACGTTAAAGAACCCCAGGTGGTCTAAATTTCCGTAGTCCTCCACTACGGCGTGCCTCATAATCAGAAAGTGGTTTTGGCACGTAAAACCCCATAATTTAATTTTTTTTAAATATTTTAAGCTTTGAAAGCTCTGCCGATCCCCTGAGAAATGGCTGTAACATTTTATTATTATATTTTAAAAGTATCTGTGATATATCGTTAGATAGCTCAACATGTCTGCTATTCATGTGAGACGTTACAACAAGGTGTTGTTTCGCAAACGCGAGAAATTAGTTTTTGAATTTTGCTGTCAGCACCGCTTTTACTCTGACGCGCGCCCAAGCTTTCCGGCCTGGGTTGCAGACGACCAAGCCGGCTTCGTCTGCAACACAGGTGACAGAGAAGCGGTGTCGTGGCGTCCACTTTATTGCCAAGAAACTCGCGCTCTAACACAATGCGGCTTGTGCTTTGTCCGCGCCAGGTGAGCCGTACAGCCAGCACGTGGAATATCGCGATGCGTTAAATTCGTCAGGGAGTCCTGCACAGTTAAAATGTACGTTTCTTGCAGCTTTTCAAAAGAAATATTTGCACTCAAGTAGCTAGGAAATCCACAAAGAGCGCTGATATCGTTCACGCAAATTATTAGAAAGGATATGTCGCACTGAAATACAGTGCGGCGTATGAACATGCACTGCGACATACACTGCAGTGCGACATAAAAGGCGCAGGACAATTTGTGCCCTGGAACCCAAATAGTGTCATAAGACGATGCAAGTAGAAGATACCATCATAAGTACAATTGAAGGCCTACAAAGTCTTCGCGTATGGCGCCTCACCGCTTCTCGGCAGCCTGAACATGCTCGGCTATAAATTTCATGTGCGCCCTGTTCAGGATGATGTGCTCAGACATGGTTGAGGTCGTTATTGAATTCATCGACAGCAAAAAAATTCGAGTCGAGGCTCGGGCGCTTGACGTAATTTGCCATCGTATCTATAAAAAAAAAGCCAACCACAGATTGTTGGACAGTTCCTCGGGCTCGCTTTTTTAACAATGTCTCCTTGCTAGACGGCAAATCTTTACATATTTATGCTGTCGGCGCGATTCACGTACGAACATTTCAAATGATTATTTTAGCGGTTAAGAAATAATACCTCTTTGTAACGTCTTGCACCAATAGCAGAGATGTATTGCTGTCTAATAATATATCACGTACATTTTTAATCTGACCACCAAAGGTGCTTTGGTGGTCAGATGACCATGAGCACGAAGCTTCTTGCAAACAATTATAACCTTCCGGTTATTTTTCAAGTGATGGCTGAACCCTCAAAGCATCAAATATTTTTCTCGTGTATTATGTCAACACGCCGACTATTCTATATTTAATTTGTGGCTTCTAGATTTTCCCTCGTTCCCAGAAAAAAATTCACACTTTGCAATTGTAGCGGCTTTTGCCGGTGCCAGAACCACCAAATATATTGAAATATTTCAAATATTGGTTATTTTGGCTATTACATCACTTCATTGTCTTGCCATATACACTATTTCAACGACTAGATCATAAAATATGCCTTTGAAAAAAAATTTTCATTGGTGCCTTCTGGCCCAGCCTCGTAGGAACAATAAGTTTTCGCTAACTCGCTAGAAATATTTTGGGAAAAAAATAAACGGGGAGAATGGGTTTTGAACCTCAACAAACGTGTGCAAATTTTTTTAACTATGTCTGTCAAGATCGAAGAAACGCTCGTTGATAAGGCGGGGAACGACCTCTATAGCTGTAGCTGATACCTAAAATTTTGTGTTGCCGACTTCTTCGATCACTCCTTGTCGCTTGCTCTGCTTCTCTATCAGGGTACTTATCCAGGGGCACATAGAAATTCTGCACGATTGGCCACGAACGTTCACATAGCTAGTATCACATGTCCCATTCCACATACCCAATCAGACAAGTTGTCCATGAATGAGTGAACTTTTGTTTCCACCTTCCGAGCCCGGTCCCGGCATGCAAGCCGAGGAAGGATCGGGGACTGTCCCGCAGACTAAGGACTAGTGAAGTTGCTTCTTCGCGGCCTCAGCCGCCAAGTGGATGGCTTGCTGATGGACGTTGGGGTCTTCGCTCCGCAGCCAGACCTCCCAGGCTTCTCTACTACTTATGTTTTGGCTGATCCCTGGGGAAACGGCACATTCCCAGATTATGTGTTCTAGCGTACCCCTCTCACCGCAATCTTTGCATTTGGCGTCATTTTCCCACCCTGTCTGCGTAGATAGACCCATAAGGGGCAGATGTAATTACCGGCTTGCTGTCGCCGCCATATGCGCGCCTCTTTGTAAGAGAGACCGATCCGGAGGTGGGAGACTTCCCATTTCAGGTGTGTAATGTTCAGTGATTTCATGATATGTGATTACACTATCTTTCATTGAGCCACCTCCGGGCTGTTCCGCAGCCGCCCGGTGGTAGAGAGCTCGGGCCAGCTCGTGTGCATGCTGTGCAGATTCGTGCGCGGGTATCCATATAATGGTTATCTTTCTATTAATTATGTTACCAAGGAGTATGCGTCTAGCTTCCTCCAATATTCTTCCATTACAAGAATTCCAAATAGCCGTTTTGCTATCGCTACTGATTATGTTCGCCTGTGTACCTGGGCAAGCAAGTGCTATTGCGACTTCTTGAGCCGTACTTGCATCTCTAGTGCGTGACGATGCCATGATTTTGGGTATTCCGTAACCGTCCACGACAGCCGAAACTGCAGCCCCACGTCTACCGCATGCTGCGTCGACGTAGCCTACCTCCTCAGCTCTTTTATATTTTATCAGTTTGTTCGGATACATACACAGTGGCGAACACCCAGGGTCCCAAGGCGTGCACGAGGTTACATACCAAAAAGTGCGTCAAGTACTCAAAGAATGCTGATCGTATTAAAAAAAACATTCTGTTTAATTCTCGAAGGGGCACGAAATAGAAGAATATCTGAGGTGTATTTGTAAATTATGCACGTGAAATATTATCAAAGTCACTCCTATCGTGGAAAGAGCTTTGGCGAGCAATAAAAAAAGATGTGCGGTGGTGTCACCTTGGAGTCATCGCGATATCTCGCGTGTTGAGTTTTGACCCCGTAAGCTCGGTCTTAATTTATGTTTGGTAATCTACTTCAATAGAGCCAAAAGCTTAGCACATTTCGAGAATATTTGCTGCCGCCACAACACGCAAAATAAGAAAAAACATACTTTGAGAGTTGTGACGTCCCAATGACGTAAAGGCGTTGAGGGTGTGGCGTGAAAAGGGGAGATATGGACACCATTCATTTTTCTTCCGCCAGTCAACCTCATACCGCGAAAGTGAGCAAAATCAAATTTCGACCTTATGACTCTAAATTGATTTATTGTTCCTTTTCGTGTTTTTTCTTTGCATGAATAGGTGGTACATACAAAACATTTCCGGTGAGAAAAACACTCGTGCTGAAGCATTCCGCAAGTAGAAAAAAAGACACTCGGCAACAGAGCATGAACAAGCGGCTAAGCACTCGCGTATTATCACAATATTACGAAACTAACGCTTTGAGTATGCCTTCCAGCCACCGATGCATCCCTACAGTTCCAAACAAAACGCTGCTCTGCTTGTGTATGAAATATACTGAAACGCATCGTCGTTATTGCAGTGAAGCTGTATTTGGCTAGCTGATTCATCCGTCCACCCGTCCGTCCTTCCGTCCGTAAGTCGGTCACCTGTTCGCCAAAAACTCCTCCGGGGCAACCCCATACGCAAGCGCGAAAGAAAGAGAGAAAGAGAGGCGCACGATTAGCCAACTCTGCCTACATAGCACAAGTCTTGTTTACTCCGATCCATGTCGTCACGCTACCTGGCAGGAAATATCCATTGACAAGGTTGGCGTGATGAAAACGGGGACATCAAAATCACTGCTGGCGGGAGCATCCCCCATTAGATTCTATGGCAACCGGGCCAGGTACCGTGACGTCATGGATCAGAGAGAAACGATCTTGTGCTACCTCGGTGGTGGTGGATTAGCTGCGCCAGTACTAACATCATTGCTCTGCTTCGCAGCCGAGCGCGCGCGCAGCAGGTTCTCTTCGGCTCCGAAATTGGTAGTCCACACGTCATAAGTACTCCTGAGGGACAGGCAGCTTTCGATCGGCAATGCCGGGAGCAGAACCGCGAGCGAGCTCGTCTACGCCGTGCCGATGCTGCAGCCCGGGTACAAGAACAGGCTCGTGCGGCCGAGCGCAAGCAGCAAATGCGTACCGAGGATCCGGCAGCCTACCAAGCCGTCGGTAATGAACCGTAGGGATTATTCCAGTGATAAACACTGGGGCCGCACGTTCCAGCATCGCTTGTTAACCATCTTTACGGAATTCTTAGGCGATTTTTTTTCCGGTCACCGGCTAGCAAATGTTATAAAGTTATCGCCGGGCGCAAGACGCCCCTGCATGTGTCAGAACACTCTCGATTGTTGTAGCTGATTCTATCTATTCTCTATGTTGCCCTCAAACCTTGCATAATCAGATTGTGCGCGTGGCGTGGATAGTGTTGTACTAGTGACTCGTCGTTGTGCAACGTTCAGATTCATCATCATCACCACAACGTGACAATATCTCTCGAGAGCAAGGACATATAGCGAACGTATTACCGTTATAGTTTTTGTTAGCGAAATTATAATTTCCCTTGAAGTATTGTGGGTATCCTTCTTGATATGTGGGTCTTTGTGTCTTTCAGTGGTTTGTCAGTAGTACTCAGCGCATTAGATGATGAAGAAACGCTAAAGGTAGATGAACTTCTTGCTCTACTTCACAGGCTTCCAGTATATTTCAGACCGTGAAAATCGCATTGCTCAGCTGATCCTATCATTTACAAAGAAACGGCAGCAAGTTACAATAGTAACAGAGCTCGACGGCCATATAAAAGAGCTCCACTTGTGCGACAAACGGTGCCACACTCATTGAATAAAGCGAGCGTAAATGCGCCGCTCTTAACGGCGATTCCGAGTCGTGCCAGGGCCACAGCAAAACCAGCCTAGGCGTTTTCCCTCCCGCTGGGCGTGTCGGGCCTCGTGCCGCCTCGTTAGCTTACCAAGGAGGGCCACGGTTTATTCAGGGAGAATAATCGATTTGGTAAATAGTCAGAACAAGTCGATGGCTGTGGTGGGTTTCTCTGTGAATACAAGAATAGAAACATCGTTAGAGTAGGCAAGGGAAATGGTTGAGCGGTTCAGTGGGGTTTTGACGGAACAGCGCAGGATCGTTAGACGTTTATTTACTTAGTTATTTATTTCATTCCAATACGGAAAAGATTCCCCGAGGGGGTTACACACGACTTCGTGGGGAACACGCTGTCCTGCTGTGTGTGGAAGTAAGGGAAGGAAATCACAGCGAGTCCTTTAATGGAAAAAAAAATAACAAGACGTGTAAACAGGGACTTCAAAGCTGATTCAAAGACTTAGAAGCTGAGTTTACTGTCTTTCTGGCTCTTTTGCAAAGTCTTTTTAGTACAATAAAAAGAAGAATTAAACGGTTACTCTACAGAGCATTTTCTCTTACCGTAAAGCGCCCGTTTTGTCCTTTGTTGATGACGGTCAATCTCTAAATGGTTACTTCCTTCTTAACCACTGGTGCGCATTCATATTGAGTGATTTAGTTCGTGAAGTAATACTATGGATATTTGTGGAGAGGACGGCGACGCTATCTGTTTTATGTTTAGTAAAAAAACATCAGGCCTCATGGTTTCCAGTTCTACGTGCGATAAGATGGTCACAATAGAGGAAAGCAAAATCATTAGTGCCGAAAAATACAGGTCCGTAAGAATGTGCATCAATACGAGGAAGGAGAAGAGCATGAACAAGTACTTAAAGCGAAAAGCAAAAGGCGAGGGCCGCGGTGGCAGAAGAAAGACCCAGTTTCGCCGGAAAGACGAAGTATCGATTGCGATAGCAAATTAGTGGACCGCTATACGAAGTAAGAATAGTAGTTTTATCGACTGTATGAACTTGTAAATCTAGGCATGCTGAGTAAGTTAACAAGCATGGTGTCACGCGCACACAAGCAAACATGAACAGATCACGCTCGATGACTGCGGAAACTCGCTCTCAAAACGCTGGAGTGAGGAAGCACGGCCGCAGAAGCGAGCGAATTGACCTTCGTGTTGCCGCTCGCATCCAACTCGAACTAAGCCGTGAAAAACAGCGCGCGGCGGATTCTGTTGCCCGTCACAGAGCGCGCAGAGCCGCCCGGTCCTTCCGGGCCGCGCCGGAATACAACGCGCCCCCTCGACCTCCCCCCCCCCCCCTTCGCTTCCCTCGGAGCTTTGTGTGCGACGAAAGACGAAGTGCTTCCTGCCCGCTATCCTGCGTTGCGGGCGCGAGATTCGGCCGCAGTCGCTGGCTCACCCTCGCACGCTTTCACTCGCACGTACAACACATGGCGCGCCGCGTCGATTTCCTCGTACTTGGACTTTATATGGAACGTCACGGCGATGGCGACGTTGACGGCAGAAATGCGTCTGCAGTACGAGGCATGTGCAAAGGCTCACGGCTCCTGAAGGAATTACATATGCAAATTCGGTGTTGTATTTAAAATCCGAAGTGTTAACGGCACTAGAAATTAATATAAGGGCTGTTGGAAGAATATGTCTAGGAGCGCAGGAAAAAAAAATCAAGCAGTGCAGAGAGACATAGGATGGGCGTACTTCGCAAGGCGGCAGAACCAAAGCGATATCTGCTTTCATGAACTATCCAGGAATATGAATGTGAGTATAGGGTGGCCCACATTACGTTAGCCAAATTGTTCAACGAAAAAAAAAATATTTAAAGATACAATGCATGATACGCTTTTAAGAACTACGGTTTTCGGTCGACAGACCTCTAACGACCGAACCCGGAAGTTCCATAATCGTATCTTGCACCGTGTTTCTGACATCCTTCTTTAGTTTGAAAAGCTGGGCTGTTAGCTTGGACACACATCAGATTGGTGGCTAAGGTGTTTAGCTACCTATATGGGAAAATATCGAAGCTCAATGAAAAAAAAAAGGAACAACGAAACTAACTAGTGAATACTACGTACGTAAAAGGAGGGGCCGTGAGAAATAAAAATACGTCGAAATTAGAGTTCGAGAGGCAGAAGCAGCATACGGGATAGGCGCGATAGAGAAGCCACGGATGGAGAAATTACGAACAGAAAAGTTTGATGATAATTCAAAGCTCAGCGCACTACCGTTCGAAGTCAGATCAGGATGCCTGAAAACAGAGTGAAAAAATAACGTGGAGACCATACCGAATATTTTGTTAGCACGTCGTAGTATGCATCCAGAGGTCAATGGGGACGTAGGAACCGCGCTCGAGGCAGTAGGATTTAGCTATACTAAGGAAAGCTTAACGAATCTTCAATGGACAATAATAAACAACTGGAGCATTGGTGCCACAACAACAGGGAATAAAGAATGGGTGTTAGAGAAATTATTTTAATTAAGGCTTAATGATGCGTTGGCACTAGCCTTGGGCATTAAAAACCGAAAGTAGGCGCAGAAGAAAGGTAAAGAAATGACGATCTTGGTGGCTTCGGTCATCACCCCGTTTAAAAAGGACGCTCATACTATTCATGCACCAATCCATCCATGTAAATGCCTAGTTCGGATGGTTGCGGGCTACATTTACAGAAAATTCTCCGGAATTTCATTTTACCCATTTCGGTAATCTTGAATCCACATTTATTAATGATCGCGGAACTCACCATCACATCACTGAACTAGTAAAGGACGACTACAGGCGCGATATGGAACAATCAACTGGCCTCAGAGTAATCTGGAAGTACACGAGTACGTTACTTGTTGCAATGAAGGCTCGCATCTTCACTGCGATCTCAAGACAAGAGCCGGAAAGAGACGATGAAAGTCTGACATGGCGCTCACACGTTCAAGCCAAGCAATAGGCTGAAGCTCAATCGCTGGACAAACTGGCTAATATAGGGGTCACACGGTGCACTTTCGACCACGATCGAGCCCAGTCAGGGTTGAATTTCTTGATCATGATTGCCTTTTTTTGCTCAAGCTGGTGGACGGTAGCCAACCAAGGTCGTGGAATTTTATCGTCATCGGGTTCCAATCATACTCAAAAATAAACATTTTGACTGCCGTATAAGTGGCAAGTCAAGGTGTGGGCCGCCATCCCATAGGGCATGCAGGACGACATGCTGGTGGTCTGTCGACAGCTACAAGGAGCGCTGTCACAGTAATGACGATGGGCATTGTATATGTAACATACAGTGCCCACACGTATATGTAAATGTCATTGTCTGTATATGCTTCCGGTAGTCTTCTAGGACGGACGACGTCATCGCGGCAGTCATTGTCATCAGTGACAGCAGGTTTATTATTCACAAACGATCACTTTCGGGGATACGATCGATTTCGCGAGGCTGCGCGTGGATCGGCACCATTGCGCGTCGTCGTCTACAGGCGACCGATTTCTTGGCACTGAGCCACAGGACAGCGTGCTTGGTGTGGACCGTGACGCCGGCACGTCCAGAGGAGGTATTCTCGGCGGTGTTGCACTTGAGATGTCTGACTAGCCTGCAAGGCTGATACGGCCTTTGTAATTGGCTTAAGACGCGAATATGGCAAAAACTGTCAACGCTGCGAAATTTAACAGTGTGCGTAATAGCATCCCGGGGCTGAGTCACGTGAAATATAACGAAAGTTATCGCATCCCCGAAAGCGGTCGTTCGAGATTACTACCGCGGCCGGCTCACGAGCTCGAAGGGTTGAGCACAAAGCAGACGTCGCCAAGGCTTAGAAAATGGTTTCGACGGCTTGGTTCTAGCGCTGGTTACGACATCTTCTAAGTGAACACGCGTGCGTATTCGGCTGTAGTGATCCAGTGTTTAGCGTAGATCGAAAGCAACGGGAGCGCAGAGCTCCATACGTTGATAACACGGGCGCTTATCACGAGGTCGAGGTACAAATAGCAAAGTTGAGGCGCTAAGTCGTACTATACGAGCGCTCGCAGTGCATACGCCAGTGAACAGGGTGTGGCGCCAGACAGTAAACGAGGAAGGGAGGCAAGCCTCTTCTCCTTCGGCGCGGATCGACCGCGGTGCTGATGATCTCTCGAAGTGAGCTCCGCGTTGGCGGCCCAAAATAGCGCACCGCGAGCAAGCACCCAGCAGGCTTAATCCGTACTCCGGGGTGCAAATACTCTTGCCCACCGGGTGCAGATTACACATGACGCGTTGGCGCGCATCTCAACCTCGAACCCCCATCGGGAAAAGCCATGCAAATACGCGCCCGCTAGCACAGCGACCGAAACCGCAATCCCTATGCCGCAGACGCGGGCGAAGTTGCACGCACCAAAATACGAGATGATTCTTCGTGCACGGAAGTAATCACGGAGAATTTGAGAAGCAATGCTTGACGTGTCCTAATTGTGCAGTGCCGCTGGATGCAAGTATGCCGGAAGATTAGTAATGTACTTATTCATGCTCTGCGTCAGCCATGGAGACTCAGTGTATTCACTGAGGGATGTAGAATAAAGGGAGCCTATAGTATTTTCATGCTGTGTAGTTTTAAACACCGAAGTCTATTTGCACTTACGCTCTGGTTGAAGCTGTCAAGTATAGCATCAGAATGCAGCTTCTTTTCCTACGCAACGTTAGCGTAGGGATAATGTTTCTTCTAATTAGCCGAGTATGGCAGTGACCTCATTAATATGATATTCACTTATATATCTTGTATATCACTTGTATATACTTGTATATCTTTTCCGGGTGATCGATTTTCACCGTGTAAAATGATATCGCTCACCGCGGGATCCGCCGGCATTTATCGGAAGTGTCTCAAATGTTATCGACGGTTCTTGCTGCTATCTGTTGCCGCCCAAGCTTGGGTAATCTGATTGCACGTAGGACGCGAATTGTGTAAAACTTTCTGGAAGACACGCGGGCACAAGCGATTGCTCTGGAACCTTCGATAAAAGCTGACGCGCTTGACCCGCTGATCAGATTATCGACGATCGCCGACTGTTTTCACCGCTATCATTGTTCTTTGAGTGTAGCCTGAGTTTGAGGGCACAAGTTCGCCCAATAAGACGACAGTTTCGTCAATCACACTTTTGCTGCCTTATTCACCGTCACTACTACGTGACGTCTGATGGAGGTGCTTTAGTTGATGTACCGAACACCGCCGCGATCCAAGCCCGAAGCGCGACAAACGTCGCCGAAGACCACCGAGTTAGGCGCAGACTGCAAGGACTGGAACACGGAATTCTGCCTGATACGACCAGGCAGACCGTGGCCAGCTCGACAACCACAATGACAGCCCCAGAGTCCTTCATCGTGCTTCAACAACCCAGGGAGCCCCCTACCTTCCGTGCAGCTTCGCCGAAGGATCCGCGAACCTGGCTGGAAACCTTCGAATGGATCTCGGTTTGCAACAACTGGACCCCTGAAGACAAACTGCGCCACCTGTAATTCTCCTTGGAAGATGCCGCGAGGACATGGTTCGAGAACCGGGAATCGAACCCTACAACGTGGGAGCTGTTCCGAAGTAAGGTCCTGAGGACCTTCACGAGCATCGTGCGGAAATAAAGACTGAAGTTCTATTGGATGCCCGAATGCAGCTACCGAACGAGAATGTTGCCATATCTACAGAAGAGATGTGCCGTCTATGCCGCCACGCCGAACCAGAAATACCCGAAGAGAAGAAAGTCCGCCTACTCATGCGCGGTGTGAAGGAAGCACTTTTCGGCGGAATGATACGAAGTCTACCAAATACCGTCGACGAGTTTCTTCGCGAGGCCATCAGCATCAAGAATACACTTGAAATGCGGAACCAGCCATTCAACCGCCGCAAATACTCAACAAACTACGCCGGAGTTCAATCACTGGCCACCGACGATCTGTGCGAGATTATCAGAGCGGTCGTTCTGGAAGAGCTCCAGAAGTTGTACCTAAGGTAGCAGCCTCAATTGGCCTCAATTGCGGAAATCATCAAGAAAGAGGTTCAGCGATCGCTTGAAGTTCCTGAGGTGCAACCACAATGACCGCAGCCCCAGCCTGAAGCGATGACCTACGTCGCCGTCGCCTGCCGCCAAGCTCCCATTCCGCGACCACGCCAAGGTCGTTTAACGCCGCATTTACGTCTTCCACCACCACCGCCGCCAGCATGCCCACCCGTCGCCCAGCGCAGCTACGCGAGGAAGACGGACATTTGGCGCGCCCCCGACGACTGCCCGCTCTGCTACCATTGCAGGTAAGCCGGCCATGTGTACCGCCGATGCCCATACCGCGGCTTGAGACTGCGATGGTTCGCCGTCAACGCCCCGCGCCTTCGTGAAAGGCAACGCCGTCGTGACATCGCCGACCACCTCGCCGCTACTCAGTGGAGCCCTCGACGACCATCCCGTTCATCGTCACCAGGCCGCTACATGTCGGCGCAGCGTCGTCCATACACTGACCCAGCCCGGGGCCGGTCTGTAAGCCCATATCCGGAAAACTAAAAGCAGCAACCGATGGAGGTGCGGTTGCTGTTCGTCGAAATGACCAAGATCCTCCGCCGCCGACGAAGACGCCGAAGAGACTATCTCGGAGACATAACAACGACACGCCGCCGTCCCGACCAAGCCTGGAAGCAGAGAACGCACCGACCAAGGACCTGATGCCGCGACGTACCGGCCACACATCAACGTGACGCAGCCGCGATAACTCGCCGAGACCGAACTGCAATGCAAGACAAAGAATTACCGACCTCGACTTGCTTCTCGATGGCCATGGAGTCACCGTCTTAATGGACACAGGAGCCGACTACTCCGTGATGAGTGGACCTCTTGCCACCCAGTTGAAGAAAGTTAAGACTGCGTGAGAACGCCCTCAAATCCGGACATCTGGAGGACACCTAATCACGCCGACTGGAATCTGCACAGCAAGAATTACCGTTCATGACCAGACTTACCCTGCCACCTTCGTTATCCTCCAACAGTATTCACGAGACGACATTCTCGGCATGGACTTTCTGAACCAACACGGCGCAATCACCGACCAGAAGTCGAAGTCGACAACACTGTCGCGAGATCGAGCGATACTGCCGGAGAGCTCTCGTAGTCACCACGCCTTGAGTGTGCTTAAAGATCAAGAAAGCATCCCGCCCCGCTAATTTCCGTCGGCACCAGAAGACCCGCAGACGTAGAAGGCGTCATCGAGGGTGATTGTCTACCGCTCGACCGTGAAATTTCCGTCGCAAGAAGGATCACTCGACTGAAGGAAGGAAAAACGAAAGTGTTGCTGACAAACTCAAGTCGTCGAACTTTGACACGTATACTTCTATATATATCTTTTTCGGGGGACTGCTTCTCACCGACTAAAAAATTATATCGCTAAACGCGGGATGCGCCCGAGCTTATCGGAAGTTCCTAGAATGTTATCGAGGGTTCTTACTGCTATGTGTTGTTGCCGAAGCTTGTGCAATCTGATTGCATGTGCGACACGAATTGTGTAAAACTTTCTGGAAGACAACGCGGGCACCAGCTATTATCCTGGAGCGGTCAATGACTAATGTATAAAAGGTACACACACTTGACCCGATGATCAGATTTTCTACGCTCGCCGACTGTGTTCGCCACTATCGTTGTTCTTTGAGTGTATACTGCTTTTGAGGGCACAACTTCGCCCGATAAAACGCTAGTTTCGTCAATCATGTTTGCTGCCTACTTCAGCGTCACTACTACGTGACAATGTATAATATCGTTCTGGCCTATTGTTTTCGTTAATTGCCCATCAGCCCGCTCGTCCCAGCCTCTACCAATGCACAAGCCTGAAGCCTCGCCATTACCTTATTAGCGCCACAGACAACGCGCCACAGCATCTCGCAAATTGCGTCAAATTGTGTGTGACGAGGCGCGCTCGTCAAAACGGCAAGAAAAAAAACGGAGGCATCAGGCCTGTAACCACCGCAAGGCTTCAGGAACTGAAAGGCCTAGATACAAGGTCTAGATTGCATCAACTTAGATGTTGATCGTGAATGACTTGCAATGGCGCCTGACATCACGTCAGGTCCAGACAGGCGGGAATGAAGCGCTAAGTTTCTAGTAGAAACCAGAACTCATATATTTTCTTTCCATATTGCCTACTTCGTGTATAACATGGCGAGATCAATTCCTAGACGCTCAGTTTCGGGGGTACACAGTAAGCAGCAAGGCCGACACGCCATGTCACCATTCCTAGAAAGAGCGTGTACCAGCGACGGTTATCACATATCGGCTGCCGCGTTCTGCTGGGCACGAATTCGAAGGCTCGATTCAGTCATGGTGAACGGCGTCTCGGACCACAGGTCGAGCAGGTATCAGTGCGCGTTAAGGAGATCACCAGAGGTTACAAATTAAGAAGAGTATGAACTTGGCCTTGTTGACGCATTTTTGATGAACGAGCATGAGCCCACACACAGAAAAGGGGGAGTTAGGCAGGCTTGATTGTCATTGACTGCAGTCCTTGCCTCATTTCTCGTTCTCGGGTTTCCGCTCTTTCCGTTCCTCAAATGTGTAAAATAAGCTCTAGACCCGCGCATGTTGCCCTTCGTAGATCAGGCGTAAATATAAGAGATGTAACCACACACTTCATTGTCAAGTGCGATTATGCACAAAGGCAGACTTTTACCGTGGGCGAGTCAAACCGTAGATTTAGTGCACTCCGCTAAAACGCACTTTAGAAACACGCCAAGTAATGCCACCGACGCGAGCGTTTGATACAGCTCTGCTTCAGGGGTGGACATCTTGCTTTATTGATGCAAAAGCGTGAAATAGCTCATTGAGCGAAAAAGCCGGCGGCGTCTGTAGCAGCGAAAAAACGGCACCTAGCTTCTCCTTGGCTGTGACTCCAGATCACGAGCGCGTCTCGTGACACTGGCTCGCGCTTGTTCGCTCGGGCAGCACGTACCACTATTGAGCCTGATGCATCTACATCATTGGTGGCCGCAACCTCGGCTGTAGCGAAACGTGGCCGTCAATGTTAGCACACCGCCGGCGAAGTAAGGAAGCGGAAGAACGCAGCAAAAGGAGTGAAGAGGCAGGCAGCCAAATCCACCATCGTCGTCAACTTTCCCAATACACGGCAGGCGGAAGCTTTGCACAACAATCAGTAAGGGATCAATGGCTGAACAAACGTAAAGTACTGCCAACAGTAGAAAAAGGTGTTTTCATGTTGAAAAACCTAACTGCGCATAACAGGGCCCTTTTGAAGACCGCTAAAGACTGGGCAAATGCCAATGGATTCAGTTTCGCTTGGCACCGTCGCGGGAAAGTGTTTGTAAAGAAAAAGAAGGCAGTCATGCCGACACGATCACCTGTGCTGCCGACCTTGATGAACTGAAATCATAAAACGCGTTTGATGGATAAGTGTCTTTCTACTGCCATGTCTTTCACAGGCTTGTTACCTCCATCAGATTTTGTTAACTATATTGGAAATTGTCATAATCGGGGGACTAAATGTTTTCACCTAAACTGCCAGTCTGCTAGAAATAAGAAAGATGAACTTGATTTTTTCTTTGAAAGCCTCAAATTTCAGTTTGATTTCATAATGCTCTCTGAGACGTGGTATGACCCCCACTCTACCCCATGGTGCCTTCCGAGCTATCAGTGTTTTACTAGGTCCAGAACCACTTCGCGGGGAGGTGGTGTAAGCATGCTTGTGCAAGGTAATCTTTCAGTAAATTGCACTGATGAATTTTTCCTCTTCACGGAAGACTGTGGAGTCTTATCTGTGCTGCATGCACGAACTATTTTTTCTGTATTCTACCGTCCACCCAATGGGAATCTCGAGCGATTCTTGGCGTTTCTGGATATATTATTTTCATATGCACATGATCTACAATGTGCAGTTGTTTTCGGGGGCGATTTCAACATTGACGTGTTGACTAATACCGCAGCGAGTCGTGACTTTTTGCTTTTGTTGCAAGCATATGGCTGTCATAATACTATCTCAATTCCAACCAGGGCAACAGCTAACACATCTACCTGTATTGACCTTTTTCTGACAAACTTTCCCCAAGCTGACATAAAAGCCGGTGTTTTCACGTATGGTTTAAGCGACCACATGCCCTTCTTCCTAAGTCTCATCCGTAATAATAAAAGAGAAAACAAATGTAACTTCACTTATCAACCAATTACAATGCACCAGCTTGCGCAGTTCCGAAATGAAATACGGCTGATTAACTGGGGGAATGTTCTTGCTGCAGATAATGCAGATGCTGTCTATGAAACATTCTTGCACTCTTTTCGAACTTGCTACAAAAAACATTTCCCACTTCATACCAAACCTTCGCGTTCTTCGAAAATCCGCAAACCCTGGATCACGACAGAATTGCTGCGTAAAAATTAAGGTCAAAATAAAATTATATAATAAGTTCATTAAAAACCGGAATCCACATGACCTGCAGGTTTTTAAATGATTTCGGAACCACTTAACAAACGAGCTGCACCGCGCTAAAACCGCTATCATCTCGAATACTTTCAATCCTGCTGTAATGACAGCCGGAAATCGTGAAAGCGGGCCAACATTTTGTTGAATCGTGTGCCTGATTATCAGCCTCCAACAGGTATTTTGGTAAATGGCAATGTAGTTCCAAACGTGTGTTTGCCTGACACGTTTAACAATTACTTTACCAGCGTTGCAAGTGCACCTATCAACATGAATGCCAGTCGCTACTTATCCGTTGATTGCTCCGATTCAGTATTTTTTTTTTGCACCCAGCGAACGTATCAGAAATAATATGCAAGTTCAGTGAACTCAATAACAGCAGCGTTTGTGATGTCAATGATATTCAGATTAAGCCTCTGAAATACGTCTTAGATTTGATTGCGGCTGTATTAATGCAAGTCTACAATGTCTGCCTTTCTTTCGGTGTATTTCCACGTCAGATGCAAACTGCAAAAGTTTTGGCTTTGTTCAAGAAAGGAGATAAGAAATCGTTCACAAATTGTAGACCAATTTCTATTCTCCCCGTATTTTCAAAAGGTTTAGAAAAAAATATTTTTCAACGCATTTCTGATTTCCTCGAAAGCAAAAAGTTTTTAACCGATTCTCAGTTTGCCTTTCGTAAAAATAGGTCTACTCAACTTGCCCTGCTTCAGCGAAAAGAATTCATTTTGGATAATTTTCATAAACGCCTTCTTACTCTAGGCATTTTTAGAGACTTTAGCAAGGCCTTTGACTGTAATAACCACGAGCTTCTGTTACATAAAATGAATCGCTACGGTATTCATGGCATCGCTTTAGACCTGATTAGGTGATATCTGTGTCATAGATGCCAATTTGTGCAAATTAATAACATTTCATCTCAAGTTAAACCAGTACATTGGCATTCCGCAGGGTAGCATTTTAGGCCCTCTTCTCTTTAATATCTTCATTAATGATATTGGTAATGTAGATCTTCCCACCAAGTTTATTTTATAGGCTGATGATGCAACTGCGTTGTTTTCCTCAAGTAATGCTGTAACACTGCTTACAGTGGCGAATTGTGTGCTTAAGAAATTATATACTTGGTCTGTCGAAAAAGGGTTGAAAATCAACACAGAAAAAACTAAAGCAATTTTGTTTCAAGCTAAGAATAAGAATGCTCTCCTGAAGGATGACACTAAATTGGCTCTTCAAAAATCATGTTCGTGAATTCCAATAAGACCTTAGGTGTTTTATTTGATCATGACATGTCTTGGAACTGTCATACTAATTTTTTAACAAACACGCTTTCTCAAGTTTCAGGTCCTCTTTTTACTATTAAACAGATTCCACAGAAGGTTAAACTTCTGCTCTATAACTCTTCATTTTTTTGCCACCTAAATTACGGCTGCATGGTTTGGGGCACAACATCTGCCAGTAATATTAATCGTATTTTTCGTCTGCAAAAGAGAGCCATTCGTGTTGTGTGCAAACTGCCATTTGATTTTCCAACTAATTCATTATTTAATGACTTAAACATACTTAAAGCTCCTGATCTCTTCAATTTTCGCTTAGCGTTAACATATGGTAAGGAATGCCAGAAAAACATTAACCACGCCAGGTCTATAGCCAACTTGACACAAAATAGAAGCTATTATGCTAGAAGATTTCCGGAATATTGGTTTGTGCCATACCCACGTACCAACGATGCGAAACAAAAGCTTTCATACACTTTACCGCATTTATTAAGTAAGTTAATGAACGATGGTATTGATGTTTTTTCTTGCAGTAAAAACAACTTAATCAACTACTTTGGTGCCTATTAGCCTTTAATCTCTGTATAAGTAGACTTCTTCTTATTGAGTTATGTATTTTTTCTATTGCTATCTGCTGTATGAACACTTGTATGAGAACGTTTATTGTTTTTGTTTTGTTCTTTCTCTCTTACCCTCCCTTTTTTTGCCATGTGTTTGTTTCCTGCTGCTGCTGTCACGAGAAGGTTTACGGACTAGTCAAGTTGCTCTTTTGTAACTTTCTTCCGTATATCCTCCACAAACTTGTATATTTATGGAAATAAATTCATTCATTCATTCAAGTATTAACGCAAACATTAACCTGAACACAAAACTCTAAGCACCGCGCAGCGGCATTCACTTGGACATTAACTTTCGCAACTCTTAAGTGCTTAGGCGTCCTCGTGAATTTTTTTTTCTGGAAAGGTTCACTATCTTTCAGACGGCCACCACGAGCATATTTCTGCGTCCAGTTGCTAAAGATTGTCTTCCTGCTTCAAATATCGCATTGTCGCAAGTGACCCCTTTCAAATCGCAGCTCTTAAGCTGGAACCGCATGGCGCGTTTTCCGCGAGCGAAAAACGTGAGGCGCGGCGAACGCCCGCGTTGCCGGCGACGCGCGAGCACCCGCACGAAGAAAGGGAGCGGCGCTTTCGCGTCGCGTTTTCCGGGTTTCCAGACCAACATAACTCCCAACGACATAAATTGTCTATATTACCGCATATACAATAAGCCCTTAAACGTACAGAACACTACAATAAAAATAATCTTAGTGTAATTAGACAGCGAAATTTTTGTCAGAAGTGTATTTATCAAGCTTAGTTTCAAGCAGCAAGATTGTGTGCGAAACTGCGACTATGTACCTTCCACATGCTGAGAGTCCGCTGCTTGTTTACAGCTTCACATAGAAAATAGTGTCGGCCACTTACTACCCAGCAGAAGGGGCGACTGCTACTATTAAGGGGGATGCTGAGGGCATCTGCTATACCGTCTACGCTGAAGGTATCTGCTATAACTCGCCACGCCTGGTCACGTTTGTTGTTCTTGTAATTGCGGTCGCGTACGTCCCACAGGACGCGACGCTTCTCCACTTCAGTTATTAAGGCCTCGTTGAAGGTTGCTTTGTCCATTTTAGGTGAACACGATTCGGGAACCAACACGATGAGCCTACGAAATCACGGTAGCACGTGCTTTCTTTGACGCACGCGCCAGTTCTGGCGAGAAAAACAAATTGCGCCAGAGAGGTTTGTCGAGGATGGATGGATGGATGGATCTTATGAGCGTCCCCTTCGGAACGGGGCGGTGGGTTACGCCACCAAACTCTAGCTGTTATACTGCCTAATGTCCTACCTAGGTTAAAAAATGAAAACGAAAAAAAAACCACTATGAACTACCACGCCCAAATTTATGATCCCTATTGCGATCTGTGCTTTTGTACGTCTCCGTCTTTTGTCGTTTGCCTACTTTTCTTCCACCAATCCTCCAATCGCCTCTTTCTAATGCCTATTACGGACATGTTTGCTTTACCATTGCTCCCGCTGAACCCAAGGGCTTCAAGGAGGTCAGTGGTGCCTAAATCGACCGCTGGGTAGACGTCTTCACATTGTAGTAAAACATGCTCCGTCGTTTCCCTAGCTTTACCGCAGCAAGCACATGCTTATTCTTCCTTCTTATATCCCGCTTTATAGGTGCGTGTTCTAAGGCATCCCGATCTCGCTTCGAAAAGTAATGAGCTTCCCTTTGAGTTATCATAAATGATTTCTTTCCAGATTTCATTTTTTCCTCTTAAGTAGTTACTCATGGCAGGTTTTTTTTCCATTCCCCCCACCCATGAGATTAATTCAGCCTCTCTTACTTTCCGCTTGACCTTCTTTGTTGCTGTGTAGCCCACCCTACAGGCCGCATACTTGCTGGTAAGCTTCCTAGTTCTTTTCATCCACTGTGAATGAATGTTTTTCCTGTACAAATACCTGAACACCCTCCAAGCCCATTTAATTTCTTCCATATTCCTCAGCCGTTCTTCATACTCAATTTTACTGCGAGCTGCCCTCACTTCAAAACTAGTCCAGCCGATATCCCCTGCCCAGCTTCATTTGTAGTCATCCCGTGAGCTCCCAATGCGAGGCGACCCATTGACCTTTGGTTCCCGACGAGTCCTCATTGTACCCCTGAATTAAAGCAAACAACTGCATTTCCAAAAGTAAGTCCTGGAACCATTACACTTTTCCACATACCCCGGAGCACCTCGTACCTATTGTATCCCCATAGCGCTCTGTGCTTCATTATGGCTGCATTTCTCTTCCCCTTTACTGTTATGGTTTTTCCTGTAGTTCTATATATGCATTGCCTTCGTTTATCCATATACCAAGGTATTTATATTCTGTTACCCGAGGTATTTCTTGGCCCTGTATCTCCACTGTCTGTTCACTGTTTTCATTGAATACCATAACAATTGATTTTCTAACACTAAATTTAAAACCTAAATTGTTGCCTTCCTGTCCACAGATATTAGCCAGACGTTGCAAATCACTTTGCTTATTAGCTAGCAACACAATGTCTTCCGCATAAAATAAACCTGGCAGTTGCTGCTGTACTACTGTACCCGCGTCTTTGCATGAGAGATTAAACCCGATATTACTTCAAGCGCCCTCTCCATCCTCACCATGTACATCATAAACAGCAGCGGGGATAAAGGCCACCCCTGCCTCAGTCCCTTGTTGATATGAACTTTCTCCTCGCTCCTCATCCCTTTCCATTCAACGCAAACGGTATTTTCTAGGTAAACCTCTCTCAAAAGCTGTAGAGAATCGTTACCTAAGCTTTCCCCTTCCAGGATATCCCACAATATGTTGCGGTCTACGTTGTCGTAGTCTCCTGTAATGTTCAAAAAGGCCACATACAACCGTCTCCTTTCTGCTTTTGATATTTCAATACACTGAGTAAGAACAAACAAGTTTTCATCCAAATGCCTACCTATTCTGAAGCCATTCTGAAGCTCTCCCAAAATGCCATTATTCTCTGCCCATGCTTGAAGCTTTAATTTGATTGCCTGCATTGCTAACCTGTATATTACCGATGTAATGGTCAACGGTCTATACGACTGAATTCTGTCTTTCTGCCCCTTACCTTTATAAATTAAATTCATTCTATTTTGTCGCCTACTGTCTGGTATTCGTCTATCTTTTAAAGTTTTTTCCACTGCTTTCATCAGAGCTTCCTTACTTTTTGGTCCTAGTTAATTTTCAGCCTAACGGGAACCTCGTCTAGCCCTGTGGCTGTGCGCTTAGGAATTTTCTCTTCCGCTTTCTTCCAGTTTAAATTTGTCAGCACCAGCTTTTTTTCCCCTTGGGTCTCTTTCATGCTCTTTTTTTCATCAAGTACAACCTCGTCATTGCCTTGGAAAGATTCGCCTGTTGCTTTTCGGATGTAATTTATTGCCGCTTCTCCTTTCAGTCTGTTTTCATCATCGCCTAGGATATGTTGTTGTATTGTTGTTGACTTCCTGCCTAATAATTTGATGTGATTCCAAAATATTCTTGGTGCGGCCTTCTTTTTCTCACGTATTCCTGACAACCAACGTTCACATTCACCTTTTAATTTTGCTTGCACGAGTATTTGAACCATAGACTTTTTCTCTCGGTATATTTCCCATTTACTGGTTACTTCATCCTGCGGCAACTGCGCCTTCTTTGCCTGCCTGTGCTCTCGAGATACTTTCTGTCGTTCGGCGATCGCTTATCGTATGTCCTTGTTCCACCAGCTTTTCGGTTTCTTCTTTCCTTTCCAATGAACATGTTGTTTCTCTTTCCGTATTTCTGTCGTTATTACACTTACAAGCTTACCGTATGCCCACTTCTTACTTGGCCATTTGCCAAGTTCTTCCTCAACTCTAGTGACTATATTTGCTATTTGTTCAGCTTTCAAATTTGGGCTGGCCATTTTGTTCTCCCTGCTCTCTTTCCCAACTACATATCCCATTTTCAAAATGATGCGTTTATAGTCACTCCCTATGCTGCTGTGCCCTTCCACATTAATAACCATTTCTCTCAACTTATCATTATGGTTTTTCCTGTAGTTCTATGTATGCATTGCCTTCGTTTATCCATATACCAAGGTATTTATATTCTGTTACCCGAGGTATTTCTTTACAGATTCTTTATTTCTTTCTCAATTCATTCTGTCATCAGACAGTAATCAATGGTTCATTGCCGGTTTCCCACTTCCCACGTGATCTGTCCTGCACACTTAGGCCCTGTGTTCACGATAACGAGGTTATGTTGCTCACAAAGGTCTAGCATTGACTTCCCGTTATTGTCGGTATAGCCATCTAAATCCTGTATGTGCGCATTCATGTCACCTAATAGGACAATTTCAGCACCATTCCCGAAACCCTTAATATGAGCGCTTATGCATTCCACTAACTCTTTATTCTTCTCTGTGGATTTTTTTCCGGTCAACAAATACGTAACGCCCAGCCAAGTTTCTTTCCCACTCATTGTACCTGATAGGCAAAGATGCTCTTGACATTGTGAATTTACTCTTTTCCATTTGGCTCCCTGATGGATGAGCATTCCGACTACCCCTCCCTTTCTTTCCGACTTAGTTCTGTTGCACCCTTCCCAAACATAATTCTCAATATCTGGCGGCTCTTCTCAGTATCTAAGCTGCGTTTCTGTAACCGCATACACCCCTATTTGTTCTCTATGTAACTGCTCCTCAATCTCTGCCCACCTTTCCTTTCTTCTGCCACCCTGCATGTTTATGTTGCCTATTGCATGGCGAGCTCTTTTTCTTGCTTTCCTCCTTTTTCTGTGTTCGACGGCGATGCTCTTCTGATGTTCCCCTAGAGGACCTTCTTCATTATTATCTACTCTGACCTCCTGAGCGCCCGCGGGCCCGCTAAAAAAGCAACAGCGCGACCATCAAGTCGCCAGCACACTTCTCGTGCCAGCCTGTAATCGAAGTAGATCCCGTCTCCTTTAAAACCACCCCAACTTCTCACTTCCCTGTTTACTTCGACAACCTCGAAGCCTT